>NW_025533522.1:0-600000 GCF_020615455.1 Coregonus clupeaformis | reverse complement strand
CCCACGGAGCACCATTAAATCTATTATTTAAAAAATTGAAAGAATATGGCACCACAACAAACCTGCCAAGAGAGGGCCGCCCACCAAAACTCACGTACCAGGCAAGGAGGGCATTATTCAGAGAGGCAACAAAGACACCAAAGATAACCCTGAAGGAGCTGCAATGCTCCACAGCGGAGATTGGAGTATCTGTCCATAGGACCACTTTAAGCCGTACACGCCACAGAGCTGGGCTTTACGGAAGAGTGGCCAGAAAAAAAGCCATTGCTTAAAGAAAAAATAGGCAAGGCATGTGGGAGACTCCCCAAACATATGGAAGCAGATACTCTGGTCAGATGAGACTAAAATTGAGCTTTTTGGCCATCAAGGAAAACGCTATGTCTGGCGCAAACACAACACCTCTCATCACCCCGAGAACACCATCCCCACAGTGACGCATGGTGGTGGCAGCATCATGCTGTGGGGATGTTTTTCATCGGCAGGGACTAGAAAACTGGTCAGAATTGAAGGAATGATGGATGGCGCTAAAATACAGGGAAATTCTTCAGGGAAACCTGTTTCAGTCTTCCAGAGATTTGAGACTGGGACAGAGGTTCACCTTCCAGCAGGACAATGACCCTAAGAATACTGCTAATATAAAACGCAACATGTAAAGTGTTGGTCCCATGTTTCATGAGCAGAAATGTTCATACGCACAAAAGGCAGGTTTGAATCTACATTTGCCAGGCATTTTACCTATCTATGTGACATTTGCTGCCGCCTAATCAGTCAGTTCTGTACCTGCCTGGCTGAGTGGCATTGTGGGTGGAATGAGCGAGCTCGCTTGGCAACCAGAGCGCAAAACACGCAATGAAATAAAACTTGGCAGTCTGCCAGGAAATTAATTTGTAAGACCAATACTTTTTTCTAATATTTTTCATATTAGATAATTTTCTGATCTCCTCTCATTTCAATTCAAGTACTTTTCAAGTACTAACTTCCAAAAATGTCTGATTTTCAAGGTATTCCAGTACTTGAATTTCAGAGTGCCAAATTCAAGTACTTTAAGCACCTTGTGCGAACCCTGGTGTGAAGTGAAGCCAGAGGCATTTCAGATGTCACTGACAGTAAAATGGAACAGTGACATTTGTCATTGTTAAGAGAAACAATTATTGTCTTTTCGGATCTCCGAAATGTTTCCCTTATTTATTATTATGCTTCATGATAGCTATGAAGCACATCAACCCTATATATCAGTGCTTGATTGGCACGCTGCTCTGCCCATCCAGCGCCACCCTCTATTCATCTCTTAGCTCGTCCCCTGCTCACCTCTGTGCTATTAGTCTCAGCTCATTGGTCAGTACGTTGGCATCTGATGTGATTCCAGCCACACTACAGGCCATATCCCTGCAACACAAGAGGAAATGTCACAAGCCAGTAGGCAATGGAAGGGCACATCTGCTTGCCACTAGAATGACGTATTTGGATTTTGATCTGAAGATAAACACAAAGGAAGCAGCAACTTACTCATTCAGCTTGTAGATCTTTTCTGAGAAAAACACCTCGTCCAATAGCTTATGGATGTTCCTCCTCTCAGCCGCCAGCAGCACACCGTCATTGGCCAAAATCCCCAGACAAGTGCCAGCGTGACCAATGGCCTCCATGGCATACTCTACCTGGTATAGGCGGCCTGCCAATGACAGAGACGACAAATTATGTGTGTGGGCAATTCCACGGAAACGGAATTTCAAAGTTTAAAAAAAACATATAACTATGCACAATGACTACTTTGAACAATTTACACTGTAAAAGATACAAAAAAATACTGTGCAGATGCAAAGTTTGGTAATAGAGTAACGGTAGAATCTCCCTCAGTTTTATTCTGTTACCAAATGCTGCATCTGCCCAGTTCTTCCTGTAAATGTGTTTTTGTAAAATTGTCAGTGGAAATTGTTAAAAGTAGTCCTTGAGCGTAGAGTTATATGGTTTGTTAAACTGTGAAATCATTGTTTTTTGTTTGGTATACATTTTAAGGTGAAAAATCTGAGTCTCTGCGTAACTCCGTTACCATGGAATTGCCTGTGTCTCTCTGCACAACTATAAATGCACCCTTCCTTTTAGACAGGGCCGGTCCTGGCCGTTCTGATGCCCGAGGCTTGAGAACAGGTTCTCAACTGGCCTACCTGGTTAAATAAAGGTTAAATAAATAAAATAAATAAAGGCAAAATAGTCCCAGTAAGCAAAATGACGTTGAAAAGATGTCTAAAAAACATATTTACCAGACATTGAAGCTAGGTTAAATGTAGGTTCTGAATGAAAGGTGAAAATACGTCATTTATAGACATCTGTGTTTGGGCCAAATCAAGGCTCGTACAGACCGGACAAAATATGAACCAAATATAGACGTCTAAACCAAAAAAGTACGTCCAGTCCGGACCAAAACAAGTTGTCCAAAAGGCGTCAGCATCGGTCCATGCTTACTGAGGTGTAGCCTACAGTGTCGCCTGAAATTGAATTTTAGGAACGCCCATCTATGTGGTAGGCCTAACATTTGTAAAACACACAAAAAAGACAGCCGGTCAAAAAAAGATGTTGGCGTCTGTCTGTGCTTACTGGGGTATAGCCTACCATGTCAGCCTGCAATTTAATTTTATGAATGCCCATCCATGTGGTAGGCCCACCGTTTGTAAAACAGGCCGTTGCATTGGCTTTATTACACCTGTTTCCTGTCACTAATCAATTTGGCTATTTAAGATCTGAATATCAAATACCCAACTTTATCGGGAGTTCTCCTAAACCTATTTGCAATATGTTTACACAGTGGGAAATGCAGAAGTATTTTCTTTTTCGCTATGATCAGCTCATAAAAGATTGACAGTTAAAACTTGAAATCACTGATCATGACAATTTATCTCATGGGGTGAAACTCCTGGACAGCAGTTGTGAGTAGCCTGATTGTCCATTCCATATTCTCCATTTTACTTTGGCCTGTCCTGTTTTTAGGATATGTTGTTGGTTAACATGTCAGGAAATTTTTTATTTGATTGGGCACCATTTTGGTTAGGCTATTTGAGTGGAGAAACCTGCATGATGTAAAAAGTTTCCATCTCATTACATTGTCATACATTTTATCTCCAGCCTGTAGGCTACAGAAAAGGCCAAATACTTGTTCTACCATATGCTATATCTGCTACATGATTTATGCTCGATCATTTTTTTGACAGAATGTTGCTGGAGTGCCACAGCGATGAGTCTCTCCAACAGCACCCTGGAGAGGCATCCTGGGAATGGACAGGATAAATATTTTGCATCCCTGCCTTTGACAAAGTGGGCACTGCTTATCACAGGGCAGCATCAGCGCTCACCTAAAAAGCCCATATGCCACTGTTTGAGTGAAATTGTCATTGTTTTTGGGTAGGATTATGTGAGACTTTATGTGGTTGGAGATGCGTCTTGATCAGTTTAGTTCAGAAAATGCCGTCGTCAATCTGCCACGAGGCGGCCGCCTAATCCTGCCTAATGAGCGGGCTGGCCCTACATTCAGAAATAACTGATCTGACATGATTGGATTTGTAAAACTACGCAGTAGGATCATTAGCTTTCACCTATCCAATTGTATTTGATCCATCTTATTTCAAGGAGCGAATTAAGGATGCATTCAAAAGTATTCCAACATGACTGTCCATCAGTTGTCAATAACTTACCTTCAGGCGAGAAGATGGTTGTTCTTGAATCATATCGACGAGACTGTAAAAGGTCAACAATATCACATTATATAGGGCAGACTACAAACTACGGTATCATAAATTGCGGTTGTGCTTCCATCAGGTTATTTGGCATCCATTACAAAACTTAGATCTCAGTTGGTTGATTTGATACTCACCATCTTAGTAGATTCCTTTAAATCCTGTGGCTGTGAAACAAATCATGTTTAGATACAAAAATGTATCAACTAACAAACATGATAATCAAGTTGCTAAAGGCCTAGTCAACTCATTCTGCCACAGATTGATATTTATCAGTAACGGTATTCTACAGTGCTTGCTTGTCATATCTATGGCTAACGTTAGCTAGTTAGCCTGAGATAGTATGGAGGCTAGCAGAGTGAAACTGAAAGTGCAGTAGTACCTGAGGCATTGGAAATAATTAGCTATAAGGACAACATTTGTACACACCAATATGGATTTATTCATAACAAGTTAACTAGCTAGTTAGCTATGGCAGAAATAGAAGTTACAACTATTGTACTAGCGCAAGCTCTATTCATTAAGATGCTCGATAGCTAACTGCTAGCTCTCGAGCTACCATGAAGCAGCAACTTTTAGCTCGCTAGCTCCCCCACTCCATCCACCATTACTGATGTTCAAGGAAATGGCTAGCTAGCTAATATTAATGACATTAATAACAGTATCATTATTGTGCAAAGCAATAGGCGTGTTTTCATTTAAAAAAATTAAGGGATAACTAAAAGCTGAAATATACAATGTAAATTGTCATACACCTTCTCTTGAGTTGTACCCTAACGTAGCCGGCGTGAAAGAAGCTTGTGTCAAATATAGTTCCTTCTTCTTCTTCTTCGTCTTCTTCGTCTACTTCGTCTACTTCTTCTTCTTCGGGAGTAGGTTGGCGAATCGCATCCAATTTACGGTGCATACACCGCCACCTACTGTATTGGAGTATGAGGCCAGTCACGGCCTACCTACATTACATTATCTTAATTATTCCTGTTATACTAAGAAAGTGAAATAGAGCCCTAGACACCACTTCCCTCCCCTTTCCTTTCTTGTTATACCTGTGATTTGGTTGTGTTGTTACCTGCCACAGATGTGAGATTTGTTTTATAGAAGCACTTGGTCCTATTAAATTGTCATTCCAAATTGCACATCAAAATATTTAGGGTTATATGACCAAAGATTTTTTCGAACTAACCCAAGATAGACCAGAGCCTGTCATTTCCAATGGGAACAAATTAATCATAGTGGGCAGAACAAGCAAGGAGATGCACAGTGACAAGCAAGAGCTAGTGACATCCTATTGGTGTGTTCTAGCATTTATTTGCATATTTCCATTAGGGAACGCCTACTCTGTGAAGTGCATGTGTGCAATAACTCAATTTGTCTTTGCGCTCCTAAACAATGCAATTTTTTTGAAACTTTGGCAAAGGGTAAAGTCTACACAGCACAGTCCACTCTGTTTGTAACAAACTCTAGTTTTGGAAGCAGAAAACTGTATGGAGATCAAATGTATAATCTATGAGAAAATCTGCAGAATGTTGGCCAAAATCCATCTCCCTCCATCTTCTCCCAGTGCCGACCATGGGGGCTTCCTCTCATCACCAGATTTGGTAGTGAGTGGAAACTCTAACTGGATGCTTCACATGTATGGGCCCTACATCCGGTGAAATATCTGTCTCACGGACCAGGCAAGGAGGGCATTAATCAGAGAGGCAACAAAGAGACCAAAGATAACCCTGAAGGAGCTGCAAAGCTCCACAGCGGAGATTGGAGTATCTGTCCATAGGACCACTTTAAGCCGTACACTCCACAGAGCTGGGCTTTACGGAAGAGTGGCCAGAAAAAAGCCATTGCTTAAAGAAAAAAATAAGCAAACACGTTTGGTGTTCGCCAAAAGGCATGTGGGAGACTCCCCAAACATATGGAAGAAAGTACTCTGGTCAGATGAGACTAAAATTGAGCTTTTTGGCCATCAAGAAAAACGCTATGTCTGGCGCAAACCCAACACCTCTCATCACCCGAAGAACACCATCCTCATAGTGAAGCATGGTGGTGGCAGCATCATGCTGTGGGATGTTTTTCATCGGCAGTGACTGGGAAACTGGTCAGAATTGAAGGAATGATGGATGGCGCTAAATACAGGGAAATTCTTCAGGGAAACCTGTTTCAGTCTTCCAGAGATTTGAGACTGGGACAGAGGTTCACCTTCCAGTAGGACAATGACCCTAAGCATACTGCTAAAGCAACACTCGAGTGGTTTAAGGGGAAACATTTAAATGTCTTGGAATGGCCTAGTCAAAGCCCAGAACTCAATCCAATTGAGAATCTGTGGTATGACTTAAAGATTGCTGTACACCAGCGGAACCCATCCAACTTGAAGGAGCTGGAGCAGTTTTGCCTTGAAGAATGGGCAAAAATTCCAGTGGCTTGATGTGCCAAGCTTATAGAGACATACCCCAAGAGACTTGCAGCTGTAATTGCTGCAAAAGGTGGCTCTACAAAGTATTGACTTTGGGGGGGTGAATAGTTATGCACGCTCAAGTTTTCTGTTTTTTTTTGTCTTATTTCTTTGCATCTTCAAAGTGGTAGGCATGTTGTGTAAATCAAATGATACAAACCCCTAAAAAATCCATTTTAATTCCAGGTTGTAAGGCAACAAAATAGGAAAAATGCCAAGGGGGGTGAATACTTTCGCAAGCCACTGTAGGTTTAATCCTAGACACATGAAAAGTGGGATGTATACGGAGGGTACGGGGCAACAGAAGACGAACAGCAGAGGGGCTAAGAATCTTGGAGATGGGGAAAGGGCCGATAAAACGGGGGAAAGTTTGCGGGACTCTACCTGGACAAGCTGCTGGCTCCAGGTGGTGGGATTGGCGGAGACAAGGCAGCAAAGAGTCGTCTCCAGGTCCTGATTGGCTTGCTTTGACTGGCCGTTAGACTGGGGGTGGAACCCGGAGGACAGGCTGGCCGACGACCCAATGAGCGTGCAGAACGTCTTCCAGAACTGGGACGAGAACTGAGGACCCTAGTCGGAGACCATGTCCACCGGAAGTCCATGGATCTGGAAGACGTGCTACACCATGAGCTGGGCAGTCTCCGGCTGAGGGTAGCTTGGGGGGAAGGAATGAAATGGGCGGCTTTGGAAAACCGGTCCACCACGGTAAGGATAACAGTGTTGCCATCAGATGGGGGGAGACCAGTGACGAAGTATATATGTGACCAGGGACGGTGAGGGACAGGAAGTGGTTGAAGGAGGCCAGCCGGAGCTTGAGGAGGAATCTTATTCTGGGCATACACGGTGCAGTTAGCGACAAACGCGGAGACATCAGGAACCAAGGTGGGCCACCAAAAACGTTGTCATACAAAGGCCAGGGTCCGATGGGAGCCAGGATGGCATGCCAGTCGAGAGGAATGAGCCCATTCCAGAACTGAGGAACAGGCAGAGTCTGGGACAAACATCCGGTTAGCTGGGCCCCCCTGGAGTCCGGCTGGGAACGCTGCACCTCACAGACCTGGTTTTCTATACCCCAGATGAGTGCAGCCGCGAGACAAGAGGTAGGGAGGATGGTCTCGGGGTCCGATGGTGTAGCAGTGGGGCTATAGAGGCGTGACAGCGCATCCGGCTTCACAACAGAATGGCGCCGGAGGAGATGGCTGCCGTTTTACGGCCCCCTAACCAATTGTGTCATTATGTGTGTTTTTTCGCGTTATTTGTAATTTATTCTGTACATAATGTTTCTGCCACCATCTCTTATGACCAAAAAGAGCTTCTGGATATCAGGACAGAGATTACTCACCTCATATTGGACAAAGATTTTTTCTTCAACGAGTCGGACGCGAAGAATATTCTAGAGAAACCCGACAAGGCCCAAATCCCCGTCATTCACATGAGAAAGAGACATCGTGGACGTAGGTCGGGGTGCCTTGTAAGGATCCCACGGCAAACGAGTAATCTGCCTCTTCCATCAGTCCTATTAGCCAACGTACAATCATTGGAAAACAAAATGGACGAGCTACGATCACGGATATCCTACCAACTGTAAAAACTGTAATATCTTATGTTTCACCGAGTCGTGGCTGAACGACGACATGGATAACATACAGCTGGCGGGATATATGCTACATCGGCAGGATAGAACAGCTGACTGGGGGTGGTGGTCTGTGTATATTTGTAAATAACAGCTGGTGCACAAAATCTAATATTAAGGAAGTCTCGAGGTTTTGCTCGCCTGAGGTTGAGTATCTCATGATAAATTGTAGACCACACTATTTACCAAGAGAGTTTATCTATATTTTTCGTAGCTGTCGATTTACCACCGCAAACCGATGCTGGCACCAAGACTGCACTCAATGAACTGCAGAAGGCCATAAGCAAACAGGAAAACGCTCATCCAGAGGCAGCACTCCTAGTGGCCAGTGACTTTAATGCAGGGAAACTTAAATCCATTCTACCTCATTTCTACCAGCATGTTAAATGTGCAACCAGAGGAAAAAATACTTTAGACCACCTTTACTCCACACACAGAGATGCGTACAAAGCTCTCCCTCGCCCTCCATTTGGCAAATCTGACCATAATTATATCCTCCTGATTTCTGCTTACAAGCAAAAAATAAAGCAGGAGTACACCACATCAGTCAATGGCTTCATCAATAAGTGCATTGATGACGTCGTCCCCACAGTGACCGTACGTACATACCCCAATCAGAAGCCATGGATTGTAGGCAACATCCGCACTGAGCTAAAGGGTAGAGCTGCCGCTTTCAAAGAGCGGGACTCTAACCCGGACGCTTATAAGAAATCCCGCTATGCCCTCTGATGAACCATCAAACAGTCAATACAGGACTAAGATTGAATCGTACTACACCGGCTCCGACGATCGTCAGATGTGGCAGGTCTTGCAAACTATTACAGACTACAAAGGGAAGCACAGCCGCGAGCTGCCCAGTGACACGAGCCTACCAGACGAGCTAAATCACTTCTATGCTCGCTTCGAGGCAAGCAACACTGAAGCATGCATGAAAGCATCAGCTGTTACAGATGACTATGTGATCACGCTCTACGTAGCCGATGTGAGTAAGTCAATATTCACAAGGCCGCAGGGCCAGACGGATTACCAGGATGCGTACTCCGAGCATGCACTGACCAACTGGCAAGTGTCTTCACTGACATTTTCAACATGTCCCTGACTGAGTCTGTAATACCAACATGTTTCAAGCAGACCACCATTGTCCCTGTGCCCAAGAACACTAAGATAACCTGCCCAAATGACTACCGACCCGTAGCACTCACATCTGTAGCCATGAAGTGCTTTGAAAGGCTGGTCATGGCTCACATCAACACCATTATCCCAGAAACCCTAGACCCACTCCAATTTGCATACCGCCCCAACAGATCCACAGATGATGCAATCTCTATTGCACTCCACACTGCCCTTTCCCACCTGGACAAGATGAACACCTACGTGAGAATGCTATTAATTGACTACAACACCATAGTGCCCTCAAAGCTCATCACTAAGCTAAGGATCCTTGGACTAAACAACTCCCTCTGCAACTGGATCCTGGACTTCCTGACGGGCCGACTCCAGGTGGTAAGGGTAGGTAACAACACATCTGCCACACTGATCCTCAACACGGGGGCCCCTCAGGGGTGCGTGCTCAGTCCCCTCTTGAACTCCCTGTTCACCCATGACTGCATGGCCAGGCACGACTCCAACACCATCAATAAGTTTGCCTACGACACAATAGTGGTAGGCATGATCACCGACAATGATGAGAGCCTATAGGGAGGAGGTCAGAGACCTGGCCGTGTGGTGCCAGGATAACAACCTCTCCCTCAACGTGATCAAGACAAAGGAGATGATTGTGGACTACAGGGAAAAAAAAGAGGACTGAGCACGCCCCCATTCTCATCGACGGGGCTGTAGTGGAACAGGTTGAGAGCTTCAAGTTCCTTGGTGTCCACATCACCAACGAACTATCATGGTCCAAACACACCAAGACAGTCATGAGGGTACGTCAAAGTCTATTCCCCCTCAGGAGACGGAAAAGATTTGGCATGGGTCCTCAGATCCTCAAAAGGTTCTACAGCTGCACCATCGAGAGCATCCTGACTGGTTGCATCACTTCCAGGATATACAGAGGGTAGTGCGTACGGCCCAGTACATCACTGGGGCCAAGCTACCTGCCATCCAGGACCTCTATACCAGGCGGTGTCAGAGGAAGGCACTACAAATTGTTAAAGACTACAGCCACCTTAGTCATAGACTGTTCTCTCTGCTACCGCACGGCAAGCGGTAGTGTAGCGCCAAGTCTAGGTCCAGAAGGCTTCTTAACAGCTTCTACCCCCAAGCCATAGGTCTCCTGAACAGCTAATCATGGCTACCTGGACTATTTGCATTGTCCGGTCTTCCACTCATCCCCTTCCCGTATCCGTACCATATGGTATGCGTTCCGGAGGTCCAAATTGGAGAAGATGGTAGCCCCCTGGAGAGGCTCGAAAGCCGAGATGATGAGTGGAATTGGGTAACGTTTTTTATCCGTGATGTCATTCAAGCCCCGGTAGTCGATACATGGACGCAGAGTTTTGTCATTCTCCACAAAGAAGAACACTGCGCCAGCGGGGGAGGCAGAAGGACGGATACCCCCTGCAGCCAGGGAGTCCTCAATATACGTCTCCATTGCCTTGGTCTCGGGACCTGTCAGGGAATAAAGCCATCCCGAGGTGGTGTAGTGCCCGGGAGAAGGTCGATGGCGCAGTCATAGGGCCGATGCGGAGGAAGCGAGGTGGCACGGGCCTTGCTGAAAACCTCCCGGAGGTCCTGATACTCCGCAGGAAGATGTCCCGGCGCAGGCAACGCCAACTTTAGTCAATGCGCATGGCAAAACGGGCTCCAACCCAGGCTAGAACCAGTAGTCCAGTCGATCAGAGGTTGTGCCTCCGGAGCCAGGAAAACCCAAAACCATGGGTGCATGAGGGGATTCAATGGGCAGGAACTGCATAGACTCACTGTGATTACCCAACACTCTCAGGTTAATGGGAAACGTAGTGTGGGTGACTCTGCCAATAGAGTGCCCATCCAACGCTCTGACGTCCATGGGAATGGAGAGGGGCTGTGGGGGGATTTCCAGCTCCGACACCAGGGTAGCGTCCATAAAGCTTTCGTCGGCCCCAGAGTCAATGAGCACCCGGAGAGATTTGGACCAGTCACCCCACAACAGGGTAGCATGGAGAGGGGTACGAGAACTGGAAGATGGGAAACTCCCCGTACGGTTCACCAGCGTACTAGTACCTACTTGATGAGCCTAGTTCTTTAATGGGCAGGTAGATAACAAATGTCCCGTAGCTCCACAATACAGACAGCTCTGGGTGTTTAGTCAACGTAAGCGCTCAGCAGGAGACAATCTAGTCCTGCCCAGTTGCATGGGCTCCAGAGGAGATGACTCGACAGCCCTCGGTGACCTCCGAGAGAACTCGGGCGATATCGGATCCACTCAGAAATGTGGACTTCGGGATTTTCGGAATTACTCGGAGGCGAGGTGGAAATCGAGGACGAGCGTCGGCAACAGGGAACAGACTCCCTCTCCCTCCTACGTTCCTGTAGCCGCCCATCGATCCGGATGGTCAAGGCTATGAGGGAGTTGAGGTCCAGGGGCAGGTCCCTGGCTGCGAGCTCGTCTTTAATCACCTCCGATAATCCGTGAAGGAACGCGTCGAACAGGGCTTCTGGGTTCCAGGCAATATCAGCCGCCAACGTGCGAAAATCCACTGCGTAGTCTGCCACACTACGTGAATCCTGACGTAGTTGGAGCAGCTTATGAGCCGCCTCTCTCCCGGACAACGGAGAATCGAACACTTTACGTACCTCCGCCACGAACTCCTCCAGTCTGAGGCAAACAGTGGATTGTTGCTCCCACACCGCCGTAGCCCAGGTAGCAGGGTAATTGACAGTCTGGGGTAGTGGCAAGCTGCCTCACAGACAATCCGCGGAATTGCTCCTGCAATGTGTTGAAGGCACGGTCCTGGCGTTCCGCCAAGGTCTGGAATCCTTCCATAAGACCTTGAAGTAACTCCTTGTGTCTTCTAATGGTGGCTCCCTGGGAGGAGACGGCGTTGCGGAGCTGGTCCGAGTCTGCTGGGTCAGTCATGGCCAGTTCGTACCGTCACGACTCAGGATATGACCCAGATGCAGACACAGGAGGCGGATAGTACAGTTCTCAGATAATTTATTATAAATACGGGGCAGGCAAAGGGCAGGTCGAGGACTGGCAGAGGTTCATAATCAGGTCAGAGTCAGGCAGGTACAGGATGGCAGGCAGGCTCGGGGTCAGGGCAGGCAGAATGGTCAGAACCAGGAAAACTAGGAAACAGAACTTGAGAAACAGGAAGACGGGAAAGCATGCTGGTAAGACCTGACAAGACGAACTGGCAACAGACAAACAGAGAACACAGGTATAAATACACAGGGGATAATGGGGAAGATGGGTGACACCTGGAGGGGGGTGGAGACAAGCACAAAGACAGGTGAAACAGATCAGAGTGTGACTGTTGGCCTATGCAGTTATTTCAGCATGAAACAAAACAGGAAGTGTGAGCGGTTATTCAAATTAGCCTACATCACTGCAGTTTACAGCCTATGGACAATAATTGTGTATTCACTTGATATCAATAATACATTCCTCATTGCACTGTGTTGTTGTAGCCCAGGTATAATACTTTTCTTGTCTAAAAACGTAGTCTTAGGCCTATCCGGACTACGTTTACCCCCACATAATACCTATATGTACATATCTACCTTAATTTCCTCATACTCCTGCACATGGAGTCGGTACTGGTACCCCATGTATATAGCCAAGCTATCATTGCTCATTGTGTATTTATTCCTCATGTTAATATTTTTAATTTTTGTATTTGTTATTGTATGCTGCATTGCTGGGAAGGGCCCGTAAGTAAACATTTCGATGTTAGTCTACACCTGTTGCTTATGAAGCATGTAACAACAAAAATTTGATATGATTTTCTTTAATAGTGGAGCTTTGTGTGCCCGGGCACAACAGAGAGCAGCCTGGAGGAACACACTACAGATCTGCCATTTCATAATCTGGTTACCTATTTTTCTTGCACATTGACAGGTAAATATTTAGCCTATAGCCCTAATATTTAGCTAATGAATGGCCTAATATCTAGGTAATATTTAAACTGAACAAAAACATAAACGCAACTTCAAGTTACAGTTCATATAAGGAAATCAGTCTGAAATAAATTAATGCCCTAATCTATGGATTTCACATGACTGGGCAGGGGCGGAGCCATGGGTGGGCCTGGGAGGGCATAGGCCTAACACTTGGGATCAGTGGTGTACTACTTAAGTAGTTTTGGGGGGTATGTGTACTTTACTTTACTATTTACTTTGACTTCACTACATTCCTAAAGACAATAATGTACTTTTTACTCCAAACCAAAAGTACTCGTTACATTTTGAATGCTTAGCATGACAGAAAATTCACACACTTATCAAGAGAACATCCCTGGTCATCCCTACTGCCTGTGATCTGGCGGACTCATGAAACACAAATGCTTTGTTTGTAAATGATGTCTGAGTGTTGCAATGTGCCGCTGGATATCCGTAATTTAAAAAACAAGAAAATTGAGCAGTCTGGTTTGCTTAATATAAGGAATTGTAAATTATTCATACTTTTACTTTTGATACTTAAGTATGTTTTTGCAATTACATTTACTTTTTATACTTATGAAACTAGCTCCAGTAGGCTAAGGTTTTTGAGTGTGAACTATATTACTGTACTGTATTATACTGTATTACTCAGTACTTTGTTGCAGCCTCGAGTCTTCTTGGGTATGACACTACAAGCCTGGCACACCTGTATTTGGGGAGTTTCTCCCATTCTTCTCTGCAGATCCTCTCAAGCTCTTTCAGGTTGGATAGGGAGCGTCGCTGCACAGCTATTTTCAGTTCTCTCCAGAGATGTTAGATCAGGTTCAAGTCCGGGCTCTGGCTGGGCCACTCAAGGACATTCAGAGACTTGTCCAGAAGCCACTCCTGCGTTGTCTTGGCTGTGTTCTTATGGTCATTGTCCTGTTGGAAGGTGAACCTTCGCCCCAGTCTGAGGTCCTGAGTGCTCTGGAGCAGGTTTTCATCAAGGATCTCTCTGTACTTTGCACCTCCCTGACCAAGTCCCTTCTCCCCCGATTGCTCAGTTTGGCCGGGCGGCCAGCTCTAGGAAGAGTATTGGTGGTTCCAAACTTCTACCATTTAAGAGTAATGGAGCCACTGTGTTCTTGGGGGCCTTCAATGCTGCAGACATTTTTGGGTACCCTTCCCCAGATCTGTGCCTCGACACAATCCTCTCTCAGAGCTCTACGGACAATTCCTTCGACCTCATGGCTTGGTTTTTGCTCTGACATGCACTGTCAACTGTGGTACCTTATATAATTTACCACAGGTGGACTCCAATCAAGTTTTAGAAACATCTCAAGGATGGTCAATTGAAACAGGATGCACCTGAGCTCAATTTTTCGAGTCTCATAGCAAAGGGTCTGAATACTTATATAAATGTGATATTTCTGTTTTCTATTTTTAATAAATTTGCAAACATTTCTACAAACCTGTTTTTGCTTTGTCATTATGGGGTATTGTGTGTAGATTGATGAGGGAAAAAAATTATTTAATCAATTTTAGAATAAGGTTGTAATGTAACACAATGTGTAAAAAGGGAAGGGGTCTGAATACTTTCTGAATGCATAATATTTCCCCTAATGTTATTAGCCTACCTTTCTCTCTCTATTGTTGCTTCATTTCTTCCTCGCTTTCAACAGTTAAATTAAATACGTTTTGTTGTCCTTATCATTCTAATGACATCCTTGAATAATATAGGACTAGAATTAGATTCAGAAGGCTTTCACTTCTCTTCACGAAGATTGAATGGTTATGGGTCTGAATAAATGTTAGATTAATTTGTATGTTTAGTCCCACCCCAAATACAGTATAAATGTGTGAACGGTGTTAAGAGTTATAATGTAGTGGCAACCCACTAACAGAGGGGGGCGGGACTAAACATTCCAGGGTGAAGGAGACTGCGGAAACTGTTTAAGAAAGCCTCCTAAAGGTGGGCGGAGCAAAGTGCCTTTGTGTGTCAAGGGGTATAAAACAGTATGTATGGGTTTTGGGCGCCAGAGCTCTCCATGAATAAAAATACAGATCATTCTTGCTGGTTGTGGACCTTGAATCATTTATGATTAAAACCAGAGCCTTACAACCCCTGGTAATGATTCAAGCTTAGGTTGAATTAGAGATAGAAATTCTCGTGACAAGTGGTCCTTCGAGCGGAGCTCTAAAATACGTCTTTGTCGTTCTAAGGACACCGAAACCGTGCACGGGCGGGTGATTGCCTCCGTGGAGAATAGTCCTGGCCTTCGACGTTAAGGTTATAAACAGGCCGGTGATTAATCTTATGAACGATAAAGACGTTAACGAGATTGAAAAAGCATTTAAATCCAAACTGCAAGGAAAAGGTCAGTAATTTTTATTCATGGTTTTGGTGAAATGATTTGAACTTGTATGAGAATAGTAATTCTTGTGGAGGGCAGAGAATAGTTACCAAAGTCTCATAAGAGAATTAAAAGGAAGGGGGTCTGAAATGACTCAAGGTGAATGGCCATCACCAAAATAAACTAGTTAATATTGAGATTGTACGGGGTACAGTGTTACAATATAAACAGGAAGGGAGATAATTATCATCGTGTAAGATAGATAAGTCAAAAGTCGCATAAACAACTGGGAATTTGCTCTAACTCTGTCTATTTCATGAAACTGGAGCAGTTACGACCTCTAGGTTACAGATAGTGTTAGAAAAAAATCGTAAAATGTTGTATACGTGTGAGACTTAATGATCCATCGAAATACGTGATAATTGTTTCAAGGAAGGAACTAAAATAGGTCGCGTGAGAAAAAATGGTTGTCTGATCCCTTTCATGAAACTGGAGTAAAAAAAAACTCTGGGTTACGGGTTAGATCATTTAAATGGTTAATTACAAAAGCAGATCATAACATTGGCTCAAGAGTCGCACCTAATAATAAGTCCCAGGAAAATAATTCTGGATTGAATTATTACTAAACGGGGGGATTTCTTATTTTTCCACCATGGGAAATAAATATTCTAAAGAGGTCCGAGAATTAACGGGGGATGAAAGATATATGTTAGGAAGAGATCGAAGAAATATGTTTTATGGATCCATTTGGGAGAAGAGGTATGGATTTATTGGGCATCTCGATGTGGAGAAGTTAGAAGTTATGATTAAGCAGATGCATGTATACTGTGGAACGGATTTGAAGAAACAGCGAGGGGAGGGGCTAGAGACAGCGAGGGTATGGCTTTTGGAAGCGCGAAGGAGAGAGGAAGTGCTTTAACTGTAACAAAGAGGAATATTTGGCAAGGGAGTGTAAGGCCCCGGGTAAATACTGTAACAAAACAGGTCATAACCATCGCGACTGCAGAGCTAAGGGCAGTGTCCGAGATATGACAGTCTATTTTTTTGGTTTCACGGGTAAAATGTTTGAAGAAATGATTTGTGTCGATTAAGAATTGGCTAAAAACACCACGAAGCGATTGTTTGAGAGGTACCTATACATTTCTAACGATATATACGTATGAACTTTCTCACCCAAACGTAGACGTACGTCATGGGTGAGAAAGTAGAGAATATTTACATTTGCATTTTTGGTCATTTAGCAGACACTCTGGTCCGGAGCGACTTGCAGGAGCAGTTGGGGTTGGGTGCCTTGCTCGGGGGCACATCGACAGATTTTTCGCCTGGTCGGCTCTGGGATTGGAGCCGGCGACCTCTCGGTTGCTGACACAGTGCTCTTGCTTACTGGGCTACCAGCCGGCCGATATGAGTTTAAGGTTGTGCCGTTGTTTGATTAGGTGATAAGGTTATGTGATAAGGTTTAATGGGTAATCGGACCATAACTAAAGTGGTTATAGAAGTAATGTATAAATAGTAGAGAGCCAATAGAGGGTTCCATTGAACTATTATGTTTTGTTGGGCATTTGAATGGCATAAGGTGAAATCTGTGTGTATGAGGGAATTCAACGGCTGGTATGAATGGTAACGGGATACTACTTAGTATTTGGTTGGTTAATGCTGAATGGAAGATTTGAAGCGTGGTTGGGGGTTAAATAGAAATACTCACTTATTCAATAGGGAATGGGTGTAGGGAGAGAGTTTTTATGTGTATTAAAAGTTGCATTAGATAGCTTTAGTACTATTCTAGATAGGTCTATGAAAATATGTTACAAGTACGAATGACATTATTTCCTAAGAAGGAAGATTATTAGGGAAGGTCCCCGCGCCTCCCCCGTAATGTAGGAAGGGGGGGGGGTGAGAGACAGTACATAGTTCAGATGATAGGAATATCATTAAATGTATGCTTATCAACGATATCAAGTATTTGTTTTATTAATTAGGGCCGAATCAGAGAGAACAGTTAAAGAAATTGAATAGCGAACTGAAATGGCGATAGAGCTGTGAAAATTTAGTTGAGGACAAAGGAGAATAATTTATGGCTCTGGTTAGCGGGAAAAAATAGAGACAGTCCAGCGAGTTAGATTGAGCTGGAAAATTTCAAGTAAAGGTCTAAAGACTTTACTGAAAGGAAGTGCTTTGATGAATTCAAATGGTTATTACTTTATTGTATAGGTTGAGTAACACCAGTGGTGGATGAAAATAAATGGTGGATTCTAAAAAAATAATTTAGTTTCGTTACGTGAACAATGGGATATCGTTTTTACTATTAGGATGATGGATTGAAAAAACATTGGTTATAAGTATGAAGTTATTAAACAATAGGTTTACATTTTAAGAACATCAATGCAACAAGTTGCAATGATTAAAGTAATAGTAAATTGGGAATATAAAGGTAAAAATAACTGAATTGTGTAATAGAAGGGTAGACAGATTTTCCTAGGGGGTTGATCAAATAATTGATAATTGATCATTTGAGATGAGATCACATGTAGCAGATTTAGGGTAATCAATTAATTAATCATTGTATACTAAATAATTTTTTTGTGGTTTGATGTATTAGTTATGAGGAATTAGATTGATACAAACATTATTGTTGTCTTGTTCCCTGTGTCCGAGGATTGGTGAGTCAGGCGTTGGTGAAATGCAGTATCTAAACAATGATGAGAGATGGACTTACTTCGTACTCTGACCAGGGGAATGTGAAAAACGATCCTCCAGGCTTGGTGGATGACGAGGATTTGGACCCTGAAAGGCCGCAATTGGATGAAATGTTTATTAGTTCTGACGTAATCTCTGAGATTAATCATGCTTGTAAAATACATTTATCCTGAATGTGAAAACATTTAGTCAAAGGGGTGGATTGTTAGATTAATTTGTATTTTAAGAATAATGACTAAAGGATTTCACCCCAAATACAGTATAAATGTGTGAACGGTGTTAAGAGTTATAATGTAGTGGCAACCCACTAACAGAGGGGGGCGGGACTAAACATTCCAGGGTGAAGGAGACTGCGGAAACTGTTTAAGAAAGCCTCCTAAAGGTGGGCGGAGCAAAGTGCCTTTGTGTGTCAAGGGGTATAAAACAGTATGTTTGGGTTTTGGGCGCCAGAGCTCTCCATTAATAAAAATACAGATAATTCTTGCTGGTTGTGGACCTTGAATCATTTATGATTAAAACCAGAGCCTTACAACCCCTGGTAATGATTCAAGCTTAGGTTGAATTAGAGATAGAAATTCTCGTGACAATAAATAACTGCTATAGCCTACCGCAATCGCGCACTCGCTCTCCTTTCAAACTACCCGTGAGTACTATTGGCTGCTGTATTTAACATTCAGCAAACAAAAGCTTGTGTCCCTCTTCGAATAGTCTAGTGGTAGAAGAAATGCTAAATAAAATAATGTCCAGCAAGCTATTCTAGTCTAGGTTTTCCTGCATGGGACTCCAAGAGCTAAGGATATTTTTTTAAGGAGAGAGAACAGCGGAGCACAGGTGCGTGCGTATTGCGCAAGAGACAGAGGCTATACATTAGAAGCTTATTATGCATAACACATCATAAACTAGCTAAATATAAGGCTAATACTGCATTGAATGTATTACCTGAAAGAGGTAGGCTAGGACATATATACATATATAGAGCAATTGTGGTGGATATATAAAATTAGGATCTGCTGGAGTCCAAGTCAAACCAAGATTCTTTATTTCTGAGCTCAGAGAGAATAACAGAGTTACACAACGCAGTGTAGACAGTCTGAATTCCAAAGCATTGGGTGATAAGCACATATCTTTATAGTTCCTGTTCTTGGGCGGGACTCTCAGTTCCCATTTTATCTATACAAGGACACAGGAGCAAACTGGTTTGCAACACAGGATTATACTCAGAAGAACAGGAGATTATAATAGGATAATTTCACACAGTTTCACAAGGTTAGTCACATACTCAGTTATGTGGACACATACAGTCGTGGTCAAAAGTTTTGAGAATGACACAAATACTAATTTTCACAAAGTCTGCTGCCTCAGTTTAGATGATGGCAATTTGCATATACTCCAGAATGTCATGAAGAGTGATCAGATGAATTGCAATTAATTGCAAAGTCCCTCTTTGCCATGAAAATGAACTTAATCCCCAAAAAACATTTCCACTGCATTTCAGCCCTGCCACAAAAGGACCAGCTGCCATCATGTCCGTGATTCTCTCGTTAACACAGGTGAGTGTTGACGAGGACAAGGCTGGAGATCACTCTGTAATGCTGATTGAGTTAGAATAACAGACTGGAAGCTTTAAAAGGAGGGTGAAATCATTGTTCTTCCTCTGTTAACCATGGTTACCTGCAAGGAATCACGTGCCGTCATCATTGCTTTGCACAAAAAGGGCTTCACAGGCAAGGATATTGCTGCTAGTAAGATTGCACCTAAATCAACCATTTATCGGATCATCAAGAACTTCAAGGAGAGAGGTTCAATTGCTGTGAAGAAGGCATCAGGGCGCCCAAGAATGTCAAGCAAGCGCCAGGACCGTCTCCTAAAATTGATTCAGCTGCGGGATCGGGGCACCACCAGTGCAGAGCTTGCTCAGGAATGGCAGCAGGCAGGTGTGAGTGCATCTGCACGCACAGTGAGGCAAATACTTTTGGAGGATGGCCTGGTGTCAAGAAGGGCAGCAAAGAAGCCACTTCTCTCCAGGAAAAACATCAGGGACAGACTGATATTCTGCAAAAGGTACAGGGATTGGACTGCTGAGGACTGGGGTAAAGTCATTTTCTCTGATGAATCCCATTTCCGATTGTTTGGGGCATCCGGAAAAAACCTTGTCCGGAGAAGACAAGGTGAGCGCTACCATCAGTCCTGTGTCATGCCAACAGTAAAGCATCCTGAGGCCATTCATCTGTGGGGTTGCTTCTCAGCCAAGGGAGTGGGCTCACTCACAATTTTGCCTAAGAACACAGTCATGAATAAAGAATGGTACCAACACATCCTCTGAGAGCAACTTCTCCCAACCATCCAAGAACAGTTTGGTGACGACCAATGCCTTTTCCAGCATGATGGAGCACCTTGCCATAAGGCAAAAGTGATAACTAAGTGGCTCGGGGAACAAAACATCGAAATTTTGGGTCCATGGCCAGGAAACTCCCCAGACCTTAATCCCATTGAGAACTTGTGGTCGATCCTCAAGAGGCGGGTGGACAAACAGAAACCCACAAATTCTAACAAACGCCAAGCATTGATTATGCAAGAATGGGCTGCCATCAGTAAGGATGTAGCCCAGCAGTTAATTGACAGCATGCCAGGGCGGATTGCAGAGGTCTTGAAAAAGAAGGGTCAACACTGCAAATATTGACTCTTTGCATAAACTTAATGTAATTGTCAATAAAAGCCTTTGACACTTATGGAATGCTTGTAATTATACTTCAGTATACCATAGTAACATCTGACAAAAATATCTCATAACACTGAAGCAGCGAACTTTGTGAAGATCAATACTTGAGTCATTCTCAAAACTTTTGACCACGACTGTACAACTAAAATGTTCCATTACACTATAAATATCAATCTAGAACAGGATTATCTATTTTGGATGCAATTTGAATGGAGTTGATGGAGAGAGAAAGACTGCGAGAGTGCGCCCGTGCACTGATTTAAAGCAACAATATTCAAGGCTGTTTAAAAATTCTGCAGCTGCAATAAATAAAATAATCTTTACAATTAAAATAATAATTTAACCCCCAAAAGGTGATGGGTAAATTTGACGTTCATTCAGTCTTTATATTAGACTATGCTGCAGCAAATGCAGGCCTACCTCTCCCAAGAAAAAAAGTTACCATGATGAGATGATTGGTCAACATGCATTGTGAACTGCGCTCCATACTGAGATGGGCTGTCTGTCCCCACCCTGAGCGTTGAATCATCATGTAGAGGCTGCAGAGAAGACAGTTCCATTTCACGCCATGCTGTGCATATCAATAATCTATTAGAATTTACCGGTTTCTGCAGTTATTTATCTTGGGAATAGGGCATTGTTTTGGGCGGTAAATCTCGGTAACCGGTTCCCTCCATTCAACCCTAGTTATGATAACGTTGTTGCACTGATGCATTGCAAATAGTTGCACAGAGCACAGTGAAAAAGGAGACCCAAGGGAATTAACAACCATTAGAAAAATTATAATCACTTGCAAACCACTTAAGGAGGCAATGACATGCTGTAGGTCTAAAAGATGCGCAGGCTAAAAGGCGTTTGTTATCAAATTTCTACATTTAAATACGAGTTACTATATTATTTTTCATTAGGCCTACATGTACATTGAAGTATTATTTGCAGTTGTCACTATGACAATGAACACACCCTGAAAGCACTGAATGGTCTGAACCAGTATCTGTGCGTTAGACCTCATGAATGGTCTTGTTACCACCCTATTAATAGCAGCCTGCAATAGGATGTGTTGATCAGTTGATTGATAGGTGTAGGACAATAAACTATCTATAACTTTCCTCTAGTGTGGATGCTCACCAAAATTGTATAGTTATGTAGCCTATAGTTTATCATTATGGTTTTCGTTATAGTTATTGGCTTGGTGGATGGCCCGGGCCTTAACTCTGACACAACACATTATCACAACAGAACTAGCCTACAAGTAAGTCCAGCTTACGTTAGCGAACTTGAATGAAATAAATGTACAATTACATGTATACACTTGTTTACTTGACTTTTATTCTCAATAAATTGCCCCTTCAAATAATTTACTCTGGCAAGTTTGCCACTGTTGCGCTGCAGTAGGGAAGTAAAGCGGAAGTCGAATCCATCACTTCTGTTGTTTGGCTGTGCCCATAGCAACGTTCGAAAATGAGCTGGATAGAATGTAATGGATCGCATTCCGACCTCAGTGCAGCTCAGCGTAAACAAGCATAACGGAAGGGTCGGTATCTTCTGGCAAAGCACAGACGTTCTTCAAGTTTAAGTTGGATATTAGTAGTGCTGTAGTAAAAGGTTATATTTTACAGCCAGTTAAGATGGCATTTAAACATACAAATATAGCATGTTAATTTCAAGCAAAACACATGTAAGTGAATGGGTTTTCCAACGTTCAAAAGCTTTACCCTTCTTGTTCGTTGCTAAACAAAACCATGAGCCTCATGTCATTGACGACACAAACCTGTCTTCCTCTATACAAGTGTAAATCCTTAGCCCAGGGCTAAAGCTTAGCCCCAGGGTTAACAAAT
Organism: Coregonus clupeaformis; assembly: GCF_020615455.1. Lineage (NCBI taxonomy): Eukaryota > Metazoa > Chordata > Actinopteri > Salmoniformes > Salmonidae > Coregonus > Coregonus clupeaformis. The sequence goes on along the minus strand of NW_025533522.1, from coordinate 577,524 downwards.
GCTTGTGTAAACACAGGCTAAGCTAGCCCAGGGCTAGTCCAGCCCAGGGCTAGTCCAGCCTGGGGGTAAAATAGCCCGGGGCTAAGAACATTGCAGTGTGAAAAGGCCTTTCTTGGACTTGCTGGTGATGTGCTGGAACAATAATGCCAGCACTGATTTGAGAGCCTAGCATCCAAATACAGATGTTTTTGTACAGTTTCTTTACAGCAAAACATTCAACGAACAAACTTTCCTTTTAATCATTTATTAAAAACTATATACAATATCTGTTATAATTCAGTATTTCGGTACACCATTTTTTTTCTCTTCGTTTTTATTTTATACCACTTCTCTGCATTAACCAGGTACTTCTTGTTATGTGCAATTTTGCACTTGCTTTGTTTGCATATGGTCAATTTTTTGTGAAAATGAAAAAAGAAGCAGTACCCCAACAACAGCTATGCACAAATAACACCACATATATCATCCATTGATTGAAATTTACTAAATTACTGTGTGCTAGTGTATTCTCAGGAAAAACCTCAATTCCACAACGCAGTCAGTGAGACGCATACCTGTGAAGTCAAGCCTAAAGAACGGATCACACTTTCAAGGCAAATTGCGTTAACATAAAGCTGGGGTATACTCAGTGAGGTGAAATACTCAGAATAACATTGTAGATAGAAATAAATACAGTTGACTTGATTACCTGTTCTACATGACAATTACATCCGATCTACACTAGACATTTCTACCTGATTCTGAAAGTTCTTCAACGTTGCACCATCTTGATCAGGCCCCCGGCCGGGACTCAAGTACCCAATCAAAACGCAACAACACATAGTCAACCAATAAGCCTAAATCAGGCTAATTGTAGTTTGACAACCAAAGACATCAACACGTGTGTATGCACCCTCAAGACGATTGACATCATTACAGGTCAGGATACCCTGTTCTCGGCTTAAACTTGTTTTGGAAATGTGTCATGGCAACACACTGGCGTTGTTCAATCTTAAAAAAAACAAGATTTTGGGTTTTCAAATAGCTCCAGACAGTCAACTGTTTGAATTTAGTATGACAATAAATACATGACAATCTCAATGATGACGAACCCCACCCCCCCGCCTTTAAATAAAATGCAGACAATCATGCTCTCTAAAGTATATATTTAAAAGCTAATGTTCAAATCCACATTCCAGAAGTCTCAATTATATTGGATGGATAAAGTTTCATATAGTGCCATTATCGGAGTAAGCCAACGGAGGCAACATTGTCACACAGACAGCCTTAACATGGAAAATGTCAAACCATACAGTGTTAATACCAACACATATGAACAATGGTTGCCCACTACTTTGTAAACCTTTGAAAATACCGGTACCTGACAAGCAACATGTAATGAGATATTGTAGATCAAACTAGACTATCAGAGCTATATAGAGATATACAGTTCTAGTTCAGATGACCTCGCAAATTGTCATGAGAAGCACCAAAGCGAAGGACATTGACACCTCTGCCTCAGCCCCAGTGAAATTGACAGTTTCAACACCCTACTAACCCCGTTGTCAGATAATCAGTTCAACCAGTAGACAATGAAGCTGTGCAGACATGGATGGCAAAAAACAACTGTTTCCTCCACACTCATTCTGAGAATGTTCATATTCTCCCTATTGCACCAATCCAATCTGTCCAGATCTACATAAGATCTACATAAGCATCAAAGGAGTAGAGGGAAAGAGTCAGGTTGGAAATGGGCACAAGGTCTCATCTGGTAGGCTAAAGTAGATCAATCTGGTCTCAGAATTGAACTTGACTGATGTGGTCAGGAAGCTCAAGCGCTGAAAAAAAGTGCAGATACCTGTTCAAAAGAGGTGAAACTTTCAGACTGACGCAGATAAAAATCTATGACTTAGAATCAGACACAACCCTTTCATTCACAACATATCAGGTTATGTCCATTCTATACATTGGACTTCTACACTGCAACGTTCTGAACATTCCACCCTATGGAACAGGCACCCTGCTGGAACAGGTTGTTCTGGATGGGGCATTCTCAGCCGTTGAGTATCAATCTGTTCTAAAGTGGATTGTGTTGGTCTAAATGCTGAAGTGGACTGATATCGTCAAAGAGGACTGAGCTGGTCTTGGAGCTGAAAGAACGTTGGGCTGGTCTGAGCTAGTCTGAAGCGGAGCAGACTGGTCACAAGCAGTTCAAAACGGCACAGGTTCGGTTTAGACCTGGGAGGCATTTGTCTGTGGGCGGAGGAGGGTAAATAATCTCTGTGAATTAGCTTCTGTGTCTTCCCTACTGGAGCAGGCTAGTTTAGTAGGCCCATTTCCACCCATTCAACTAGATGGTTGGAGCATGAATAACCCCATAGCTAAGCACAGTAAGAAAATCATTAGGCCTTGGGGTTAAATGTTGAGTTAAGCTAAAATTCTCTAGTCTAGAGCATGGTCCGAGCCACGTATCGCAGCAGCCCGCCATGCCGGTAAAAGGCCACGTCCATCTCGCTGTCAAACAGAGTCGTCACACTGAAGGTATTTCCAGAGCTAGTCTAGAGAGAGAGAGACAAGATGAAAAATGTAGTTAAATGAAGGGGCAATGCCATGGACAAAGATAGTTGTGAGACATTTTAACTAGTGATGGGAAATTTTAGTTATAAAAAGGTAACTTTTGATTGGATGCCATACTTTGACAGTCAGCAGTTGCTTTGGGGACAGGTCCTCTGGTAGAGTGATGGTGAACCTCTCCTTCCCGGAGAGCTCTAGCGAATCGGCACTCTGGCCTGGCAGGAACTGGAGGGGCGCGATGCCCATGCCCACCAAGTGGTTCTTGTGCATCTTCTCAAAGCTCTCAGCTATGACAGCTCGCACACCCTGCCAACCATACAACACACAGAATAAGTGACCAATAGGATCTGTATTTCATGGGGGAAAAAGTCACATATGCAATTGAATGAAATTTCCCAATGAATATTTGATTCATTTAGAATTTCATTGCGTATAATTTCGCTCCAGCTCATGTAAATTCAAACAACAATGTAGGAGTAGAGATTTTATGCAGAGCCAGGATGACTTAAGATCTGGTTCATCTGGTTTTCCCCATTACCATTGCCCTAGACATACTATTTTGGGGCTTGAGGTCTAGATCAAGTGTTCTGTGAAACAGACCACATTTGGCACTTGTGTTAAAAAAATATACACTACCAGTCAAAGGTTTGGACACACTTACTCACTCACTTTATTTTTACATTGTAGAATAATAGTGAAGACATCAAAACCATGAAATAACACATATGGAATCATGTAGTAACCAAAAAAAGTGTTAAACAAATCAAAATATACTTTATATTTGAGATTCTTCAAATAGCCACCCTTTGCCTTGATGACAGCTTTGCACACGCTTGGAATTCTCTCAACCAGCTTCATGAGATAGTTACCTGGAATACATTTCAATTAACAGGTGTGCCTTCTTAAAAGTTAATTAATGCGTTTGAGCCCATCAGTTGTGTTGTGACAAGGTAGGGGGGGGTATACCGATTATAGCCCTATTTGGTAAAAGACCAAGTCCATATTATGGCAAGAACAGCTCAAATAAGCAAAGAGAAACAACAGTCCAAGGGTTTTTCTTAATTTTTACTATTTTCTACATTGTAGAATAATAGTGAAGACATAACTATGAAATAACACATATGGAATCATGTAGTAACCAAAAAAGTGTTAAACAAATCAAAATATATTTTATATTTGAGATTCTTCAAATAGCCACCCTTTGCCTTGATGACAGCTTTGCACAGTCTTGGTATTCTCTCAACCAGCTTCACCTGGAATGCTTTTCCAACAGTCTTAAAGGAGTTCCCACATATGCTGAGCACTTGTTGGCTGCTTTTCCTTCACTCTGCAGTCCGACTCATTCCAAACCATCTCAATTTGGTTGGGGTCGAGGGATTGTGGAGGCCAGTTCAACTGATGCAGTACTCCATCACTCTCCTTCTTGGTAGAATAGCCCTTACAAAGCCTGGAGGTGTGTTGGGTCATTGTCCTGTTGAAAAACAAATGATAGTCCCACTAAGCCCAAACCAGATGGGATGGCGTATCGCTGCAGATGCTGTGGTAGCCATGCTGGTTAAGAGTTCCTTTAATTCTAAATAAATCACAGACAGTGTCACCAACAAAGCACCCCCACACCATCACACCTCCTCCATGCTTTACGGTGGGAAATACACATGCGGAGATCCTCCGTTCACCCACAACGCGTCTCACAAAGACACAGCGTTTGGAACCAAAAATCTCCAATTTGGACTCCAGACCAAAGGACACATTTCCACCGGTCTAATGTCCATTGCTCATGTTTCTTGGCCCAAGCCAGTCTCTTCTTCTTATTAGTGTCCTTTAGTAGGGATTTCTTTGCAGCAATTTGACCATGAAGGCCTGATTCACACAGTCTCCTCTGAACAGTTGATGTTGAGATGTGTCTGTTACTTGAACTCTGTGAAGCATTTATTTGGGCTGCAATTTCTGAGGCTGTTAACTCTAATGAACTTATCCTCTGCAGCAGAGGTAACTCTGGGTCTTCCATTCCTGTGGCGGTCGTCATGAGAACCAGTTTCATCGTAGCGCTTGATGATTTTTGCGACTGCACTTGAAGAAACTTTCAAAGTTCTTGAAATGTTCCGTATTGACAGAACTTCATGTCTTAAAGTAATGATGGACTGTCGTTTTATTTGCTTATTTGAGCTGTTCTTGCCATAATATGGACTTGGTCTTTTACCAAATAGGGTTATCTTCTGTATACCACCCCTACCTTGTCACAACACAACTGACTGGCTCAAACGCATTAAGGAGGAAAGAAATTCCACAAATTCACATTTAACCAGGCACACCTGTTAATTGAAATGCATTCCAGGTGACTACCTCATGAAGCTGGTTGAGAGAATGCCAAGGGTGTGCAAAGCTGTCATCAAGGCAAAGGGTGGCTATTTGAAGAATCTCAAATATAAAATAGATTGATTTGTTTAACACTTTGTTTGGTTACTACATGATTCCATATGTGTTATTTCATATTTTTGATGTAGTTAATGTAGAAAATGGTAAAAATCAAGAAAAACCCTTGAATGAGTAGGTGTTCTAAAACTTTTGACCGGTAATGTATATATCATTTTAAATATATATTTTAAATATACACTGCTCAAAATAATATGAATGAATGAAATAATCTTATTAAATACTTTTTTCTTTACATAGTTGAATGTGCTGACAACAAAATCTCAAAAATAAATTATCAATGGAAATCAAATGTATCAACCCATGGAGGTCTGGATTTGGAGTCACCCTCAAAATTAAAGTGGAAAACCACACTACAGGCTGATCCAACTTTGATGTAATGTCCTTAAAACAAGTCAAAATGAGGCTCAGTAGTGTGTGTGGCCTCCACGTGCCTGTATGATCTCCCTACAACGCCTGGGCATGCTCCTGATGAGGTGGCGGATGGTCTCCTGAGGGATCTCCTCCCAGACCTGGACTAAAGCATCCGCCAACTCCTGGACAGTCTGTGGTGCAACGTGGCGTTGGTGGATGGAGCGAGACCACGATGTCCCAGATGTGCTCAATTGGATTCAGGTCTGGGGGGCAGGCCGAGCCAGTCCATAGCATCAATGCCTTCCTCTTGCAGGAACTGCTGACACACTCCAGCCACATGAGGTCTAGCATTGTCTTGCATTAGGAGGAACCCAGGGCCAACCGCACCAGCATATGGTCTCACAAGGGGTCTGAGGATCTCATCTCGGTACCTAATGGCAGTCAGGCTACCTCTGGCGAGCACATGGAGGGCTGTGCGGCCCCCCAAAGAAATGCCACCCCACACCATGACTGACCCACCGCCAAACCGGTCATGCTGGAGGATGTTGCAGGCAGCAGAACGTTCTCCACGGCGTCTCCAGACTCTGTCACATGTGCTCAGTGTGAACCTGCTTTCATCTGTGAAGAGCACAGGGCGCCAGTGGCGAATTTGCCAATCTTGGTGTTCTCTGGCAAATGCCAAACGTCCTGCACGGTGTTGGGCTGTAAGCACAACCCCCACCTGTGGACCCTCATACCACCCTCATGGAGTCTGTTTCTGACCGTTTGAGCAGACACATGCACATTTGTGGCCTGCTGGAGGTCATTTTGCAGGGATCTGGCAGTGCTCCTCCTGCTCCTCCTTGCACAAAGGCGGAGGTAGCAGTCCTGCTGCTGGGTTGTTGCCCTCCTACGGCCTCCTCCACGTCTCCTGATGTACTGGCCTGTCTCTTGGTAGCGCCTCCATGCTCTGGACACTACGCTGACAGACACAGCAAACCTTCTTGCCACAGCTCGCATTGATGTGGCATCCTGGATGAGCTGCACTACCTGAGCCACTTGTGTGGGTTGTAGACTCCATCTCATGCTACCACTAGAGTGAAAGCACCGCCAGCATTCAAAAGTGACCAAAACATCAGCCAGGAAGCATAGGAACTGAGAAGTGGTCTGTGGTCACCACCTGCAAAACCAGTCCTTTATTGGGGGTGTCTTGCTAATTGCCTATAATTTCCACCTGTTGTCTATTCCATTTGCACAACAGCATGTGACATTTATTGTCAATCAGTGTTGCTTCCTAAGTGGACAGTTTGATTTCACAGAAGTGTGATTGACTTGGAGTTACATATTTTTTTGAGCAGTGTATATTTCCTTCTTCATGATTTTCCCCTAGCCCTACCACCCCTCCCTTAATTGGAGTAAACTAATGGACAACAATACTTAGGCTTCTACTTCCAGCTTATACACACTATATACATTTTACAGACAGTATATTTTACATTAGTTATCTTTTGTTTGTTTATAGTCCCAGCCTTCAGATACCATCATCCCTCCAATCTATCTCTAAAGACCATCCAGACCATGATTTCTGGCTGCCATTTTTCCACTGTGCTATGATGTTTCACAAAAGTTCTGAACCTTTCTACTCTCAAAGTTTTTACAGATTGTAAATTAAAGACAAACATTTTTGCTAAGAGTATTATTATATTATTGATCGATTGACTATGACTTTTCAAAATCACCCAGCAGCGCTATTAGCAGAATTAGCTCCAAGTAAATGTTGCAATTTTTTTGTCATTCCTGAACCTGCGACCAAAAACAAGCTACCTATGGGCAGTACCAAAACAAGTGATCTAATGATTCTGTCAGCAAAATCTGCAGAGCTGGGATGGTTGTATACCCCATATATATAACATTATATTGGTTGCAAGAATTTTGTATAATAATTTAAATGGAAAACCTAAGTTTTGAATCGGGCGTCGTTCTGTGTATCAGTTCATAAACCATGTGCTATGGAATCGGTACATCGAAAATCTCCCAACTATTTTGCAACATGTATGGCGCAGCTGTCAATTTTTTGGTCTTTAAATGAAACTGGTATACTTTTTTATCTATCACCATTTTCTTTAGCCAATTTCGGTCTGTAATGCAGGGCCGACAAACAAGTTCCTTACCTTCCCCCCATTTCTACTTGCGTCCTCCATTGCTGCGGTAATGCTGCAGTTGGTTGTAATTTTGGATAGAGCAGACATTTCCATATATTTCTGTTAACTCCAACAGTCCTATTTATGATATCATTTATGATATCATTTACAAAGATTACACCGTTTTTAAAATGTTTATTTTTTTAAATCAATTAGTATATTTGAGTTTAACCATAATATTTGTTCTGTCTTTTCTGGTGGATTAAACTGAAATTGCAACCAGCTTTCTATGGCTTGTTTTAAAAATAGCTATATTTTTTTAATGTTCTGAAACCTTTAGTGATCAGTCTAATTCTTCAATATTTAATCATTTCTGCCCTCCGAATTTATATTAATTATATAAATAGGCCCGTTTAATTTTGTCTGGCTTGCCGTTCCAAATAAAGTGGAATAGTTTGTGCTCATATAATTTAAAAAACAAGTCGTTAGGTGTACACAGGGCCATAAGTAAATAGGTAAACTGGGATATGACTAAAGAATAAATCAGAAACCTCAGAAAAAAAATTTAGGCCTCCACAAGTCTGGTTCATCCTTGGGAGCAATTTCCAAACGCCTGAAGGTACCACGTTCATCTGTACAAACAATAGTACGCAACTATAAACACCATAGGACCACGCAGCCGTCACACCGCTCAGGAAGGAGACGCACGCGTTCTGTCTCCTAGAGATGAACGTACTTTGGTGCGAAAAGTGCAAATCAATCCCAGAACAACAGTAAAGGACCTTGTGAAGATGGGGGTTGCTTGCAAGTCGAAGAACACAATCTCAACCGTGAAGCACGGGGGTGGCAGCATCATGCTGTGGGGGTGCTTTGCTGCAGGAGGGACTAGTGCACTTCACAAAATAGATGGCACCATGAGGAAGGAAAATGATGTGGATATATTGAAGCAACATCAAGACATCAGTCAGGAAGTTAAAGCTTGGTCACAAATGGGTCTTCCAAATGGACAACGACCCCAAGCATACTTCCAAAGTTGTGGCAAAATGGCTTAAGGACAACAAAGTCAAGGTATTGGAGTGGCCATCACAAAGCCCTGATCTCAATCCTATAGAACATTTGTGGGCAGAACTGAAAAAGCATGTGCAAGCAAGGAAGCCTTCAAACCTGACTCAGTTACACCAGCTTTGTCAGGAGGAATGGGCCAAAATTCACCCAACTTATTGTGGGAAGCTTGTGGAAGGCTACCCAAAACATTTGACCCAAGTTAAACAATTTAAAGGCAATGCTACCAAATACTCATTGAGTGTATGTAAACTTCTGACCCACTGGGAATGTGATGAAAGAAATAAAAGCTGAAATAAATAATTATCTCTACTATTATTCTGACATTTCACATTCTTAAAATAAAGTGATGATCCTAACTGACCTAAGGCAGGGAATCTTTCCTAGGATTAAATGTCAGGAATTGTGAAAAACTGAGTTTAAATGTATTTGGCTAAGGTGCATGTAAACTTCTGACTTCAACTGTACATAGAAAAATATGTTATATACCTCAACTGGTATGCCATCCAGCCCTAGAGTTTTCCCGGACTTGAAGGCTTTAATTGCATCTAGAAGTTCCTCTTTTGTAATTAGGCCTTCACATGAGTGTTTCTGTATAGCTGTTAATTTTACACTATTCATAAAAAACTAACTTCAGTTAGTGGAGATGGAGGAGACTTAAATGAAAACATATGCTTAAAGTACTTTGCTTCTTCTTTCAAAATATTGTTAGGTGAATCATGGATGACTCATTTGTGAGAAGTTTCCGTAAATTATTTTTGGCAGCATTTCTATGTTGAAGATAAAAAAAAATATTTGGTGCATTTTACCTAATATTCCATCCAGTTTGCTTTATTTTTATAATATATTACACTTTATCTTTCTTGAATAAGTTCCTCCATTTCTTTTTGTTTTTCCTCTAACTTATTCTGTGCCTCTTTGTTACAGATTTTATTGCTATCTATCTGTACCGTTAGTTCCTCTATTTCCTTTTTTAAGATGCTCTTTTGACCTAAATTGTTTTTGTTTTAAAGATGAGTATTGAATTGCATGGCCTCTAAAGGCACATTTAAAAGTGTCCCATACAATAAGAGGATCTCCTGTACCTATGTTACATAAAAAGTCAGTTATAAAATATTCTGTCTTGGTTAAAAACAAGTTGTCATCCAGTAGGCTTTGAATACATTTCCAATATCGTCGCCCTCGCGGAAATTCTGTAAGAGTAATGGGTATACCAATTATTTGATGGTCCGACTGCATTCTGTCCCCTATCAACACTCAACTTTTGGTGCCAGCAAAAATGACATAAGAAAGTAATCAAGACAACTAGCTTGATTGAGCCTCCGCCATGTACATCTCACTAGGTCAGGATATTTAAGCCACCATATATACACTAGTTCCAATATATCCATAATATTCGTAATTTGCATGAGGATGGTAGTTTGTAGTGTGATTTCCTTTACGGGTCCATTGAGGAACTTAAAACCGTATTATAATCTCCCACCATAATAATTGAGTCACGTATCGCCTGTAAGCTCGATAAATTATTATATCTATTTTCAAAGAAGTGTGGATCATCATTATTTGGACCATATAGATTAATGAGCCAAATCTGTTTATGGTCCAATAACAAATTTAAAAGGATCCACACCTTCCTTGCGGATCTGTTTGAACATTTGTTCCAAATTATTGTTAATTAATATCATCACCCCTTTTGAGTTTTTTTTCCCATGGGAGAAAAATATTTCACCCCCCCAGTACTTTTTCCATTCAACTTTGTCTAAATAATATAATAATAATAATAAGCCATTTAGCAGACGCTTTTATCCAAAGCGACTTACAGTCATGCGTGCATACATTTTTTTGTGTACGGGTGGTCCCGGGGATCGAACCCACTACCTTGGCGTTACAAGTGCCGTGCTCTACCAGGTGTAGAGTGAGTTTCCTGTAAACAATATATATTATATTCCTTCTCTTTTAGCCAGGTATTATCTGCTATGCCATTACAATTATAACTAGCTTTACTTCCAGTGCCTACGGAAGGTATTCAGACCCCTTGACTTTTCCCACATTTTGTTAGGTTACAGCCTCACTCTAAAATTGATTAAAATTGTTTTTTCCCCCTCATCAATCTACACACAATACCCCATAATGACAAAGCAAAAACTGGTTTTTATAAATGTTTGCAAATGTATTAAAAATTAAAAAAAACAGTAATACCTTATTTACATAATTATTCAGAACCTTTGCTATGAGACTCGAAATTGAGCTCAGGTGCATCCGGTTTCCAATGATCATCCTTGAGATGTTTCTACAACTTGATTGGAGTCCACCTGTGGTAAATTCAATTGATTGACATGATTTGGAAAGGCACACACCTGTCTATATAAGGTCCCACAGTTGACAGTGCATGTCAGTGTAAAAAACAAGCCATAATGTCGAAGGAATTGTCCGTAGAGCTCCAAGACAGGATTGTGTCGAGGCACAGATCTGGGGAAGGGTACCAAAAAATGTATACAGCATTGAAGGTCCCCAAGAACACAGTGGCCTCCATCATTATTAAATGGAAGAAGTTTGGAACCACCAAGACTCTTCCTAGAGCTGGCCGCCTGGCCAAACTGAGCAGTCGGGGGAGAAGGGTCTTGGTCAGGGAGGTGACCAAGAACCTGATGGTCACTGACAGAGCTCTAGAGTTCCTCTGTGGAGATGGGAGAACCTTCCAGAAGAACAACCATCTCTGCAGCACTCCACCAATCAGGCCTTTATGGTAGAGTGGCCGGACGGAAGCCACTCCTCAGTAAAAGGCACATGACAGCCCACTTGGAGTTTGCCAAAAGGCACCTAAAGACTCTCAGACCATGAGAAACTAGATTCTCTGATCTGATGAAACGAAGATTGAACTCTTTGGCCTGAATGCCAAGAGTAATGTCTGGAGGAAACCTGGCACCATCCTTACGGTGAAGCATGGTGGTGGCAGCATCATGCTGTGGGGATGTTTTTCAGCGGCAGGGACTGGGAGACTAGTCAGGATTGAGGCAAAGATGAACGGAGCAAAGTACAGAGAGATCCTGCTCCAGAGCACTCAGGACCTCAGACTGGGTTAAAGGTTCACCTTCCAACAGGACAACGGCCCTAAGCACACAGCCAGGACAACGCAGGAGTGGCTTCGGGACAAGTATCTGAATGTCCTTGAGTGGCCCAGCCAGAGCCCGGACTTGAACCCGATTTAACATCTCTGAAGAGACCTGAAAATAGCTGTGCAGCAACGCTCCTCATCCAACCTGACAGAGCTTGAGAGGATTTGCATAGAAGAATGGGAGACGCGTCATACCCAAGATGACTCAAGGCTGTAATCGCTGCCAAAGGTGCTTCAACAAAGTACTGAGTAAAGGGTCTGAATATTTATGTAAATGTTTAATATTTGTATTTTTTAATAAATTAGTAAACATTTCTAAAAAACAGTTTTTGCTTTGTCATTATGGGGTATTGTGTGTAGATTGATGAGGGAAAAAAACAATGTAATAAATGTTAGAATAATGCTGTAACCTAACAAAATGTGGAAAAAGTCAAGGGGTCTGAATACTTTCCAAAGGCACTGTATTTCCTCACTTACCATAATGAGATACAAGTTGAGTAAACTTACCATAATATATGTTTATAAACTTACCATTAAGAAGTACTATGAAGTGTCCACATACACTATATATACAAAAGTATGTGGACAACCCTTCAAATTAGTGGATTCGGCTATTTCAGACACACCAGTTGCTGACAGGTTTATAAAATCGAGGACACCGCCATGCAATCTCCATAGACAAACATTGGCAGTAGAATGGCCTTACTGAAGATCTCAGTGACCTTCAGCGTGGCACCGTCATAGGATGCCACCTTTCCAAAAAGTCAGTTTGTGAAATTTCTGCCCTGCTAGAGCTGCCTCGTTCAACTTTAAGTGCTGTTATTGTGAAGTGGAAACGTCTAGGAGCAACAACGGCTCAGTCGCAAAGTGGTAGGCCACACAAGCTCACAGAACGGGACCGCCGAGTGATGGTGTGTAGCGCGTAAAAATAATCTGTCCTCGGTTGCAACACACTACAGAGTTCCAAACTGTCACTGGAAGCAACATCAGCACAAGAAGTGTTCGTCGGGAGCTTCATGAAATGGGTTTCCAAGGCCAATCAGCCGCACACAAGCCTAAGATCACCAAGCGGAATTAAAAGCATTGGCTGGAGTGGTGTAAAGCTTGCCGCCATTGGACTCTGGAGCAGTGGAAATGCGTTCTCTGGAGTGATGAATCACGCTTCACCATCTGGCAGTCCGACTGAGTAATCTGGGTTTGGCGGATGCCAGGAGAATGCTACCTGCCCGAATGCATAGTGCCAACTGTAAAGTTTGGTGGAGGAGGAATAATGGTCTGGGGCTGTTTTTCATGGTTCGGGCTAGGCTCCTTAGTTCCAGTGAAGGGAAATCTTAAGGCTACAGCATACAATGACATTCTAGACGATTATCTGCTTCCAACTTTGTGGCAACAGTTTGGGCAAGGCCCTTTCCTGTTTCTGCATGACAATGCCCATGTGCACAAAGCGAGGTCCATACAGAAATGGCTTGTCGAGATCGGTGTGGCAGAACTTGACTGGCCTGCACAGAATCCTGACCTCAACCCCATCGAACACCTTTGGAATTAATTGGAACGCTGACTGCGAGCCACGCCTAATCGCCCAACATCAGTTCCCGACCTCACTAATGCTCTTGTGGCTGAAAGGAAGCAAGTCCCCGCAGCAATTTTCTAACATCTAGAGGAAAGCCTTACCAGAAGAGTGGAGGCTGTTATAGCAGCAAAGGGGAGACCAACTCCATATTAATGCCCATGATTTTGGAATGAGATGTTCGACGAGCAGGTGTCCACATACTTTTGGTCATGTAGTGTAGCTGTACCATGATATTTGCAGTGTTAAGCATACTGTAGCTGGGACTAAGTAAACCTCTAAAGATTCTTCCAATATTCCACCCGCTAAAACCTTCCCTCATCCCAAGTTGGGTTGTCGTCCTAGTGACTGGCTGACCGTCCCTGTACACATGGATCCTAGGGCCTTTAAGAGATAGGGGCCCTCCTTTAAAAAGAGCACATGGTGCCACCTACAGTACAGAACCAGATCTGCAGCCAACATCACATCGAACACCCTGATCTCGGTTGTACTGCATCTAGTTATTTAAAAAAATATATATATAAAAAAATCTTGCAACACTTCAAGTGTTAAAGAGTGTTTTAAAAAAGTGTCAAAGAATGAGCTCCACCCAGAAGCCAGTTTTACTGGGATGTGACACGAGGCTCTTGGGTGTGGAATGTAGCCTTTACCAGTAGGTAGGGTCCTTTGGCCGCCCAGTCCCGAGAGTTTCCCGAGCCGTACTGCTTCCCTGCCAGGATGATGAGGGGAACCCCGTCTCTCTGGTAGCGCTCTACTGCCTCAAACACGTCCAGCTAACAGAAAAAAACCACACTGTTAAACAACTTGGCCGAAATCATGTATATTTTCCTCTCTCCATTTACATTTACTGCAAAGATGAATTGCATATCCACCATAAAATCTAATGTTATTTGTAATAAGGCATTTTGATACTTCACTTGAAGCGTTTGCTTGGGTTATCAGATCGTGAGTGGCAGGGAGATACTTATTCCCTTCCGTACAGAGCTGAATGAAGAGCACAAATTAAGCGCACCGTTTATAGACTTGACCCCCTCTCTCACTTACCGTCTGGCCTGACGGAATGTGCAGGGTCTTGGGGCCCGGTTTGCCGATGAATCGGTTCTGGAGTTTGATGCTGGCGAACGTCCCTCGGGTCATCACCGCGTCGTTTCCCCTCCGGGCGCCGTACGAATTGAACTCTCGTGGTGTAAGGCTGAGAGTGAGAAATCCAGAATTTAAAAGGTCAAACAGGAGGGGGATAACTCAACTGCTTTCCTCCTGAGTCCCACTGACAGTTTACCAAAACATTTGCTCCTGTCCCTGGTAAAAATGCTACAGTAGCACTCTGCATACCACATATAAATACATGACATGGAGGTGAAGAGTTTGAACAACCCAGCCTCTGGTAAAATGCTGCAGCAGTTTGCGTACCACGTAGAGATAAATTATAGGGTGCTCACCGTTTGCTCACCAGGTACCTGGCAGCAGCGCTGACCCTGGCGATGCTCCCGGCAGGGGAGATGTGGTCGGTGGTCACCTTGTCTCCCAGGAACAGCAGGGCGTGGGCGTTCTCTATGGACTGGGGCAGTTGGACCTCTTTACACTGGGAGAGAGGGGAGAGGTCATATACAACCAGGGCCCAGAGTAGATCTGAACTATGAATTCAGCTTAACGTGATGCTAATATGTTTCAACAAACTATCCATTACGCTTTGAATATATGAAATACATATACCTACTTCTTAAATTATCTCCCTTCTTAAAAGTGTTTATTATTGTTGTACATTTCTGAGTAATTTTCCACACAAAAAATAAGAGACTCACAAGTTTGTTAAAGAAGGAAGGAGAGCGGATGTATGTGGATTTGGGATCCCATGGGAAAACCACAGACTCTGGACATTCAAGGCTGTTCCAAAACGTGTTCCCTTTCTGTAACAGAGTGACAAACAGCACACCGTAATGAAACTTGAATAGGTTGAGAAAGAAAAAAAGAGACTCAAGAGAGGGAGTCAACCCTAAACTTACAAGCTTGGAATACGTTCAGTTGGTAGAGTTCGGTATGACCATCAACTGTTTCAAAAGGACAGACCCTCACCTCCCTTCTGGCACGGAGCTCTGTGAACATGGAAGAGATGACCTTGTCCTGCTCTATGTGCTGCACCTCCTCCCTGGTGGGCCACACGTCCCGCAGGTACACCTCCTTCCCCTCAGAGGTCACACCTACACCAAATAAACTTTATCTGTCACATTACCGTGAAATACTTACAAGCTCTTAATCAACAATGCAGTTCAAGAAATAGTAACACAATAAAATAATAATGAGGCTATATACAGGGGGTACCGGTACCAAGTCAATGTGTGGGGGTACAGGTTAGTCGAGGTAATTTGTACATGTAGGTAGGGGTAAAGTGCTTATACATAGATAATAGACAGCGGGTAGCAGCAGTGTAAAAACAAATGGAAGTGGGGTGGGTGGGTGTCAATGTAAATAGTCCGGGTGACCATTTGATTAATTCTTCAGCAGTCTTATGGCTTGGGGGTTGAAGCTGTTAAGAAGCCTTTTGGTCCTAGACTTGGCGCTCCGGTACCACTTGCCTTGCTGTAGCAGTGAGAACAGTCTATGACTTGGGTGACTGGAGTCTTTGACAATTTTTTTGGGTTTCCTCTGACACTGCCTAGTATATAGGTCCTGGATGGAAGGAAGCTCCACTACAGCCCCGTCGATGTGAATGGGGGCGTGTTCGGCCCACCTTTTCCTGTAGTCCAAAATCAGCTCCTTTGTCTTACTCACGTTGAGGGAGAGGTTGTTGTCCTGGCACCATACTGCCAGGTCTCTGACCTCCCTATAGGCTGTCTCATCATTGTCGGTGATCAGGCCTACCACTGTTGTGTCGTCAGCAATCTTAATGATGGTGTTGGAGTTGTGTTTGGCCACGCAGTCGTAGGTGAAGAGGGAGTACAGGAGGGGACTAAGCATGCACCCCTGAGGGGCCCCAGTATTGAGGATCAGCGTGGTAGACGTGTTGTTGCCTACCCTTACCACCTGGGGGCAGCCCGTCGGTAATCATTTAGGCAGGTTACCTTCGCTTCCTAGGGCACAGGGACTATGGTGGTCTGCTTGAAACGTAGGTATTACAGACTCGGTTGAAAATGTCAGTGAAGATACTTGCCAGTTGGTCCGCGCATGCTTTGAGTACACGTCCTGGTAATCCGTCTGGCCCTGCGTCTTTGTGAATGTTGACCTGTTTAAAGGTCTTGCTCACATCGGCTACCGCAAGCCTTATCACACAGTTGTCCGGAACAGCTGGTGCTCTCATGCATGCTTCAGTGTTGCTTGCCTCGAAGCGAGCATAAAAGGCATAAAAGGCACTTGTCTGGTTGGCTCGCGTCACTGGGCAGCTCACAGCTGGGTTTCCCTTTGTAGTCCGTAATAGTGTTCAAGCCAGGCCACATTCGACGAGCGTCAGAGCCGGTGTAGTAGGATTCAGTCTTAATCCTGTATTGACACTTCGCCTGTTTGATGGTTCGTCTGAGGGCGTAGTGGGATTTCTTATAAAGTGTCCGGATTAGTGTCCCGCTCCTTGAAAGCGGCAGCTCTAGCCTTTAGCTCGATGCGGTTGTTGCCTGATCCATGGCTTCTGGTTGGGATATGTACGTACGGTCACTGTGGGGACGACGTTGTCGATGCACTTATTGATGAAGCTGATGACTGAGGTGGTATACTCCTCAATGCCATTGGATGAATCCCGGAACATATTCCAGTCTGTGCTAGCAAAACAGTCCTGTAGCGTAGCATCCGCATCATCTGACCACTTCCGTATTGAGCAAGTCACTGGTACTTCCTGCTTAAGTTTTTGCTTGTAAGCAGGAATCAGGAGGATATAATTATGGTCAGATTTGCCAAATGGAGGGCGAGGGAGAGCTTTGTATGTGTCTCTGTGTGTGGAGTAAAGGTGGTCTAGAGTTTTTTTTCCTCTGGTTGCACATGTGACATGCTGGTAGAAATGAGATCAAACTGATTTAAGTTTGCCTGCATTAAAGTCCCCGGCCACTAGGGGCGCCGCTTCTGGATGAGCATTTTCTTGTTTGCTTATGGCCTTATACAGCTCATTGAGTTCAGTCTTAGTGCCAGCATCGGTTTGTGGGGGTAAATAGACGGCTACTAATAATATAGATGAGAACTCTCTTGGTAGAAAGTGTGGTCTACAGCTTATCATAAGGTACTCTACCTCAGGCGAGCAAAACCTCAAGACTTTTTTAATATTAGACATCACGCACCAGCTGTTATTGACAAATAGACAGTATATCCTTCGCGTCGGACTCTTTAAAGAAAAAATCTTTGTCCAGTTCGAGGTGAGTAATCCAGAAGTTATTTCTTTCATAAGAGACGGTAGCAGCAACCTTATGTACACAATAATTTTAAAAATAAGTTACAAACATCGTGAAAAAACTATCAAAATAATGCATTTGGCTAGAAGCCCGTAAAACGGCAGCTATACCCTCCAGCGTCATTACTCAACAGGGTTACAAACATGCTAACACATTAGGTTTTTGACCTTCCATTGGAGTCCCCCAGGAAAACATTTTGGACCCCCTAGATAACTTTTTTGGACTATCACAGAAAGTGAACGGTAGTTCATTAATGGTATCAAAAAGTGTAGAAGACAGGAGCCAAATTATTAAAATAAAGTGTCAAACAAACGTCAAAATGTGGTCTTGAGGTTTGAAACATGCGATGTTGTTCACTCACCTAGAGGCTCTTTCTCAAAGTTGATGCTGACGGTACCGGCGATGGCGTACGCCACTACTAGGGGAGGAGAGGCCAGGTAGTTGGCCCTGACACAGTCACATAGGCGTCCCTCAAAGTGTCGGTTCCCAGACAGCACTCCGCAGGCCACCAAGTCCCCCTACAGAGGCGCATGAGGAAGGTTAGACCTTCCTATAAAACCTCTCCGTCACGCTCTCTAGCCACGCATGTGGTCAAAAGCATTTAACAACAGAGTGCGTTAAGGAGGCAGTCAAGTGTATTTTCTTTTTTTCAAGGATCAAATTAACATACAACATTGGATAATATCTCCAAAATACTTCATTCTGGAATACAGTCTTATTCATTCACAGCTCTGCAGTGAATAGTAACCAAGTTAAGAGAGTTTGTTCAAGTACCTCTTTTATAGCTTCAGTGACGGTCTCTGGTAAAGGTGCAGTGTTTCCAACGCAGGTGGCACATCCATAGCCTATCACCTCAAACCTAAGTCAGATATGAGGAACAATTATCTAATATTCTACTCCTGAATATTCAATAAGCCAATTATGCATAATCAAGTGATGTGTGTGTGGGGTGGACACGAGTCGGGTACATAGTTGCTCATGGTTCTCGTGATGAGGTAGCCCTGCCTGCGACTTTAAAACCTGTGTTAGCCCTCGGCCCAAGAGGAAATGTTCTCTTGGTCTAACGGTCGAGACATTGGTTTCTCCCGTGGGAGACCCGGGTTCAGATATCGCCCGCGACATGTGTGTCCTCACCCTAGCTGGCTGAGGTAAGGCAGTACTCCACTGGTGTTGAGGTAGTGGGTGACCATGCCGCTGCCAGGAGCCAGGCTGGTGCGGATATAAGGCTTGACGATAAGGCCCGCCTCCACCGCTTTCTTGGCCAGCAAACCTGTCAATCAAAAGGCGATACCAGGTGCATTGGCAAAATTCCTGACATTTTCCCAAAACTTCAATTGGGATTTCTGGAAAACCTGGGAATATAGTACAGTGTCTCACCTGCGGTCAGCATGACGGAGGGGTTGCAGTTGTTGGTGCAGCTGATGACGGCTGCGATGACAACAGAGCCGTGGGCCAACTTGTACTCCTGACCACCGTGGAGGAACGGCACCAGGCTCTCCTGCTTCTCCTTGGAGATGTGGAACCCTTTGAAACCCACCTGGAAAGAGAAACACAATTAAATGAACTAATCAATACTTTCATTATTTTACAGCCAGAAGATGTGGCAGGGATCTCACCCCTTTCTAAGTAACAGACAAAACCAGGTCATTCTAACAGAAGTATTTATCACTCATTAAGTTGTAGTGAACAAGGGTCATATGATTGATTCATTTGAGATGAACCAATGAAAAGCCTTATATAGGACATTTTCCCCTCAATGGGCAGTTTAAATTTTCTGGTGCTATGCAAACTAAAATATGAATAGGCTAATTGTCTGATGATCTCAAGTATTGGAGTTCTCTCGACTTCCTTGACCTGAGGTGTCTGACTGATATGTTACCTTCTCGTTGAGACAGCTCTGGAAGTCCTCCTTCATGCTGCTGACGGCCACCCTGTCCTGGGGCCTTTTGGGCCCACTCACATGGGGCACCATGGAACTCAGGTTGATTTCAATCACCTTTAGAGAAAACAGGGACAACATAACTGTACATCTTTGATTGTGAAACAGGATAACGATGCACTTTGTAATATGGACCAATATTCCTCCATAGCTTCCTCTGCTTGTTGGCCACTAATATCTGAAAAGACTAAAAGAATACCTCAGAATATTGTGGGTCTTCTGACGAGTCCTCATAGCTCCTGAAGAGTTTCACAGCCTTCAGATAAGCCTCCAATAATTGAAGTTTCTCCTCAGTAAAGTCTGAGAGCAAACGAAAACATCAAGTTTTAACATTACATGCCACAGATGCAACAGTATAAACATCAAGGGATAGTTCAGCCAAATGACACATTTACCCCACCTTATGGAAACCAAGAAAGTAGTCTGTAGACCGAATTTGGGTTTGTTTAATTTAGCATTAACATTGCTGAGTGAAAAACAATTAGTACAGCTTCTGTTAGCATGTTCCAAATAGCATGCACATAAATCTAAAAATTAAACCTAACACACATCCCAGCCTCAGAAGTGACAGTCTAGCCTGGTCCCAGCTCTGCTTGTGCGTTCTTGCCAATTCTTATGGTCAATTGTCACGCCGTGTGCTGTCTTGCCAACTCCTATGGTCATTGTTACGCCAATGACCAGATAGGTTGGCAAGACAGCACAACAGACCTGGAAACAGGCTAGTGACAGCTTCCTGTCTTACTTGTTTGCTTAAAGTGCTTGAGTGTGACATGGTCGACAGGGAAGAAGC
Source organism: Coregonus clupeaformis (assembly GCF_020615455.1). Lineage (NCBI taxonomy): Eukaryota > Metazoa > Chordata > Actinopteri > Salmoniformes > Salmonidae > Coregonus > Coregonus clupeaformis. The sequence goes on along the minus strand of NW_025533522.1, from coordinate 557,224 downwards.
TGACGGTGGCATTGTACTCGGGACACATGTTGGCGATGGTGGTCCTGTCTGGGACAGACAGCTGGGACACGCCAGGACCAAAGAACTCCACAAACTTCCCAGCTATGCCCGCCTGACGAAGGTGCTGAGATGGAGAACACATCGAATCAGGCTTGACAGTGCATTTAAAACATCTCCATCATGTACTTTACAATGACAATATAGATAATACAAAGGAAATTAAAAAGACAGATAGGCCTAAAGGTGGTTCAACATTATATAACTGTGTTGCTGAAATGCTAGCAATCAATAAAAAGTTATACTTTGCAAGTGCAGTGTACAGGAGCTTCTTTCCTTTGAATATGTTTTCAACATTTCTGAGCTACCCCCAAATGTGTGCCAGTACGTTTAATTTCTTAGCTGTAGCCTACCTTGGTGATCCCCAGAACAATATCGATGGAAGTGGCCAGGGTGTTGACGGAGCCTACCAGCCTGCAGCCAACCACCTGGGGGAGGGTCAGAGAGATGGGCTGGCCCAGCATCACTGCCTCCGACTCGATCCCTCCCACACCTGACAGACATCGAGCGGGGAAGAGACAGGAAAACGTGTTAAAGTTATGGAGCTATTGGCTAATTCACACGTCAATCTCCTTCTTATGCGCTTTCATCACCAAAGCATTGTAACTTGGATATTAACCATGATTCATGTGATTTTAGCATAATTCTTAGTCCTTTCTTTGATCCATTCTCTTTGATGTTTTTCTGTTTGATGCTAATCTAGTATTTGAGGTTAATGGGTATTTCAGTCCGTACACTCGGTACAACACACAGCTATTGTGAGGTTGTGCATCCGTGAAATGTCCCTCCTTCAGGGTACCGTAGTTATATTCATAACTTTACAAAATGCCAATGATTTCAGCCAGTATTAGCTGCTGTGTGGACATTGATAGAACTTTAAGTTGTTGTTCTTTACCCCAGCCGAGGATGCCCAGGCCGTTGATCATGGTGGTGTGAGAGTCTGTGCCCACCACGCTGTCTGGGTAGATGAAGCCCTGGCTCTCCTGCACCACCCGAGACAGGTACTCCAGGTTAACCTGGTGGACTGCGCCCACGTCCGGGGGCACCACGTTCACGTTCTTAAACGCTTTGGAGCACCACTTCAGGGGAAAAAGAGAAACACGTAGGAAAAAAGTTGGACTGGTGCGCTACACAGGCCTAAATAAGTTGCAGCCTTGTTACAATGTGTGATTATAGGTGCTGGTTTCAGTTGGAAATAGCTGCTGCAGACTCTCTGTAACTATGGATCTTGTTCACATTGAATTTACTTTAACTAGAGAGAGAGAGAAAGTTACCTTAAAGAACTGTAGCCGTTCTTTGTTTCGGATCAGCTCCAACTCCTGGTTTTTCAGAGTTGTTTCAGGTCTGCAGAAAACAACCAGAAGGACAATGAACACCTTTCCTCTCTCCTATACAGGGTAGCGGGTAGGCTTCGCTACAGTATATATCACCCCAATACTCAGGAGTCAGGACCTGCATTCCCGAATTAGAGGTCTTCTCGGATTCCGAAATTGAGATCCGAACAGAATTGGATTAAGAAATATAGCTTAATTGCTGCGCAAGCCAGCAGAATTGTTTTGACTTGTCTGGCAGGCAGTATACATTAACGTTTCACATGCATTTCCTGTTGTAGGCCTGGCTAAAATAATTGAGTTGTGGTCCACACTACAGCTTAGTATTTTCATAAATGACATCCCTAATTTAAAATGGCGACACAAGAACAATGGAATTGGGGATGTCTTCTCCGTCTCCCGTTCATTTGTGTGTATTCATAGTTTCATTGTGTAAATTGCTTGCCTTGTGTTTTATATAGGCTCTCTCCAGAATGCGCTTTGGTCTCCCGCATGTGTTTTTTAAAGTTGTGGTAGTTTCAACAGGGTTTTTGGTGCGTGTGCAGTTTATAAAGTGATCATTTAAAAAAATACAAGTAATATGATTATTATTGTTGCACATGTTTGTGTAGATAGTACATTTTATGTTTATGTTTTCAATATATCACAAACTGTTTCTGCATATTAGTTATCAAGAAGCTTGATCTTGCAAGCTAGCCACTTACATAGCATAGCATAGCATAGCTGGAGCCCTGAGCTGGAGATAATTTATTTGGCACATCTTAGATAGTAAAACTTTTCTTACAATATATTTAGCTGGAAAACATTAGTAGTGAATTCTAAGTGTAACTTGATCACCTCTCTTGAGCTGCACAACAGTGGATCGTCACGTCGCGAAAGCTTCCGTTTGCTCTTTGCAAACAAACATGCCATGTGACTCAATCAACTGCTTTGGGGAACGGCTTCGTAATGAAAAAATAATGCAACAGGCGAAATGAAGAACGCAATCTGCTTTATCTATTAACCTAGTGCACAAGTTGCCTGCAGGTATTTAAAAATAACAAATATTCAACAAAACAATGACAAATAATTAGTAGGAAACAACATTGTCATCATTATGTTGTTGACAAATTTACTTTAGACAGATGGTTATATTGCCATTAGCTAGCAAAGTTTGTCAAAAATACCTAGCAATGCTAACATTAGCTAGCTCCAATCCCGTCCTCTCCACTCAATCTTAGCTAGCTAATGTAATCTAAAGTCAATCTGACATCACAATGACAAAAGGTTTTCCTACCAATTATGTCTCCTTTATACATATCATCGTATCTCCAAGCCACTATAATGCACTTTTGCTGAAATCTTCATCTGCGCCAATTGAGAAAGCATTAAGTACAACAGTCACCAGGGATGTATTCTTTACGCTGATTCTGTTGCAAAACGTTTTGCAACAGAAACTGTTTACTCCAAACACTTCAATGTGACCTAAAAGCTGTTGGGTTCTTACATGGAAGTTGTAGTTAATTTTAATTGTATGGTTCCACACGTTGCCATTCCAAACGGAATAGTCTGAAGTGTTTGGCACAAGCATCTATAAATGATTGATTCTTACATGCTCTAAAGTGGAGTGAAGTCCGCTGGGTTCCTTCCAACTTCTTTCAGCCGCTTATTATATATATATTTTTAGAGAGACAACTGAACTACAACTTCCTTTTAACAACAAACTGGAATTCAACAGCGTTTGGAGTAAACGGTTTCACGTTTTTGCAACAGAATTGGCGTAATGAATACACCCCAGTCTTCAAGAGAATATTCACAACAATGGCGTGACGCAACGTGCAATTCATGAATATGTATAGATTCTTACTCAGAGACGGGTTGTAGGTGGAAGGGGCATAGGAGAGGGGTGTTCTCAATCTGCTGGACAGCAGGGGCGGGTCTTCCCGGGGTGTCACTGCAGCCCCCTTTGCTGCAGCTCCCTCTCTCGCTTCCGCACTGGGACCCCCTTCTGGGTGTGGGTCTGGTGGGGGAGGGGCGAGACAGAGGTCCCTGGCTCTGGCTATCTCCTCCACCAGGGTTGGGGGAGTTCTGTATGGCACTGCAGAGAAAGGGTGGATCATTTCAGAAAGAGCAGGATCATTTCTGAGGATAATTAAGAAACTGCAAAGGTTAATTTCAGAAATAGCACAGTAACAAAGATATCCAACTCAGGAGGGTTTCCCAGCTATCGTAAGATAAAATATGTAACTTTGGGCGAACTGTCCCTTTAAGCCCACCATTTGTTGAGGTCGATCTGTAGCGAGTGGTCAACGATGAGGTCCGTTGGGCACACAGGGTTGACCAGGCAGGGGTCCACTCCGTGTTTGATCACTGCATCCCTCATGGCAGCCAGGTCCACCATGGCAGGGATGCCCCTGTGTGGAAGGAACAACCATCAGATCCACCATACTACTCCACAAAACATACAATAATACACAGGGAAACCAACACTGGTGACCGATAGCACTGCAATACAGTATTGGTGATCCCACTAGGATTTAATACATGTAGGCCTATTGGGATTTTGAGGTGGTGGAACCATAGAAATGAGTGAAACTGTCTTTGCAATTGGCTAGTTTAACTAATTGTGCTCAAGATCTTGATTCGATCATGTAACCAGATAGTGCTGCAATGTTGCTGTACCCTTGAGCAAGGTCCCTTCTCTGGAGTTCAGAGAAATACTGTTTTCCATTCCTATGACAACAAGCAACACTGTGTGTGCACTTGATCAACTGCCCAAAATGAGGTGAGAATAATACACTGTGAGGATACCGGTGGTGAGCCCTGACCTCCAAAATATTACAGAGACTCCATTTACCTCACCTACTGGCGCTACAAAAAGGAAGCCAACAAAAAGGTCTGGGGATGGCTACAACTCTACATGTCTTTGGAGGGGTAGACAGGGAGTATGCTGTGACACATGGACACTGCTGGTATCTTAGACCAGGTTTCTCTTGCAAAAAAAGATTGTCTTTTAAAAGAGATGAACCTGGATAATCACAGGTTGGAGAGGGAGAGAAAGACACTCACGTGAAGTCCTGCAGCAGGACCCGGGCAGGAGGGAAGGGCACCTCCGCCACATTCTGCTGCTCGCTCCAGTCTAGGATGTTGTGGACGTCCTCTTCTTTCACGTAGAAGCCGTCGCATTTGCGTATGGCCGCCTCCAAGAGGACACGGATGGAGAGAGGCAGCTTGTCTATGGAAAGGAAAGGAATGAGAGACCATTGTAAACACCCTCAGAAAACACCCTCGTTTTTTTTTTTGTTAAATGGCATTTATTTGCATCCTATTGGTTTTGACCATGCTACCTGAACAGTTCAACTCAGGGTCCTATAATGACAAAAGCTGCGTTTTGGGAAATCATTTGACTCTGGTTTGATCTTTTGACCCATAAGTGCAAGCATTAGCCTATTGTTGTTGTACACAGGAGCTGACAAACCCGCACTCACTGTATCTTGCATCGTTCAGCTTCTGTGGATTGAAATACTTCCGGTCGCCATCTTTCAGCGTGTCAATCAGGTGGTTAAAAGGATGCTCCTCTGTATGGGGAAACAGAAACACACATCAATCTGACACTAGAGACTGCCCATCCTAGAGGAGAGCACGTACATTCATTATTTACACACCTCATGAGTTCAACTAGGCCACTACTTCTTCCACCCTCACACAAAGAGTGTGATTAAATAGCACCTGCTTGTACATGCAAATACAAGATGCTAAGTGTGTGTGTGTGTGTGTGTGTGTGTATTAGCAGGAGGGATGGTTGTCTATTCTACTCTACATCCTATGGAAACTGAGGGCCATTTGAAGAGTTCTGCCTCTTGGCATGCAGCGTTCACCCTTCTCCGTGGTCGACTCACTTTAAATCAGCACCATGTAGCTTTCCCTTCATTTTGCCTGTCAAAAAAAAGCCTGGGGAATGTCATGTAGACCTATGTGTTTTGTTCCACTTGGTTGCTGGCTTTTTGAACCAAGGCTGGAATAAAAGCTAAATCACAAGTAGTCAGGCAGGCCTATGTAGGGGACAGCACAAAGTGGTCCCAATGTTTGTGACTTCCCTAGCCTACTAGAGCTGGGAACGAGTTATGGGAACGAGTTGGAATTTGGAGATCGAGATGGACTCGTAGGCACCTGTTTCTCTAGACGGGTTGCCTCCCAAAATGTAGGAATGCTCTGCACCAAGGTCTGGGATTTCCGAGACTAGGTGGCTACTATTTAAAAACAACGGTCATCATTTCACCACATTAGTATAAGAAAAATGCAAGCATCTTGTTGTCACATAACTGTCCATTGTGCATCTGTGTAAGGCAACTCATATTTCTTCCTTCTGGGCATGACAAGCCTGACATAACTACCATTTTAATTTCATAACAGTTCAAACTTGCATGCATACTGTAAACCCAACATGCTTACTGTCACCAGGAAGCAAAACCACATAAGATCATGAGCAAAAAGAGAGATGAGGGACAGGAAGGTAACTCAAATATGCTCCTATTTAGTAAAGGGAGGTCGCGTCTTGCTTATCATCACAAGCCTCATGTCAAATGTTTTTGAAAGATTAGCCTGTATGGGCCAACAGTAGAAACACTGTTGCTTGTGTGGAGGTAGCTAATCATACAAAATACTAGATGTATAACAATACATTTAATTTGTATAGCGCTTTTCATTACAGAGTTCTCAAAGCTCTGAGAATGTCTTAATTATTACAGTGCCTTCAGTTAAGTTCAAACCCCTTTACTTTTTCCACATATTGTTGTGTTACAGCCTGAATTAAAAATGGATTACATCTAGATTTTTTGTCAATGGCCTACACACAATACCCTATAATGTCAAAGTGGAGTTATGTTTTTCAAGTTATTAAAACAAATGAAATAAAAATGAAAACCTGAAATGTTTTAAGTCAATAAGTATTCAACCCCTTTATTATGGCAAGCCTAAATAAGTTAAGGAGTAAAAATGTGCTTAACAAGTCACATAATAAGTTGCATGGACTCACTGTGTGTGCAATAATAGTGTTTAACATGATTTTTGAATGACTACCACATCTCTGTACCCGACACATACAGATAATTGTAAGGTCCCTCAGTCGAGCAGTGAATTTCAAACACAGATTCAACCACAAAGGGAGGCTTTCCAATGCCTTGCAATGAAGGGCACCCAATGGTTGATGGCTAAAGATTTAAAAAAGCAGACACTGAATATCCCTTTGAGCATGGTGAAGTTATTAATTACACTTTGGATGGTGTATCAATACACCCAGTCAAAGATTCAGGCGTCCTTCCTAACTCAGTTGCCAGAGAGGAAGGAAACCACACAGGGATTTTACCATGAGGCCAATGGTGACTTAAAAACAGAGTTTAATGACTGTAATACTAACCTAATTGTGAGAGTGAAAAGAAGGAAGCTTGTACAGAATACAAATATTCCAAAACATGCATCCACTTTGCAATAAGGCACTAAAGTCAAAATGCAGAAATTGTGGTAAGAAATGTACCTTATGTCCTGAATACAAAGCGTTATGTTTGGGGCAAATGCAACACATCACTGAGTACCACTCTTCATATTTTCAAGCATAGTGGTGGCTGCATCATGTTATGGGTATGCTTGTCAACCACAAGGACTAGGGAGTTTTTAGGATAAAAAGAAATGGAATAGAGCTAAGCACAGGCAAAATCCTAGAGGAAAACCTGGTTCAGTCTGCATTCCAACAGACACTGGGAGACAAATTCACCTTTCAGCAGAACAATAACTTAAAACACAACTCCAAATATACACTGGAGTTGCTTACCAAGACGACATTGAATGTTCCTGAATGGCCTAGTTACAGTTTTGACTTAAATTGGCTTGAGAATCTATGGCAAGACTTGAAAATGGCTGTCTAGCAATGATCAACAACCAACTTGACAGAGCTTGAAGAATTTTAAAAAGAATAATGTGCAAATATTGTACAATCCAGGTGTGCAAAGCTCTTAGAGACTTACGCAGAAAGACTCAGATCTAAAATCACTGCAAAAAGGTGATTCTGACATGTATTGACTAAGGGGGTTAAATGCTTATCTAATGAAGATAGTAGTTTTATATATATACAGTGGGGGAAAAAAGTATTTAGTCAGCCACCAATTGTGCAAGTTCTCCCACTTAAAAAGATGAGAGAGGCCTGTAATTTTCATCATAGGTACACGTCAACTATGACAGACAAATTGAGGGGAAAAAAATCCAGAAAATCACATTGTAGGATTTTTTATGAATTGATTTGCAAATTATGGTGGAAAATAAGTATTTGGTCACCTACAAACAAGCAAGATTTCTGTCTCTCACAGACCTGTAACTTCTTCTTTAAGAGGCTCCTCTGTCCTCCACTCGTTACCTGTATTAATGGCACCTGTTTGAACTTGTTATCAGTATAAAATACACCTGTCCACAACCTCAAACAGTCACACTCCAAACTCCACTATGGCCAAGACCAAAGAGCTGTCAAAGGACACCAGAAACAAAATTGCAGACCTGCACCAGGCTGGGAAGACTGAATCTGCAATAGGTAAGCAGCTTGGTTTGAAGAAATCAACTGTGGGAGCAATTATTAGGAAATGGAAGACATACAAGACCACTGATAATCTCCCTCGATCTGGGGCTCCACGCAAGATCTCACCCCGTGGGGTCAAAATGATCACGAGAACGGTGAGCAAAAATCCCAGAACCACACGGGGGGACCTAGTGAATGACCTGCAGAGAGCTGGGACCAAAGTAACAAAGCCTACCATCAGTAACACACTACGCCGCCAGGGACTCAAATCCTGCAGTGCCAGACGTGTCCCCCTGCTTAAGCCAGTACATGTCCAGGCCCGTCTGAAGTTTGCTAGAGTGCATTTGGATGATCCAGAAGAGGATTGGGAGAATGTCATATGGTCAGATGAAACCAAAATAGAACTTTTTGGTAAAAACTCAACTCGTCGTGTTTGGAGGACAAAGAATGCTGAGTTGCATCCAAAGAACACCATACCTACTGTGAAGCATGGGGGTGGAAACATCATGCTTTGGGGCTGTTTTTCTGCAAAGGGACCAGGACGACTGATCCGTGTAAAGGAAAGAATGAATGGGGCCATGTATCGTGAGATTTTGAGTGAAAACCTCCTTCCATCAGCAAGGGCATTGAAGATGAAACGTGGCTGGGTCTTTCAGCATGACAATGATCCCAAACACACCGCCCGGGCAACGAAGGAGTGGCTTCGTAAAAAAGCATTTCAAGGTCCTGGAGTGGCCTAGCCAGTCTCCAGATCTCAACCCCATAGAAAATCTTTGGAGGGAGTTGAAAGTCCGTGTTGCCCAGCGACAGCCCCAAAACATCACTGCTCTAGAGGAGATCTGCATGGAGGAATGGGCCAAAATACCAGCAACAGTGTGTGAAAACCTTGTGAAGACTTACAGAAAACGTTTGACCTGTGTCATTGCCAACAAAGGGTATATAACAAAGTATTGAGAAACTTTTGTTATTGACCAAATACTTATTTTCCACCATAATTTGCAAATAAATTCATTAAAACTCCTACAATGTGATTGTCTTGATTTTTTTTTCTCATTTTGTCTGTCATAGTTGACGTGTACCTATGATGAAAATTACAGGCCTCTCTCATCTTTTTAAGTGGGAGAACTTGCACAATTGGTGGCTGACTAAATACTTTTTTCCCCACTGTATATATATATTATCTTTTTACATATTCACATTTTTCTTCCACTTTCACATTAGATTATTCTGTGTAGATCATTGACAAAAAATCAAGGCAGGTAAAATAGCAATAATGGTCTAGGTGCGAAATACATTTTAGATGGGACTAGGACTATGAAAAATACAGACTGTAGAAATGGGTTTTAAGGCCCGTTTTAAAAGTTCAGAGTAATGGAGCGGCACTCAGATGGTCTGGGAGAGCATTCCATAGGCAAGGGGCACAGACGGCTTGGTCCTACATGGTTTGGAAACGTGTCCTGGGGATTTGAAACAGTAGGGAGAGTGCGAGGTGGCTCGCTGATTGAGATGAGGTCACTGATGTAGGTGGGGCTCAATCCATTCAAGGCTTTAAATACAAGCATGAGGATTTTGAAGTTGATCCTGTAGTGATCAGCAGCCAGTTGAGTTGGGCTAGGATCGGGGTGATGTGGTCTGACTTATTGGTCCTGGTCAGGACCCTGGCAGCACTGTTCTGGATTAGATTATGTTTTACATATTTGTTTAATGTGAGCATCGAAGGATAGAGAAGGAGCAAACTTGACTCCTAGGTTGGAGATGACATAGGACAGGTGGATGGCCTGGCCGTTGATTGTAGGGCAGATGTTTCTAGCACTGGTGACCTGCTTGGGTGTCCCAAGCATGAGGGTACCCATGTTTATGGATTTAGGGTTGTACCTGGTAGGTTCGTTGATAATTTGTGTGAGATTAAGGGCATCTAGTTTAGATTGTAGGATGGCCGGGGTGTTAAGCATATCCCAATTTAGGTCACCAAGCAGTACGAACTCTGAGAATAGATGGGGGGCAATCAATTCACATATGGTGTCCAGGGCACAGCTGGAGGCTTTTTCATTGTAAGCTAATTTACTTGTGTGGCTGCTTGCCAAAATAGCGTTGTACTTCTGTTGTCATCTGATGAAAATGATGCTATTTTCTGCCGAATGTGTTGAACTAATGTATTTTGTATGAAGGAAAACTATAGTTGCACGCCTCTGATCACTCTATTGAAGCAAGAAAAACACTGTTGACTTTCAATATAAAGTGCTGGTGAAATGGTTTAAATGCAGATTTTTTGATCGTCTGAGTTTTGAAAATGCAGATTTCTGAAAGCTAATGTGATGCCTGGCCATTAGGTTGGTACCAAGTTAAAATTTGTTTTTTATGGGATATACATTTTTCTCTCGTAAGTAGCTATTGAACCAAGCATGCCATGAAAACAAAATAATATATTCTGAACCTGGGGAGGAAGGAGAACAATCACCCTTTTTTTGTTGTTAACTGAAATCCAAATAAAAAAATGTTAATGAAAAACTCTCAAAAAAAACGTGACGATTGTTCTCCATCCTCCCCTGATTCAGAAATTACAATTTTCAAAGGCGGAGTTCATTTTGCATGGCCGGGTGCCTCAGGTGGGTGAAGATTTCACTTAAAGCAATCCACCCAAAACCCCTCATTCCTTTAATTTACAGTGTTAAATAACACTAATATGTGAGAATAATATTTTTTTGTGAACAAATGTTTCATTTTGGCATTATAATAAGGTTGGTAGCAACATGGAAAATCTTTGTCGAAATCTGCTGCAGCTCAAGTCGACTACAAAATCCACAATCCAATGCTCTCTATGGGCTGGCTGGCAAGCTAGCTAGGTAGCTAGCAAATGTAGCTACATACAATAATACCAAAGACAATATCAGCATTTAGAGTAGCTAGTTAGCTGTAAAATCGCCTAAAAAAACTGCATTATCAATTTAGGTGTCTACAATCTCACCATGTTCAACCTGCAGCTCGATGTGCTTCACAGAGTGGAGTCTATCATTCGCAACGGCAGATATACCACGCTACGTCAATGGGCTGCGCGGTACATTCTGGGCGATTCTGGGACAAGGAGCGCTCTCCATCAAGGAGTGAATGGGAGTCTACTGGGCGCTAGCTCAAAAACCCAACATTAACCCACATTTTGTCGACAAGAAGTACAACATTACAAATCTTTTCCGAGATAATTAACTTAGGAATCGTGACATTACGTACTTCAGAGGAAAATAGGCACGTTTCTCGACATATACACTGACTTTGAGAAGGGATTGTGTGACAGTTAGTTTAGCAACCTCGTGACGCAGCACGACAACGTGAACACGATTGGTTGACAGTCTGCTGGTGGGGCATTATACGTTCCTTCATTCCCTCATTTCTATAATATCTCTGGCAAAGGCACCATGCAATGCACCCTGGACTAAAGAGGCAGACAAATAGGAAAAATCTTATAGACCCTCCATTAATAAAACATTTCTCAAGGTAGGAATATCGCAAAAATATGATCAATGGCTCATTCGAGAAGATCGGCCAGTATTGAAATCTGACATGCATGATAGACGTTTTCACAATCTACAAGTCGTATTCCTATTAACTTCTAGTGTAGTGAGAGCAACTTTATCATAGTGCTACGCCATACCGGACGGATTTCTGACTGCTTGAACACCAATAACTCAGATACACATGCAAACATGAAATTACCCAGGGAATCGATAGAACATCACTCAGAGATGCACAAAAACAATATACATTTAAAATGGGTGAACCTTTCCTTTAACGACCAATGGAATGGTCTAAAATGATCAAAATCCGCCCACCCATGACACAGGGCCATACAAAATATACTCATCCAATGTCATGGCATGCTTGGTTCAATTGCTATTGACGAGAGAAAACTGAATATCCAATATAAAACTCACTTTAACGTTATATCGGTGCCGAACCATATACCTAACTTACCGGCTCTCTAAAAAGTCAGGTAAACAATACTATTTTGTCTCAAATTTCGAGTACCTGAAGGACAAACCGCACAGACAACCGGTAGAGTAAGTTTAAATGTAATTTTATTCAACATTCTGGCTTGTAAGAAAAATGTACACGATTTTGCAAGCATCAGTTTCAGGCTGTATATACCAATTAATTGTGTATTATTTACAGCCTGATAAGACTAACACGCTAACGTTACTAGCACGCTATTGTTAGCTAGTTGTTAACGTTAGCTAAATCATTTCGCCAACAACATATTAAATAAATACTGCAGTGAAATTCCCCTTTAGATAACTGGATGTATAGCTAGCTAAGTAACGTTACTGTTTTGGGCGACTGCAAGTAAAGATGAAAGGGGTAATGTTGCTAGCTAACGTTAGCTAGCTAGCTAGTTAGCTAAGTGTCATTAGCATAACAAGCTACCTGGACAGTGAGGAAGCCCAAGTAAACGTGAGACATTTCAGGCTTTACATAATGAAATAATTGACATGGCCGTAAACTGCTTTGCAAACTGTCTTGATTAAAATAATAATTAGCTAGGCAATGTTATCGTAGACGACTCTTACCTTTGACTGAGGAAGCGAGCGCCATGATGACTTCTGAAACGGGAGAGGCTATACCAGAGAGGAAGAGGCGAAGAGAGAGGGTTTACTCCTCCCAAAATCTGTCCACGTTAAGCAACTCATTAATTATTAAGCAATTTAGGTGTTTTTTGGGGGGGCAATGAGTGTCGAATTTAGTGGAGATAAAAATGAATTTCTATTTTGATCTAATAGAAGTTGTAATGCTTAGGTTGTTATGAGTGTAGTGATAAGTGTGATGCACGTGACATCCTGTTGATTAAGGGCTTGTAAGTAAGCATTTCACCGTAAGGTCTACGCCTGTTGTATTCGGAGCATGTGACAAATAACATTTGATTTGTCCCTGGTGAAATTCGAGACGGTCTATTCATATTCATGAGGCTAGGATAGCATCTCACTCTCCGTTGAATACAGGCTGTTGACGTCAACACCCAACCATCGAATATTCCAAAAGTATTCAAATAACGAGATGTACCCACCAATCCAAAGAGAGGATAGGAAGCCGCTGTTCCGCGCTGTGGACAACGAATGCCATTGTTAGGGCGGAGACATAGGCATCTCGTCATTATATCCAGTATCTGTGGCTATACGCCATAGAGTCTTATGCCGCGTCCACGTACTAGTCGGAACTAGGAAACTCGGACATTTCTGACTTGATAACTGGTTGAACGCGGCATGTGAATAGCTACAACCAGTTAGCAAGTCGAACATTTGACTTTCCTAGTTCCGACTAGCACGTGAACGCGGCAATAGACATTACCCTATTTGCTGACGTATGTCGCACAGCTGAGAGTCGAGTGGTGACGATTCCGTAAGCTCAATGGCCCTTCCCAGCATGCTAGTTTATGCTGGCTAGCTGGCGACAACTGGGTACCAGTCTTTTTAACTAACATCTGAATGTAACCGTGACATGCCCAGTGCAACGATGTTGCATCGAGGTGCTTGCTGGCCTCTTCATTCTGGTGACAGGTCTCTCAAGATCGACCAGAGCCTGTCATTTCCAATGGGAGCAAATTAATCATAGTGGGCAGAACCAAGCACGAGCTAGTGAGATCCTATTGGTGCGTTGTAGCATTATTTGCATATTTCCGTTAGGGAACGCCTACCCGGTGAAGTGCGCCTGTGGTGAAGTGCGCCTGTGCAATAACTAAATTCGCCATTGCGCTCCTAAACAAAGCAATTGTTCAAAACTTTGGCAAAGGGTAAAGTCTACAAAACACAGTCCACTCTGTTTGTTACATATTCTCGTTTTGGAAACAGAAAAATGTATGGAGATCAAATATTTAATCGATGAGAAAATTTGCTGAATGTCAGGCCAAAATCGGTGTCACTCCATCTTCTCCCACTGCCAGTCACTTGGCTTCCTCATTATCATATTTGGTAGTGAGTGGAAAAGGCAACCGGATGCTTCACATTTATACATCCGGTGAAATATCTGGCTCATTGTTCGATCTGTGGGTCTCCCGGAGCGAAGCAATAGGGTAGGGCAAAGAGGCTAGTGCGTGCCTTGCAGCTGTATTACATGTCGCTGTCGGTAGCTAAAGCGGACAATTTGTTCCATCCCACTTGGTTTTATTTAGAGTAGGATAACAGCCTACACAAGAAATAACTTGTAATATTGGTATTTGGTACTAGTAACCATCTGGATGTCACCACGATAGGCCTACAGTCTCTACTGCTCGATATGGAGAGTTTGCGCTGCAAGCCGGTAACCCAACAGCATGGGCACAGTGACCTAGCTGCCGCTTGGCGCAGTAATGAGAGGGAAGTAGCTTGATAGTGTAGCAGCCAATATCAGGCCAGGGTGACAGCTAAACTAGCTAGCTGGAAGGGCTCATCAGGACCACTGACTGAACCAAATCTGTTTTTCTCCACTTTCGCTGAGCAACATACGTCATCAATTTGGGCACCAGGTAAGTATTTATTGATGCCGTGTTCAAAACAACTAGGAACTCGGAACTGTGAACTCGGAAATCTCCAACTTCCGACTTCAGTACATTCAAAACACCTGGGACCTCTGGAAAAAAAACGAGCTCTGATTGGGAAAATCCTATTTGAAGGGTCATCCTGTAATATTCATATGTGTCAGCATACTGAATTGTAATTGGATGCATTCTACTGTCATATCATACTGTGCTATGATTGGTTAAGACCACCCAGGTGGTAAGGTCATTCTCAAGATGATCATGGCTGGAGACACATGAACATGCCAGTTATAGCTAGTTAATAAAGAGCTACGTTTATAAATATCCTGTCGTCCTGCATTTTATTATTTTGTACAAAGCATACAAAACAAGACATGGTGTCAGAGTAAAAGGACTACAAGATGGATTTTGCTGGAGTTCCTTCACCTCGAATGGATTGGGGGTCTACAAATCTACCCGATGCATGGCGTAAGTTCAAACAGCATGTGGAGCTAATATTCACGGGTCCTCTGAAGGAAAGAGGAGAAGAGGAAAAGTGCAGCTACCTGCTCCTCTGGATCGGTGAAAAAGGGAGAGACATTTACAACACATGGACACTTACCGAGGCTGAATCAAAGGTACTGAAAACATATTACGATCGTTTTGAAGCATATGTTGTTCCAAAGACCAATACAAATTTCGCTAGGTACAAATTCCATGAGAAAGTACAAGGAGCTAGCGAAATCGTTTGAACAGTTTGTCACTGAGCTGTGTCTGCTTGTGAAAAACGGTGATTATGCAAACAAGGATGAGATGGTCAGGGACCGTATTGTATTTGGAATACACTCACCGCGAGTGAGAGAGAAACTTTTGAATGTTGGATCAGAGCTAATGCTGGAAAAAGCTATCGACATAGCCAGATCTCACGAGCTAGCACAGGTTCAGATGAAAACCATTTCAGGCGGCAGCACGAGCGCATCACGTGAACAAGCAGTGCACGCAGTCAGGCAGACATCAAAGCACACCGCCGGTGCCCAGAGAGCATGTTTCAGAACGGAGACGGACAGAACCAAAACAGAGCGACACAGACTCCAAACGCCCCAAAACATGTGGATATTGTGGATACAAAGTGCATGGCGAACAGGGGAATTGCCCAGCTAAAGGCAAACAGTGTACTAAATGTGGAAAATGGAATCACTTTGCAAAAGTGTGCAGAGCTTACCGTGGAAAAACAGTACATACAGTGAGTGAAGATGAATTGTCAATCAAAGAGTCAAATGCTGATGAACTGTTTATTGATTCAGTGACACAGAAAAGTCATATCAGAGACAGAGCAAGCCTTTGCTGACATTGAGATAGGAAGACAAGGCACAGAGCTAAAATTCAAACTAGACACGGGTGCACAAGTAAACATTATTCCTCTGAATAAGTATAGAAGCTTGACATCTGAGTGTGAGCTACAGCCCACCACACGCAGACTGACTGGTTATGGTGGTGAACAGCTCCCAGTAAAAGGCACATGCACTTTCAAATGCAAATACAAGGGAAGGGACATGATGTTGGACTTTTACGTTGTTGACACTCGAACACCTGCAGTGCTAGGTCTTAAAGCATGTTTAGACATGGACCTTATCAAGCTAGTTTTATCAGTGACAGCACCAGTAGAGATAGAGAATGTCATGGAGGAGTTTGCTGATGTTTTTACAGGAATAGGACTATTCCCAGGAGAATGTACCATTCACCTTGACCCAGACGCAACCCCTGTGGTCTACCCACCGAGAAAGATTCCACTTGCTCTCCGCGCCCGTCTGCAGAAAGAGTTGGAGAGCATGGAGCAATCTGACATTGTCACCAAGGTTACAGAACCGACGGATTGGGTCAACGCGTTAGTGGTGGTGGAGAAACCACGCACAGGCAAGCTCAGAGTATGTCTCGACCCAAGAGACTTGAACAAGGCTATCAAACGCCCCCATTACCCCTTACCGACGCAAGATGGCATCACACACAAGCTAGCAGGCGCACGCTACTTCAGTGTCATGGACACCAGATCAGGCTACTGGGCTATCAAGCTCACAGAAGAGTCATCTAAGCTCACAACGTTCAACACACCGTTTGGACGCTACAGGTTCCGTCGCCTGCCTTTTGGGATTATCTCAGCCCAAGACGAGTTTCAGTGAAAGATCGACGAGGTGTAAGAAAGGCCTCGACGGAGTCGTGGCAATTGTGGACAACATCCTTGTCTATGGTCGAACCAAAGAGGAACACGACAGAAACCTCAGCGCGATGCTGCAAAGGTCCCGCGAGAGAGGAGTCCGGCTCAACCCCGAGAAGAGCGGTCAGCTACATCTTCTCACAGCGAATGGAATCAAGCCAGATCCGCAGAAGATCTCAGCCATAAAGGAAATGGAGCCACCAAAGAACAGTGCAGAGCAGGAAACAGTGCTTGGCATGGTCAACTACTTAGCCAAGTTCGCACCCAGCCTCTCCAATGCTAATGCACCCCTGCGTCAGCTGCTAAAGCAGTCCAGTGAGTTCCTCTGGGACAAGCAACACGACATCGCTTTCCAGAAAGTGAAAGACTTGATCACGAGAGAACCAGGACCAATCCTTGCCTACTACGACCCCAACAAAGAGCTCAGACTCCAGGTGGATGCGTCAAAGTATGGACTAGGGGCAGTGCTACTGAAAGAAGGAAAACCCATCGACTACGCTTCCAAATCTCTCACAGACTGTGAAATCAACTACGCTCAAATCGAAAAGGAGCTGTACGCCATTCTGTTTGGATGTAAGCGTTTCCATCAGTATGTCTATGGATGACAAGTCATTGTGGAATCAGACCACAAGCCCCTCGAGTCAATCATGAGGAAACCGTTAGCCGCAGCCCCGCCAAGGCTACAGAGAATGATCCTTCAACTACAGAAATACGACTTCACAATCACTCACCGTCCAGGCAAAGACATCCCTGTCGCAGACACACTCTCCAGGAAATGTCTTACCTACAGTGAAGGCATGGACATGCAGGTGCACACTGTGTACAGCAACTTACCAGTTAGTGACACAAAACTGAAGGAGATCCGAGCAGAAACAGAAAAAGACACAACTCACACAGCTGAGGAAAGTCATACAGTCAGGATGGCCTGAGGAGAGGAGAAAATGCCCTCAGAGCATCTCAGAGTTGTGGAACCATCGTGATGAACTATCACAGATCAACGGAATCATTTTCAAAGGAGAGAAAATCATAATTCCTACTAGTCTCAGAGAAGAGAATTTGACAAAGATCCATGCTGGACACATGGGCATGGAAAAGTGCAAACAGAGAGCATGGGACATTTTGTTTTGGCCCGGAATGTGCAAACAAATAGAGGACATGGTTGGTAAATGCCCCACCTGTCTTGAACGACGCCCCTCAAACACCAAAGAGCCAATGTTACCTCACCGTATCCCAGACCGACCCTGGCAGGTCGTGGCAACCGATCTGTTCACCTGGAACAATGAGGACTACATTATAACAGTGGACTACTACAGCAGATACTTCGACTCGACAAGCTTCACAGCACCACATCTGCAGCTGTGATACACAAGCTGAAAGCAGCCTTTGCCAGGCATGGCATTGTAGAGTCTTTAATATCTGACAATGGGCCCTGTTACAAATCAAATGAGTTTGAATCCTTCACAAAAGCATGGGAGTTCACACACGTCACCACAAGCCCACATTACCCTCAAAGTAATGGCCTTGCTGAAAAATCTGTGCAGATCGCTAAATCACTCATGGACAAAGCAAAAGCAGACAAGAGAGACCCCTACCTCAGTCTCCTTGAATAGTGCAACACTCCAGTTGACAACTTCAAATCACCAGCCCAGCTTTTGATGAGCCGCAGACTTCGCTCAATCCTTCCCAGCACCAACCAGCAGCTGCAACCTGAGGTCGTCAGCTACAAGGAAATGCATGCAAAACTTGCACAGAGACAACAACAGCAAAAGCGATACTACGACAGGTCAGCCAGACCACTGCCACCACTGAACGACGGAGAGTCAGTTAGAATCCAGGAGCATGGCTACTGGAAGCCAGCAGTCGTCATCCAACCAGCTGACACTGAGCGTTCATATCACGTTCGCACCGCAGAAGGAGCGGTGTACCGCCGCAATTGTCGTCACCTACTGAACACAAAAGAACAACACACTGACGAGATTAACTGTTCCCCTGAAAGAGAACGGGATGGACTAAACACAGACACAACACAACATACACCATATTTACCTGCAACATCACAAGAACTGTTGACTGACACAGAAGCATATTCAGCTTCATATCACACAAGGTCAGGAAGAGAGGTCAAGACTAGAGCTGTCCTAGACCTGTGAAATGTCAAAGGGTGTAGGCGGATCACTGCCCTAAAAGAGTTCCGGACTGTAAACTTGTTATTGAAAGTTAACTTGAAATGCTTTGGTATTGTATTTGTTTGAAATGTTGAGATGTCATTGCTACAGTGAAAAGCTGAGTTGCTGAGAAATATTAGTTCTAAAAGTAACAATATGCTGAATCATTGTTTCAGTCTGTTATGTTGATGCAGTTGGTGCAGTTTAAATGGTTACTTACCTCGAGTTCAAACTACAGAGCATATATTCAAAAGAAACGCTTTATTGTTCTACATATTTTTTTATTTTTTTTTAAGAAGGGGGATGTAATATTCATATGTGTCAGCATACTGAATTGTAATTGGATGCATTCTACTGTCATATCATACTGTGCTATGATTGGTTAAGACCACCCAGGTGGTCATTCTAAAGATGATCATGGCCAGAGACACATGAACATGCCAGTTATAGCTAGTTAATAAAGAGCTACGTTTATAAATATCCTGTCGTCCTGCATTTTATTATTTTGTACAAAGCATACAAAACAAGACACATCCAACTCGGAATTCCAACTCGGGAACTCTGGCCTCTTTCTAGAGCTCTGACTTTCTGACCTGATGATCACTGACGTCATTATTTGACCTCGTATTTTTCAGTTCCCAGTTGTTTTGAACTCGGCATGTCGGAGCTCTTGAAAGAGGCCTGAGTTCCAGAGTTGGAATTCCCAGTTGGATGACCGTTCAAGTTGATTTTCTCCAGTCGGAGCTAGTTTTTTTACCGAGTTCCCAGTTGTTTTGAACGCTCGGAAGTCAGAGATTTTCGAGTGCCAAGCACCGATTAGCTTTGAACACCTTATTAGTACCACAGTATGAGTCATAATACCCATAAAACCTAGCGGTAAAACCCGGAAATGGTTCCAATAGTTTTTTCACAATTTTTCCATTGGGGATTTTAGAACTACTTTATGTGAGGTCTGTGTATTGATGTCAGACAGGAATAGCAAAGTATAAGGGAGTTATACTCCAGTCTAGTTGGTGGCGGTAATGCAACATTTATTGGATGCCAACCGCCGTTAAACCTCAATGAAGAAGAAGTCAGACAGGACTCTTAGCTAATGTCACGCTGTGATTGAGCTCTGGGAAAGAGTTGGAAAATGGCATCCCTTGAGAGGGCAAGAACAAGATTTATGTTAGGAGAAGTGCAATATTATCATAAGGAGACGTATAAGTGGAATACGGAGGAGGAATGGGGGAAAGAAGAGTCAGGAGGTCGAAGAGAGGGAGGAAGAGAGTGAGCTTGAATCAGTTAAAGATGGCAGAAAAAAAGGGAGATGGTTTGTCGAGGAAGAATGGTAGAAAGTGTAAACAGAGTGAGCCGGATCGAGGTCTGGAGATGAAATGGAAGTGAATGAGGGCGAATTATCGGAGGTGGCAGGTGTGGTGGTTGAGCCTGAGGCTTGCACTGATGGCTTGCACCCCTGCCATTTCATCCATTTGTGGTTTCAGGGTGGGTGAAAACAGAGTTTGGTGCTGTGGAATCATTGAAGGTAACCCGAAGTGGTCTTGTGATAATTGTTTGTTTCTGCTGGTCAGAGGGAGCAGGCACTCCATGCCAAACGAATGGGGACAAGACCTGTGACTTGTTTTGCTCTCAAGAAAAGGGCGCCATTGAAAGATGATTGATTACTGGGATAGCGGTAAATGTGAAAGTGGTCCAACTGAAGGGGAAGATTCCCAGGGTTTGTGATGCTCGTCATTTGGTGCAACACAAACAGGGTGGTGTGAGTGGTGAAACATAAGTCATTGTCTTCTTTTGAGTTTTGATGTTGAGTCTTGTTCAGTATACATTACTTTAGTTGGCTGCTTTGAGCAAGACTTGAATGTAATATAACCTATTCTAGGAGCCTATTGTTTGTATGGTCTTTATTCATTGTTCACTTGTTTTTACACACTGTCAGGTACAGGCAGAGGGCTTTCAGCAAGTAAGGCAGGGGGTAAGAAATAATTTGAACATCACAGATAGAAATTCCCAGTGCGCCCATGATAAAGTTAACTACATTACTTTAGTTGGCTGCTTTGAGCTAAACTTGTACGTAATATAACCTATTCTGGGAGCCGTGTGTGTGATCTATGTGGAATATTTTTGGACCATTGGCTTCCCTGAAAACAGGTACTGACAGGAGGAGCCATATGAGTCTGTCAAAGGACTTCAAGCTGGATGGGGATGGTGATGGAGGCTTTGGTGGTCCACACAACGAAGAAGCAGGTGTCCCTTCCAGTGATGTGGAGCTGCCCTTAGACCTGGTGCCAGTAAGGATTGTCTTCACGAAGGTTGTAAGACCCTCCCTCCTTGATATATAAATCCTTCGACTTCACTGCCTCTTCAATGGTAAGGTCTCTCGCACCATAGGGACACTTCAATAAATCAATCAATCAATCAAATTTTCAGCAGATGTCACAAAGTGCTATACAGAAACACAGCCTAAAACCCCAAACAGCAAGCAATGCAAATGTAGAAGCACGGTGGCTAGGAAAAACTCCCTAGAAAGGCAGGAACCTATGAAGAAACCTAGAGAGGAACCAGGCTCTGAGGGGTGGCCAGTCCTCTTCTGGCTGTGCTGGGTGGAAATTATAAGAGGACATGGCCATTAAGGCCAGATTGTTCTTCAAGATGTTCATAGATGACCAGCAGGGTCAAATAATAATCACAGGGGTTGTAGAGGGTGCAACAGGTCAATACATCAAGAGTAAATGTCAGTTGGCTTTTCATAGCCGAGCATTCAGAGGTCGAGACAGCAGGTGCGGGAGAGAGAGAGAGTCGAAAACAGCTGGTCCGGGACAGGGTAGCACGTCCGGTGAACAGGTCAGGGTTCCATAGCCGCAGGCAGAGCAGTTGAAACTGGAGCAGCAGCACGACCAGGTGGACTGGGGACAGCCAGGAGGTATCAGGCCAGGTAGTCCTGAGGCATAATCCTAGGGCTCAGGTCCTCTGGGAGGGGAGGGAGAGAGAGAGAATTAGAGGGAGCATACTTAAATTCACACAGGACACCAGATAAGGCAGGAGAATTACACCAGATATAGACCCTAGCCCCCCGGCACATAGACTATTTCAGCATAGATACTGGAGGCTGAGACGGGTGGGTCGGGGGACGCTGTGGCCCCGCCCGACGATACCCCCGGACAGGGCCAACCAGGCAGGATATAACCCCATCCACTTTGCCAAGGCACAGCCCCCACACCACTTGAGGAATATCAACAGACCACCAACTTACTACCCTGAGACAAGGCTGAGTATAGCCCACGAAGATCTCCTCCACCGCACGAGCCCGAGGGGGCGCAAAACCGGACAGGAAGATCACGTCTGTGACTCAACCCACTCAAGTGACACCACCTCCTAGGGACGGCATGGAAGAACAATAGTAAGCCAGTGACTCAGCCCCCGTAATAGGGTCAGAGAATCCCAGTGGAGAGAGGGGAGCCGGCCAGGCAGAGACAGCAAGGGCGGTTCGTCGCTCCAGTGCCTTGCCGTTCACCTTCGCACCCCTGGGCCAGACTACACTCAATCATAGGACCTACTGAAGAGATGAGTCTTCAGTAAAGACTTAAAGGTCTTTGCTGCGGTAACCACCAGACCATCCGGTGAGGCGCCCAGGATCCCAGACCCTGTGACCCAAAGCCCTGACTCCTGCACATCCATCCTTGTAGCCATTTGCCTTGATGTCCTCCTCTTCGTCATCTGTGCACCACTTTACAGACAACACCCCATCTAACGACTGTGATCTGAGGACCCTTTGTAGCAGTGACGGAGTAACGCGCTTGGCCCTAACCACTGCTCCATAATTGCTGGCCTTCAACTTCCCTCTCCTCATGGTGTGCCTGTTGGGGTTGGTGTGCTGTCCAACTGTTGCCTGCCATGTAGCCTCCTGCTGCTCTACGGACAGTGCCATGCCAGCCAGGATACCTGCATGCCCCAGGTGCCCTTGTTTTTTTAACAATGTCCGGTACAGACAGGGACGACAGGGAGGGTAGCGGTTGTTCTGGCTCAGGTTGCCATTCCACTGAACCTGCCCTGGAGACTGTTCCTTAGCCACTGAAGATCCTCCTCTGTGGGCTGTCGGGATAGAGGGTTGTAGTCTTCGGCCGGGTACAGGTCCTCCACTAACTGCACCTGGTTGGGCACGGCTGGCTTCCTCTACTCGCATTCCACATCCGTATGGCTGATATTGTGAACCGCCAAAATAGGCTGCATGGCTACACTTATGAGCTCCACGGAGGCATTCGCTTGTGATGGAGAGAATCCTCTGGTCACCTATAGAGACCTGCCAAGAGGAAGGATGTTAAGTGTCACATGCCTTTCAATGCATGACTTTGAACACCTTAAGATTCATTTGTTGTAAGAAATGTGCTATATAAATAAAGTTTGATTTTATTGATGACATTACAGATGTGGAATATTTAATAAACTGTCATTTTTACATGACCAGTGCTGTTTTTCCATAAACTTTTAATTGATAACTTGGGATTCTATCACTTGACATATCAATCATATAGTGGGAAGGATCCTATAAATCAAGACTGTGTGAATACATGTACCACTCTGAACAATTTAATACTGTGGCTTTGAATATTTGTCTCTGGTCATGAAACTACAATACAGGCTGGATGTCTAAACAAAGTCAGTTCTGAATGTCAATTGTTTTTTAGATTCATTCTTATCAATAACATTCTTATCTAGAACTGAGTTATCGCTCATCTACAGTAAGTCTGGTATCCGGAGTAATCTGGTTAATGATTATATAATTTATTAAGTGGCTCTTTCCTTGTAGAACTTTGACAGCAGTATAGAACACATTGTATTGCTAGATTGTTCAAAGTTAACTTAATAGCTACACTCAACAACACAGGATCAACTTTATCCCTCATGCTGGCCCTGACCAAACCGGCAAGTTTCCCCGCACTATAGCTGCACTTCTCCACATGGTCTTCTCCCCTTTTAATGCTCTTCTGCTAATCCTTGAAAAATGCCAAAAGGTTTGAAGTAGACCCCAAAGTCGACATACTGTACAAACAATTATCTAGGCTAAGTAATACAACATTATTTTTGGATCTACTGCTTTGCTAACTAGCTAGCTAAAGTGTAGTCAGCGGCTAGCTAAGACAGAGAAAGGAGACGGAAGAAGTTAAACACAAAATTCAATTTATGTCAATACAGCACATGGATTGGGCACAAGTATCTGATCGCGCTGGCGAACGGTAGCTGACAGTGTCGCAAAGGCTCTCGACCTTTGCCTCTCCCGAGTCCGTACGGGAGTTGCAGCGATGGGACAATTGGATATCACGAAAAAGGGGGTAAAAAAATTATTTAAAACATTCATATTACTGTTCTGTCAAATGTTTTGATGTGTCTGTAACCAAGAACAACGACTATAAATCTTCCTGACCATGGCAACACCTCCCTGGAATTCATTCAAACCACAACCACACCCTCCCATCAGTGTTTGTCCCCGTACAAATATTGGGGGGCATTTATGCATTCATGAAGAATGTGATGATTGTATGCCATTTTTCTCCATGGAATAGCTACATTTATTAGGATACATAATGAGGAATAGGTGGCTCAGCTCAGCTAGCTCTAAATGTGGCACTTTTCTTAAATGTTTCTCATCAGTGGTGTAAAGTACTTAAGTAAAAATACTTGAAAGTACTACTTAAGTTGTTTTTTGGGGTATCTGTACTTTACTGTATATATTTGACAACTTTTACTTCTACTTCACTACATTCCTAAAGAAAATGAGGTACTGTTTACTCCATACGTTTTCCCTGACACCCAAAAGTACTTGTTACATTTTGAATGCTTAGCAGGACAGGAAAATTGTCTAATTCACACACTTCTCAAGAGAACATCCCTGGTCATCCCTAATGCCTTTGATCTGGCACTAAACATATGCTTCGTTTGTAAATTATGTCTGAGTGTTGGAGCATGCCCCAGGCTATCCTTACATTTTAAAAACAAGAAAATGACGCCGTCTGGTTTGCTTTATATAAGGAATTTGAAATTATTTATACTTCTGATACTTAAGTATATTTAAAACCAAATACTTTTAGACTTCTACTCAAGTAGTATGATAATTAGGTACTTTTCCACCACTGTTTCTCTTGTTATTATCAATTAATAAATATTAGACAGCAATGCCATACTGGTATATACGATATAACCCACAAACAGTCCTGAGGAATCAGCCTGCCTACAGATTAGCACATTTGTGAAAATGCACAAATAACGTTTTCAAAGAGAGCTTTCAAATTGTTTGTTACATGTATCCATAGAATTAGAGGACACTTGCCATTGAGGGCTTCCACCATTTTAAAGTAGTCAACTGGGTTGGACCGATGCCCCCCAATATTTGGGTGGGAATGGGTTAAAGAAGGATCACGTCCGGACCATCAGGAGGGATCAGCCAATGAATTATACTCTTGAGCAAACACTAGGTGGCAGTATGCACCCTTTCAGTTTGTTTGCCAACTCATAGAAATAGTATGGCTCACAGACGCCAAAATGGGGCATATATAAAGATGATATCGCTATCTATCACTGTGAGTGTATCGCATCCATTCAATGTATACATAGTTTGATCAAAGTGTAGAGAAAACTAAAAAGTGAGCATGCAGCATGTCACATGACAATTTGACGTCATGACTGCTTGTAAGGACTTTTTAATAAATAAATAAAGATTAACATTTGCATCACAGTCATTGAGAATAACATTATACATATTTGACAACGGCCATATCTAAAAATCACTATAAAAAGTGATTACACTACGTTATTTAAATGTACGTTGTGTGACCTTTTCACCTTTGGTCAATTTTCATTCAGGCAGCATTAGCATCATGGCAGCATAAGCGTTATGGCAGCATATGCGTTTTGACAGCAACATTAGCGTCCCGGCAGCAACATTAAGACTTCCGGTTTTTTGCTTTTTCCTTCCAAATAAAGGTCTGCGGTAAAACGCTATGCGTATGATACGAAATCAATCATCTTTTCAGCTTTGAATAGTGCATAATGTAAAAACAATTACAACTAACTAAACTAAAGATAATTACTACTTTATATAAGATGCATAATATACAGTGCATTTCGGAAAGTATTCAGACCCCTTGACTTTTTCCACATTTTGTTACATTACAGCCTTATTCTCAAGTGGATTAAATAAAAACATTTTCTCATCAATCTGCACACAATACCCCATAATGACTAAGCAAAAACAGGTTTTTAGAAATGTTTGCAATTACTTTTTACATAAGTAATCAGACCCTTTGCTATGAGACTCGAAATTGAGTTTCCATTGATCATCCTTGAGATGTTTCTACAACTTGATTGGAGTCCATCTGTGGTAAATTCAATTGATTGGACATGATTTGGACAGTCACACACCTGTCTATATAAGGTCCCACAGTTGACATTGCATGTCAGAGCAAAAATCAAGCCATGAGGTCGAAGGAATTGTGTCGAGGCACAGATTTGGGGAAGGGTACCAGAACATTTCTGCAGCATTGAAGGTTCCCAAAAACACAGTGACCTCCATCATTCTTAAATGAAAGAAGTTTGGAACCACCAAGACTCTTGCTAGAGATGGCCACCCGGCCAAACTGAGCAATTGGGGGAGAAGGGCCTTGGTCAGGGAGGTGACCAACAACCCGATGGTCACTCCAACAGAGCTCCAGAGTTCCTCTGTGGCGATGGGAGAACCTTCCAGAAGAACAACCATCTCTGCAGCACTCCACCAATTAGGCCTTTTATGGTAGAGTGGCCAGACGGAAGCCACTCCTCAGTAAAAGACACATGACAGCACGCTTGGAGTTTGCCCAAAAGGCACCTAAAGGACTCTCAGACCATGAGAAACAAGATTCTCTGGTCTGATGAAACCAAGATTGAACTCTTTGGCCTGAATGCCAAGCGTCACGTCTGCAGGAAACCTGGCACCATCCCTACGGTGAAGCATGGTAGTGGCAGCATCATGATGTGGGGATGTTTTTCAGCGGCAGGGACTGGGAGACCAGTTAGGATCGAGGGAAAGATGAACGGAGCAAAGTATAGAAATATCCTTGTTGAAAACCTGCTCCAGAGCGCTCAGGACCTCAGACTGGGGCGAAGGTTCACCTTCCAACAGGACAACTACCCTAAGCACACAGCCAAGACAACGCAGGATTGGCTTCGGGACAAGTCTCTGAATGTTCTTGAGTGGCCCAGCCAGAGCCCGGACTTGAACCCGATCAAACATCTCTGGAGAGACCTGAAAATAGCTGTGCAGTGACGCTCCCCATCCAACCTGACAGAGATTGAGAGGATCTGCAGAGAAGAATGGGAGAAACTCCCCAAATACAGGTGTGCCAAACTTGTAGCGTCATACCCAAGAAGACTCTAGGCTGTAATCGCTGCTAAAGGTGCGTCAACAAAGTACTGAGTTAAGGGTCTGAATACTTATGTAAATGTGATTATTTAAGTTTTGTTTATTTTTAATAAATTATGGGGGATTGTGTGTAGATTGATGAGGTGAAAAAACTATTTAATCAATTTTAGAATAAGGCTGTAACGTAACAAAATGTGGATGAAATCAAGGGGTCTGAATACTTTCCGAATGCACTGTAAGGTGGAGCACATTGAGAAATAGTTGGATCTTAAGTAAATGAATGTAAATAACATCATATTATACATACTCTACTGATCTAGCACTAGAGTCTATATGGTGTTATTTCTTGGGGTACTGTGGTCTAAATACTCAGCAGGACATTCTACTCCAACCATTCCACTGGTCCTAATGCAGTACACTGTAGGCCTGTAAATTATATATTGGCTTGTAGAAGAAGAAAAATCTGTGCCTATGTACAAGTGGGGTTGGGAATACTCTGTTGTGTCTGTAGAATCTATATATGGGGTTATGTCATGGGGGACTCTGGTCTAAATACCCAGCAACACTTTCTACTCCATCCATTTCATTGGTCCCAATGCAGCAATGTAGGCCTATAAATGACATTAGGAACACCTGCTCTTTTCATGACATAGACTGACCAGGAGAAAGCTATGATGTTTTTGTATCAATGAGTTTCTTGTTTTTGACTGTGTTGCAGTGACTCAAGTTTTTACTGTCATCCTCATCTATCTCATTAGAAAATGGGTGATGGGCTCAAAGGGTTGGTCAACCCAACCTGTTCCTCAATCTGATTAACAAGACTTTGAATATTACCTCTATTTATGTCCCACATATTCCTAAGGTTTTCCAGTTGGCCATTGCAAAGTTTTGTCAACTTCCTCACAAAATTGGAAATCACATTTTTCATTATGCTGCATAAGGGAATGTATTGCCATTGAAATAGCATGATAATCGAGCCTTGGGGTACTCCCTTGGTGACAGGCAGTGGCTGAGATAGCAGATGTTCTGACTTTATACACTGCACTCTTTGAGAGAGGTAGTTAGCAAACCATGCCAAAGACCCCTCAGAGACACCAATACTCCTTAGCCGGCTGACAAGGATGGAATGCTCTACCGTATCAAAAGCTTTGGACAAGTCAATAAAAATAGCAGCACAACATTGCTTAGAATCAAGAGCAATGGTGACATCATTTAGGACCTTTAAGGTTGCAGAGACACATCCATAACCTGAGCGAAAACCAGATTGCATACCAGAGAGAATACTATAAACATCAAGAAAGCCAGTCAGCTGAATATTGACAAGTTTTTCCAAACCTTTTGATAAACAGGGAAAAATAGAAATTGGCCTATAACAGTTAGGATCAGCTTGATCTCCCCCTTCAAATAAAAGGACGCACCGTGGCTGCCTTCCAAGCAATGGGAACCTCCCCAGAGAGGAGAGACAGGTTAAAAAGGTCAGAGACAGGCTTGGCGATGATAGGGGCTGCAACCTTAAAGAAGAAAGGGTCTAAACCATCTAACCCAGATGTTTTCTTGGTGTCAAGTTTAAGGAGTTCCTTTAACACCTCTGACTCTGTGACCGCCTGCAGGGAGAAACTTTGTAGCGGGGCAGGGGGAAAAGAGGGAGGAGCATCGGGGCTAGTCGAATTAGAAGGGGTGGGAGATGAGGAAATGTTGGACGGGCAAGGAGGCATGGCTGAGTCAAATAGGAATCCTGACTTAATGAAGTGGTGATTAAAGAACTCAGCCATGTGCTCTTTGTCAGTAACAACCACATCATCAACATTAAGGGACATGGGCAGCTGTGAGGAGGAGGGTTTATTCTTCAGGTCTTTAACTGTTTTCCAGAACTTCTTGGGGTTAGACCCACAGAGAGAGAACTGCTCCTTAAAGTAACTAGCTTTAGCCTTCCGGATAGCCTGAGGGCACTTATTTCTCATTTGCCTGAACGAGAGCCATTCAGCCTGAGTAAGCGTGTAACGAGCCTTTCGCCAAATGGAATTCTTGAGGTGGAGTAACTCTGCCAGATCACGGTCGAACCAGGGGCTGAACCAGTTTTAATTCTAATTGTCTTTATGGGGGCATGTTTGTTAACAATACCACTGAAAATATAAAAAAATAAGGTAAAAGCGACTTCGACAGAGGGGATCAAGCTGATTCTATACCAATTTACAGAGACCAGGTCATGAAGGAAGGCTGAATCAATCGTTTTTTTTAGCAAGTGTCTATTACAAATCAGTACAGGTTGTTTCACTGAGCCATTACGAACACAGGCTGTAAAACAGTGATCACTAAGGTCATTACAGAAAACACCAGACAGATACCTATCAGGATTATTTGTGAGGATAACATCAAGGAGAGTAGCCTTTTCTTGGTGTTTGGAGTCGTAGCTTGTGGGATTGGTAATAATCTGAGAAAGATTTAGGGAGTCCCATTGCTTTAGGATTTGGTCAGGTGGTTTAAGCATGTCCCAGTTTAGGTCACCTAGCAGGACAAATTCAGACTTAATGTAAGGGGCCAGGAGAAAGCTTGGGGCAGGTATGGTACAGGCCGGTGCTGATTGTGGATGATAACACCCAGCAACAGTCAACAAAGAGCTATTTGAAAGTTTATTGCTTAAAACCAGCAAATCAAATTGTTTGGGGACAGACTTGGTGGAGACAACCGAGCACTGAAGGTGTTCCTTGGTAAAGATTGCTACTCCACCACCTTTGGAAGATCTGTCTTGCCGAAAAAGGTTATAACCAGAAAGGTTAACATCAGTGTTCAAAACACTCTTTCTTAACCACGTCTCAGTAATGACTAACACATCTGGATTGGAGCTGTGAACTCACACTTTCAATTGATCAATTTTAGGTAATAAGCTTCTTGTGTTAACGTGCAGAAACCCCAGGGTTTTACGAGAGCAGAAATCAGCAGATACAGTTGAAGTCGGAAGTTTACATACACCTTAGCCGAATACATTTAAACTCAGTGTTTCACAATTCCTGACATTTAATCCTAGTAACAATTCCCTGTTTTAGGTCAGTTAGGATCACCACTTTATTTTAAGAATGTGAAATGTCAGAATAATTGTAGAGAGAATGATTTATTTCAGCTTGTATTTCTTTCATTACATTCCCAATGGGTCAGAATTGTACATACACTCAATTAGTATTTGGTAGCATTGCCTTTAAATTGTTTAACATGGGTCAAATGTTTCGGGTAGCCTTCCACAAGCTTCCCACAACAAGTTGGGTGAATTTTGGCCCATTCCTCCTGACAGAGCTGGTGTAACTGAGACAGGTTTGTAGGCCTCCTTGCTCGCACACGCTTTTTCAGTTCTGCCTACACATTTTCTATAGGATTGAGGTCAGGGCTTTGTGATGGCCACTCCAATACCTTGACTTTGTTGTCCTTGTTGCCATTTTGCCACAACTTTGGAAGTATGCTTGGGGTCATTGTCCATTTGGAAGACCCATTTGTGACCAAGCTTTAACTTCCTGACTGATGTCTTGAGATGTTGCTTCAATATATCCACATAATTTTCCTTCCTCATGATGCCATCTATTTTGTGAAGTGCACCAGTCCCTCCTGCAGCAAAGCACCTTCACAGCATGCTGCTTCACCCCCTTTTTCCTCCAAACATAACGATGGTCATTATGGCCAAACAGTTCTATTTTTGTTTCATCAGACCAGAGGACATTTCTTCAAAAAGTACGATCTTTGTCCCCATGTGCAGTTGCAAACCGTAGTCTGGCTTTTTTATGGCGGTTTTGGAGCATGGATATAGATATTTTTGTACCTGTTTCCTCCAGCATCTTCACAAGGTCCTTTGCTGTTGTTCTGGGATTGATTTGCACTTTTTGCACCAAAGTACGTTAATCTCTAGGAGACAGAAAGCGTCTCCATCCTGAGCGGTATGACAGCTGCGTGGTCCCATGGTGTTTATACTTGCATACTATTGTCTGTACAGATGAACGTGGTACATTCAGGCGTTTGGAAATTGCTCCCAAGGATGAACCAGACTTGTGGAGGTCTACAAAATTGTTTCTGAGGTCTTGGCTGATTTCTTTTGATTTTCCCATGATGTCAAGCAAAGAGGCACTGCGTTTGAAGGTAGGCCTTGAAATACATCCACAGGTACACCTCCAATTGACTCAAATGATGTCAATTAGCCTATCAGAAGCTTCTAAAGCCATGACATCATTTTCTGGAATTTTCCAAGCTGTTTAAAGGCACAGTCAACTTAGTGTACTTCTGACCCACTGGAATTGTGATACAGTGAACTATAAGTGAAATAATCTGTCTGTAAACAATTGTTGGAAAAATTACTTGTGTCATGCACAAAGTAGATGTCCTAACCGACTTGCCAAAACGATAGTTTGTTAACAAGGAATTTGTGGAGTGGTTGAAAAATGAGTTTTAATGACTCCAACCTAAATTTATGTAAACCTTCGACTTCAACTGTATCAAAGCACAAGTCAGAATTGGGGCTAGCAACAGTAGATGGGCCAGGGTGTACGTGCACATTTCCAGATATCATCAGCAGTAATACTATCAGGGCACGGCCGAGGACAGGGAGAGCTCTGCTTTGTTGATTTTTTATGACATTTGAATGTGTATCAGATGGCAACAAGATCATATTGTACAGCAATTTCATCAGGTAACATGAATACAAAGCCGGCGAGAGGTGGTTAGAATTTGGATGGGAGTCCAAGAGACCGTGTAACCAATAAAGAGTCAGAGTCCCGAGTGTGGGAACAAACAGTCTGTCCCACGGGGGGGTAAACAAGCAAGGTCATAGTCAACAATGCATTTAGGAGTCATGAGGAAAATAGCATAAAGAACTGCAGTTATATGGCACTGTAACTGCAGTTACACTGCAAAATTACTGCTGTAAAAATAATGTTATTCTGGACGCAGCATTTGCAGCATACTTCAGTTATACTGCACTCTAACTACAGTTACACTACAGTGTTATGCAGTTATACTGCACTCTGCAGTTATATTGCACTCTGACCGCAATCTTTTTTCGTAAAGGGTGGGGGACTTTTATTTAGAAAAGTTCCGTGACCCGGAAGTACGTTTTTAATGTTGCTGATGAGACGCTCATTCAGGCAGCGGTGACCGTACATTGACGGCATGAATTTGACATCAAACTAGTCCGAGGCTTGCAAAGTCGCCGAATCTTTTAAACGAATGTTTATTTTTACAAGGTTATTAGAATGTTATACTTGTAGATCAGTTTAGCCTTCAGTAGCATAAACATGGCGTCTTGAGCTATGTGAAAATGGCTCTGTAACACGGTAAGTCACGTTTCCTTGTTTTGTAAGGTCGATGCGTTTTTATTTTTTTTTATATTCCAACGATGACACCTAGCTAAGCTTTTTATCAACAGATCATGCGATAGGTTTAACCAGAGCGCTAAGGTTAAATTGCATTCTTCAATTGCGTGTGCGCTGTCTGCAGAAAAGATTGTTACAATTGCTAGGTTTCCATCCAATTGGGGATAGATTTTCATGCGAATGTTCTAAAAATCCGCAAAATAAAATATGCAAATGTTCCCACCAGTGGTGATTCTACCAAACGGACTTGTTGCATATACAAATCAGTGCGTGATGACGTAGTGCGCACAAAATGTTAAGTTTTAAATGTACCGAATAAAAATCTAAAGTAAAATGTTTCCATCGCATTTTCAACTCTACCAATAGTTTTGTCACAAAAACGGTTGCATTAAATAGCAAATGTGCCTTCTCTGGTCTGGGGGCTTGCACTCTAGCCAACAGCACTTTCGCCACCCTGTGAAGTTTATAATTTATTTAATCTGTTGCCTAATAAACTGCATGGTTTCCCAAGTCGTAGTGGGATTGCGTGACTACAAGTTTACTTCGATATGATGGGTATTATATCAATATTCGCACAAAGGCGTTTAAACCGGCATTTCTCGCATTATGAATTTGACCGACACAAAAAGTTCCCACCATGTTGAATGAACAAATTCTGTCTGCATTTATAAAATTATACTGAAACTTCCTGTTTCAACAGCTGTTGTGATTTAAAAAAAATACGGTATGACATTACTCGCATTAAAAACTGGATGGAAATATGGTTATTGTAGCCATTATTTGTATCTAACACTAACCCATTCCTAGACGCTAACTGCTTTAGCGCCTATTGATGATAGTATCTTATGGTCAAGGGAGTTTTGTTAAGATACAGGCGCTCGTTCTGAACGTAAAAATGCATCGCTTGTGGTACGGTTTTGGAAATCTAAGTAACGTATCTTTCATATCAGCGAGGAGATTTTTATTTATTTAAATTACTACCACCTTTATAGAGTTAGTGCTCCCACATCTCCATGTTACATGTTTACGGAAGACCTAGGTGGCCACCTGTGCTAATTTGCTGTCAAGCTCCGAACACCTGTGTGTAAGCATAACTGTCGGATGTGGCAGGGCTTGCAAACTATCACGGATTACAAAGGGAAATCCAGCCGCGAGCTGCCCAATGACGCAAGCCTACCAGACGAGCTAAATGCCTTCTATGCTTGCTTCGAGGCAAGCAACACTGAACAATGCATGAGAGCACCAGCTGTTCTGGACAACTATGTGATCACGCTCTCCGTAGCCGATGTGAGTAAGACCTTTAAACAGGTTAACATTCACAACGCCGCAGGGCATGCGCTGACCAGCTGGCAATTGTTTTCACTGACATTTTCTACCTCTCCCTGACCCAATCTGTAATGCCTACATGTTTCAAGCAGACCACCATAGTCCCTGTGCCCAAGAACGCCAAGGTAACCTGTCTAAATGACTGTCGCCCTGTAGTACTCACATCTGTAGCCATGAAATGCTTTGAAAGGCTTGTCATGGCTCACATCAACACCATCATCCTAGACACCCTGGAACCACTCAATTCGGACTACAGGAAACGGAGGGCCGAGCACGCCCCCATCCACATCAACAGGGCTGTAGTTTAGCGGGTCGAGAGCTTGAAGTTCCTCGGTGTCCACATCCCTAAGGATCTATCATGGTCCACACACACCAACACAGTTGTTCAGGAGCCTGAAAATATTTGGCATGGGCCATCAGATCCTCAAAGTTCTACAACTGCACCATTGAGAGCATCTTGACTGGCTGCATCACCTCTTGGTATGGCAACTGCTTGGCATCAACCACAAGGCGCTACAGAGGGTAGTACGTACAGCCCAGTACATCACTGGGGCCGAGCTCCCTGCCATCATCCAGGACCTCTATACCAAGCGGTGTCATAAGAAGGCCCTAAAAATTGTCAGACTCCAGCCTCTCAAGTCATAGATTGTTCTCTCTGCTACCGCACGGCAAGCGGTATTGATGCACCAAGTCTGTAACAGGGCCCTGAACAGCTTCTACCCCCAAGTCATAAGACTGTTAACCAAATAGCTACACGGAGTAACTAGTTAATTATTTAACTATCTGCATTGACCCTTTTTGCACTAATTCTTTTGAATCATCACATACGCTGCTGCTACTGTTTATCTGTCACTTTATTCCTAGTTATATGTACATATCTACCTGAATTACATCGACTTGGTACTGGTACCCCGTGTATATAGCCAAGTTATCTTTACTCATTGTGTATTTATTATTACGTGTTTTACTTTTCTATTATTTCTCAATTTTCTTTATCTTTGCATTGTTGGGTGGCGCAGTGGTCTAAGGCACTGCATCGCAGTGCTAACTGTGCCACTAGAGATCCTGGTTCGAATCCAGGCTCTGTCGCAGCCGGCCGCGACCGGGAGACTCATGGGCGGGCGCACAATTGGCCCAGCGTCGTCCAGGGTAGGGGAGGGAATGGCCGGCAGGGATGTAGCTCAGTTGATAGAGCATGGCGTTTGCAACGCCAGGGTTGTGGGTTCGATTCCCACGGGGGGCCAGTATAAAAATAAAATAAAAAATTGTATTCACTAACTGTAAGTCGCTCTGGATAAGAGCGTCTGCTAAATGACTAAAATGTAAAATGTTGGGAAGGGCCCGTAAGTAAGCATTTCACTGTTAGTCTACACCTGTTCATGAAGCATGTGACAAATACAATTTGATTTGATTTGAACTGGGGAGGAAGTGTAGTTCGTTAACTGGAGGCGCGCACACACAGCTTGTCGATCTGCAAAACTGCTACAGTAAGTGTATTTTTTATTTGAACGAATCTATGTCACAGATATGAAAGATAAGGGATATATCAGCATATGTTCCGAAAAACGCTTTGAAAGCGATTATTGACGTTTCTAAACGTTAAAACGCGGCATCAGAATTGTAGTTCACATGGAGCCAACCGTGGGCGATTGTAACCGCTGAAAACCCCATGTACGGAGAAGGGTTTTCAAGGCCTAACACATACCGTCTGCTACGGTTTCAGAACAACCCATAGCTATTGTTTGCTAGCTAATTGAAACACAGTTCACAAGGACAGTTGAGCACATGCTGGCGTTGTTTTCTGCAAATATTAATTAAAGTACAAGTGAATACGTTTTCATTGATCTGACACGGTATACTCTGCATGAGGTTGACACTTGACAACTACTGCTTGAAAGGCTAACTAGTGTGAGAGCTAGTGGAAATAAGTAGTAAGGCTCTCCCCGACCCCAAAAAATATTGGTTGACTGAAAGTTGTCTGTTCTTTCGTCAACATTTTTAAAGGTGTATTTTTCCATATATAGACACACCCTATGTGTTTTAATAAAATCAACAATATGCATTGAGCTTGTCTGATGCATAAAGCTTACGGTTTGATGAAATAAGACCTGCCTCGAGGGTGCCAGAGATCTAGATAACCAGAATATTTTATTTTTTTACCTGACCCAACTATTCTCTTCCCGCTCCTGCTGGCTTTCGCAGATTCTGCCATTACTGTCCTGAAGTTGCCAGTAATAGGCTACACAAGGAGTCGGCAACCTTTCTCATGTGGAATGCCAATTTATCTTTATTTCTACCGATCTGCATGCCAGTTAGGGTTTTCATATGCAAATTGTCGTGAAACAGTTTAATTTAATGTATAATAACGTCTTCATATCTCAAAATCATTGTCATGTGGTTAATAAAAATTATCTAAATGAAAATGATACAAACCTAAAAAGTAAATTATATTGCCATTGCCAACAAATAAAAACATTGCAGTCTGCAGGTAGAAAATATCCTGATAAAAATAAATATCCTATAAATTACATTGGCTACATATGGCCTGTCTGCGGACTTGGGTCCGCCGAAGCTAACATTGTATAAAATATTCTGGGCTCTCAGAGTTTCCTGCGCCAGTGAGCTCGGGACAGACACAGCTATAGGCTATTTGCAAGGGATAAGAAGCAGTGCTGGACTTGGGCAGGAGCTCACTGGAGCTGAGTACCGGCACCTGAAATGTTCTACTGCTTGAGCTCCTGTTCCTCTTATAGAATATTAGCTCAAAAGTATTGTGGAGCTCCTTTACCTAAATATAAACAGTACCAGCACCCAAAATGAGTACCGGAACCTATTTCAGTCCAAGCCAAACACTGATAAGAAGTAATCAGGTAGACCTATTTTATGACATTTCCACTGGATCAGAGCATTACATTTTTCCCTTTCACGCTGAGTGGTTATCGAAAGGGAGAGAGCTGGAAATACTTTTCAAATACATTGAGGAACTATTATAATTCTCAATGGATGTAAAAACAGACATTTTGCTTGCTGTTTGAGGTGAAGAAAACATTACTTTGAGAAGCTCCACAGCTCATTAGTGGTGGTGCATTAAGCCAATCAGAAATACTATCAGATCCCCAAATGGGCACATTTATATGTCTACATTTGCGCGCAGGCCAGGTAGCCTATAGGCCTACTTCTATGCGTGTGCATCCTTACTCAACACTGGCAGGAGCGCTCCAAACAAAAGACAATGACAAAATTGACAAAACTCGTAATTGGAATGAAATAAACCAAAACTTGTTTCTCACACTCTGCAAACAATGTGTCCACTCAGACAATGATAACGGGAAGACTGGAATAATAATATTGAATGCATTAACAGAAATTACCGGAACCAAAGTAACAAACATTGTAGATGAGAAATTATAGGAATTAACGGTAAATGTACTACTAGTGATATATGTCATGGGGAATTGATATACACTAACAATCAAACGCAATCAATTCACACAATTAAGTTATGAAACAATGAATGTGCACAAATTGGCGGGAGAGAGCGCATTCTGGAGAGAGAAGTGCATTGTGCATCTGGGTGCATGGTCAATCCAACGTCTGCATTGGCCGTGCAGCATTTACGGTGATATGGCCTCAGCAGAAGTCAGGGCATACATACTTCTTGCGCTTCGCGGAGCAGTGCAGAGCTGTTGTCAAGGAAGTCAGTTTGTGTTTTCTACCGTCAACCAATCATGTCAATGCGGAGCTATACAGAGCCCTCCGCATTGTTACAACATTTGGGAGGCGATGCGGTACGGAGCTTGATTTGGCCTCTGCATGCCTCTGGAGGCTCTGCAATTGTGTCACACCCTCCATATGGAGCCTCTGACCTCATTTTTGGATCAAGCATAAATTGACTTTTAATCTAGGTGTCCGCAATGGATTAGTTCACTGAGATGGGCACAAATATATAAGGTACCAGTCAAAAGTTTGGACACACCTACTCATTCAAGGGTTTTTCTTTATTTGTACTATTTCCTACATTGTATAATAATAGTGAAGACATCAAAGCTATGAAATAACACATATGGAATCATGTAGTAACCAAAAAACTGTTAAACAAATCAAAATATATGTTATATTTGAGATTCTTCAAAGTAGCCACCCTTTGCCTTGATGACAGCTTTGCACACTCTTGGCATTCTCTCAACCAGCTCAACTAGCAAGCTAGGTAGGTTACAACGGACAAAAAGTTCCACGCAACTCGCCTGGGTACAATATTGCGTTTCACTCATGCTTTATAGACCTAACTAGACCTAGCCTATCAGGGTACCCAAACATAAGATACAGGATCCGATATGTGAAAGCGCTCTAAGCCATCAAACGTAGGCAAACTACATGTTTTGCAGAATGATAACAATAGCGAAGCTCAAAACAACCTGAAAGTAGCTAGTCGTTTACCCTATCCCGAAACACACACTTGCGAAGCTGGTTAGGTAGCAAGCAAACCTTTAGCTAACATAAGCTAAATAACAACAGACTTAGTGTTCCCCCTTTCATCAGTGATGCTACTTTATTAGCTAGCTAGCTTTATAGCATATCTTTATAGCATATCATCTCTATCTCAGAAATTATCGCAAAATGGATTATAACGTTGCCGATAGTTTGGTATGACAATTTCATGTGTACAACATCTAAAGATCTGCATCACGATACTGAGAATTTTGCCATTTGTAAAAGGACGTATTTGGGTGTTGGAGTCTTGGGTCATGTTTTTTGGACGGCCTGGCACTCCAGAATGAGGCTCAGGAAGTCTGAGTAAGTTTATCAAAAACAAGTGAAATCGCAAAGAAAACTGTCTGGAACCTTCTATAACATGCCATTTATATCAAAAATATAATACAGATTCTCCTTTTAAATGGAGCAGATGATGCTTGTTTTTGGTCCACAACCTGTCCTTTGTTTGGCCAAGAAAATTACCTTGCTCCACAGCATCAGCAATTCCAATCCAGTACTCTTCATCATAGCAGCAAACTAGAATTCAAGAACTCTGCCAGAAACCGGCAGCTTCCATCACTTTGTTCGACTCTCCAAAAGCCTCATAGGTGCAAAGAGTTTGCCATTAAGTTTGACTTGGTCCATGGTAAACCCATAGATGAGCATACAATGGTGAATATGCGAGTATCTGATATTCTAGTTTGCTGCTATGATGATGAATACTGGATTGGAATTGCCGATTCTGTGGATGATGAAAACATGGATGTAAATGTGAAATTCATGCATCCGAGTTATCCAGCAAGATCATTTTCTTGGCCAAACGGAGAGAGACCAGATGCTTGTTTTTGGTACATAACATCTGCATCATTAAGGAACAAACCACTGCAACTGTTTGCCAATATCAATTTGGATGTAGCGACATCACTGCAATAGAAGATGCACTGAACAAATAAATAATGAAATGAGGAATGAGTAGTCCTCAAGGCAGTTTTTTGTTTTCATATGCTTTTTCTTTGATATATTTGGGCAAATACATTGTTCTAATTTTAACTTGTCACTCATTCTACATTTATAAATCATTATCATTTCAAGGTTCAGTCTTAAATGAACATTGAGGGGGTGGGGGACATTCAACAGCACCCTCTAGTGGTCAGAACCTGGTAATATGTGGTTGTATGATGGTACATAAACTTAACAACTTAAATGACAAATGTCTCTGAACAGGGGAAGATGGCCATCACCAAATTAACTGAGAATACATTACATAGTATGAAGAAAGAAACAATACTCCTAGTCGCAGCTTCATAGTACTCGTCAGACAGAGAACTGATGCTGTAAACTGGCCGTTGGGGTGGGCTTGGTTTGGGGGTCAGTGATTTGGCTTTTGACAATTTATTTGGGTTCCTCACATCTTAATCATTGCTAATACGAGGTTTGGTCCAAATCAGATGTTGGTTACTATATTTATTGAATATTATATGAATTCTATAAATTGAAATGGCCAATTTGGGTGCAATCAATTAGCTTAATTTCTCAGAGCTCATATTGTCTTTCAATAAAAATAATGTTGCAGGAATTATTTCAAAACAATCTGAGATGGTGAGTGACAAAATCCTATCTTTGTGCTTTTTGAGGCAGAATGACCCATGATTTCGATCTGCCTCAATGTCCTTCTCTTGGTCCATTAGGTGGTGTGGAGGGTGCGGTCCATTCAACAAGGAGCTGTGGACTCCAGCAGGCAGGATGGAGGAGAAGAAACGCAACATCCGGATCATCGAATGGGAGGACCTGGACAAGAAAAAGTTCTACTCCCTGGGTGTGTTCATGACTATGACCACCCGGGCCACAGTCTACCCGTTCACCCTCATCCGCACCCGGCTGCAGGTGCAGAAGGGCAAGTCCCTCTACACGGGCACCTTTGACGCCTTCTACAAGATCCTGAAGGCGGAGGGCCCGCGAGGTCTCTACCGAGGCTTCATGGTCAACACCTTCACCTTGATCTCAGGCCAGGCCTACATCACCACCTATGAACTGGTAAGGAAGTATGTGTCCCAATATTCCAGCAATAACACAGTGAAGTCTCTGTGGGCAGGGGGAGCGGCGTCCCTGGTGGCCCAGACCATCACTGTGCCCATAGATATGGTCTCTCAGCAGCTCATGATGCAAGGCCAGGGGGGACACCTGAGCCGCTTCAAGGTCAAACCCAAAATTATGATGGCGACATCCAAGAGCAAAGTGACTTTCGGACAAAGCAGGGACATTGTGGTGCAGATATGCGCCGCTGACGGTTTCCGGGGATTTTACCGGGGATACGTGGCATCCCTCCTCACCTACATCCCCAACAGCGCGGTGTGGTGGCCTTTTTATCATTTTTATGCAGGTAGGCAATTCTTTACATATACTCTTTATATATAGCAAGCACTAGTAGATTTTAGCTAGGTTTTCTATGATATTACATGACATGGGCAATTCTAAAGCTGCTTGAAATGGATCTGAAATGTTTTTGTGCTTTACATTTTCTCCTGTTTACAGAGAACCTTTCCAAACTAGCCCCCAGCGATTGTCCTCACCTGCTTCTGCAGGCCATCGCTGGGCCAATGGCAGCAGCCACAGCCTCCACCATCACCAATCCCATGGATGTTGTACGGGCCAGAGTGCAGGTAAAACCACAAGTATATTGCTTTGCCTGAAAACAATCCTTGTTATGGTTTAACTGAACGAAGTGACACATTCATATTCAGTGGTATTGTCTTAGTTGATCCTTTTTGTAATCACTGGTGACATGGTTTGCAAACAATGTCAAGTTTACCATACCAGATCCTCTTATTGGATTTACAGTGCATTTGGAAAGTATTCAGACCACTTCCCCTTTTCCACATTTTGTTATGTTACAGCCTTATTATAAAATGAATTTAAAAAAATTAAAAAATCTAATCAATCTACACACAATACCCATAATGACAAAGCGAAAACAGGTTTTTAGAAAAATTTACACATTTATAAAAAATAAAACAAATGCCTTATTTACACAAGTATTCAGACCCTTTGCTATGATACTCGAAATTGAGCTCAGGTGCATCCTGTTTGCATTGATCATCCTTGATGTTTCTACAACTTGATTGGAGTCTACCTTTGGTAAATTCAATTGATTGGAAAGGCAAACATCTGTCTAGATCCTTGATGAAAACCTGCTCCAGGGCGCTCAGGTCCTCAGACTGGGGGCGAAGGTTCACCTTCCAACAGGACAACGACCCTCAGCACACAGCCAATACAACGCGGGAGTGCCTTCCGGACAAGTCTCTGAATGTCCTTGAGTGGCCCGGACTTGAACCCGATCAAACATCTCTGGAGATACCTGAAAATAGCTCTGCAGCAACGCTTCTCATCCAACCTGACAGAGCTTGAGAGGATCTGCAGAGAAGAATGGGAGAAACTCCCCAAATACATGTGCCAAGCTTGTGGCGTCATACCCAGGAAGACTTGAGGCTGTAATCACTGCCAAAGGCGCATCAGAAAAGTACTAAGTAGGGTCTGAATACTTGTATAAATGTGAAATTTCAGTTTTTTATTTTTAATACATTTGCCAGTTTTTGCTTTGTCATTATGGGTTATTGTGTGTAGATTGATGAAAAAACAACACTTTAATCCATTTTAGAATAAGGCTGTAACGTAACAAAGTGGAAAAAGTCAAGGGGTCTGAATACTTCCCGAATGCACTGTATTCTGGGGGTATATACTGTTCAAGGCACTTATGAGTTCAATGGCTTATTCATTATGTTTTACAAAGCAGGTTCAAGGGGTTTTCAGGCCAACTTTTACAAACATTCTGAAATTACAAATATGGACGTTTCAGGGGGTATTTAAACGTTCATAAGAATGATTTGCCTAGCTTAAATACACATTGAAACAACTGATTAGGCATTGGTCAAGACACTAAAGGGACTCCTCATTTGTCTTTTCACCTAGATCCATCGATTTCTCACTAAACTCTAAAGTATTTTTTAAAAATGATATTAACCTTTCTCACTGTGTCTCCTAAGGTGGAGGGCAGGTCATCGGTCATTGCGACCTTCAAGCAGCTGCTGGCAGAGGAAGGACCCTGGGGGATGACTAAGGGGTTGTCTGCCCGCATCATCTCCTCCACCCCCACAGCCGTGGTCATCGTGGTGGGCTACGAGACCCTCAAGAGACTCAGCCTGCGGCCCGAGCTGGTCAACTCTAGACACTGGTAAATACCAGAGGGACAACCAGGGACAGACCCGGGCTAGACTGGGCCAGGGAGCCAGGGACACTGTCAAACACAGACAAAACATGGCTACCTGGTCCCCCATATTGCCGGTTCGGTTTGCCTTTGAAAAAGTCTGTTGCCTTTGTTTTAATGTGAGTTTGGGTAGAGGTTACAGAGGAGGAATTATGATTCGTATTTTTCTGTTTTCAGGGAGTATAACTGTATATATTGGAACTTGTCAATTAGAGGTATGGAGAAAAATGTGTGTGAGTTGAGCTGTAGCCCTTAAAAATGGGTTCTTATATTCATTTTAAAATGCACATGTTTATCTCTGCAGGGTTGTCAGCTTTGTATTGTTCATGTATTTACCCAATGGTTGCGTTTCACTGGAAAAGGTAATGTAGACAACCCTGCTGAGAGCCTGTGTCGACAGGCAGGTTTTCTAGCCAAGCACCATAATCACATTCAACAAACAAGTTAGCCCCCCCCACCCTAGGAAGATATGTTGAATAAGAGCAGAACTGCTCTCTAGTACCCTTTTCTCTGAATATGATTTGTGTAAAGCAAGTTTATTTGAAAGTAGGCTTGGTAAACACTTTTGCATGGTAAAATGATTGGTGCTTGCTCAACACATGTAAATTTTACAACAATACTACCTACTCCTGCCTTCATTGCTTGTGGACTTTTGGGAATAGGACACTATATATACAAAAGTATGTGGACACCTCTTCAAAATAGTGGATTCGGCTATTTCAGAGGTGGAAACATCTAAGAGCAACAACGGCTCAGCCGCAAAGTGGTAGTCCATACAAGTTCACAGAACAGGACCGCTGAAGAGCGTAAAAACATCTGTCCTCGGTTGAAATGGGTTTCCATGGCCGAGCAGCCGCACACAAGCCTAAGATCACCATGCGCAATGCCAAGCGTCGGCTGGTGTGGTGTAAAGCTCGCTGCCACTGGACTCTGGAGCAGTGGAAACGCTTCACCATCTGGCAGTCCGACAGACGAATCTGGGTTTGGCGGATGCCAGGAGAACGCTACCTGCCCCAATGCATAGTGCCAACTGTAAAGATTGGTGGAGGAATAATGGTCTCGGACTGTTTTTCATGGTTCGGTCTGGGCCCCTTAGTTCCAGTGAAGGGAGATCTTAACGCTACAGCATACAATGATATTCTAGAGGATTCTGTGCTTCCAACTTTGTGGCAACAGTTTGGGGAAGGCCATTTTCTGTTTCAGCATGACAAAGCACTCCTGCACAAAGCGAGGTCCATCCTGAAATTGTTTGTCGAGAGCAGTGTGGAAGAACTTGACTGGCCTGCACAGAGCCCTGATCACAACCCCATCGAACACCTTTGGGATGAATTGGAACGCCGACTGAATCGCCCAACATCAGGAGTCCATTCTCCTTCTGAAATATGCCACAATAAAATGCTCTATGAAGTGTTTCTTGGCCAAAATTAGGTTTTGCAGTGTAATTAATGGTTTCTAAATGTACTATATACATTTCATGGAGTATGTGCAGT
Organism: Coregonus clupeaformis; assembly: GCF_020615455.1. Taxonomy (NCBI): domain Eukaryota; kingdom Metazoa; phylum Chordata; class Actinopteri; order Salmoniformes; family Salmonidae; genus Coregonus; species Coregonus clupeaformis. Next base: position 513,153 of record NW_025533522.1, on the reverse strand, counting down.
AATATGCTTTAGTGAATAAGGGTGATATGTTGCACTTCATTGATATCAGTTCATGAAATTAACCTTGTTTGGAAGCAGTCACACACAATGAATTTGCCTGTCAGCCCATCTACTTATACATTCCTCAAATATGAGTGGCGGTATTTGGCTCTGAGATATGTGGTACCATGCTCAGTTGTGAAGTATATTCATGTTAACTGGTTAAGTGTTCTGATTTCTTCAATGAGATTTACAATTAGCAACAATTTCAGGTCACAACTGTGTTTAGGATAAATCAAGTGTAAATAGATTTGCACAAGTTCTTTTAACTTGATGGGAAATATCTGAAATACTGTCACAGCCTTTCTCAGGCCTTTAAGTTTCTCCTAATGCTTAGAAAAAAATCATAAATCACAAAAATGAATTTGAATTGCAAGGTCATTGACAGTTTGTACTATAAATTGATTGGACTTCGTACTGCTTCAGGCAACAGGCCTACTTCAGACTAATTCTTCAGCCTGGAGCTGATTTGATCCTCAAAGTTACACCAATTGCCTTCAACCCATGTTAACCCCACTCCCAAAAATATGACATTCTTAAAATAAAAATCTGGATGGTAAAACGTTTTGTGTCAAATTGACTAAAACCAGATAGTATGTAGAAAAGAATGGACATATTTTAAAATAAGATCTTTGAGAACTAACTATCACCAAAATAAAGACTGTCAGGGAGAATCAAATTACAAAAATGTCATGGTATGGAACCCCCATTGATTGTGTTATGTTTGAGTCAAATAACATAACACTGTATAAGCCATGACAAAATGTGAAGAATTGCAGGAAATTAACTTAAAACAGCTGCATTTAGTCTGCACCCAAGTGGCCTTCTAAAACGTTCTGCCTGAGACTGTGCCAAATTGCCACCTACCACACCCACCACCTAAACCCAATTTTTCTTCTAGTAAAAACCCTGGAGTGGCAAGTTCCAACATATATTAGCAATTGATGCATTGAGGGTTTTGGGGATTTTCAATGAGGTAAATGCTGATTGGCAACCCCATGCTTCAGCCTAATTATTTAAAGCGCACTATGCTGCATAAGTTGGATACATTTAAATTGTCCTTCTAAAAAAGTCATTCTACAAAAAAAAAAAATCTCACGGGGCTGCATTCCCACGGATACCCCCCCCCCCCAGGCAAAGGGAAAAAATCCCAGGGGAAACACTGAACCCAAATCTACTTTTCTGTGCCACCTTAAGAACATGGACAGTTGGGAAAAACTCCCCTTAATGTGAACTCATGTTCTCTACGATGGGCATGGCAAAGTGCAAATGTGTCCGTTACGTTGCACTGTTTTCTTAAACACAAGCTTTGGAATAGGAATTCATTCTATGTGCAGTATTAATTTTTGGTCACTGGATGGAGCACTGGTTTGCAAGACTTTCTTCTTGAGCACATTGTATGTAACGTAATAGGATAACTAACTGTAGCCTTGGTGCCAGCCTAAGATGGAAGTTCTGACGATTAAAATTGTGTGCCCACACTTCACTGAAGTCTGTCAATTTGCAGAAATCCTGTGTACGGTAACTGTTTTTCTAAACATTCAAACTGTCTGGGAAACATCTGCGGTAATTTCATTTGCGGCAGACAGTTTAGATCTCCACAAATGACTAGGTTACCATTCTGAAAATAATTTACAGCAAATGTTAAAGTTAATTGAATAAATCATGCACTGGTAGGAAGGAGCATTAACTTAAATTAGTTGGGGAAATGAAAATACAAAAAATCCTTTATTTTGAGTACAACAAAAAGGAGGGCCAGGTACAGTGAAGTGCAAAATAATCAATGACATTGAACCTCTTCCGCAATCATTGTTGGATTTCAGTGGATGAATCCAGAGCAGTTTAGCTCTGGCTCAGTGGAGCAACCATGGGCTATTCTGACTGAGCTAGGCCATAGGTGCATCTCAATAGTCTAAATAGACTTCCTCTCCTCACCTTCCATCTCCACGAGAAGGAGCAGGGCTTGTGAATGCAAATGCCTGTTATGTTTTCAGATCAGTGCAGATGAGAGGAAGGAAAGCAAGTCAGAATATTGAGCTGCACCATAAGCAGGATGAGCCAGGCAAGATAAGCTATGTTCTTGTGGTCCTCTTACTAGAACGCCCTGCTTCCCTTGGTTTAAGAGTGCCAGTATTCAGGCTGCCTGGTCTGCTGCTGGGAGAGGTGGTAGGAATGAGAGCTGATGCATCACATGGGACAATCGTAGATATGGATGGCCCGGTCATCTCCAACAGATACGATCTTAGAACCTGTGCCGTTGTATTTCACACTCCACACCTAGGGGGGGGGGAAACAGCAGACAAGACTTGAACAACATTCAGGGCAGCTGTTAAGTGTAAAAACAGCAGCACAGTTGTCAAAACGCACCATGTCACATAAAATACACTGCAGGCATTTCAAAACCAGTTTAGAATGCAGTTGTACGACAGAAGGCTGCATCTTGTCTGCACCATCAAATGTATTCAGACAAGATTTCAGATCTTTCACTATTCTGTAAAATAAATGCACCCTTTGAAATGAGCAAATTGTGGTGGGACAACCAAGGGATGTTCTTTCATCAATAACCCATTACACACTGTCGACCTCTGAAAAGCAAGAAGAGCTCCTCCGTCTATTGTGACCAGTCGGAACGAGAGACACTGCTACAAAATAAAGATTATTTTATCCGCTGCACTTGGCCGTATCATTCTGACTTCCCAGCAGCTTTCATTCAGACAGAGGCTAAAAATGGAAAGCAGACTAGACACTCGACTGCCTCTGATCTCTCCTCTCCTCAGAGCAATGTCTGTACATTTGTAGCTTTCTTCCAGAGAAGATTAAGCCTCCCTACAGGCGTCTGCAGTAGAGACTAACGACAGCTCGGATTATTCAGTCTGCCAGCGCTGAGACATAACAGAAAGACAGGAGGGGGCATAGTAGGACAACAGCCACATCAATTCCCATATTCTGTTTTGAGTGGCCAGCCACTATCACACCAAAGGGGGTGAGAGATGAGTGTACTGTATTGTATATGGCTGTTAGACCAAATGGTCTTATTAATCCCTTCCCTCATTTTCTTTCTTTTGTGATCAGACTGTAGGTGAAAATAATATGGCGGATTAAGGCTATGAGTCCTGTTCACCCAACATGCACTTCACTGAATGCACTTTTTAGATTGTAAAACGAGAAGTGCTTTCTAAATTAAATGTATGGTCCTCAGGATCAACAAAATGTTCCATTAGCCGTTGGGAGTTGACTGAATGTTCTCACCTGGTCCTGATGGTCGAAGAATGTGTTGACACACGCCCTGGTGCTGGCGTCCCAAACCTTTACACTCTTGTCTGAGGAGCTGAGAGGAGCAAAGACAAAAAATTAATTTTTCTTGTCATCCCCAATAATTCAAAACACTTTATTCTTGGAGTCACACCTGTCATTTGTAGTTTGTAGACTCTAGCCCAAAAATCTGAATGTGTGTGAAACAAAAAAAAACTTGTTGGAGCACTTTGGAAATAGGGTCTCTTCCTTCTCCCATCATTGAAGTTATGACTGGATTGGTGAAAGGAATGCAGGCAACAATGGTTCTATGGTCTTTGAATTAGACCTTGGCACCTGCCATTATTAAATCACATAAAATATGATCTGGGATCTCACTATTATAAACCAAAACTGTTACTGATTTAACACAAGCAAGCATACACACTTTACCTGGACACAAAATGCGTGTCGTCGGGGGAGAAAGCTACGTTGAGGACCCAGGACGCGTGGCCACTTAGAGTGCCTGCCAACTTGGCATGCTGCCTGCAAAACAACATTTTCCAAGTGTTAATCAAATACACTACATGACCACAAGTATGTGGACACCTGCTCGTCGAACATCTCAATCCAAAAGCATGTGCATTAATATGGAGTTGGTCCCCCCTTTGCTGCTATGACAGCCTCCACTCTTCTGGGAAGACTTTCCACTAGATGTTGGAACATTGCTGCAGGGACTTGCTTCCATTCAGCCACAAGAGCATTTGTGAGGTCGGGCACTGACGTTAGGCGATTAGGCCTGGCTCGCAGTCTGTGTTCCAATTCATCCCAAAGGTGTTCGATGGGGTTGTGGTCAAGGCTCTGTGAAGGCCAGTCAAGTTCTTCCACACCGCTCTCGACAAATAATTTCTGTATGGACCTCGCTTTGTGCACAGGGCATTGTCATGTTGAAATAGGAAAGGGCCTTCCCCACAAAATTGGAAGCACAGAATCGTCTAGAATGTCATTGTATGCTGTAGCCTTAAGATTTCCCTTCACTGGAACTGAAAGGGGCCTAGACCGAACCATGAAAAACAGCCCGAGTCCATTATTTCTTCCCCACCAAACTTTACAGTTGGCACTATGCATTGGGGCAGGTAGCGTTCCCCTGGTATCCGCCAAACCCAGATTTGTCCATCGGACTGCCAGATGGTGAAGCGTGATTCATCACTCAAGAGAACACATTTCTTCCACTGCTCCGGAGTCCAATGGTGGTGAGATTTACACCACTCCAGCCAACGCTTGGCATTGCGCATGGTGATCTTATGCTTGTGTGCAAGCTGCTCGGCCATGGAAACCCATTTCATGAAGCTCCCGACAAACAGTTCTTGTAATGACGTTGCTTCCAGAGGCAGGTTTTGAACTCGGTAGTGAATGTTGCAACCAAGGACAGCAGATTTTTACGTGCTTCAGCACTCGGCGGTCCCGTTCTGTGGGCTTGTGGCCCACCACTTCGCGGCTGAGCCAGTGTTGCTCTTACACGTTTCCATTTCACAATAACATCCCTTACAGTTGACCGGGGCAGCTTTAGCAGGGCAGAAATTTGACGAACTGACTTGGAAAGGTGGCATCCTATGACAGGATGCCACGTTGAAAGTCACTGAGCGCTTCAGTAAGGCCAAAGTTTGTCTATGGAGATTGCATGGCTGTGTGCTCAATTTTACACACCTGTCAGCAACGGGTGTGGCTGAAATAGCCGAATCCACTCATTTGAAGGGGTGTCCACATACTTTTGTAAAAACAGGTTTAGAAATTTCTGCAAATGTAAAAAATATATATATATAACATTTACATAAGTATTCAGACCCTTTACTCAGTACTTTGTTGAAACACCTTTGGCAGCGATTACAGCCTCGAGTCTTCTTGGGTATGACGCTACAAGCTTGGCACACCTGTATTTGGGGAGTTCCTCACATTCTTCTCTGCAGATCCTCTCAAGCTCTGTCAGGTTGGATTGGGAGCGTCGCTGCACAGCTATCTTCAGGTCTCTCCAGAGATGTTCGATCGGGCTCTGGCTGGGCCACTCAAGGACATTCAGAGACTTGTCCTGAAGCCAATCCTGCGTTGTCTTGGCTGTGTGCTTAGGGTCGTTGTCCTGTTGGAAGGTGAACCTTCGCCCCAGTCTGAGGTCCTGAGCGCCCTGGAGCAGGTTTTCAACAAAGATCTCTCTGTACTTTGCTCCATTCATCTTTCCATCGATCCTGACTAGTCGCCCAGTCCCTGCTGCTGAAAAACATCCCCACAGCATGATACTGCCACCACCATGCTTCACCGTAGGGATGGTGCCAGGTTTCCTCCAGACGTGACGCTTGGCATTCAGGCCATAGAGTGCAATCTTGGTTTCATCAGACCAGAGAATCTTGTTTCTCATGGTCTGAGAGTCCTTTAGGTGCCTTTTGCAAACTCCCAAGTGGGCTGTCATGTGCCTTTTACTGAGGAGTGGCTTCCGTCTGGCCACTCTACCATAAAGGCCTGATTGGTGGAGTGCTGCAGAGATGGTTGTCCTTCTGGAAGATTCTCCCATCTCCACAGAGGAACTCTGGAGCTCTATCAGAGTGAACATCGGGTTCTTGGTCACCTCCCTGACCAAGGACCTTCTCCCCCGATTGCTCAGTTTGGCTGGGCGGTCAGCTCTAGGGAGAGTCTTGGTGGTTCCAAACATCTTCCATTTAAGAATGATGGAGGCCACTGTGTTCTTGGAGACCTTCAATGCTGCAGAAATGTTTTGGTACCCTTCCCCAGATTTGTGCCTCGACACAATCCTGTCTCGGAGCTCTACGGACAATTCCATTGACCTCATGGCTTGGTTTTTGCTCTGACATGCACTGTCAACTGTGTGGACCTTATATAGACAGGTGTGTGTGCCTTTCCAAATCATGTCCAATTGATTGAATTTACCACAGGTGGACTCCTGTCAAGTTGTAGAAACATCTGAAGGATGATCAATAGAAACAGGATGCACCGGAGCTCAATTTCGAGTCTCATAGCAAAGGGTCTGTATACTTATGTAAATAAGGTATCTGTTTTTTATTTTGAATTCATTTGCAAACATTTCTAAAAACCTGTTTTCTTATATTTACACTTATTTATTTGACCATGTCTTTGTTGTCAATGCTTTGGCTACAAACTGGTGGCAGTTGTGAAAAAAGTCAATAGTTGGAAGAGTTGCAGAGTTAATTGAAAATAATGCCATTGTTGATTAGATGCTTTTTTCATTAATTAGGCTATTTTCTCTTGAACCATATGGTCTAACCACTAGAAACTCATGGACGATATATAAAAATATACTACATATTTATAAATTAACAAAAAGTTGCCATATTATTACTGGTAGCTTTGCAACCATATCTGGGTCAGTTAATACTTTTTTCAAATAGTTATTTTTCTTCCAAAAAAGGAGTGTGATAGCAACAGCAACACCCAACATATGAGAATAGGGACTCTGCTTGGCATCAGACCACTGCTGAGGTCTGAAAAGGTCTGACAGACTTTGGGGTGATTTCAGGGTGAGCCATCACTGGAAGTCAGCGTGGACCTGTGCGACATACTGTAATTTGACATTTCATTTTGATCTCAAAAGAGAACCACCAAGATTTAGAAAGTTATGTCAAATATATCCCCAACATTCAATTCATAGATACATTGCCTTAAAAACACAAAGCAATACAGCCATAAATTGTTTTATTTGGAACAGTCTGTAGGATTCTAATTCTACACCACAATACCCTAAAATGAGAGCAGTCAAGTCAGATGGCCATTAACTCCCCAGTGAACTTACACGTCATAAATCTTGATGTAGCCATCATCTGAGGCAGTGACCAAGAGTTGTGAGTCTGGAGAGAACGTCAGCGATCTGATAGGCATGGCGTGACCTACAGAGAGGGAGACAGCATGCTCGATTAAAAACACACACACACAGCTTGTCTTCAGACAGAGATATAGTGCTGACAATTCGTGAGGGCTATACCCCTTCAATTTGAAGACGCATTACATTGTCCGTTGTAGATTGAGTCACATAGCAGCCAGTGAAATGTTTCACTAACCACGTTTCCATCCAACCTTTTTATGAGAGTTAAGTACATTTGATAAAACAAATACATTTCACAACAGGCCTGATGGAAAAAGCAAATGTTTCAGTAAACTTTCCAAATGTCGACAAAACAAAATACGCTAAGGTGGGCTCTTTTTGTGCCGGTAAAATGAATTATGCAAGAAATGGTAGAAATGCCTTTATGTGCAAATATTGATATAATAACCATATCGACTAAACTTGGAATCACACAATGGTATATTATCCCACTATGACTCGGGAAAGCATTAAGTTTATTAGGCTTCAGATGAAATAAGTTATAATGAACTTCACAGGGTGTTTAAAGTGCACAGTGATGAGCTTGATGCTGCTTTCCAATAAATATCAAGGGTCTTATTCTGGTGACATGACGATTGGTGGTTGGCTGCAGTTTGACAAATAAAAATAATCTCACTCTTTTGTACATAATAGATGTGTAGCTAGCCTATTCCCACTGTCTGCGAGCTGATGACTAGAGCGCACGTGTAAAGACCACATTCGCTATATAACACTTTATTTTCGCGACAAAAATGATCAGTAGAGTTAAATGCGATAGAAACCCATTTACTTGTATTTTTTATTTGTTACATGGGAATTTATCCGCAACAAGTCAATTTGATGGAAACATCTCTGGTGGGAAAATGCACATTGTTTTTATGCTGATTTTAGAATATTCACATGAAAACCTGTCGCCAATTGGATGGAAACCTAGCTACTGAGATGGAGTGGAAGAAAAGTAGTTGAGGGACACAGAGGCCAGAGAATGTACCTTCGAGCGTATGGAGTAGTTTCCCAGTGGCAATGTCAAAGATGTTAATGATTCCATCTATAGCTCCACTAGCCAAGTACTTTCCGTCTGGACTCTGGGGAAGAAAATAATAGGGAAATATCAAATTCAAGTATTTCTGATAGTTATAAAGCTTGTTTTGAACTGTTGTATTTTAACGTTTAACTAGATGTTATTGGTGTAGTCAAAGGTAAAATGTGGGATAAAAACTATGATACCATTGCCAGCTGAAGAAGTTAATTAATTATCAGGAACATTTGATAGTTGCAGCACAGCCAATTCTTTAAAGGCTGTGGCTGCGGATCCGACTTTTCTGGACCTTTCTTCCCGAGCGCTAAAGGTCCCAAAGCTTCTGCGCATGTTTCTTTACCTCTACTTTACACACAGATTTGTTGGGTCTTTCCCTTCACATTTTGCACTGTCAATCGTGAATGATAAGGCTTATAGTTTTACCAGTGAAATAACCATGCAGCATCTCCATACCAACCATTTGATCTCAGTCTCATGGGAATATGCATTTAGATCAGAGTTATAGTGTCGTTTCGAAGTAGTTGAATGATGTAAAGTGAGTGAAATTTAGAGCAGATGGTGTTAAACTGTAGCTAGCCTACCGGTCAAAGGTGTCAAGTTCCTTGGTGTCCACATCACCAACAAACTATCATGGTCCAAACACACCAAGACAGTCGTGAAGAGGGCACGACAATGCCTATTCCCCCTCAGGAGAATTTGACATGGGTCCTCAGATCCTCAAAAAGTTATACAGTTGCACCAGAGAGCATCCTGACTGGCTGCATCACCGTCTGGTATGGCAACTCCTCGGTATCCGACCGCAAGGCACTACAGAGGGTAGTGCGTACGGCCCAGTACATTACTGGGGCCAAGCTTCCTGCCATCCAGGACCTCTATACCAGGCAGTGTCAGTGGAAGGCCCTAAAAATTTACAGACTCCAGCCACCCTAGTCAGACTGTTCTCTGCTACCGCAAGGCAAGTGGTACCGGAGCGCCAAGTCTAGGTCCAAAAGACTTCTCAACAGCTTCTACCCCCAAGCCATAAGACTGCTGAAAAGCTACCTGAACTATTGCTGCTGCTACTCGCTGTTTATTATCTATGCATAGTCACTTCACCCCTACCTACATGTACATATTACCTCGACTAGCCTGTACCCCCCCACATTGACTCGATACCGGTACCCCGTATGTAGCCTCGTTATTGTTATTTTAGTGTTGATTTAGTACATATTTTTTTAACTCTTATTTTTCTTAACTGCTTTGTTGGTTAAGGACTTGTAAGTAAGCATTTCACGGTAAGGTCTACACCTGTTGTATTTGGCGCATGTGACATACGATTTGATATTTTGCCTAGAGGTACGCACTATTGAGTTTTGGCCACATGAGAGAAAAATGTGGGGTGGGGGGGGGGGTTCTTGCAGACATTGATTCAGCTTTGATCTAACTATATTAAACGAGCACCATTTCGCCAGTAGCCTGTTCTATACTACTTAAAGTAGAGAATAAACATGCGCATAAGCTTCGGGACCTTTAGCGCTCTGAAAAAAAGGTCAGGGAAAAGTCTGATCAGCAGCCACTCAGTTCTTTAAACTGTTAGGTTACTTGTGTAACCCTGGTTTTATGGGAAAAGCAGGGCGGGTCACAAGCTCGAAGTATCCAATCACACAGTGTCTGTCAGAGACAGGTCAAGTGGCGAATGAAGTGAGTCCCTCTCCTCCAGGTCGAGTGGCGAATGAAGTGAGTCGCTCTCCTCCATAAAAGGGAGCCACTCGCCCGCCAACTGGTTATTCTCGAGCATGCCTCTCTTCCTTGCGCTCTTGCAAGCAGGGAAAAGCAGTGACATCTCACTCGTATTCTCATAGAACCAGGGTTACGCAAGTAACCCAAAGTTCTATTTCTAATACTCGTTTCGACGTGTCACTTATGGGATATGGCCAACTCCTGTAACGCAGACATGCTCTTCGAAGCCAGGGTAGTTCCAATAGCATCACCCCTCAGTGTCTCAGACAGTACGCGCCAATGAAGGTGCACTTACATCCAGTCGGTAAAACCTCAAAAAAGGTGGCCCAACATGACGCCTTGCAAATGTTGCCTTTGAACAGTGCCCGAGAGGTAGCCATACCTCTGCGGGAATGAGCCCTCAGGCCCCCCGGGGGCTGCTAACCCTTGCTATTACGGGGGGGTTCATAGAGCAAAACGGAGCACACCATGATGTTCGTGAGAGTAATCTTTCCATAGAGGGGTCATAATAGTTTGGACGCTACAAACGTTTTCATGAGAAGACAGATTTTCGGGATGTCTCATTCTCTGACAAACACAGCTCTAGCTCTGCCACCTTTCACTGCGGATGTGGTGGATTGAGATGCATCCAATGCAAAAAAATACAGATCTCTAGCTTAAACTAGTTTAAAAAGGGGATTTTTTTTATTATGCTAATTAGATTTCAGCGGGCCGTGGAAATCAACTAGGTGGTTAAAAGCATGGGAACCGGTTGATAACGTTATTTTACATTCCGGGCATTTTTTCCCAGTCCCATAAATCGCAAAAAAACACCTATGCAAAGCCCTCATTCTGTCACTCAGAAACTTACTGCAGCGTCTGCCTGCCAGCTGGACATCTTTGCCAGTGGGGGTGCGTGTGTGTAGGCTACCTGCCCCTCCCTTCTGAAGCATAGGTTACTATAGCCTACTGACAATGTTACAAGTGTAATTCAGAAATCCAATGCTAGTTAAGGATCCTATAGTTATCACGTTTCACATTGGATTTATTAAGTACAAAAAAGGTAAGACGTGTTTTTAATTCTAGTGCTGCTCTGCAAACACAAACTTATTAGCTAGCTAGCTAACATTTGCAATGGTCCAACGTTAAACCAACTCGGAATTTCAAAGACATTCAAAGTTCCTCCATAGAAGCCACTCCTCCGTAGGTATAATTCTGTGGGCCTAACTCAGATAATGCATGTCATAACAAAATGCCCAGAGCTTCAAAGCACTCTTCCTCCATCCCCACCCTAAAAATGTTGTGTATCGCGCCCTACACTGACTGGCAGCACAGTGTGTTGAACATCATTCCTATAAAGTTTAGAGAGGATCTCATGTTAAATACTGTTGAAGTAATATGGCTTCAGGTTCATTTGTCTCACTTAAAGCCCATTCTTGTGGTAAGCTGCTATAGACCAAGTGCTAACAGTCAGTATCTGGATAATGTGTGAAATGCTTGATAATGTATGTGATATCAACAGAGGTATATTTTCTAGGTGATTTCAATATTGACTGGCTTTCATCAAGCTGCCCACTCAAGAAAATGCTTCAAACTGTAACCAGTGCCTGCAGCATGGTTCTGGTTATCAGTCAACCTACCAGGGTAGTTACAAACAGCACAGGAATGAAATCATCAACATGTATTGATCACGTCTTTACTAATGCTGCAGAAATTTGCGTTAAAGCAGTATTCAAATCCATTGGATGTATTGATCACAATATAGTAGCCACTTAACACATTTATGAAATTGCTTATTCCAGTTACTAAAAAGCATGCACCCACTAAGAAAATGACTCAAAACGGTTAAATTCCCATGGATTGATGAGGAATTTAACAATTGTATGGTTGAGAGGGATGAGGCAAAAGCTATGGCAAATAAGTCTGGCAGCACAAACGATTGACAAACGTACTGCAAATTGAGAAATCATGTGACTAAACTAAATAAAAAAAGATGAAACTATACTAGGAAACAAAGATAAATGACAAAGAATGATATTAAAAAGCTTTGGAGCATCCTAAATGAAATTTTGGGCAAAAAGGCAAACTCGGCTCCATCATTCATTGAATCAGATGGCTCATTCATCACAAAACTCACTGATATTGCCAACTACTTTAATGATTTTTTTCATTTTCAAGATTAGCAAACTTAGGCATGGCATGCCAGCAACAAACGCTGACACTACACATCCAAGTATATCTGACCAAATTATGAAAGACAAGCATTGTACTTTTAAATTCCGTAAAGTGAGTGTGGAAGAGGTGAAAAAATTGTTGTCTATCAACAATGACAAGCCACCGGGGTCTGACAACTTGGATGGAAAATTACTGAGGTTAATAGCGGACGATATTTCCACTCCTATTTGCCATATCTTAAAATGTAAGCCTACTACAAAGTGTGTGTCCTCAGGCCTGGAGGGAAGCAAAAGTCATTCCGCTACCTAGGAATAGTAAAGTTCCCTTTACTGGCTCAAATAGCCGACCAATCAGCCTGTTACAAACCCATTGTAAACTTTTGGGAAAAATTGTGTTTGACCAGATACTATGCTATTTTACAGTAAACTAATTGACAAGACTTTCAGCACGCTTATAGGGAAGGACATTCAACAAGCACTTACACAAATGACTGATGATTGGCTGAGAGAAATTGATTATAAAAAGTTTGTTGGGCTGTTTTGTTAGATTTCAGTGCGGCTTTTGACATTATCGATCATAGTCTGCTGTTGGAAAAACTTGTTATGGCTTTACACATCCTGCTATATTGTGGATAAAGAGTTACCTGTCTAACAGAACACAGAGGGTGTTCTTTAATGGAAGCCACTCCAACATAATCCAGATAGAATCAGGAATTCCCCAGGGCAGCTGTCTAGGCCCCTTACTTTTTTCAATCTTTACTAACGACATGCCACTGGCTTTGAGTAAAGCCAGTATGTCTATGTATGTGGATGACTATACACATCAGCTACCACAGCAACTGAAATGACTGCAACACTTAACAAAGAGCTACAGTTAGTTTCAGAATGGGTGGCAAGGAATAAGTTAGTCCTAAATATTTCAAAAGCATTTCATTTGGGACAAACCATTCACTAAACCCTAAACCTCAACTAAATCTTGTAATGAATAATGTGGAAATTGAGCAAGTTGAGGTGACTAAACTGCTTGGAGTAACCCTGGATTATAACCTGTCATGGTCAAAACATATTGATACAACAGTAGCTAAAATGGGGAGAACTCTGTCCATAATAAAGTGCTGCTCTGCCTTATTAACAATACTATCAACAAGGCAGGTCCTATAGGCCCTAGTTTTGTCGCACCTGGACTACTGTTCAGTCGTGTGGTCAGGTGCCACAAAGAGGGATTTAGGAAAATTACAATTGGCTCAGAACAGGGCAGCACAGCTGGCCCTTTAAAGTACACGGGGAGCTAACATTAATGATATGCATGTCAATCTCTCATGGCTCAAAGTGGAAGAGAGATCGACTTCATCACTACTTGTTTTTGTAAGAAGTGTTGACAAGCTGAATGCACCGAGCTGTCTGTTTAAACGAATAGCACACTCCTCGGATACCCATGCATACCCCACAAGACATGCCACCAGAGGTCTCTTCACAATCCCCAAGTCCAGAATAGACTATGGGAGGCGCACAGAACTACATAGAACCATGACTAAATGGAACTCTATTCCACATCAGGTAACTGATGCAAGCAGTAGAATCAGATTTAAAAAACAGATACAAATATACCTTAAGGAACAGCGGGGACTGAAAAGACACAAGGTACAGACGCCTACACACACAAGCGCTAGTACACGCACTCTACACACACGTACATTAATATTGTTGTATGGTTGTATTATACATTTTGTATGTGGTGGTGTAATAATGTTGTATGATGTACTGTTTTATCTTTTGTTTTATATGTAATATAAGTGCCTTAATGTGTTTGGACCCCAGGAAGAGTAGCTGCTGCCTTGGCACCAGCTAATGGTGATCCCTAATCAATACAAATATGTTTTCAAAATGCATACTGCCTCCAGCTCATTGCAAAGTGATGTGCTGATGAAACCCGCCTTCGCTGCTTATGCATTTGCAGTTTGAGATGCTGCAGCAGCAGCCCTCGCGCTGTCTGACATATTTTTGCTCAAAGGCGCTCTATCTGTATGCGTGTGATTAATAAGATACATAACAATTTGTAAGTCGCTCTGGATAAGAGCGTCTGCTAAATGACAAATGTAAATAACGAATATACACGCGCCAATTTCATTCCACTAAATGATGCAAATTAACCTATAGACCAATAAGCATTACCTGTCAAATGTATTTACATCGACTGGTATCTACATCAATGAATAAGCTAATATTAATTTCGCAATGCCATTATTTCTTCTCCCGGACAATTGGCCTGTGCAAAATTGTATTTATCTGCCAGCTAATGGAAACCCTGCCCTAGAGGAGTGCCTGAAACGAAGATCAAAGGTGGCGGAGAGCCGAGAGACAGTCCTTGGTCACCGCCATCTGTGGACACAGGCGAAGGTGGTCAGCACCCCAACGCTGAAAGTATTTCTCAGTAGTCCCCGCGTTAATATGGAAATGGTGGATGCCATCAACCCAAGCACTCGGAGACACATTCTGAGCATTTTAATAGACCTCAATCCTATAGAAAATGTGTGGGCAGAACTGAAAAAGCGTGTGCGAGCAAGGAGGCCTACAAACCTCCTTGTTACACCAGCTCTGTCAGGAGGAATGGGCCCAAATTCACCCAACTTATTGTGGAAAGCTTGTGAAAGGCTACCAAAAAATGTGACCCAAGTTAAACAATTTAAAGGGAATGCTACCAAATACTAATTGAGTGTATGTAAACTTCTGACCCACTGGGAATGTGATGAAAGAAATAAAAGACTCTACTATTATTCTGACATTTCACATATTTAAAATAAAGTGGTGATCCTAACTGACCTAAAACAGGGAATTTTAACAAGGATTAAATGTCAGGAATTGTGAAAAACTGAGTTTAAATGTATTTGGCTAAGGTGTACGCAAACTTCCGACTTCAACTGTAGCCTCCTCTCAAGAGGGTAGGGTATGTGGGTTAGCCTCATTGCCCGAAGGCTGCGAGGGCGGCAAGTCGTGTTTAGGGTTTGCTCTGTGCACTCGCCGGTGAAGGGAGTTAGCAGGTTAGCGGGTGATGTCGCAGCGTGCTCAGGGGTGTGTATCATTTCCTGCTATCGTCGCCCCGCATTGGCACGGGTGTGCCAGTTCAAGGGTGGGGCCAGGAGGCCTGCTAGGTTCTCCCTGTGCAAGGGTAGCAGGCTCCATGGCTCAGAGGAATAGTATTCCTCAAGCAAAGTGTGTGCTAGCTAGCGTTTGCCTCGTGGCTAATAGCCTAGCTAGTTAGCACACTGCTTGCCAGAGAAAGCGCATGCCTTCTTTGTCTCTCCACAAACAGTGTGTCTCTCGAGCGTCGGGCTGTGAAGCTAGGGTGGTCAGTCTAGTCAACACGGCCTGTGAGCATGTTGTGCTAAACGCCAGAGGAGAGCTAGCAATTCTACCGTTGCAGGTAGAAAAGCTAGTTTGGTGTAGCTAGCCTTGCGGTGAGTTAGATGGGTTAGCTTAAGCCTTTCGGCGAGAGCTACCCCTTTGTGTGGCTAGCTAGCCTTGCAGCTAGCTAGCCAAGTTAGCTAAAGCCTTGCGGCGAGAGCTAACAAAGTCTCGATAGCTAGCCGTGTGGCACTAGCTAAACGGAGACTGACGAGTAGAAAATGAATTATACTCTAAGCAAAACGTACCTTTCAGTCTGTACTCAACACTATCAACAGGAGCTGATGTCCTACATTCATCAGCATTACCCTCACGGGTAGCCTGAGAACGGTTCAGTAGGAAGGCAGGAATCTAGTCACTCTGAGGAAAGCTTTCAGTGAACACAGTCACTTCCGCAAAGAAGTCACGAGAATGACCAGTTGGCGGGCGAGTGGCTCCCTTTATGGAGGAGAGGGGCTCACCTCATTCGCCACACGACCTGTCCAACAGATGTTGTGTGATTGGATACTTTGAGCTTGTGACCCCGCCCTAAGGCATATCCCCATAAGTGACACATCGAAACAAGTATTAGAAATATAATTGTGTTCCCAGAAATGTTCTATACTCGAGTCAACATAATAACTCATAACGACTAGCCTATGTGTTGGGTGTAGTGCATTTACAGAGATGCGCATTAAGTAATTTGCGCAAATTGCTCTCCCAGAGTGCAAATGGAGAGCCCTTATGCTAATTGTATGTGTGCATGGTGTTATTATAAAAAGGCCTAGTGCTGTCAAAATACAGATTTCACTGTTTTATGTTGTTGAAACTAGCGAACACTGTATAAGTGTGAAAAATGTGTGTGTGGGGGAGATGAGACGACCTATAACATGTATTTTGAGTGAACACTTGTTCCACTGCAATGATCAGTAAAATGGCCCACAATAAACACGACATTCAATCTTGATTGTTTCTTACGTAGGCTATACTCAGTATGAATTTCCCTCTGGTGTCCAAAGAGTACTCCTTCTTGCCGCTTTCAACCCCAAAGATGTTGACCTTTCCAAGATGGCTTCCTGTGGCAATGTATTTGGAGTCTGGGGAGAAGGCTACTGTCCACGCATCAACTGGAATGAGACAAAAGACCCTTCATTACATTACTGAACACAGAAAACCAGAGAGAGAAAACATGAGGGGGTCATTGAAGCCCACAGAAGTAAAAGCCATGACACTTCTGCGCTACTTTGTTTCTCCTCAAGTTGTTTGATTGGAACGAGGAGAGAAACAGAATAAAGGTGTCATCCTGGGTGACCCTTGAGGATACTGTACAGTGTGAACAGACACAGGGATAGTCAGCTCAGCAGGCTTTATAACCAATTTATAGAGTTGTAACTCCTATGGCACTGGCCTGAATTACAATTAGTCAACAACTAAACAAATCATACACAATTGCATAGGGGAACATGTCATGTCAATAGCTTTGGCTGCAAGTTTGTCGGTCGTGGTCACTCAGTTGAGCCATGTGAGCTTTGTAAAGGGTGGCAGCTTGACAAAACCTGACACTATGAACCACATCTGACCATCTTCAATGTTGCACACACTTAACATCAGGGTTGGGGTCAATCCCAAATCATGAAAAAATAACTAAATGGAATATTCCATACATTTCCTGAAAGAAAATCGCATTGTCCCCAGCCTTGCTGCTACAAATGCCCTCGTAATAATGCATAATGTGGCTGAAAAGCCACCAGACAATGTCCTACCTGGGCCCGCGTCCATGGACTTGATCTGCTTGCCGAACTCAAGGTCCCAGAGGCGTATGTGGGCATCCAGCGAGCTGGAGGCTGCTATGGCTCCGTTGGGACTGACATCTACTGAGACTATACCCAGCTGGTGGCCCTCCAGGGTCCACTGCAACTCCAACTTTTCGTCTGACCTGAGTGGAAAGAGAGAGAAGAGAGAAGTCAACTTAGTGTAGACCGTACTTGCTCAATTCAATTGGATTCAAAAGATGCATTAAAAGTGTATTACCATTTCCAGACTTTCACCATGTCGTCCAGAGAGCCAGTAACTATTGTCTCCAATCCATCCCTCTCACTTCTGCCCCACGCAGCAGTCCAGATGGCATCGTCGTGGGCTATGGGCAAACACACATATTAGAACAACCAAAAATGGAATTACAAGAATAAAATTACATTCCATTTAGAGGAAAATATTCATGTCAAAATGTAATGAGTCTGGGACAGGGGGGTTAATATTGAGGATGAGTTAGACAAAACTCACCATGCTCTTGCTTGAACAGAATACTGTACTGGAAAGAAAATAAATTGTTATTGAATCATGCACAGGTAGCTTTCACAACTCATTATGTAATCACCTTACATGGCTTCCCCCTACCTGAACCAGAATCTGAGCTTACAGGAGACGTTGAATATGCCGATTCTCCTTTAAGCCCAGGAAGCAGCCATTCAACTTGCCATACACCAGCTTTCCAAGCTTAAAAATGTCAAAATACGTTCGGTACTTACCAAATAATGGAGTTTCGCTGAGCAACTATTGTCATTACTGCTGTCACGGCCTGTATGTACTTCCAAAACGAGGTCTAAATCCAACTCCAATAAAATCACTCATTACTGCCACGCAAAGGTCAGCTGATCCAGCAGCAGGAAAGGTCATTGATTTTATCCGGAGAGGAAGAGGTGAAGCCAAAATAAGCCTAATGCGTTTCTATGGCCTTCACACTTTTGGGACAACGACTCGTTAGGGCGGCAACACGTATACATACACACATACAGTACCAGTCAGGTTTGGACACCTACTCATTCAAGGGTTTTTCCTTTATTCTTACTATTTTCTACATTGTAGAATAATAGTGAAGACATCAAATCTATGAAATAACACATATGGAATCATGTAGTAACCGAAAAGTGTTAAATCAAAATATATTTTATCTTTGAGATTCTTCAAAGTAGCCATCCTTTGCCTTGATAACAGCTTTGCACACTATTGGCATTCTCTCAACCAGTTCATGAGTTAGTGACCTGGAATGCATTTCAATTAACAGGTGTGCCTTGAAATCTATGCATTTCACATGACTGGAAATACATATGCATCTGTTGGTCACAGATACCTTTTTTAAAGGTAGGGGCGTGGATCAGAAAACCAGTCAGTATCTGATGTGACCACCATTTGCCTCATGCAGCGCGACACATCTCCTTCGCATAGAGTTGATCAGGCTGTTGATTGTGGCCTATGGAATGGTGTCCCACTCCTCTTCAAATGGCTGTGCTAGGTTGCTGGATATTGGCGGGAACTGGAACACAATGTTGTACACGTCGATCCAGACCATCCCAAACATGTTCAATGGGTGACATGTCTGGTGAGTATGCAGGCCATAGAACAACTGGGAAATGTTCAGCTTCCAGGAATTGTGTCCAGATCCTTGCTACATGGGGCCGTGCATTTTCATGCTGAAACATGGTGATGAGGCGGATGAATTGCACGACAATGGGCCTCAGGATCTCGTCACGTTATCTCTGTGCATTCAAATTGCCATCGATAAAATGCAATTGTTTTAGTTGTCCGTAGCGTATGCCTGCTTGCCCATACCATAACCCCACGCCACCATGGGGCACTCTGTTCACAATGTTGACATCAGGAAACCGCACGACCATACAACACCATACACGTGGTCTGCGGTTGTGAGGATGGTTGGACGTACTGCCAAATTCTCTAAAACGACGTTGAGGCGGCTTATGGTAGAGAAATTAACATTCAATTATCTGGCAACAGCTCTCTTGGACATTCCTGCAGTCAGCATGCCAACTGCACAATCCCTCAAAACTTGAGACATTGTGGCATTGTGTTGTGTGACAAAATTGCACATTTTAGAGTGGCCTTTAATTGTCCCCAGCACAAGGTGCACCTGTGTAATGATCATGCAGTTTACTCAGCTTCTTGATATGCCACACTAGTCAGGTGGATGGATTATCTTGGCAAAGGAGAAATGCTCACTAACAGGGATATAAACAAATGTGTGCACAAAATTAGAGAAAAATAAGCTTTTTGTGCTTATGGAAAATGTCTGGGATCTTTAATTTCAGCTCATGAAACCAACATGTTGCGTTTATATTTTTGTTCAGTGTAGCTTCTCCCGGTTTGATGCAGTCCAAGACAGGCACTACGTAATCATATTTGATGATGAATAACCTAGCTATGGCAGCTATTAGTCAACTACAGCGTAAGTCGGCTTGTTTGGTTGCCGTCTCTCCCTCCCTGCTCCCCATGTCACTCGCCTGCTAGAACTGCTCCTCTCACGCTTTATCAGCTCCGGTTAATAAAGTAGTTTTCTGCTGCTTTCCTTACTCGGATCGGACCTAGTCTGGATCTGACCAGGTCTATACGTAACGGGTCTAGTTCTCGTCGGGTCCATTCGGAATGGGTCTCTTTATTTAAAAAAATATATATTTATGCATATCAGGTCCGGGTGGGAACGCCCCAGGTTCATTTCGGAACGGGTCCAACTTTTTGGACCCTGAAGACCTCTAATCCCCAGCACTCAGGCTGAGATAACATTCCAATTAGTCATGGGGCTCATTGAAATGCAAGCTGCATCTCCTGAGTGCCTGCTGTTGTAGAATTGGAAACTGATCACCACACAGCCCCAATACCCCGACAGTCATGCAGGAAGGATGCTGGCCTTGACGCTGCAGCTATCCCAGAATGATCAGTTAGCTGCACAAGCTGGTCAGGGAAAAGGTTAGGGTTGTACATTTATGCTACTAGAGTAGCTGACTGTTGGATTACAGGTTGCTTTCCTGTAACTTGGTTAAAGCACTATGTGCTTGTGTTGTGAAAGGCTTGTTATTATATTTTGCGGAATTGCCCATCGTTGATATGCTGTAAGTGTGTGAATGAGATTTAAACATGAACACACATTGAACATTATTTGGCTTCAGGTATTCAAACAGAGGAATGGCAGTGCGACTCATAGTCCATACTGTACACCAAGAGCCTTTTGAAACCCTTTTAAAGACAGAATAACACATTCAAAACAAAATAAACAAAGACAACCTATATGCAGACAAAGGTCTTTAAGTGTAATCATGTTGGCCATATTGGATTCAGAATACAATTAATTTACACCAAAACAGTCTTTATGGTGCTGTACACAACTGAAAAATGAATTTACCTGTGATTTAACCTGCATGGTATTATGGCAGCCATATTGGATTTTGGACACCATTTTGGATTTGAGGCTAAATCCATGGTGGTTCAAAAATAATCTGTTGTGGCCCCTGACCCAATTACAAGAGTATGGCCTAAAGATACAAAATCGTTCAAGAAACCTTGGACACAACATTTTTTAATTACCGACGTCTGAGCCCAATTGTTCTCCTTAGAGCAGATTATACTAGCCACAACATAACAAAACATGTAACTGTATGCATCTCTGTCAGGTAGGATGATACAGCTCTGAATGAGAGCACATTTGACTTGGAAAGTTGTCTATTAAATCAGCTACCAAAAAGTAAAACTTACATTCTTCATAAATATTCAACCACTTTTGCAGTAAAATATTTTTACACAACCATCCATTTCATAAATGGGAGACATTAGGGATGTGAAAAAACATGGTTGTGTTTTGTTCTACCTCGGGTAGGGGTATCTCACTAGCCTATTTTGACGTTATTAAACTTGAAATGCTGGTGAATGGCTGATTCTTGGTCTTAAAATGAGAACCGCCATATTCAACGTCTCCTGTAAATAAAGATTCTGGTTCACCCCCAAACAGACAGATTTACTGAGAGAATGACTTAACCTGACTGTCTGAGACAGACGCACGCTGATTTCAGCACGCCTGTGTGTTTGTTACTTGCAAGATTAACCAAGCCAGCAAGCAGCTACTGTTAGCCAGCTACCTAAAACAACAGAACATTACAGCACCGAGGAAGTAGCTAGCTTACTAAATAACCTAGCTAGCTACTAACCTTGGATTTGGCTAACGTTAGCGAATTATTTCACTTACTTGAGTGCTCATGGTTGTTCTTTAAATCTTGCAAGTAGTTGTAACTTCCACGTCCTGAAAGTCAAATAATTCATAACGTTAGCTAAGTAAAGTTGGCTAGCTAGCTAAATAGCTATTTCTCCATCTGGCAAAGCTATCAAACGTTAGCTAGCTACCTAGCTAACGTTATAGCTACTCCAGAAATGCAGAAAATATATTTTTAACTAGAAGACCTGAATATTGCTGAAATATGCATATTAATTAGTGATGTTACGTTTGACACTGGAGCTCCGAGGCATGCGTCCAAATCGCTAAGTAACCAACTTCGAAGCACTGTTCTTCTTCAATTAGGTTTAACGGCGGTTGGCATCCAATTTGTTGCATTACCGCCACCTACTATACTGGAGTACAACTCCCTTATCTTATCTTTTCTTAAAAAATAAATAAAACAAACCAAAGAAATATCCTACCAATACACTACACTCACAACTTCAAAACTACTAATAATAATTAACCCCACCCTTCTCCACTATCCTACCTCATGCCCTCAACCTGAAATGATGGGACATCACCACTTAACACTCCCTGTAACTCTTCTGCTGTCAGGTCTCGCACACCCAAATATCTCTCTGCAGCTGCCACCACAACCTAAATTTTCTTCGATTTGCGTTCCATCCCTGCAGTACAATTAATAACCATTGCTATAAACGCTAAAAACCAAATCTTACTGAAACATATATCACTTGCTTGCCTATCCCACTGTACTGGTACAGTGAGGGGAAAAAGTATTTGATCCCCTGCTGATTTTGTACGTTTGCCCACTGACAAAGAAATGATCAGTCTATAATTTTAATGGTAGGTTTATTTAAACAGTGAGAGACAGAATAACAATAAAAAAATCCAGAAAAACGCATGTCAAAAATGTTATAAATTAAATTGATTTGCATTTTAATGAGGGAAATAAGTATTTGACCCCCTCTCAATCAGAAAGATTTCTGGCTCCCAGGTGTCTTTTATACAGGTAACGAGCTGAGATTAGGAGCACACTCTTAAAGGGAGTGCTCCTAATCTCAGTTTGTTACCTGTATAAAAGACTCCTGTCCACAGAAGCAATCAATCAATCAGATTCCAAACTCTCCACCATGGCCAAGACCAAATAACTCTCCAAGGATGTCAGGGACAAGATTGTAGACCTACACAAGGCTGGAATGGGCTACAAGACCATCGCCAAGCAGCTTGGTGAGAAGGTGACAACAGTTGGTGCGATTATTCGCAAATGGAAGAAACTGTCAATAACTGTCAATCTCCCTCGGCCTGGGGCTCCATGCAAGATCTCACCTCGTGGAGTTGCAATGATCATGAGAACGGTGAGGAATCTGCCCAGAACTACACGGGAGGATCTTGTCAATGATCTCAAGGCAGCTGGGACCATAGTCACCAAGAAAACAATTGGTAACACACTACGCCGTGAAGGACTGAAATCCTGCAGCGCCCGCAAGGTCCCCCTGCTCAAGAAAGCACATATACATGCCCGTCTGAAGTTTGCCAATGAACATCTGAATGATTCAGAGGAGAACTGGGTGAAAGTGTTGTGGTCAGATGAGACCAAAATCGAGCTCTTTGGCATCAACTCAACTCGCCGTGTTTGGAGGAGGAGGAATGCTACCTATGACCCCAAGAACACCATCCCCACCGTCAAACATGGAGGTGAAAACATTATGCTTTGGGGGTGTTTTTCTGCTAAAGGGACAGGACAACTTCACCGCATCGAAGGGACGATGGACAGGGCCATGTACCGTCAAATCTTGGGTGAGA
Source organism: Coregonus clupeaformis (assembly GCF_020615455.1). Classification (NCBI taxonomy): domain Eukaryota; kingdom Metazoa; phylum Chordata; class Actinopteri; order Salmoniformes; family Salmonidae; genus Coregonus; species Coregonus clupeaformis. The sequence continues at coordinate 489,883 of NW_025533522.1, read as the reverse complement.
ACCTCCTTCCCTCAGCCAGGGCATTGAAAATGGGTCGTGGATGGGTATTCCAGCATGACAATGACCCAAAACACACGGCTAAGGCAACAAAGGAGTGGCTCAAGAAGAAGCACATTAAGGTCCTGGAGTGGCCTAGCCAGTCTCCAGACCTTAATCCCATAGAAAATCTGTGGAGGGAGTTGAAGGTTCGAGTTGCCAAACGTCAGCCTCGAAATCTTAATGACTTGGAGAAGATCTGCAAAGAGGAGTGGGACAAAATCCCTCCTGAGATGTGTGCAAACCTGGTGGCCAACTACAAGAAACGTCTGACCTCTGTGATTGCCAACAAGGGTTTTGCCACCAAGTACTAAGTCATGTTTTGCAGAGGGGTCAAATATTTATTTCCCTCATTAAAATGCAAATAAATTTACAACAGTTTTGACATGTGTTTTTCTGGATTTTTTTGTTGTTATTCTGTCTCTCACTGTTCAAATAAACCTACTATTAAAATTATAGACTGATCATGTCTTTTTCAGTGGGCAAATGTACAAAATCATACCACTACTTTCTCCACTGCTTCACACTCCTTAGTCTCATGCCCTACTGCACACTTCTCACACCTTGGAATCTCCCTCCTACATACTGCTGCCACATGCCCATAAGTTTGACACCTGTAACATCGTAACGTACTCGGCACATATGCTCGCACAGGATAATTTATATATCCAAGCTTCACTTTATCCGGCAAAGACTCAACTTCAAAACTTAAAAGAACAGACAATGACTCTTCTGTTTTCCCACTCTCGCCACCCTGTTTACGTCGCACCAAACGACGAGCATCACACACACCGGGAATCATCTCCTTCAGTTGATCCACTTTTACATTTACTGCTACCCCAGTAATCACTCCTCTCAATGGCGCCCTTTTCTTAAGAGCGAAACAATTCACAATTCTTTCCCCCATTTGTTTAACTCTAAGCGCCTTCTCCCTCTGCCCAACAGAAACACAAACAATTATCACTAGATTGCCAAATTTGCGTTTTTTAAGGAGAAAGCTATGGTGAAGAGCCTGGGAAAAAGACTTGCTGGCACAAAAATAGGCATGAATGATCAGTTCCCGAGGGAGATTGTAGAAAGGCGCAAAGTTCTGTATCCAATCTTCAAGGAAAACAGATTAAAAGGGAAGCGTGTTGCATTAGTGGTGGATAAATTATATATTGACAACCAAATGTTCAGAGACACAAAGACTACTCCATGGCTATTCTAAGTGGTAATAGAGGAGTCAAATATTGGAGCACCTGATAGGGATTGTAATATTAAATGACATTTATAGTAAGTATAGTATTGTATAAAACGATATAACAAGCAGAATAATACATATTTAAATACAAATAATTAGAACATGGCTTTTTTTGGCGGGAGGTTGTTGTTTTGGCGGATGGTTGTTGTGGTTGGTCCTGTGTTCTCTCTGGCGTCCTTTCCCCCTTGCGGCAGATGTGGATGCGGGTGCGTTTGCACGCTCGGCCCATTTCTTCCCCAGTCAACCATGTGGTATGCATTTTTGTGTTTGAAAAGGTGCGGCGTTAAATGAGTGAGAGGGGAAATGGTTGCATATCCCGGAGCCGACCGGGGTCTGGGAGCAGGGGTACAGAGAGAGAGCTGTCAATTTTGTGTGGATGAGGGATATACATTTTTAAATATAGTATACAACTAATCTAATTTTCCATTGTCCTATCATGATGGAAAGATCCCTAACCCTATAACCTTGACACCCACCTGAGCGACCTATACACCAAAGAGAAGTTCCCATCTCTTTTTTGGACCTGCTGTGAATATGCAGCCTAAACAGAGAAAAAATACGGTCAGAGACCTACTTGAGCAGCACCGCCCCCTCAAGATTCTGAGCCTGCCTGGCAGGGTTGGTCATACAAAGCCAGAGCCCCCTGATGGGAGAGCATAATAAACAAGGAAATTCTCAAAGCTGCTAATGAGAACCTTGACGACCTTTTACCTAGCCGGTGGGGATTCCGGTGGGGTACGCCCACCCAGGTAGTGGCAGTGCTGGCAACACTGGCTGCAGTAACCCATGGGGAGGGGGTCACACTCGGACAATCAGAGAGGGGGGTTTATCATTGTAGCCCAGGTGGCACAAAATAATCAAAGGTCTGATCGCATGGAGATGCTTGGGAAAATGGTTAAAACAGGGGATCAGAGTGTTTGTGTCTCAGGTGAAGAGGGTGATCTGATCTCCATCACCTAGGACTGGACATAGATTAAGTAGATTAATCAAATCTCACATTGTTATCAATTTCTACTCAATCTGCATGCTTTCTCAGTCAGCTTTAACTGTATCTGCACTCGTAGATCAAGTTATTTCTCGAGTTGGGCTCTGGGATATAACAGCTGTTGAGTATCTGTTTTTATGGTGGACTGTGGAGGGGAGGGGTTGAGTGTGTTGGAGTATGTGAGTATGTGCGTGTGTGCTTGTCTGACGTCTGTTGTGGGGGGTGGGGATGTTGGGGGGAGGGTATGGGATGGACCGCGGGAATTATTTGCTGGGATAATGATTACTTGTCAAGGAATTAAATGTAATACAATGGCAATCCGGGTTATATGTTAGAATCCTCACGCGTGAACTGCCGACATTATTACGCATATTAATTGATAATGATGAAAAATAGGATATGCATAATTAAAAAATAAATAAATAGATATATATATATAGAGGTGAAAGCATTGGAAATGCTTTTGGCGGTTGACCTGCTTTTGTTTTGTGGGTGGCACTATGTGCTGTTTTCGATGGATGGGTCCTGGCCTCTCGGGGCCTTAGGGATACGGAGGGACGTGGGTGGGATGCTGATCACGGCGATGACGGCTCAACTTGGGATGGGAAGGGGCTTTAGCGGGGGAATTAGTGGAGAACAATTGAAGGGCTACTCCGTAGCAATGCAAATATCACGGTACAGCTATATGGACACTCAATCATTACGCTATTTTTTATTGGTAAATTTACAAACATATATAATGATAAATAGACTTGAAACTTATATCTCATTATGGTGTATGGTGAAATAAGTATAGCCAGTTATAATTGTAATGGCTTAGCTGATAATAACAAAAGAAGAACAATATTTACATGGCTCAAAGAGAAGGAATATAATATCTATTGTATACAGGAAACTCATTCAACAATTCGAGATGAAGTAGCGTGGAAAAAAGAATGGGGGGAAATATACTTCTCCCATGGGCAAAGAAATTCAAAAGGGGTGATGATATTAATTAATAGTAATTTCGATCCAAATGTGCAAATTGTACAAATAGATACACAAGGTAGATGGATTATTTTAAATATGTTATTGGACCATAAACAGATATGGCTCATTAACCTTTATGGACCAAATAATGATGATCCACAATTCTTTGACAATATATATAATAAATTATCAAGCCTGCAAGCAACTCAAGACAATATTATTATGGTGGGGGATTATAATACTGTTTTAAATAGCTCAATGGACCGTAAAGGAAATCACACCACAAACAATCACCCACATGCTCTTAAGGAAATTGTGAATGTCATGGATACATTAGAACTAGTAGATATATGGAGGCTTAAATATACTGATCTAGTGAGATATACATGGCGGAGACTGAATCAAGCTAGTCGTCTTGACTTCTTTCTTATCTCATTCTCGTTGGCACCAAAAGTAAAAAAGTGTTGATAGGGGACAGAATGCGGTCAGACCATCATGTAATAGGCATATATATTACTCTTACTGAATTTCCACGTGGCGAGGATATTGGAAATTTAATCAAAGCCTATTGGATGATAATTTATTTATAATTAGAACAAAGGAATTTATAACTGATTTTTTCCAACATAACATAGGTACAGCGAATCCCCTTATTGTATGGGACACCTTTAAATGTGCCTTTAGAGGCCATGCAATTCAGTACTCATCTCGAAAACAAAAGCAATTTAGGTCAAAAGAGTTTATACTAAGAAAGGAAATAGAAAGTCTAACAGAACAGATAGATGGCAATAAAAACTGTAACATAGAGGCTCAGAATAAATTAGAGGAAAAACAAAAAGAAATGGAGAAATTTATTCAAGAAAGATCAAGTGTAACATATTATAAAAATAAAGCAAACTGGATGGAATATGGGGAAAAATGCACAAAATTCTTTTTTAATCTTCAACATAGGAATGCTACCAAAAAGAACTTAATGAAACTGGTTACAATTGACGGAGTCACCCATGATTCACCAAATGACATTTTGAAGGAAGAAACAAAGTACTTTAAGCATATGTTTTCTTTTCAGTCGCCTCCATCTCCTCTAACTGAAGCTAATTGTAGAGATTTTTTTTCTATTGATAATGTCAAATTAACAGCCACACAGAAAGACTCATGTGAAGGTGAAATTACAGAGGAGGAACTTCTGGATGCAATTAAAGACTTTAAGTCTGGGAAAACTCCAGGGTTGGATGGCATACCAGTCGAGGTATACCAAACCTTTTTTGATATACTAAGAGGACCGTTATTAGCATGTTTTAACCACTCCTATGTAAATGGTAGATTATCTGACACTCAAGAAGAAGGACTGATCTCATTATTACTGAAACAGGATACAAGTGGAAAATATAAAGATCCAGTCCATTTACAAAATTGGAGGCCCCTTACACTTCAGTGTTGTGATGCAAAAATCCTAGCAAAATGTATAGCGCATAGAATTAAAAAGGTATTGCCGGATATTATTCATTCTAATCAGACAGGTTTTTTACATGGAAGATACATTGGAGATAATATAAGGCAAGTATTGGAAACATTAGAACACTATGGAAAATATGGGAAACCAGGCCTGCTATTCATAGCAGACTTCGAAAAGGCATTTGATAAAGTTCGACTGGGGTTTATATTGTGATGCCACGAGAGGCTACCGCTTCCAGCGGGGTTGCCCAAGTAGTGCAAGGAGTCCAGGTTCAACCAAAACAAGGATTTTTATTAAAGGTCTTCGGCAACTAACGAAATTATAACACAATTCTCTTCTTCCCCAAAGGTAAGTATCTCCAAATCCTTACATTCCTCATGGAAGTGGACGTGCAGCACTCTTGTCCTTCCAGAGAGCCCAGGTTGGAGACTGTGTTTCTTCACTTCCCAAACCTTCAGCTCATCAGCTCCTCATTTGTTTCAGCTGCGTGGGAAGATTGGCCATAGAGGGGTGGAGTTCCCGACCCTACCAGCAGATGGAGCCATAGCTGTCTGGGTTTGCAGCCACCTCAGGGGGATGTAACGTCCCTCCAGGACACAGCCTCTCGTGACATCACACATCCCCCTCCTCGGGACCGACGTCCTCGTCGGGGTAAAGGCAGCGAAGAAGGCATCACGCCGGGAGAGGGCGTCCGCATTGCCGTGGTGCTTGCCAGACTGCTCTCTCTTCAACTCCTCCAACTCTAGGACCAGGGACTCAGCCTCCTGTTGTCTCTCCTTGAGTTTCTTACTGAACGCATCAGCCTTGGTTTTAGCAGAGTTTAGCTTCTGTTGAGCAGCTTTCAGTTCCTTCTCTCTCTCTGCCTCCGCATTCTTCATCTTGTTCTCCAACACCTTGTACTTCTCCTCTGCCTTCTTCTGGACCTCCTTACTACTGCGCAGGGTCTCCTCACACTCCTCGATGGTCCTGCGCAGCCTCTCCAGCTCCTCCTGTTGCTTAGGGAAGGAGCTCTGTTGGAGTTTAACCTGGAGGATATCTAACTCTTCTGTCTTCATGTCTAACTGTTGCTTTAACAAACGATACCTCTCAGCGGTCCCCTTCAGACCAGACAGTTCTTTGTCCAGATTCTGTAGCTCCGTCTCTGTGTCGGTCTGGGCACCTGCCATCCCTATCAGAGCCCGGGCGGGAGTGAGTAATTCGGAGGATTGCACCGGAGCCTTCCCAGGATGAGTCTTGCCTCTCCGTTTCCGAGGTACTCGGGTTATCCTCTCCTGAGACTCTCTCCAGAGTGGGTAAAAGGCTGGGCAGTCTCGTCCAATTAGGACAGGGACGGGGAGGGAATCAACCACCCCCGCCGTCGTGTGTATGGTTCCCCGTGTGCTGGTCATTGTAAGTTCAGTAATGGGGTATTCTCTGGTGTCCCCATGGACACAGGAAACTGGGAGGACTTTCCCCGGGGTCAGACACGTTGGGCCCACCAAATCCTTACGCACCAGGGTGGCCCGGCTACCAGAATCCAGTAAGGCCTCCACATCATGGTGATTCACCGTTACCGGGCAGGTGGGGGGTCGATCTGGGCCGCCATCTACGACTCCCAAGAGCGAGGCAAAACGGTGTGTGGGTGCTGAGCTGGAGGACTCCGCAGTGGGCATAGGTTCATCGGCTGGTTTCCCACACTGCCAGGAGATATGTCCCATCTCCCCACACCGGTAACACTGTCGAGTTTCCCCCTCCTGGTGTACTCTTCTTGGACCCGCCTGGTTTCTGGCTCCCCCTGGAGCCGGGATAAGTCCTGACGTGGCTGGGTTCGAGACCTTGGGGTCCTTTGGACGGGTTCTTCCCATTTGGGGTGGGGCCGCACTCCTGGGGGTCTTTTCGGGAAGCATTCAGCATCTCCGCTGTGGCCTGGTACTTTTCCACAGCTTCCACGGTCAGATCAGCCGTGGTCAAGGCCTGTTGACTGATGAACCGTTTTGCCTCATAAGGCAGGGCGCGTAGGGTAACGATCCACCACAACGGCCTCCACCACCGCCGCTGCTGTATTCCTCTGCGGATCCAGCCATTTCCTTGCGATTCGGACAAGTTCATGCATCTGCGCCCGAGGAGGTTGGTCTGGTTGGAAGGTCCAGCTGTGAAAGCGCTGGGCCATACCAAACTTTGTGAGTCCATATCTGCTGAGGATCTCAGACTTCAGGGCATCATAGTCAGTAACCTGGTCAGGGCCCAGGTCCCGGACAGCATTCAGCGATTCCCCGGTTAGAAAGGGGGCTAACAGACCAACCCACTGTTGCTTGGGCCAGGCTTCCCTAGTGGCCGTGGCCTCAAATGCATGCAGGTATGCCTCAATGTCATCGGTAGCTCCCATCTTAGATATAAAGTCACTTGCCTTTATTGGGCGGGTATTTTGGACCACCCTCTGTCTCTGCAACTGCAATTCCTCTGCCTTCAGAAGGTTGGCTTTCTTTTGCTCCTCCAAGAGAGCCACGTTTGCTTGCATCTGGGCTTGCTGGCCAGCAACAAGGGCTTTCAATATGTCCTCCATTTCAGTCGGCGGGGAGCCTACGGCCAACTTGGAAAACTGGGTGATCAAACCTTCGGTATCCTCCTCTGACATGCACTATTAACGCTTGAGCGTGCCCGTATTCTCCACCATCTGTGATGCCACGAGAGGCTACCGCTTCCAGCGGGGTTGCCCAAGTAGTGCAAGGAGTCCAGGTTCAACCAAAACAAGGATTTTTATTAAAGGTCTTCGGCAACTAACGAAATTATAACACAATTCTCTTCTTCCCCAAAGGTAAGTATCTCCAAATCCTTACATTCCTCATGGAAGTGGACGTGCAGCACTCTTGTCCTTCCAGAGAGCCCAGGTTGGAGACTGTGTTTCTTCACTTCCCAAACCTTCAGCTCATCAGCTCCTCATTTGTTTCAGCTGCGTGGGAAGATTGGCCATAGAGGGGTGGAGTTCCCGACCCTACCAGCAGATGGAGCCATAGCTGTCTGGGTTTGCAGCCACCTCAGGGGGATGTAACGTCCCTCCAGGACACAGCCTCTCGTGACATCACAATATATAAATGCCTGGAGCATTTCAATTTTGGAGAATCTCTTATAAAATGGGTCAAAATCATGTATAGTAACCCTAGGTGTAAAATAGTAAATAATGGCTATTTCTCAGAAAGTTTTAAACTGTCAAGAGGAGTGAAACAAGGTTGTCCACTATCGGCATATCTATTTATTGTGGCCATCGAGATGTTAGCGATTAAAATCAGATCTAATAATAATATCAGAGGATTAGAAATAAAGACCTTAAAAACAAAGGTGGCATTGTACGCTGATGATTCATGTTTTTTTTTAAATCCACAACTAGAATCCCTCCACAGCCTCATAGAGGATCTAGATACATTTTCTAACCTCTCTGGATTACAACCAAATTATGACAAATGTACTATATTACGTATTGGATCACTAAAAATACAATTTTTACATTACCATGTAGTTTACCAATAAAATGGTCTGATGGTGATGTGGATATACTCGAATACATATCCCAAAGGAAATAAATGATCTCACTTCAATAAATTTTAATAGAAAATTAGCAAAAATAGATAAGATCTTACTACCATGGAAAGGAAAATACCTGTCAATTTGTGGAAAAATCACCCTGATTAACTCATTAGTATTATCACAGTTTACCTATTTGCTTATGGTCTTGCCTACGCCTAGCGAACAGTTTTTAAATTATATGAGAAAAAAATATTCAATTTTATTTGGAACGGCAAGCCAGACAAAATTAAAAGAGCATATTTATATAATGAATATGAATTCGGAGGACAGAAATTATTAAATATTAAAGCATTAGACCTATCACTAAAAGCTTCAGTCTTACAAAAGTTATACTTAAATCCGAACTGGTTCTCAAGCAAATTAGTAAGATTGTCTCACCCAATGTTCAAGAAAGGCCTTTTTCCCTTTATTCAGATTACAACCTCACACTTTCAGTTATTTGAAAAGGAAATAATCTCCCAAATGTCACTATTTCTAAAACAAGCCATAGAAAGTTGGTTGCAATTTCAATTTAATCCTCCAGAAACGACAGAACAAATAATGCAACAAATATTGTGGTTAAATTCAAATATACTAATTGACAAAAAACCTTTATTTTTTGACAGAATGTTTAAAAAAGGTATAATCTTTGTAAATGATATCATCGGTAGGACTGGTGGAGTTATGACGCACATGCAGCTAACAAAAACATATGGAAATGTCTGCTCTACCCAAAATTACAACCAAATAATGGCAGCATTACCGCAAAAATGGAAGAGGAAAGTGGAGGGGAGAAAGTAAGGAACTTGTCTGTCGGCCTTGCATTAAAGAACATAATTGGTTAAGGAAAACTGTGATAAATAAAAAAATATATCAGTTTCACTTAAGGACCAAAGGATTGACAGCCGTCCCCATATAGATTGCAAAATAGTTGGGAAGAGATCTTTGATGTACCGATCCCATGGCATAGTGTTTATGAACTGACACGCAAAACGACACCGGATTCAAAAATTAGAATCTTTCAATTTAAATTATTATATAAAATCCTTGCTACCAATAGAATGTTATTTATATGGGGGATACAATCCTCCCAGCTCTGCAGATTTTGCTGTGAAGAGACGGAATCATTGGACCATTTGTTTTGGTTCTGTCCATTTGTAGCTTGTTTTTGGACACTGGTCCAGGAATGGCTAAAGGATTGCAATATTTACCTGGAACTAACCTTGCAGATAGCATTACTGGGTGATCTGAAAAGTCATAGTCAATCAATCAATAATATAATAATACTTTTAGCAAAGCTGTTTATTTTTAACTCTCAATCTGTAGAAGCAATGAGAATAGAAAGGTTCAGAATTATTGTAAAACATCACAGTACGGTTGAAATATATATGGCAAATAGAAATCCGATATGGATGGTGTTAAGAGATAGATGGGAGGTATTGAATAGAGCTGAAGGATGGGACTAATAACAAATAACAACAAATAATAACAAAGATAGCTAATAATGTAAAGCATACTGTGTCCATAATAAGTATATAGGCTGTATGTTGGGAGCTTTTGGGAAAGAGCACAGTTAGAAAGATATGGCATATAGAAGCAAACCGGATGGACATCATGAAAACGATCGGAGAGGTTGAGAGTAGAAGTAGTTCAGGAGCAAAAAATAAATAAATAATAATAATAATAATAATGATATATATGTATGTATGTATATGTATATATATATGTATATATATAATAGAATTATTGTAAAATTAACTGTGTCCATAAGGTGTAGATAGTAAGTATAGACCGGAAGTAGAGACCTGGGCATTGTTGTTCACTAATTTACTCCAAGTAGGGAAAGGATGGTGGGGTTGAAAAGTAATAAAGGGGAGTATATATATAAAAAAAAAAAAAAAAAAAAAAAAAAATGGGGGATTGGAAGTGATGCAGACAATTACATTGATAGAAGATACAATCTATCTGCAATATTAAGCTGATCCATTCAAAAAAAAAAAAAAAAAAAAATAAATAAATAAAAATAAAAATAAAAATCAAAAATTAAAAAAAAACAATTATCACTAGACCACTTCTGGTTACCCTCACCGATTCCACTATACCCAACGCTTTTTTCACCCATCTTGAAACCTCAAATGGATCAGCCAAAAGGCAAGGATCCACTTTTTCCACAAACTTCACTCCTACTGTCACAGACTCATCTTTATCCCGACCCTCTGTGCAAGCCTCTGGCTCCAAGCACTTCACCTTCACCCTCTTCCATTTCTACTCCTGTCTTCAGCTCACTTTGCTTACATTTCCTACCACTCTTCTTTAACAAACCTTCTCCCTTTTCCCCGCCATTTGTTACCGACTCAAACTCACAGTCTTCCTCCCTCTCTCTCTTAGACCTCCTCTGCCTCTATTTTTCCCTCCATTCCTCCTCATTCATCCAAGTATACGTCTCCTTATGATAATACTGCATTTCTCCTAACCAATATCTATTTCTTGCCTTCTCAAAGGACTCAATTTTCCCCCTCCTTTCCCTTCCGGCGTCTATTCTATCCTCGACCACACAGATCTCATCCTCTCTCTTTCCCTCTGATACTGCCCACACTGTAGCAATACATGCTCCACGGTCTCTGTTTCCTGACAATAATCACACTTTTCTGATGGATGCTTTCCTATCAAATTTAATGTCTTATTCAGCTGGCTGTCTCCCACCCTTAATCTTGTAAAAATAGCCTCCTCTTTTCTGTCCCTCCCCGACTTTCCTCTGTACTTGAAATAAATGCCTTCCCTTATTATCTCTATTCCATTGCTCCTGCCATCTCTGCACCATCACTGTATATATCAGTATTTTTGCCTCTGCCTTGCTCATTGAAACTTCAACATCAACATACACACTATTAAGTGCTTGTTTAGCCTGTTCATCTACTGCCTCGTTCCCCTCCACCACCACATGGGCTGGGACCCAAGTAAATCTTATCTGTATACCCATCTGTTTAATCCTGCCATGGGTTTGTAGCACCTCATAAAGCAGGTCTTGTCTGCTACGTGAGCTAAAGGACTGGAGACTCATTAACACTGCACATGAATCAGAGCAAATAACTACTCTGTCTTGTTTGACTTCCTCCACCCACTGCAAGGCCAACAGCATGGCCATCAGCTCCGCCGTATATACAGCCAGATGATCTGTAATACGTTTCCTGACTTCCACCCCACATTCCTGCACTATAAATGCTGACCCAGTACGTCCTGTCTTTGGATCTTTTGAACCATCTGTGTAAATGGCCACAAAATCCTGATACACAGTTTCCAGACGTCTCTTAAAGAAATCAACTGGATCAACACTCTCCCTATCTTTCTGTAGTCTCTCCAACACTTCTAGATCAACTACTGGAGGCGGGAGTAGCCATGGTGGATTTACAGGAATAACTACCGTTGGACTAAACTCCCTTCCACACAGTCCCATCTCTTTCGCCTGGGTATTACCCATCCAACCAAAGCTCGTGTTCTGTCTTCGCTCATGTTCCCAGCATTCAAAGCACTGTGCCTATGCGTGTATCACTTTATCAGAAGTACGTCATCAATGACGTCCAAAGCTTCGTTTGACCACGTGCTTTTTTTAAACCACGTTGTAAAATGCGAGATCCCACTACTAATTCTTCTTCTTCTTCTTCTTCTTCTTCTTCTTCTTCTTCTTCTTCTTCTTCTTCTTCTTCTTCTTCTTCTTCTTCTTCTTCTTCTTCTTCTTCTTCTTCTTCTTCTTCTTCTTCTTCTTCTTCTTCTTCTTCTTCTAGGTTTATTGACAGACTACATCAATAAGGTGTATTGCCGCCAGCTTCTAAAGGGGGTAGTAAAATATCTATGGAGGTAAAATAGTGACAAGTATACAAGCATGTAAAGTATGATTTGCACATGTGAAATATAAGTTGCACCTGTATAATGAGTTTTGTAGTTGCAAAAAATATTTGCAAACATGTAACTTCTCTTGAGAATAAATGCAACAAAACTTGCAAGCGCATAACGTGATGTGTGAATAAATACAACCACACTTGCAAACATGTAAACTGGTATGTGAATACATTTAATAAGATTTGCAAGCATGCAACTAAATTTGAGAATTAATGCAACTCATTTACTAAACTTGCGACTGGTGAATCTTCTTCTGTGAATCAAAACTACATTTGCCGATGTCGAATCTGTGCGCTCAGAGTTTTGGCACTAATTTTGCGACTAACCTGTGCCAAAGCAAGCATCAGAGAAAAACGACCCGAGCCTGGCATCAATGGACATGATAAAGAAGAATCTGGTCCAGTAGGCGGATCCATTTGTGGTTTCAGGGTGGGTGGGAAAGGAGTTGGGTGCAGATGAATCAGTGTAGGTAACCTGTAAAATCAAATCAAATTTTATTGGTCACATACAAATATATTATTGTGGGTGTAGCGAAATGCTTGTGTTCCTAGCTCCATAAGTGCAGTAGTATCTAACAATTCACAACAATACACACAAATCTAAAAGTAAAAGAATGGAATTAAGAAATATATAAATATTAGGACGAGCAATGTCTGAGTGGCATTGACTAAAATACAGTAGAATACAGTATATACATATGAAATGAGTAAAGCAGTATGTAAACATTATTAAAGTTACTGGTGTTCAATTATTAAAGTGGCCAGTGATTCCATGTCTATGTACAGTGGCTTGCGAAAGTATTCACCCCCTTGGCGTTTTTCCTATTTTGTTGCCTTACAACCTGGAATTAAAATGGATTTTTATTTGGATTTCATACACAAAATAGTCAAAATTGGTGAAGTGAAATGAAAAAAATTACTTGTTTCAAAAAAGTAAAAAAAAATAATAATGGAAAAGTGGTGCGTGCATATGTATTCACCCCCTTTGCTATGAAGCCCCTAAATAAGACCCTGTGCAACCAATTACCTTCAGAAGTAACATAATTAGTTAAATAAAGTCCACCTGTGTGCAATCTAAGTGTCACATGATCTGTCTAGTGATGGCTATTTAAAAGTCTGATGGCCTTGAGATAGAAGCTGTTTTTCAGTCTCTCGGTACCAGCTTTGATGCACCTGTACTGACCTCGCCTTCTGGATGATAGCGGGGTGAACAGGCCGTGGTTCGGGTGGTTGAGGTCCTTGATTACCTTTTTGGCCTTCCTGTGATATTTGGGTGCTGTAGGTGTCCTGGAGGGCAGGCAGTGTGCCCCCGGTGATGTGCTGGGCAGACCACACCACCCTCTGGAGAGCCCTGTGGTTGCAGGCGGTGCAGTTGCTGTACCAGGCGGTGATACAGCCCGACAGGATGCTCTCAATGGTGCATCTGTAAAAGTTTCTGAGGGTCTAAGGGGGCAAGCCGAATTTCTTCAGCCTCCTGACGTTGAAGAGGCGCTGTTTGTTAATGACCACCGCTGCACAAGCTGCAACTGTTTTGAACAGATTACATTATATTATCTAGAACGAGCAGCCAGCTCACGAACAAAATAGTGCACCAGGGAGAACTTAACAAGCATGCAGATGCAATAAGTAAAAAGACATTATGCCATATTGATACTCAAAAGTAGAACAGGGGCTAATGACTTTGGAAACAACTGTGCCATCATCATCATGTTGTCACATTTACTTTAGATAGAGAGCAATGTTGTCATTAGCTAGGAAAGTTCGTCAAAAATAGCTAGCAATGCTAAATGTTAGCTAGCTAATGTTTCAATATGCTTTGCGTTGTAGTCACGACAGACAAAGATATATAGCTAAGCAAACTTTACTAGGCATGTTGTCAACCCGCACATTCATACAGTAAGTCCCAACTGGTTTCCGTTTCCTGTGTAACATCAATATGAGTAACATCAATATTGATACATGTTCTCTTTTATTTTTATTTTTTTCAATAAAGGCAGACTGGCTTGTAGACCATGTCTGCAATAAACTGGAATGTGTACTAAATGTTTGTTTACTGTCTCTGACTGTCCATTAATTATTATTATTTTTACCTTCCCACAAAGTCTTTCAGGTGTATAGGTCTTCGGATGGCCCTACCAGACCTTGTGTGGGGAGTGTTGATTACATCAGGAGGTGCTTGACCTGAGATGTTTGGATCTTCTTGTTGAGGTGCAGCGTCCACCTCTAGGTTGTGTTCAGCACCCTGCTGGGTGTCAGCCGGTGCTCTGTCTACTGGCTCTGTGCCAGGCTCCTCAACAGTGGGGAAATCCTCCTCTATTTCTCTGCTCTTCCTCAGGTGTCGCCTGTTCCTCCTGAAGACTTGTCCCTGTTCTGTCTTCACCTCATAGGACCTTTGCTCCACTGGTCTGACTACTGTGGCCCTCTGCCACCAGTGTTTCTGTCCTGTGAGTGGCTGAACTCTCACCCTGTCATCTCATTGCAGCTCTGTGAGATCCTTTGCAGAGGTGTCATAGTACTTCGCCTGTTTCTGCTGTCTTTCTTTGAACTTCTCCAGCTGACAGTTTGCCATCCCCGGTCTCAGAAGATTTTAACTCATTATAAGTAGTGTCTTTGTACGTCTTCCCATGAGCACCATTGCAGGGCTGCTGTCTGTTCCTTGTGATGGGGTATTTCTGTGATCCAGCATGGCCAGGTATGGGTCAGCACCTGCTCTCTTTGCTTTTGCCATCAGTCTTTTGGCTGTTTTCACTGCCGATTCCACTTTCCCATTACTTTGCGGGTATCCTGGAGACTATGTTTTGTGTGTAAAGTCCCAAGCCTTGCTGAAACTTCGGAACTCGTCTGAAGAGTACTGGGGACCATTGTCTGAGTAAAGGATGTCAGGTATCCCATAGCGTGCAAAGTGTGTCTTCAGTTTTTGAATGACCGTTTTCGACTGTGTGTTCTCCAAATGGTCCACTTCCCAGAAGTTGGAGAGATAATCAACTGTGACCATGTAGTCTCTGTCGTTGAACTGGAACAGGTCAGTCCCTATTCTTTCCCAGGGACGCTTTGGTGCTTAGTGGGGCCTCAACGTTTCTTTCTGCTGCTTCATACCCCATGCCGTGCAGGTGCTACATTGTGCCATGTATGTTCTCAGCTGTGCATTCATGCCTGGCCAGTAGACACACTCGCAAGCTCTTCTCAGACATCCCTCTGTTCCTATGTGTGAGGAATGGATTCTCTGCATTATCTCTGACCTGAGGGCAGTAGGCACAACGACTCGCTCACCTCTGAAGATAACTCAATTTTGCACACTCAGCTCATCTCTGTTATGAAAATACATGGCTACTTCCAAGGGTACATGTCCTTTCACTTCAGGCCACCCCTGCAGGATCACATTTTTCAGTGTCTGGAGCTCCCTGTCCAGCTCAGTGGCTCTCTGGATGTGCTTTAGTCTCTCGCTTGACACATGGAGGTAGTGTATCATATTGATTGATTCCACTTCGACCTCCACAGGGCCTCTGTTGTCTTGTTCTGTGAGGTACGCCCTGCTCAGGGTGTCGGCCAGAACCACATGTTTTCCCAGAACGTATCGGAGACTGACCTCATAGTTTTGGAGTCTCCTGAGCATGCGTTGTAGTCTTTTTGGTGCGCTGAGGAGAGGCTTTGTCATGATGCTCTCTAGAGGCTTGTGATCTGACTGCACTTCCACAGTTCATCCATATGTGAATTGGTGGAACCTCTCCATGCCAAACATCACTGCAAGCAGTTCCTTCTCTATCTGTGCATACCCTTTTTCAGTCTCTGTCAGGGCTCTGCTGGCATATGCTATTGGCTGTCCTCCCTGCATCAAGACTGCTCCTAACCCACTCTCTGAAGCATCACACTGTAGTACAAGCTGCTCTGTTGGGTTGTAGTATTTCAGCACAGGGGTCTGTGCAATGGCATCCCTGATTTTATTGAAAGCCTGCTCATGTTTCTCTGACCACTCCCACAGTGAGTCCTTGTGTGTTAGCTGTCGCAGTGGCTCGCAGAGCTCCGTGGTGTAGCTGCAGAACTTGGCTAGGTAGTTTACCATGCCCAGGAAGCATTGCACCCCCTGCACATCTGTAGGCCTAGGCATCTGTTTGATGGCTGTCACTTTTCCTGGGTCCACTTTCAACCCCTCTGATGTTAGCAGGTGGCCAATGTAGGGCACTTCCTTCAGCCTGAGCTGCAGCTTCTCCGGATTCAGCTTGATATTGAGCTTCCTGCATCTGTCCAGGAGCATTTTCAGGTTTTTGTCGTGGTCCAGAGTCGCTGCTTCATCGTTGTCTCCTTCTCCCACAATCAGGATGTCATCTGCAATGATTTTGACTCCTGGAAGACCTTCCATTGCCTGGTTCAACTTCCTCTGAAAGATCTCTGGGGCTGGACTGATTCCCATTGGCATGCGCAGCCACCTGTAGCGTCCCACGTGGTGAGATAGCTGGATTCCTCCTCCAGTTCCACATGCCAAAATCCATTTTTTACATCACAAACAGAGAACACACATGCTCTGTTCAGATCTGGCAGCACGTCTTCAATAGTGGGAAGTTGGTAATGGCTCCTCTTGAGCGCCTTGTTGAGAGGTTTCGGATCAATGCACACTCTTAGTTTTCCAGACGGTTTCTTCACTACGATCAGGCTGCTAATCCAATCTGTGCTTTTTTCAACTGCTTTTATCATCCTTCTTTTCTCTAGACCACCGAGCTCCTATTTGAGTGGTTTATATAGTGCTACTGGCATTCTTCTCTTTGGCAGCTGGATGGGCTCCACTCGCTCATCCACTTCCAGCATCAGTTTGCCGGGTAAGCATCCATCTCCCTGGAATACATCAGAGTACTCTTGTTTAATTTGCTATTGTTTTCTCGATGGCCAGGATGTTGTGATGCTGCACAGAAATCAACTCCATTGCCTGGATAGCCTTACTGCCTAGAATGGGCCTGTGCACATTCTTGTTGACTACGATGAACTCAACTCGGTAGGTTTTCTTATTGCGTGGATTGATCACTTTAAGTGTGCACCTCCCCAGTGGCGTCAGAGTACTCTTGTTATACATCACCAATACCTGACTGCAGGGCTCTAGGTGACTGGCTTTTATGAGGTTTGCAGGGATAACATTACAACTAGCACCACAATCTAGTTGAAATCTGACTGACTTTTTGTTGACCAGCATGGTTGCAAAGAGAGCTGCATTGGGGTCTGTGGTTTTCTCCTGCACCACCTTGATGCTCTCACTAGTGTGATGCAGAGAACAGCCTCACCGCTCTCTGAGTCAGCTAACGCATTTTCCATTGCCAGGACTCTGTTTCTCTTGCTGGTCCCTGCACTTTTGCAAACCGTAGAGAAGTGATTGTTTCTTCCACAGGATTTACATTTTTGTCCATATGCAGGGCATTTTTATTTTTTTCTCTCATGTGTCCGTCCACAGTATCTGCATTGTATAATCCTCTGTCCCTCTGTAGGGTCTCCTCTCCCTCTCGGCCTATCTTTCTGTGTGACTGCATGCACTGCTACAGGGCCCTGCACATTTATGACTTTAGCTCTCTGTATGGACAGTTATGCAGCTCTGCCAATCTGTATGCATTTCTCTAAACTGAGATCAGTCTCTCTGAGTAAGCGCTCTCTTAAGTGTGGGTCACATGTGCCACACACAATCCTGTCCCTGATAAGAGAGTCTGTGATTACTCCAAAGTTGCAGGTGGCCACTAGAGTCCTCAATTCAGTGAGATATTTGTCTAAACTCTCATCTTGGCCCTGACTTCGCATGAAAAAAATTATATCTCTCAATTGTTTCATTTTTCTTGGGATCACAAAATGCATCCAGTGCTGCAATTACTTCCTCAACAGAGAGATTGTATTTTGTACTGCCCACACATAGTCTCACAAATCTCTGCATTTTCCCCCAATGAGATAATACAGTAGCTTCACTTTGTAATCCTCAGGTTTTCTCTCATTGTAAGAGCCATGTACAAATTGAATTCCTCTTTCCATCTTTTCAAGGTCAGTGCTAAATTACAATCATCAAAGTCTATTTTTCCCGGAGGTTTCAGTTCATTTTCAATGACGATTTATTATTAGAATGGAACATTAGCTACTCACGAATCTGCATGTATCCTATATCCAGCTAGCTATTGGATACGATAGCTAGCTAACGTTAACGTTCGGCGCGATGACTTTTTCAAACTGCCGCCTGGGATGTATTCTTCCTTTACATCGATGAGATCCAGGTTCTTTTGAGTACCGATGTCACCATGTTTCAATATGCTTTGCGTTGTAGTCACGACAGACAAAGATATATAGTTAAGCAAACTTTACTAGGCATGTTGTCAACCCGCACATTCATATTCCAAGATGGCGTAGTAGTGCAGTCCTGTTTTTGTTGTGTGTCTGTAAATAGCCTGTAAATACCCTGTTTTTTTTGTATTTTTCGTACATATTTCCCTATCAGACTTTTCATCCTTCTACTAAATATACTTTCCTGCAACCCGCCTCACTCAATGTGGAACGGATTCTATTATTGACTTACCTTTTATCTAGAATCTCCAGTTGAAACTAGCTAGCCAGCTAACTAGCTACTTCCTATTAGCCACAGTTAGCGGTATTTCACCCAGAACATTTGATTTTTCTGCCGGAATAATTTAATCACTGGACATTAATCACCGGATCGCAACTAGCTAGCCGCAACCGAATGGATGTTGCTGTTTGGCTAATCACCACTGCCCCCGATGCAAGCACCAATTAGCCTCGAGCTAGCCTAGAGCCAGGCCCATATCCCGGCTATCTACCTCTCGGTCTACTGGAAGGAAGTAGCCAGCTAACTAGCTACTTGCTATCAGCTACCGTTATCGGTTTTTCACCATTGTCCGTGGCCTGCACCACCTACCAGCCAGCTCTAGCCTGGACTATTATTCGGCCAGTCTGCACTGTCTGCACAGCGCGTTATCGACCCAGAACATATCCGTTTTTCTGCCGGAATCACTGAATCACTGGACCTTTAACTCTGGATTCATCGCTACCAGCTAGTTGCAACAAAATGGACGTTGTGGTTTGGCTAATCATCCTGAGCTAGGCCCATCTCCCGGCTATCTACCTCTCTGTCAACCGGACGGGACCACCTAGTATTGACACGGAGCCCCGCCGATCCTACACGACTGGTCTGCTGACGAAATCGTCTGATGTGGTTACAACAGGCTTCCCGTTACGACGTCGACCACGAAGATTCCATCTGCTAGCCCCGGCCCGCTAGCACACGCTAGCCGTGGCCTCTTGCGCGCTAGTGCTTTAGCAGCCCCCGAACTATCCTATTGCTGTTCACCGGACCTTATGATAACTCAGCTATACAGCTGATGCCTGCTGGACTGTTCCTTTTTACGGTACCGCATCCTGTTTATGTTTAGCCTCAGCCCAAACTGTGTCGTCATTACCAGCTGTTGTCTTAGCTCTCTCAAATTACACCTGTGATTGCTTTATGCCTCTCTCCCTTGTCAATATGGTTAGCTTATTGTTGTTTCAGTTATTTCTAATTGTACTATTTCACTGTAGATCCCCCAGCCCAGCTAAACCTGCCTTAGATAACTCCTTTGTCCCACCCCCCATACACGCGGAGACCGACTCAATTGGTGCCTCCAGTGATGCTATCTCTTTCATTGTTACCCAACGCTTAGGTTTACCTCCACTTTACTCATATCCTTCCATATCCTTGTCTGTACATAATGCCCTGAATCTTTTCTACAACGCCCGGAAATCTGCCCCCTTTATTCTATGTACCCAACGCACTAGAAGACCAGTTCTTAAAGCCTTTAGCCGTATCCTTATTCTAGTCCTCCTCTGTTCCTCTGGTGATGTAGAGGCTAACCCAGGCCCTGCAGCCCTCAGTATCACTCCTACTCCCCAGGCATTATCATTTGTTGACTTCTGTAATCGTAAAAGCCTTGGATTCTTGCACGTTAATATCCGAAGCCTCCTTCCTAAGTTTGAGTTATTCACTGCTTTAGCACACTCCGCCAACCCTGATGTTCTAGCAGTGTCTGATTCCTGGCTTAGGAAGGCCACCAAAAATTCTGAAATTTCCATCCCCAACTATAACATTTTCCGTCTAGATAGAACTGCCAAAGGGGGTGAAGTTGCAATCTACTGTAGAGATAGCCTGCAGAGCTCTATCATACTATCCAGGTCTGTGCCCAAACAGTTTGAGCTTCTACTTCTAAAAATCCACCTTTCCAGAAATAAGTCTCTCACTGTTGCCACTTGCTACCGACCCCCCTCAGCCCCCAGCTGTGCCCTGGACACCATATGTGAATTGATTGCCCCCCATTTATCCTCAGAGTTCGTACTGCTTGGTGACCTAAATTGGGATATGCTTAACACCCCGGCCATCCTACAATCCAAACTAGATGTCCTCAATCTCACACAAATTATCAACGAACCTACCAGGTACAACCCTAAATCCGTAAACATGGGTACCCTCATAGATATCATCCTGACTAACTTACCCTCTAAATACACCTCCGCTGTCTTCAACCAGGATCTCAGCGATCACTGCCTTATTGCCTGCGTCCGTAACGGGTCCGCGGTCAAACGACCACCCCTCATCACTGTCAAACGCTCCCTAAAACACTTTAGCGAGCAGGCCTTCCTAATTGACCTGGCCCAGGTATCCTGGATGGATATAGATCTCATTCCGTCAGTAGAGGATGCCTGGTTGTTCTTTAAAAGTAATTTCCTCTCAATCCTAAATAAACATGCCCCATTCAAAAAATACAGAACTAAGAACAGATATAGCCCCTGGTTCTCCTCAGACTTGACTGCCCTTGACCAGCACAAAAACATCCTGTGGCGTACTGCATTAGCATCAAATAGCCCCCTCGATATGCAACTTTTCAGGGAAGTTAGGAACCAATATACACAAGCAGTCAGGAAAGCAAAGGCTAACTTTTTCAAACAGAAATTTGCATCCTGTAGCACTAACTCCAAAAAGTTTGGGGACAGTGTAAAGTCCATGGAGAATAAGAGCACTTCCTCCCAGCTGCCAACTGCACTGAGGCTAGGAAACACTATCACCACCGATAAATCTACAATAATCGAGAATTTCAACAAGCATTTTGCTACGGCTGGCCATGCTTTCCACCTGGCTACCACTACCCCGGCCACCAACTCTGCACCCTCCGCTGCAACTTGCCCATGCCCCCCCGCTTCTCCTTCACACAAATTCAGACAGCTGATGTTCTGAAAGAGCTGCAAAATCTGGACCCCTACAAATCAGCTGGGCTAGACAATCTGGACCCTTTCTTTCTAAAACTAGCCGCCGAAATTGTCGCAACCCCTATTACTAGCCTGTTCAACCTCTCTTTCATAACGTCTGAGATCCCCAGAGATTGGAAAGCTGCCGCGGTCATCCCCCTCTTCAAAGGGGGGTGACACTCTAGATCCAAACTGTTACAGACCTATATCCATCCTGCCCTGCCTTTCGAAAGTATTTGAAAGCCAAGTTAACAAAAAGATCACCGACCATTTCGAATCCCACCGTACCTTCTCTCGCTATGCAATCCGGTTTCGAGCTGGTCATGGGTGCACTTCAGCCACGCTCAAGGTCCTAAACGATATTATAACCGCGATCGATAATAGACAGTACTGTGCAGCCGTCTTCATCGACCTGGCCAAGGCTTTCGACTCTGTCAACCACCGCATTCTTATTGGCAGACTAAATAGCCTTGGTTTCTCAAATGACTGCCTCGCCTGGTTCACCAACTACTTCTCAGATAGAGTTCAATGTGTCAAATCGGAGGGCCTGTTGTCTGGACCTATGGCAGTCTCTATGGGGGTGCCACAGGGTTCAATTCTTGGGCCGACTCTTTTCTCCGTGTATATCAATGATGTTGCTCTTGCTGCTGGTGACTCTCAGATCCACCTCTACGCAGACGACACCATTTTGTATACATCTGGCCCTTCATTGGACACTGTGTTAACAAACCTCCAAACGAGCTTCAATGCCATACAACACTCCTTCAGTAGCCTCCAACTGCTCTTAAACACTAGTAAAACTAAATGCATGCTCTTCAATCAATGCACGCTGCTGGCACCCGCCCACCCGACTAGAATCACTACTCTCGACGGGTCTGACCTAGAGTATGTGGACAACTACAAATACCTAGGTGTCTGGTTAGACTGTAAACTATCCTTCCAGACTCACATTAAGAATCTCCAATCCAAAGTTAAATCTAGAATCGGCTTCCTATTCCGCAACAAAGCCTCCTTCACTCACTGCCAAACATGCCCTCGTAAAACTGACTAAACTACCGATCCTTGACTTCGGCGATGTCATTTACAAAATAGCCTCCAACACTCGACTCAGCAAATTGGATGTAGTCTATCATAGTGCCATCCGTTTTGTCTCCAAAGCCCCATACACTACCCACCACTGTGACCTGTACGCTCTTGTTGGCTGGTCCTCACTACATGTTCGTCGTCAAACCCACTGGCTCCAGGCCATCTATAAATCACTGCTAGGCAAAACCCCGCCTTATCTTAGCTCATTGGTCACCATAGCAGCACCCACCCGTAGTCTGCGCTCCAGCAGGTATATCTCACTGGTCATCCCCAAAGCCAACACCTCCTTTGGCCGCCATTCCTTCCAGTTCTCTGCTGCCAATGACTGGAACGAATTGCAAAAATCTCTGAAGCTGGAGACTCTTATCTCCCTCACTAACTTTAAGCATCAGTTGTCAGAGCACCTTACCGATCACTGCACCTGTACACAGCCCATCTGAAATTAGCCTACCCAACTACCTCATCCCTATATTGTTATTTATTTTGCTCTTTTGCACCCCAGTATCTCTATTTGCACATCATCTCTTGCACATCTAGCATTCCAGTGTTAATACTAATTGTAATTATTTTTTGCACTATAGCCTTACCTCCATAACTTGCTACATTTGCACACACTGTATATATATTTTCTGTTGTATTTTTTTTGACTTTATGTTTTTTTACCCCATATGTAACTCTGTGTTGTTGTTTTTATCACACTACTTTGCTTTATCTTGGCCAGGTCGCAGTTGTAAATGAGAACTTGTTTTCAACTGGCTTACCTGGTTAAATAAAGGTGAAATAAAAATAAAAAATAAAATTTCCCAACTGGTTTCCGTTTCCTGTGTAACATCAATATGAGTAACATCAATATTGATACAGCTAAAATCTTAAGGTCTCCTCTCAATCTTAGCTAGCGTGGAACCCCGTATTATTGGCATATTCAACAGTGTTTAAGAAATATATTACCTTCAACAGTGTTATCTTGTGATCAAGCCATCAATGTTATGTGATTATTGGTGTCGTAATAATGTTAGCTAACGGGTTAGCAATTAGCAAGTTTGACGTTTCAGTGGAAATACTACTATTATCAGCTTTTTGATAAGCGGTTTAGCAAAAAAATACATCCCGTATTATCAGCATACGGCCCCCAGTTATTGGCCACCTTACTATTTTGTTCAATTACAAGATATATCTGTTTAATTTTGTTCAAAAAAGAGACACCAACCACGTACCCGAAGTGTTTGCTAGATAGTTGACTAGTTGGCTAGCCTTCCGGTAAAAAATAATGACTTGCCTGTCAACTTTTGACTCTTTAAAAAATGGTTCTTCACCAACATATTCGTGTTGTAACCAAATAATATCTCATCATTTGTTTTACATATTAATCTTATGTTTTGAGAAAGTAGATAACAGTTTAATACTAAAATATGAGTATTAATAATTTACATCAAATAAAACTTTAATTTCAGTAATGTGCATTGACATAAACAATGAAAACACTGTTGGTGTTTGTGTTGCAGAGATGCACTTGGAAAGTAAAGGAAGAAATACACAAGATGGGTTCAATAAATATATATTATATTTTAGACATTTATTTTTTTGTACAAATAAATAATTTCATATGAACACAAACAAAACAAACAATTAAATCTCAACCTCCATCCCTATATTGTCAAAACAATCTCAATAAAAATTCAGCTCCACCGCTACCTCTTGATCCCACTGCACACACCTGCAGTGGAACCAGTGCTGGCAGAAGTAACAGCACACCCATGGCACCTCGGATCTACACTCCTGAGGGGAGCTTGCAGGCAGATCATGCTCCCCGCAGCGAGCACAGCAGGTGGTGTCTTCTTTTATAAAAAATTAAATAAGAATAAAAATTGATGAATATGGTTTTGTAAAATGTAGAACTTCTTCAACAACAATAGTAATTGATACAACTGAGAGAGTAGTGCCATGGGTGGCGTGACAGACGTGACCGGTGGAGCTTTTCTCTTCCTTTTCTGTGCTGCAGTTTGAGAAAAAGTAGTGTTAGACTGAGCATGTTTCATCAAAACCCTTTTCAACTTTTTTACATCAATACCTCTGGAAGAAGCTGCAGAGGTTTTGGAGGAGGTGGAGATGACTTGAGGGCTGGTGCTATGGACTGTCGATATGTAAAGAGAGATCTTTATTTTTATTTTTTACATTGCTGTTTTATAAAACAGATAAGTCATGTGTTTACCTGTGGAGGTGGCGGTATTCAAATTGCAGGGGGCAGGGACACCAGACGAGGCTGCTATGGTGGTGTGACCATGGGAGACGGAGGAGGCAGTTGGTCCAGAGGAGGCCGTGTTGGTGGTGACAGACAGGGAAGGCGTGTATTCCTCCCCGGTGAGGCATGTGGCGACCACAGGGACTCTTCTGTATCGATCTAGCCGATACTTAAGGACAGTAAGGATGTGCCCCAGGTCCTTCGCTATCAGCCCCCCCTCTATTAGGGGGTGCTCTTCTAGAGCTAGGGCTGGGACTGGAGCAGGGGCTGAGTGTCCTCCTGTGGTCACTGGGGAGGAGGTGCTGATGGACGGCACAGTGCTGCTGGTTCCAGGAGAGGCGGTGGTGGGACCCGGAAGGGACCGAGACGGCATTAAATGGGACCCTTCAATGGCTGAAGGGTCAAAAGGGAAGAGGCCACACTTAAACTCTTCCACCACATAGCGCATGTCCTTGCAGCGCTGGTACGGGTAGCGGAATACTCTGGCAAATTCTTTAAAGGGCCAAAGTATGCCACGTCCAGCGGCTGCAGGACATGGGTTCAGTGTGGTGGAAGACAAAGAAGTATAACCCCTTCCCTTAGTGCCGCCGCGAGCACCTCCAGGTCCATGTGGCTCTTGTGCCCATCGAAGAGGAGAAAGAGAGGGCGCTCCTTCACTGCATGCTTAATGAAGTGCTGAAACCACTTCCTGAAAAGGTCCCTGTCAATGTAGCCACTGTTTGACCGTCCATACAAGGCTTGGGGGGGAGCCTCCCAGTGTGTAGTGGCCACCGGGGAAACACTTGGGGTAGATGATAAATGGGGGGACATCCTCCCCAGCTGCGTTGAAGCAGGCCAGCACTGTGATGTGCTCCTTGGCCCCCAGACTCATCGCAGTTATAGATTTGTCTTGGTTTCTCCCTCAACCCACTCTCCTCCAAGTGCTTCTCATAAGAAGTGAAGAAGGTGTCCATCATCGGACGTGTGGTACACTCAGCTCTCCCCCTGTCCAGGGTGTCCGGCCTCCTCATGCTCAGGTTATTGTGCCTCCTCCTGAACATTTCCCACCACCTCTTCCCCAGTGGTGGGATTGTTTCCCCTGGAGAATATGTAATTGTCCATCCAGGATGAAAATGTTTGTTTTGGCATCACCTTACACATCCACATTTACATCACACACATTGATAACAGTCAGTCCAGCATTCTACATACATAAACACATAGAATGCCAAATACCTGCGTATTTTGTTGCCGTATTTCATCAGCCTCTGTCTGGTAAAGGGGAACCCATGGCTGGAGCAGTAGATACAGTACTGCACCAGAGAATTTTCAAGCAATGTGGGTGGTCCACTGCGACAACCATGGGTCACCCGGCCGCTCAGCCTGTCCGCCAGGGTCTGCCGAGGTACACCATGCACCTTGGTAGATAAGAAAAGAAAACTGTTACTAGCAGATAAAATTCACATACACGTGGTAATCTCCTAAAAACAAAAGATGCCTAACCTTGGCAGCCTGGCGGATAGCCATCCCTGCCCTGCAGTCCTCCATGGCATGGAACATGTCCACCTCACTCCACTGCTTCCTCTTGACTTTCTCCATGCTGTGGTGGTAAATACATGTAGCTAAATAACTTGGCATATTATATACATTTTAGAAAGATAACTCAATCTGAATATGTATAAACATTTACATTTCAAAGCTAAGGCATTGAATGTTTTCACAATAACTGAAAGTGTACCCATGTTTTTTGTTTGATGTTATCTGTAATGAAAATGTGTGTCCCAATTAGTTTAATATTGATGCATACATTGTAACATTAGACAAAATACTGCCTATATGTAGCTGTTGTAAGATTAAACATAGCCAACAGTGATAGGTGTCAAAAAGTTAATGGTTCAAAGTTCAAAATTAATTTTTACAGATTGTGTAAAACGCCCCCGTCAAAGGACTCCAATTCTGAAAAGGTCAAGCTTGACAACATTCAGCTGTTTTCGTGATATGTATTATCTAATCCTTACAATTTCTTTCCTTTTTGCTTACTTAGCAGTTCTATCAACATTTAGCAACTAAGCTAGCAACATTAGAAAGTCCGTTAGCTATATTTCAGAGGTAAAAGGTTGGATATTAAATGAGGTGTGGTCTGTTGCGCAGTCGAATTTTACAATATACAGCGTGTCCCACAAAATGTGTATGTATATAACTTTTTTGAAAACTCTCAAAACCTAACTTAACTTACAAAAATTGCAATGAAAATCGGTGGTCAGTTAGCTAGAAGGGTGTCTTTAGTCGCAAAACTTACCATTAATTTCCGGTCCATTTAAATGTTGAACTCGAGGTGATTTAGTCCTCCAACCGCTAGAGAGTGTCCGAAGTTAGGGGGTGTCCGATGTTGGGGGAAAATTTGCTAGCTACCTAACGTTATACTGCATCTAAAGTCAATCTGGCGACACTCTTTTTTTTCCTGTAGTCCACAATCATCTCCTTTGTCTTGATCACGTTGAGGGAGAGGTTGTTATCCTGGCACCACACGGCCAGGTCTCTGACCTCTTCCCAATAGGCTGTCTCATCGTTGTCGGTGATCAGGCCTACCACTGTTGTGTCGTCGGCAAACTTAATGATGGTGTTGGAGTCGTGACTGGCCATGCAGTCACGGGTGAACAGGAGTACAGGAAAGGACTGAGCACGCACACCTGAGGGGCCCCCGTGTTGAGGATCAGCGTGGCAGATGTGTTGTTATCTACCCTTACCACCTGGCCGTCAGGAAGTCCAGGATCCAGTTGCAGAGGGAGGTGTTTAGTCCCAGGGTCAGCTTAGTGATGAGCTTTGAGGGCACTATGGTGTTGAACGCTGAGCTGTAGTCAATGAATAGCATTCTCACGTAGGTGTTCCTCTTGTCCAGGTGGGAAAGGGCAGTGTGGTGCAATAGAGATTGCATCATCTGTGGATCTGTTGGGGCGGTATTTCTGGGATAATGGTGTTTATGTGAGCCATGACCAGCCTTTCAATGCACTTCATGGCTACAGATGTGAGTGCTACGGGTCGGTAGTAATTTAGGCAGGTTATCTTAGTGTTCTTGGGCACAGTGACTATGGTGGTCTGCTTGAAACATGTTGGTATTACAGACTCAGTCAGGGACATGTTGAAAATGTCAGTGAAGACACTTGCCAGTTGGTCAGCGCATGCTCGGAGTACACGTCCTGCGGCCTTGTGAATGTTGACCTGCTTAAAAGTGTTACTCACATCGGCTACGGAGAGTATGATCACACAGTCATCCGGAAACAGCTGATGCTCTCATGCATGCTTCAGTGTTGCTTGCCTCGAAGCGAGCATAGAAGTGATTTAGCTCGTCTGGTAGGCGTGTATCACTGGGCAGCTCGTGGCTGTGCTTCCCTTTGTAGTCTGTAATAGTTTGCAAGCCCTGCCACATCCGACGAGCGTCAGAGCCAGTGTAGTACGATTCAATCTTAGTCCTGTATTGACTCTTTGCCTGTTTGATGGTTCGTCGCCGGGCATAGCGGGATTTCTTATAAGCGTCCGGGTTAGATTCCCGCTCCTTGAAAGCGGCAGCTCTACCCTTTAGCTCAGTGCAGATGTTGCCTGTAATCCATGGCTTCTGGTTGGGGTACGTACGGTCACTGTGGGAACAACGTCATCGATGCACTTATTGATTATTATTGATTATGATATTATTATTGATGAAGCCAGTGACTGATGTGGTGTACTCCTAATCCATGAATTATATAATATTATCATATATCTATTTACTTTCTTTGTTTGACCAATCACAAGTGTGTTTTTATTTTACCAATCACAAGTGGGGCGCCGCCCCTAATGCCCTAATGGGCGGGCTGCTGCGGTCCCCACCACAAATGCATCCTTAATCAACAAATGCATCCCAACAATAAAATAATAATTATCCGACATACACGAAGATCTGTCCTCCACTCCAACTTTAGATCATTTCATTTTTGTTCCATTCTTTGACACCACCATTCATCTTCACCAACTTTGCTCAACGCGCTGCTCGATTCAACCCCGGCATCCACTTCCACCATCTTCCTCCCTCCTGCTCCCTTTTCCTACTTCATCAGTGAGCCGCCATGACAACAAACCGCAAAGCATGCCGGTTGTAGAAGAGGAAGCTTAGGCATTGGGCTGGTTTCTCACGTTTTCAAGAAGAGACAGTAGAAAATAGTTATCCAATCCCATCCTATCTGGCAGTGCCCTCGTCTCTGCCATGCCATCACCACTTTGCAATTTTACCTGAAATATCTTGTCAATGTCATACCTTCAGTGCAGATATGACCCAACACAGACTAAGTATAGGCTTTCTATCTTTAAAAAAATTGTGCAATGCAATCATGCCAAATAATACAAAATCAAACTTGATGAAAAGTGCACTTGCTCTGATGAGTATCGAGATGTAGGCTACTATATCCATGGAATGCTCTGTTCGTGCTGCAGACTACCATAGGGAATTTGTCTTTATTGTGCTATCTCATTTGTCACAAACATCTGCAATGTTTGTGCAGGGCATTTAATCCAGCCATTATAAAGATATCTCACAAATATTTTTATTTGACTTTACTTTTTCTTTGCCTTTCATTTTCCTTGACTATTGCAGTCTGCTAATATCTCAAGGCTTCTGCATTGTATGTTTGTGTGTGTTCACCCCAGACTTGACTGCCCTTGACCAGCACAAAAACATCCTGTGTCGTACTGCATTAGCACCGAACAGCCCCCGCGATATGCAACTTTTCAGGGAAGTCAGGAACCAATATACACTATCAGTTAGGAAAGCAAAGGCTAGCTTTTTCAAACAGAAATTTGCATCCTGTAGAACTAACTCCAAAAGGTTTTGGGACACTGTAAAGTCCATGGAGAATAAAAGCACCTCCTCCCAGCTGCCCACTGCACTGAGGCTAGGAAACACTGTCACCACCGATAAATGTACGATAATCGAGAATTTCAATAAGCATTTTTCTACGGCTGGCCATGCTTTCCACCTGGCTACCCCTACCCCGGCCACCAGCTCTGCACCCTCCGCTGCAACTTGTCCATGCCCCCCCCGCTTCTCCTTCACACAAATTCAGACAGCTGATGTTCTGAAAGAGCTGCAAAATCTGGACCCCTACAAATCAGCTGGGCTAGACAATCTGGACCCTTTCTTTCTAAAACTAGCCGCCGAAATTGTCGCAACCCCTATTACTAGCCTGTTCAACCCCCCCCCCGAA
The DNA here is from genome assembly GCF_020615455.1 of Coregonus clupeaformis. Taxonomy (NCBI): domain Eukaryota; kingdom Metazoa; phylum Chordata; class Actinopteri; order Salmoniformes; family Salmonidae; genus Coregonus; species Coregonus clupeaformis. The sequence continues at coordinate 459,974 of NW_025533522.1, read as the reverse complement.
AGAGCTGTTAAATCTGGACCCTTACAAATCAGCTGGGCTAGACTATTTTTATTTCACCTTTATTTAACCAGGTAAGCCAGTTGAGAACAAGTTCTCATTTACAACTGCGACCTGGCCAAGATAAAGAAAAGCGTGCGATAAAACCTTCTAAACTTGAAAGCTTACCCACAACCCAACAGAGATTATATGGGGTAAACAAAACATAAAGTAAAAAATAGAACAGAAAATATATATACAGTGTGTGCGAATGTAGTAAATTATGGAGGTAAGGCAATTAATTAGGCCATAGTGCAAAAAAATTACAATTAGTATTAACACTGGAATGATGAAGAGATGATGTGCAAATAGAGATACTGGGGTGCAAATGAGCAAAATAAATAACAATATGGGGATGAGGTAGTTATGTGAGCTAATTTCAGATGGGCTGTGTACAGGTGAAGTGATCGGTAATGTGCTCTAACAACTGATGCCTAAAGTTAGTGAAGGAGATAAGAGTCTCCAGCTTCAGAGAATTTTGCAGTTCGTTCCAGTCATTGGCAGCAGAGAACTGGAAGGAATGGCGGCCAAAGGAGGTGTTGGCTTTGGGGATGACCAGTGAGATATACCTGCTGGAGTGCATACTACGCTATGGTGACCAATGATCTAAGATAAGGCGGGGATTTGCCTAGCAGTGATTTATAGATGACCTGGAGCCAGTGGGTTTGGCGACGAATATGTAGTGAGGACCAGCCAACAAGAGCGTACAGGTCACAGTGGTGGGTAGTATATGGGGCTTTGGTGACAAAACGGATGGCACTGTGATAGAGTACATCCAATTTGCTGAGTAGAGTATTGGAGGCTATTTTGTAAATGACATCGCCGAAGTCAAGGATCGGTAGGATAGTCAGTTTTACGAGGGCATGTTTGGCAGCATGAGTGAAGGAGGCTTTGTTGCGAAAGGTATTTGTAGTTGTCCACATACTCTAGGTCAGACCCGTCGAGAGTAGTGATTCTAGTCGGGTGGGCGGGTGCCAGCAGCGTTCGATTGAAGAGCATGCATTTAGTTTTACTTGTGTTTAAGAGCAGTTGGAGGCTACTGAAGGAGTATTGTATGGTATTGAAGCTCGTTTGGAGGTTTGTTAACACAGTGTCCAATGAAGGGCCAGATGTATACAAAATGGTGTCGTCTGCGTAGAGGTGGATCTGAGAATCACCAGCAGCAAGAGCGACATCATTGATATACACAGAGAAAAGAGTCGGCCAAATAATTGAGCCCTGTGGCACCCCCATTAAAATGCAAATCAATTTATAACATTTTTAACATGCGTTTTTCTGGATTTTTTTGTTGTTATTCTGTCTCTCACTGCTCAAATAAACCTCTGGTTGACAGAGTCGAAAGCCTTGGCCAGGTCGATGAAGACGGCTGCACAGAACTGTCTTTTATCGATCACGGTTATAATATCGTTTAGGACCTTGAGCGTGGCTGAGGTGCACCCATGACCAGCTCGGAAACCGGATTGCATAGCGGAGAAGGTACGGTGTGATTCGAAATGGTCGGTGATCTTTTTGTTAACTTGGCTTTCAAAAACTTTCGAAAGGCAGGGCAGGATGGATATAGGTCTGTAACCGTTTGGATCTAGAGTGTCACCCCCTTTGAAGAAGGGGATGACCGCGGCAGCTTTCCAATCTCTGGGGATCTCAGACGTTACGAAAGAGAGGTTGAACAGGCTATTTGCATGGGCAAATTGCAGCGGAGGGTGCAGAGCTGGTGACCGGGGTAGTGGTAGCCAGGTGGAAAGCATGGCCAGCCGTAGCAAAATGCTTGTTGAAATTCTTGATTATTGTAGATTTATCGGTGGTGATAGTGTTTCCTAGCCTCAGTGCAGTGGGCAGATGGGAGGAGGTGCTCTTATTCTCCATGGACTTTACAGTGTCCCAAAACTTTTTGGAGTTAATGCTACAGGATGCAAATTTCTGTTTGAAAAAGCTAGCTTTTGCTTTCCTAACTGATTGTGTATATTGGTTCCTGACTTCCCTGAAAAGTTGCATATCGGGGGGGCTGTTCGGTGCTAATGCAGTACGCCACATGATGTTTTTGTGCTGGTCAAGGGCAGTCAAGTCTGGGGTGAACACACACAAACACACAATGCAGAAGCCTTGAGATATTACCAGACTGCAATAGTTAAGGAAAATGAAAGGCAAAGAAAAAGTAAAGTCAAATAAAAATATTTGTGAGATTTCTTTATAATGGCTGGATGAAATGCCCTGCACAAACATTGCAGATGCTATTCGATGCTATTGCAGTACGCCACAGGATGTTTTTGTGCTGGTCAAGGGTAGTCAAGTCTGAGGAGAACCAGGGGCTATATCTGTTCTTAGTTCTGAATTTTTTGAATGGGGCATGCTTATTTAAGATTGAGAGGAAAGCACTTTTAAAGAACAACCAGGCATCCTCTACTGACACCAGGTCAATTAGGAAGGCCTGCTCGCTAAAGTGTTTTAGGGAGTGTTTGACACTGATGAGGGGTGGTCGTTTGACCGCGGACCCGTTACTGACGCAGGCAATAAGGCAATGATCGCTGAGATCCTGGTTGAAGACAGCGGAGGTGTATTTAGAGGGTAAGTTAGTCAGGATGATATCTATAAGGGTGCCCATGTTTACGGATTTAGGGTTGTACCTGGAAGGTTCCTTGATAATTTGTGTGAGATTGAGGGCATCTAGTTTGGATTGTAGGATGGCCGGGGTGTTAAGCATATCCCAGTTTAGGTCACCAAGCAGTACGAACTCTTAGGATAGATGGGGGGCAATCAATTCATATATGGTGTCCAGGACACAGCTGGGGGCTGAGGGGGGTCGGTAGCAAGCGGCAACAGTGAGAAAGGTGGATTTTTAGAAGTAGGAGCTCAAACTGTTTGGGCACAGACCTGGATAGTATGATAGAGCTCTGCAGGCTATCTCTATAGTAGATTGCAACTCCACCCCCTCTGGCAGTTCTATCTAGATGGAAAATGTTGTAGTTGGGGATGGAAATGTCTGAATTTTTGGTGGCCTTCCTAAGCCAGGATTCAGACACTGCTAGAACATCAGGGTTGGCGGAGTGTGCTAACGCAGTGAATAACTCAAACTTAGGGAGGAGGCTTCTGATGTTAACGTGCAAAAAAACCAATGCTTTTACGGTTACAGAAGTCAACAAATGATAGCTCCTGGGCAGTAGGAGTGATACTGGGGGCTGCAGGGCCTGGGTTAACCTCTATATCACTAGAGGAACAGAGGAGGACTAGAATAAGGATACGGCTAAAGGCTTTAAGAACTGGTCTTTTAGTGCATTGGGTACAGAGAATAAAGGGGGCATATTTCCTGGTGTTGTAGAATAGATTCAGGGCATTATGTACAGACAAGGATATGGAAGGATATGAGTACAGTGGAGGTAAACCTAAGCGTTGGGTAACAATGAAAGAGATAGCATCACTGGAGGCACCGATTGAGCCGGTCTCCGCGTGTATGCGGGGTGGAACAAAGGAACTATTTGAGGCAGTTTGAGAGGGACTTGGGGCTCTACAGTGAAATTGTACAATAAGAACTAACTGGAACAGCAATAGGCAAGGCATATTGACATGGGAGAGAGGCATAAAGCAATCACAGGTGTTATTTGAGAGAGCTAAGACAACAACTGGTAATGTCGATGAAAGTTTGGGCTGAGGCTAAACAGATAAACAGGACAGGGTACCTTGTAAAGGAACAGTCCAGCAGGCATCAGCTGTGCAGCTGAGTGATCATAAGGTCCAGTGAACAGCAATATGTGAGTCCGAGAGCAGTTCAAATTGGTGCTACAGCACAGGCTAGCAGGAAGCACGGCTGTTGTTTGTGTGTGCTAGCGGGCTGGGGCTAGCAGATGGATCTTCGTGGTCGTCGCAACGGGAAGCCTGTTGAAACCACAGACGATTACGTCGGCAGACCAGTCGTGATGGATCGGCGGGGCTCCGTGTCGACTCTAGGAGGTCCCGTCCTGGTTGACAGAGAGGTAGATAGCCGGGAGATGGGCCTGACTCGAGGCTAGCTCAAGGCTGATTAGCCAACAACAACATCAATTTGGTTGCAGCTAGCTAGTTGCGATGATCCGGTGTTAAAGGTCCAGTGATTCAGTGATTCCGACAGAAAAACCGATATGTTCTGGGTTGATAACGCGCTGTGCAGACAGTGCAGACTGGCCGATACAGACCTATATCCATCCTGTTACAGACCTATATCCATCCTGCCCTGCCTTTCGAAAGTATTTGAAAGCCTAGTTAACAAACAAATCACTGACCATTTCTAATCCCACCGTACCTTCTCCGCTATGCAATCTGGTTTCCGAGCTGGTGCAACTCAGCCACGCTCAAGGTCCTAAACGATATAATAACCGCGATCGATAAAATACATTACTGTGCAGCCTTCTTCATCGACCTGGCCAAGGCTTTTGACTCTGTCAATCACCGCATTCTTATTGGCAGACTAAATAGCCTTGGTTTCTCAAATGACTGCCTCGCCTGGTTCACCAACTACTTTTCAGATAGAGTTCAATGTGTCAAATCGGAGGGCCTGTTGTCTGGACCTCTGGCAGTCTCTATGGGGGTGCCACAGGGTTCAATTCTCGGGCCGACTCTATTCTCTGTTTATATCAATGATGTCGCTCTTGCTGCTGGTGACGCTCAGATCCACCTCTACGCAGACGACACCTTTTTCTATACATCTGGCCCTTCACTGGACACTGTGTTAACAAACCTCCAAACGAGCTTCAATGCCATACAACACTCTTTACGTGGCTTCAATCGAATGCTCCTTGCACCCGCCCACCCGACTAGAATCACTACTCTCGGCAGGTCTGACTTAGAATATGTGGACAACTACAAATAACTAGGTGTCTGGTTAGACCATAAACTCTCCTTCCAGACTCACATTAAGCATCTCCAATCCAAAGTTAAATCTAGAATCGGCTTCCTATTTTGCAACAAAGCCTCCTTCACTCATGCTGCTAAACATGCCCTCGTAAAACTGACTATCCTACCGATTCTTGACTTCGGCGATGTCATTTACAAAATAGCTTCCAACATTCTACTCAGCAAATTGGATGTAGTCTATCACAGTGCCATCTGTTTTGTCACCAAAGCCCCATATACTACCCACCATTGTGACCTGTATGCTCTCGTTGGCTGGCCCTCACTACATATTAGTCGCCAAACCCACTGGCTCCAGGTCATCTATAAATCACTTCTAGGCAAATCCCTGCCTTGTCTTAGATCATTGGTCACCATAGCAACACCCACCCGTAGTATGCGTTCCAGCAGGTATATCTCACTGGTCATCCCCAAAGCCAACACCTCCATTGGCTGCCATTCCTTCCAGTTCTCTGCTGCCAATGACTGGAACGAACTGCAAAAATCTCTGAAACTGGAGACACTTATCTCCCTCACTAACTTTAAGCATCAGTTGTCAGAGCAGCTTACCGATCACTGCACCTGTACACAGCCCATCTGTAATTAGCCCACCCAACTACCTCATCCCCATATTGTTATTTACATTGTTATTTATTTTGCTCATTTGCACCCCAGTATCTATATTTGCACATCATCTTCTGCACATCTATCACTCCAGTGTTAATACTAAATTGTAATTATTTTTGCACTATGGCCTATTTATTGCCTTACCTCCATAACTTACTACATTTGCACACACTGTATATAGATTTTCTATTGTGTTATTGACTGTACGTTTTGTTTTTGTTTATTCCATATGTAACTCTGTTGTTGTTGTTTTTATCGCACTGCTTTGCTTTATCTTGGCCAGGTCGCAGTTGTAAATGAGAACTTGTTCTCAACTGGCTTACCTGGTTAAATAAAGGTGAAATAAAAAAATAAAAAGATACTCCAAGGCTTATCTAGTTGTTTTATGAATAAAAAAAAACATAAATGGAGGTGTTTTGGTTATGTAAAAGCCTGCAGCTCCTCTTAACCTAAAATTACTTTTAGAAATAAGATGCAGTACTCTGGGAGCCTCAGCTGTTTCCCTGATGTGCCACTTAGCTAACCATGACAGAGATATTAAGCTTAATGTCATTTCCATACGCATTTGTAGAGAAGAGTATTAGGGCCAAGTGAAGAGAAAAACTAATAACGGTGATGTGTGGTGGTACTTAGATAAATACATTTGAGAATAAAGTCTAGATTACATTTCGTGAAAAGTTGCAATATTTCGAGAATAAAGTTGCAATATTTCCAGAATACCATTAAAATTACATTTCAAGAAGCTTGAAAATATTATTTGGAGGCTACAGCAGAATATTTTTCTCAGCCATAATCACATGCGACAACTGGGATCAGCACGGCGCACACTACACTGATGTACGGAATACATATTAGGAACTCCACCATTCCTCCTCCTCAAACCTCACCCCTCGCTTAGTCAAGTATCAACCCTGCACTAGTCAAGTGTCAGGGCTAACCTATTACAATCTTAGAGTTCTGGTACACCACCCTTATCTTAATATCACTAAAATAACATGGGTTGGTTTAATCAATTAAAACAATCCATGCCCATTTCAAACCTATTTCCTAAATGTAAGCAAATTAATTGGCTATAACGCATTGATCCTGCTTTGTAGCTAGACCTAACCCATCTAGTTTAGGCTGTAAATAAAATAACATCGCTGCCTGGTACAGTTGAAACAGGGATTAATCCGTGAAGAGCACACTTCTCCAGCGTGCCAGTGACCATCGAAGGTGAGCATTTTTCCACTGAAGTCGGTTACGACGCCGAACTGCAGTCAGGTCAAGACCCTGGTGAGGATGACGAGGACGAGCACACAGATGAGCTTCCCTGAAATTGTTTCTGACAGTTTGTGCAGAAATTCTTTGGTTGTGCAAACCCACAGTTTCGTCCTGGTGGCTGGTCTCAGATGATCCCGCAGGTGAAGAAGCCGGATGTGGAGGTCCCGGGCTGGCGTGGTTACACGTGGTCTGCGGTTGTGTGGCCGGTTGGACGTACTGCCAAATTCTCTAAAACGACGTTGGAGGTGGCTTATGGTAGAGAAAGGAACATTACATTCTCTGACAATAGCTCTGGTGGATATTCCTGCAGTCAGCTTGCCAATTGCACGCTCCCTCAAAACTTGAGACATCTGTGGCATTGCAAATTTTAGAGTGGCCTTTTATTGTCCCCAGCACAAGGTGCACCAGTGTAATGATCAGGCTGTTTAATCAGCTTCTTGATATGCCACACCCATCAGGTGAATGGATTATCTTGACAAAGGAGAAATGCTCACTAACAGGGATGTAAACAAATTTCTGGGATCTTTTATTTCAGCTTATGAAACATGGGACCAACACTTTACATGTTGCATTTATATTTTTGTTCAGTGTAGTATGATATGTTATGTTTGGTATGGTTGCACAAGACAGATGGTTACTTAAAGCTAGGGTTGTTGATCGGGGTGGATGGGTGGGCGTATACCGCAAAGGTCTGGCAACCCAAATGTTGCGAGTTTGAATCTCATCATGAACAACTTTAGCTAATTAGCAACTTTTCAACTACTTACTACTTTATAGCTACTTTGCAACTACTTAGCATGTTAGCTAACCCTTCCCCTAACCCTAACCCTTTTAGCTAACCCTTCCCCTAACCCTACGCTTAACCCTTTACCCTAACTCCTAAACTTAACCCTAACCTTAACCCTAACCCCTAGTCTAGCCAACGTTAGCCACCTAGCTAGAATTTCTGAACATATCATATGTTTAACAAATTCGTAACATATTGTACATTTTGCAAATTCATAACAAATTGTACATTTAGCAAATTCGTAACATATAATACGATTTTGTAATTCGTAACATATCATACGAAATGGGTGATGGACATCCACAAATTAATACATACCATATGAAACGTAACATCATACTAAATGAAGTGTCTCGGATTTACATACAGAATAATACGAAATGCTCCGAGACCAGGTTGCAGCATCTCCAAAGTTTTGGCATCTTCCATAAGAGACATGCATTTTTCTACATTGACATGGACACGGTGCAACCTTAAGTAGGAAGGCTGCTGGCAGGCTTTGGCTGCGGTACAGCAAAGCCAAGTCAGCCCGTGCTCATGGTTCTCACAGGGGATGTAAAATGATAGGCTACAATGACTTTGCTCATGATGCATGTCACAAATGACATGTCACAACAACACCCTTAGCGCTTTAGACACGAAACACCAATACCAATGTAACAGCACATCAAAATAGATAAAAAATGTCCTTGAATTTTTCATCCAGTATGCATAATAGTACAGTCCACACTCAAAGGCGATGACTCAAGTTGTGGTCCTCTGTAGCTCAGCTGGTAGAGCATGGCGCTTGTAACACCAAGGTAGTGGGTTCGATCCCCGGGACCACCCATACATAAAAATGTATGCACACATGACTGTAAGTCACTTTGGATAAAAACGTCTGCTAAATGGCATATTATTATTAAGTTTGTTTAATTTTGGAGTAGCCTATAGACTAAGCCAATTATATACCAAAGACATCTTAAATCTTTTTTTATATACAGTGCATTTGGAAAGTATTCAGACCCCTTGACTTTTTCCACATTTTGTTACGTTACAGCCGTATTCAAAAATGTATTAAAGCAAAAACAGGTTTTTAGAAATGTTTGCAAATGTATTAAAAATAAAAAATATAAATAATACATTTACATAAGTATTCAGACCCTTTACTCATTACTTTGTTGAAGCACCTTTGGCAGTGATTACAGCCTCAAGTCTTCTTGGGTATGACGCTACAAGCTTGGCACAACTGTATTTGGGGAGTTTCTCCCATTCTTCTCTGCAGATCCTCTCAAGCTCTGTCAGGTTGGATGGGGAGCGTCGCTGCACAGCTATTTTCAGGTCGCTCCAGAGATGTTTGATCGGGTCCAAGTCCGGGCTCTGGCTGGTCCACTCAAGGGCATTCAGAGACTTGTCCCGAAGCCACTTCTGCATTGTCTTGGCTGTGTGCTTAGGATCGTTGTCCTAGTGGAAGGTGAACCTTCACCCCAGTCTGAGGTTTTCATCAAGGATCTCTCTGTACTTTGCTCCATTCATCTTTCCCTCGATCCTGACTAGTCTCCCAGTCCCTGAAAAACATCTCCACAGCATGATGCTGCCACCACCATGCTTCACCATAGGGATGGTGCCAGGTTTCCTCCAGACGTGATGCTTGGCATTCAGGCCAAAGAGTTTAATCTTGGTTTCATCAGACCAGAGAATCTTGTCCTTTAGGTGCCTTTTGGCAAACTCTAAACGGGCTGTCATGTGCCTTTTACTGAGGAGTGGCTTTCGTTTGGCCACTCTACCATAAAGGCCAGATTGGTGGAGTGCTGCAGAGATGGTTATCCTTCTGGAAGGTTGTCCCATCTCCACAGAGGAACTCTGGAGCTCTGTCAGAGTGACCATCGGGTTCTTGGTCACCTCCCTGACCAAGGCCCTTCTCCCCCAATTGCTCAGGTTGGCCGGGCAACCATCTCAAGGAAGAGTTTTGGTGGTTCCAAACCTCTTTTATTTTTTATTTTTTATTATTTAGCAGACGCTCTTATCCAGAGCGACTTACAGTTAGTGAGTGCATACATTTTTCATACTGGCCCCCTGTGGGAATCGAACCCACAACCCTGGCGTTGCAAGCGCCATGCTCTACCAATTGAGCTACAGGAGGCCTTGATTTTAACTGTATTACTCTTTTGTCGCAGAGAATGTTCCTGATGCATCAGGAAATTCAAATGAGCTTTGTGAGTGGCTGAAAATGAGCAGTTCTCTTTCTCTCCATGCGGGGGCAGTCGAGTCATCGGTATCAGGTCTTGCTATCAAAATGGTTCTATCTCGCTGGCTCAAACGCTAGGCCTAGGGCTTATTACTGCAACATTCAAATGTACAAAAATGTATCTGAAATGCAGCCACACACATCAACAACTGCTGTTTTACAGTATATAGCATAATAACACAAGATTGATATTGGTCTCCACTAGGCCATGACATACAATTGTCTAGTGTATCCTAAGGTTATGAATGAACTGAACATTCAGTTTAGCTAGCTAACCAACAACTGTAAAGATGTATTTGACAGACAACAAGTCCTCATTGTGCAAATTTATTTCTGTTTTCAATAAACATTGGAGACAAAATATAGCTTACATGTTGTCAACAATCTAAACCAACCCAGTCTGTTTTGACCCATAGTTTGGTTTTGTTGCCAAACAACCAACCTGTCTATAGGCCTACCGTGTCGCGTGAGTTCAATACCGGCCCACGCCCTTCTGGCACAAATAACTCAATCCCCCGATTTACATTATGTAGTTACACATTTCAAATATTGACCTGGATAAGAACAGACCATACCAGACACTTTTGGATAACATAAATAGGAAACTAATAAAATAGTAAGTCAGTAGGCTACACCAGTGGTTCCCAACCTTTTTCGGTCACTGTACCACCAACGGTTCTTTGCTCTGCTAGGAGTACCCCTAAAGTACCCCCTCGTGCATTTTACCAATAAGCCTATGGTCTTATACTGCAGGTCTTCTCAAGTACCACCTGTGGGTAGGCCTAGTACCCCTGGTTGGGAACCACTGGGCTACACCAACATTAGTTTCCATTCATACAAAGTGTTGGGTAAATTGCCACAGTAGATTTGCTGTGGTAAACGAGGACATACTTTATTTCTATTGAACGGAATGCTTGTCAAATAGATATAACGCCCCTTAGTCTGTTCAAAAAAGACTAAGTTGTTGCGATGACAATACCAACCAGAGAGCAAACATATATTGAAAGACTTTGGTTTCAAGCATCTTTTAGGGAGCGGTGATGACGTGACCAATAATGGTTGCAATTGAAATCAGCTGTGTGGGTGAATTTAGCGTGTATTGATGGTTTAATAAAACATCAGCTGGTGATAATAAGGATGCTGCCTTTTGTGGCAGAATTTCTAGACAGGACGTCAAAATTGGCATGTCCCAATCTCATGTATCCTTCACCAGGGAGGCTATTCCATAACACCTTGCGGCGCAGCAAAAAAATACTGAATTAATGGCAGACAGAAGTCCCCGCTTGGGATAACATTTTCCAGAAGAATAAGCAATAACTTTGTGAAATGTAAGTATAAAGTGTATTTATTCACTAAATTATGTAAAATGTTCAACAAATTACTTTCATATGAATTGTGAATTTAAATGTTGAGTAAGCTCGTTGCCAAGCTAGATAGCTAACACGTCAGACGCGATTGCTAGCTAGCAAGCGATCTCATCCTGCTTATCGGCTGTTTAGAGATGAATAACTAAACCAACTATCTGTAGATTCCGCAATGTGTCAATTGTGAAGACCCGGACAGTTTTTAAATCATGAATTGGTGAACTTGCTAGTGTAGTGTATTAAGATTATGACTTTGTTAATGGTTTTAAGTGGAACCTGAGAGGATGTTTATTTTAGTGTCAAGAGGGAATGTTTTAGTGTGACGCCACATACAACAGACAGGAAGTGTGTGTTGTAGACAGGGGATTGGACAGTAGAGGGAGCCACCCATATCTTGGGAAGATTATATATACTGGGTAAAAACGAAGAAGAGGTTAGAGCGGCCATTGCAATCTGGGACGCCGTTCTCCGGGTGATCTGGACACCTGTAAACTCATGCTGAAATCTTGTGATATGAATAAAACTTATGATCAAGGTTCAGTATGAGCGGACTCCTTTGTTTGACAGCAATAATTACCAGCATTGACTCGATACTACAAATGGGGGCTCGTCCGGGATCGGTCTGCATCTTCCTTTTGTTCCATTCGTGAGCCGCGAGGTGACTCCCGCTCAAGCAGGATAAGGTGAGATTCCTCACCAATTTTGGGCGCTAGTTGGTTCGCTGGCTTATGGGTGTGCATTGGAAAGATGTACCGTGGAAAATTACTTGTGTGTGCTGATGTGGTGTTGTTGCTGTCGACTAAGGGTTTGTCATAATTATTAAAAATGTTGGTTGCATTGGTGAACGGCGCAAAAGGAGAAGGAATAGGCTTGAATAGGAATTCTAGAACAATCGATGGTAGTGAATAAGGCAGATATACAAGGCAGATATACAAGGCAGATATACGTATACAATTAGGGCATTGTGGATCTGGAAAGACCTCTGAAACGAGGCCATCATAGGATGGGCTGAAAATCCTTCTACGCGTTAGAGGTGTATTAGGTCGGTTCTGGGAACTGGAGAGTGGAATATACATTCTATTGCATGTTACCGCTCAGCTGGTGTTTGACAAAGCATTTGTCTGATGTGACCTCTCATAAGAATATCCATAACTCACGGCAGCATAAAGTTAGTGACAAAGGAAAAAAAGAATTTAGGCGCAATGCAGGTTACATTGTTAAATGCCACATGGTACATACAGGCTAATGCTAAATGCTAATGCTAAATGCTACATGCTGCATGCTAACATGTGACCTTAGAGGGCCATTGCGAAGGAATAAAGCCTCTTAAATTATGTTTGTGTGTGTAGAATTTAGGTTCTATGCTTTGTGAGCTCTGTTAAATGTTGTTTGACTATGAGGGGAAAACTGAGTTACAGCAGGACTGTTAACTGTCTGTTTGGGTTGGGGAGAGAGCTGAGAAGCTCCCTTCCACGGTGAAATCGTATTGTTAAATGTACTGCGCATGCGTTTGATTTTACTACACTACAACACGTGGGATTTTACTACACTAGAGTGACGTAGGGGTAAATCGGTCATTCCTCTGTTTTATTTATTTTTATCTTTATTTATTTCACCTTTATTTAACCAGGTAAACCAGTTGAGAACAAGTTCTCATTTACAACTGCGACCTGGCCAAGATAAAGCAAAGCAGTGCGATAAAAACAACAACACAGAGTTACATATGGGGTAAAACAAAACAAAGTCAAAAATACAACAGAAATACATATAATATACAGTGTGTGCAAATTTAGCAAGTTATGGAGGTAAGGCAATAAAATAGGCTATAGTGCAAAATAATTACAATTAGTATTAACACTGGAATGATAGATGTGCAAGAGATGATGTGCAAATAGAGATACTGGGGTACAAATGAGCAAAATAAATAACAATATAGGGATGAGGTAGTTGGGCGGGCTAATTTCAGATGGGCTGTGTACAGGTGCAGTGATCGGTAAGGTGCTCTGACAACTGATGCTTAAAGTTAGTGAGGGAGATAAGTGTCTCCAGCTTCAGAGATTTTTGCAATTTGTTCCAGTCATTGGCAGCAGAGAACTGGAAGGAATTGCGGCCAAAGGAGGTGTTGGCTTTGGGGATGACCAGTGAGATATACCCGCTGGAGCGTAGACTACGGGTGGGTGTTGCTATGGTGACCAATGAGCTAAGATAAGGCGGGGATTTGCCTAGCAGTGATTTATAGATGGCCTGGAGCCAGTGGGTTTGGCGACGAATATGTAGTGAGGACCAGCCAACAAGAGCGTACAGGTCACAGTGGTGGGTATTATATGGGGCTTTGGAGACAAAACGGATGGCACTGTGATAGACTACATCCAATTTGCTGAGTAGAGTGTTGGAGGCTATTTTGTAAATGACATCGCGAAGTCAAGGATCGGTAGGATAGTCAGTTTTACGAGGGCATGTTTGGCAGCATGAGTGAAGGAGGCTTTGTTGCGAAATAGGAAACCGATTCTAGATTTAACTTTGGATTGGAGATTCTTAATGTGAGTCTGGAAGGAGAGTTTACAGTCTAACCAGACACCTAGATATTTGTAGTTGTCCACATACTCTAGGTCAGACCCGTCGAGAGTAGTGATTCTAGTCGGGTGGGCGGGTGCAAGCAGCGTTCGGTTGAAGAGCATGCATTTAGTTTTACTAGTGTTCAAGAGCAGTTGGAGGCTACTGAAATTCACTGTGTTACACTGTGCTGCGGGGAGACACGGACACAGACGAACGTAGAGATTTGAACACGAATGGAATGTTCTAGTTGTTACGTCGGCTGTTGTTTGAAAATGAAACTATTTGTTGAGATCTATTGAATTTATAAATTAGATATATGTTGACGGATTAAAATAAATAAAATAAAATGACGGATTAAAATAAATAAAAATGTTATTGAGCTATTTATTCCTAAGTTAATTCTTAGAGCGAATGTGAGTGGAGGAATATTGAATGGTTGAAGTGACTCAGTGACTGCATAGACTGCTAAATTCGTTTTCTGTTTCTCTGTTCTTTTGTCATATGAGAGGCGATGGGACGAGAGAGAGAGAAAGAGAGGAGGTGCTGACGTGTACATCACGTGACAAGGGGTGACGCGACAGAGGATCGAGTCAAAAGGTTTTGGTGCTGTTCTGTTTACAAAATCTTCCCCTACAGGATATTTGATGTTATGACAATTTCACAGAGACTTGGCAACAGACTGATCAATTGAATAAAATTTGCATTTTGGAGTTTCTGTGCATCACTTGGTTTGATTACAGTTGTGTTGGGAATCGAGTACTGACATTATTCTGTAAAATTAAGATAATTTGGTGCTTATAAAGCAAGGGGGTTTATGGGTATTGTAGTGTTGTAGGATTGGAAGTCTTTATTTTTGGATTGCTCTGAAGTTGACTACTTGCATTTACTTTCCTGATGGGATGTGGTAAGATAGCCACTAATTGATAAATTGGTAAAATAGGATATAGAAATAAAAAAATGTTTTTGATTATTCATAATTTTTTTATTGATTTTTTAATTGATTTTTTATTTTAGTTAAAAATAGTTTTTTGAATTTATTTTTTATTATTTTTTTTTTATATTCATATTTTTATTGATTGATTTTTGTTTAGTTTATATTAATAATTAAAGGGGGGAAGCCATAGGCTATATAGTCTGAAATAAAATAATTCACAATAAAGGAATATAAAAGAGTTGGTACAATGGGAAAAAAGATATCAGGACTATGAAGGTAATTACACCTGTTGATATAGTACAAAATAGTAATCCTTTAACTAAAGTATTGCAAGGTTATCCGGCAAATGGAACAACAGTTGGCCTGACATTGAACAACCACGGACAGTAGAGGGACTCTTAACCCTGACATAATCAACATAATGAAAGTGCTTCTGTCAATTCATAAAGCAGATCAAAAGAAAGGGAAAAAGGGAACAACGTAAAGAAAAGAGACAAAGAGAGCTGGGTGTTCTTAAGCTGTTTGAAGATGAAGGACAAAAACTGATGAAAGATACCAACGATAAGAGAAACAAAGGTATAGAGAAAATGCTAAAGGAAGAGAAGGCAACAGAAAAACTAAGGGCAGAAGTCAGTATACCTTTCTCACATACGGATTCAGCAAAAAGACCCCCACCTTATGAGAAGGAAGTAGAGCTTAGGGATGTTTATCCTCAGCTTCCAGTGATCATCCAGGAGGGTGATTATTGCATCAGAGATGAAGATGAACGAATAATAGAGAGAGGACAAGCAGAAACGACGATAAAAATGAATCCAAAACTCCAAAAGTAGGAAGAAAACGAGATGTCTGGAAACTAAGGGTGGAGTGAGGTTAAGGAAGATGGAACATGAAGATGAAGAAGAAGATGATGATGATCAGAGTGATTGAGAAGAGATCATGGGTGGATATGACTCTGTGATCAGAAGGAAGTTGGCAAGAGAGGAAAGAAGAAGGATACTAGAGATTTGATCTCTGATGGAAGGAAGGAAGAAGGATACAAGAGATTTGATCTCTGATGGAAGGTGAAGATGGAGAAAGCGATGAAGATTTGGAGATTAAAGGTGCTTCATATTCAAGAGGATTTTATCCTACAATGATTAGCAAAGAAGAAATAGAGATATAGACTGATGTGTATTATGCCTGGATAAGGGGAATAATTTAGAAGAGACAACGAGAACTGGAACAACAACTCAAGAAGCTGAAGAGAAGAGGAAAAAACTGCTGAGAAAAGGATCCCAAGAATTGGAGGAGAAGAATACATTGAGACCAAGGAAAGAGAGAAAAGTAAGAAGATGATGGAAGATGATATTTCGAGGGCAAAACTTAGAATATAAGCTGTTGAAGAATACTGATATGTCAACAACCAGAAAGAACAGGACGAAGAAACTCTCAGAAAACTCAATCAAATACAACTGGTGGAAAATAAGAAGGAGAAGAAACAAGCTTTGGTTATGCAGAATCAGTGTGAACCAAATCAACAATCACTGCCATAGCTTCAACTGAACAAGGTCAAATGCAATTGTATCAGCCACCAATGACGGTACCAGTTGTTTCATATCCACAGCCAGTTTCTGGACAGACACAGAATTGGAGAGGAAGAGGACGAGGAGGCTTAGAAGGAGGAGGAAGGTTTCAGCCACACTTCCAGCAACTTTCAGAAGAGTGTTATAATTGTGGACAGGTTGGTCACTTTACCTGTGAGTGCAATGCGTCAGGAGGAAACAACAGAGGGAATTTCTGAGGAAGATAAAGGAGCAAGTGAAGATCACCTGTTCTCCAGGTGAACCCTTAAAGGAGCAAGGATTCTAGATTGCCTAGAAGATACGAAGGGGGGTGTCAGCTGATAGCACCGATTAGGGAGAAGAAGAAAAATATCTAACAATTGAAGTGAAAACAAAGGACTATGAGAAGTGATGGTGAATAGAGGAAAATCTTTTATCTGTGTTGAGCCTAAAGAGGTTAAACATCTCACTATGTAAAATTAACTAATTAGGATAGGGATTTGAGAAAGTAAAACAGTTGATTACTCTTAAGGAACCAATTTGAGCTCTGCTATAAAAAATCAAAGATAAATTAAAATACACATACTGGTATTAGAACATATACCTATTGCATTGTTGGGAAGAGATGCATGGTGTAAATTGAACTGTACAATAAGATGTACACTAAACGGCTGTCTGGTAGAAGATTTTAAAAGAGTAGGGTTTTTGGGAATCATATTTGCTTGAAAATAATATCATAGGAAGGATGACAATCTATTAGACTGCCTATTAGACAATCTGTCTGAAAAATAAAATTACAAGGGGTGACTGTTATTCTGGGTTACATTCCTACACCAAGAGATTGCAAACTAGGCTAAAAGGTGTTTGATCGTTTGCCAAGTCTGTGTGTAAAGAAGTCAGAAGCAGGTGGGGACTTCCCAATCACATATTCTAAAATTGGTGGTAAAGGATTTTGTGAATAAATCAGTGGAAAAGGTTTTTAAAGGTTAGGAGAAAAGTTAGATTTAAAAAAAAGTTAGGAGAACTAGGGTTGAAGGAACTCTAGGGCAGTAAGCTAAGTTTCAAAGTTAGTAGTAAGAGAGAGAACAGTGGTGAAGGAAAATTTAGAGTTTAGTGGGAAGATAGATATGGTAGGAGTTTAGATCTGTTAGGAGCAGATGCATTGAGAAAGTATGCGTTGCTGAATGATAAGAGAAGATTGAGGGTGATTGAGTATCAATATTTACAATTCCCAGCAGGAAGATCAAGGTAATTGTAGGTGTATTTTTTTATAATCAAAAGTTTGAAAGTGAGGGTTTAGAGTAGGAAGAGAGAGTGAATGTAGTGACACTAGTGGTGATAGATGGAAGTACAAGTAAAGAGTTCAAAGCTTTGGGGAAACTAGATGAAACAACGACAATGACATCAACACTTCAGTCTATTATAACAACAGTGGGAAGCAATTTAACTCTTTCAACATTGATAGTTATTAAAGCCATAAATATATCGCATTTGATTACGAGGGAACCAATAGCTCCAGCACCAATTTTAGACGAAAATACTGTTATTAGGGTTAGGATGGGTGATACAGCTCATCTTCCTTGTAGCTGTGAGAGATGGAGTGGGGGAGGGGACGTTCCTCCCACATGGAGAGATAATTATGGAGAAGAAGTATTGTTATCAGGACCAGATGTAGAAGCGATGCCCCCTAGTCAAAGGAAGTATATTTTGTACAACGATATGAAGTGGAAGAGGGTTATGAGTGATTGTTCACTTATTTTGCGTAATGTTACAGAGAAAGATCAGGGAGAATATATGTGTACTTATCTAGTGCAAGCATTAAAATTTGTTCCGGTTAAGAATTATTGGTTAAAAGGCTATGTAATTCGTAAAGTGACGCTTATAATGGAATATTTGAAGTCTGTTGAAGCTTCCACAGTCACTAAAGGAGTTCAGGAGAAGTATATTACAGTAGCCACTCCAACAGAAAATAATACACAGAGGATATCGGTAGCTTTCCCACTAGAAGTAGTTAAGGGTGTTAATACATCAACTAAATCAACTACTTTAATGGTAACTTTGAAAGGGATTAATGGTACGACGGCAATAACAAATGTAGGAAGTATGACACAGACACAAACAACAACTTTTCTGAAATTAAAGGATGTAGCAAGAGTGACTCAGGAGTTTATGGTACGGATGGAGAGTGCTGTCAATGGTAGTAAGGATAGGGTTAAAATAGGAGAGCAGATGGTGGTAGAGAAGAATATAGATTCATCTGAAATAGTGCAAGATACTATCATGGAGGTACAGGATGAGTTCTTTGATTTCAATATAACATCAGAAGATACATCTGATCAATACCGCTCGTTAGGGAAGAGAGAAACTAAATGGAAGGCATATGGATTTGATTCTTCTGTTTTGAAGATTAAAGATGAATGGGCAGGTAGGAATCTTTGGTTCCAACAGTTAACTCATTCTGTAAGATCAGTGGGGAATCATGAGGGTCCATGTCTGTTGAGAATTCCAGCACCAGGCACGTGGGGTTCCATTTTAGAGACGGTCGCTCAACCGCTATCGAGTACGTGTCAATCTTATGCTTTGTCATGGCTGTTGTATCAGCAACAATCATTAACAGATAAAATAATGTCGTTGTCAAAACATTTGTTTAAGCCTAGGTTTAGGTGTTCTTGGTTAAATGAATTACCCTATGTGAATTTGTTAGATGGGAAGGAAAATCAGGTAACAGCGAACCCTGAAGCATTGGAGGTGAAACCAGTGAGGGCTGAAAGTTGTTTTTGTTCTAATAAAACATATGATGGAAGGGGTATGTTTATGGGAATATCAGATTGTGATGATTATATGATGACTTTGGGTAAGCATGACCTTAAGGGTAGTAATGAGAAATATAATGGTTTTTTTTTTTTTTTTTTTTTTTTTATATATATATATATTTTTATTTTTATTTATTTTTTTCGGGGATGGATCAGCTTAATATTGCAGATAGATTGTATCTTCTATCAATGTAATTGTCTGCATCACTTCCAATCCCCCATGTTTTTTTTATTTTTTATATATATTCCCCTTTATTACTTTTCAACCCCACCATCCTTTCCCTACTTGGAGTAAATTAGTGAACAACAACGCCCAGGCCTCTACTTCCGGTCTATACTTACTATCTACACCTTATGGACAGAGTTAATTTTACAATAATTCTATATCTATCTATATATATATATATATATATATATACATATATATATATATATATATATATATATATATATATATATTTATTTATTTTTTGCTCCTAAACTTCTTCTACTCTCAACCTCTCCGATCATTTTCATGATGTCCATCCGGTTTGCTTCTAAATGCCATATCTTTCTAACTGTGCTCTTTCCCAAAAGCTCCCAACATACAACCTATATACTTATTATGGACACAGTATGCTTACATTATTAGCTATCTTTGTTATTATTTGTTGTTATTTGTTATTAGTCCCATCCTTCAACTCTATTCAATACCTCCCATCTATCTCTTAACACCATCCATATAGGATTTCTATTTGCCATATATATTTCAACCATACTGTGATGTTTTACAAAAGTTCTGAACCTTTCTATTCTCATTGCTTCTACAGATTGTGAATTAAAAATAAACATTTTTGCTAAAAGTATTATTATATTATTGATTGATTGACTATGACTTTTCAGATCACCCAGTAATGCTATCTGCAAGGTTAGTTCCAGGTAAATATTGCAATCCTTTAGCCATTCCTGGACCTGTGTCCAAAAACAAGCTACAAATGGACAGAACCAAAACAAATGATCTAATGATTCTATCTCTTCACAGCAAAATCTGCAGAGCTGGGAAGATTGTATCCCCCATATAAATAACATTCTATTGGTAGCAAGAATTTTATATAATAATTTAAATTGAAAGATTCTAATTTTTGAATCCGGTGTCGCTTTTTGCGTGTCAGTTCATAAACACTATGCCATGGGATCGTGCGTCAAAGATCTCTTCCCAACTATTTTGCAATCTATATGGGACTGCTGTCAATCCTTTGGTCCTTAAGTGAAACTGATATACTTTTTTTATTTATCACAGTTTTCCTTAACCAATTATGTTCTTTAATGCAAGGCCGACAGACAAGTTCCTTACTTTCTCCCCCTTCAACTTTCCTCTTCCACTTTTGCGGTAAGGCTGCAATTATTTGGTTGTAATTTTGGGTAGAGCAGACATTTCCATATGTTTTTGTTAGCTGCATGTGCGACATAACTCCACCAGTCCTACCGATGATATCATTTACGAAGATTATACCTTTTTTAAACATTCTGTCAAAAATAAAGGTTTTTTGTCAATTAGTATATTTGAATTTAACCACAATATTTGTTGCATTATTTGTTCTGTCGTTTCTGGAGGATTAAATTGAAATTGCAACCAACTTTCTATGGCTTGTTTTAGAAATAGTGACATTTGGGAGATTATTTCCTTTTCAAATAACTGAAAGTGAGAGGTTGTAATCTGAATAAAAGGAAAAAGGCCTTTCTTGAACAGTGGGTGAGACAATCTTACTAATTTGCTTGAGAACCAGTTCGGATTTAAGTATAACTTTTGGATGACTGAAGATTTTAGTGATAGGTCTAATGCTTTAATATTTAATAATTTCTGTCCTCCGAATTCATATTCATTATATAAATATGCTCTTTTAATTTTGTCTGGCTTGCCGTTCCAAATAAAATTGAATATTTTTTTCTCATATAATTTTAAAAAACTGTTTGCTAGGCGTAGGCAAGACCATAAGCAAATAGGTAAACTGGGATAATACTAAAGAGTTAATCAGGTGATTTTTCCACAAATTGACAGGTATTTTCCTTTCCATGGTAGTAAGATCTTATCTATTTTTGCTAACTTTCTATTAAAATTTATTGGAAGTGAGATCATTTATTTCCTTTGGGATATGTATTCCGAGTATATCCACATCACCATCAGACCATTTTATTGGTAAACTACATGGTAATGTAAAAATTGTATTTTTTAGTGATCCAATACGTAATATAGTACATTTGTCATAATTTGGTTTTAATCCAGAGAGGTTAGAAAATGTATCTAGATCCTCTATGAGGCTGTGGAGGGATTCAATACGTAATATAGTACATTTGTCATAATTTGGTTTTAATCCAGAGAGGTTAGAAAATGTATCTAGATCCTCTATGAGGCTGTGGAGGGATTCTAGTTGTGGATCTAAAAGAAAACATGAATCATCTGCGTACAATGACACCTTTGTTTTTTAAGCCCTGTATTTCTAATCCTCTGATATTATTATTGGATCTGATTTTAATAGCTAACATCTCGATGGCCACAATAAATAGATATGCCGATAGTGGACAACCTTGTTTCACTCCTCTTGACAGTTTGAAACTTTCTGAGAAATAGCCATTATTTACTATTTTACACCTAGGGTTACTATACATGATTTTGACCCATTTTATAAGAGATTCTCCAAAATTGAAATGCTCCAGGCATTTATATATAAATTCCAGTGGAACTTTATCAAATGCCTTTTCGAAGTCTGCTATGAATAGCAGGCCTGGTTTCCCATATTTTCCATAGTGTTCTATTGTTTCCAATACTTGCCTTATATTATCTCCAATGTATCTTCCATGTAAAAAACCTGTCTGATTAGAATGAATAATATCCGACAATACCTTTTTAATTCTATGCGCTATACATTTTGCTAGGATTTTTGCATCACAACACTGAAGTGTAAGGGGCCTCCAATTTTGTAAATGGACTGGATCTTTATATTTTCCACTTGTATCCTGTTTCAGTAATAATGAGATCAGACCTTCTTCTTGAGTGTCAGATAATCTACCATTTACATAGGAGTGGTTAAAACATGCTAATAACGGTCCTCTTAGTATATCAAAAAGGTTTGGTATACCTCGATTGGTATGCCATCCAACCCTGGAGTTTTCCCGGACTTAAAGTCTTTAATTGCATCCAGAAGTTCCTCCTCTGTAATTTCACCTTCACATGAGTCTTTCTGTGTGGCTGTTAATTTGACATTATCAATAGGAAAAAAATCTCTACAATTAGCTTCAGTTAGAGGAGATGGAGGCGACTGAAAAGAAAACATATGCTTAAAATACTTTGTTTCTTCCTTCAAAATATCATTAGGTGAATTATGGGTGACTCTGTCAATTGTAACCAGTTTCATTAAGTTATTTTTGGTAGCATTCCTATGTTGAAGATTAAAAAAAGAATTTTGTGCATTTTCCCCATATTCCATCCAGTTTGCTTTATTTTTATAATATATTACACTTGATCTTTCTTGAATAAGTTTTTCCATTTCTTTTTGTTTTTCCTCTAATTTATTCTGAGCCTCTATGTTACAGTTTTTATTGCCATCTATCTGTTCTGTTAGACTTTCTATTTCCTTTCTTAGTATAAACTCTTTTGACCTAAATTGCTTTTGTTTTCGAGATGAGTACTGAATTGCATGGCCTCTAAAGGCACATTTAAAGGTGTCCCATACAATGAGGGGATTCGCTGTACCTATGTTATGTTGGAAAAAGTCAGTTATAAATTCCTTTGTTCTAATTATGAATAAATTATCATCTAATAGGCTTTGATTAAATTTCCAATATCCTCGCCCACGTGGAAATTCAGTCAGAGTAATGTATATGCCTATTATATGATGGTCCGACCGCATTCTGTCCCCTATCAACACTTTTTTTACTTTTGGTGCCAACGAGAATGAGATAAGAAAGAAGTCAAGACGACTAGCTTGATTCAGTCTCCGCCATGTATATCTCACTAGATCAGCATATTTAAGCCTCCATATATCTACTAGTTCTAATGTATCCATGACATTCACAATTTCCTTAAGAGCATGTGGGTGATTGTTTGTGGTGTGATTTCCTTTTCGGTCCATTGAGCTATTTAAAACAGTATTATAATCCCCCACCATAATAATATTGTCTTGAGTTGCTTGCAGGCTTGATAATTTATTATATATATTGTCAAAGAATTGTGGATCATCATTATTTGGTCCGTAAAGGTTAATGAGCCATATCTGTTTATGGTCCAATACCATATTTAAAATAATCCATCTACCTTGCGTATCTATTTGGACAATTTGCACATTCGGATCGAAATTACTATTAATTAATATCATCACCCCTTTTGAATTTCTTTGCCCATGGGAGAAGTATATTTCCCCCCATTCTTTTTCCACGCTACTTCATCTCGAATTGTTGAATGAGTTTCCTGTATACAATAGATATTATATTCCTTCTCTTTGAGCCATGTAAATATTGTTCTTCTTTTGTTATTATCAGCTAAGCCATTACAATTATAACTGGCTATACTTATTTCACCATACACCATAATGAGATACAAGTTTCAAGTCTATTTATCATTATATATGTTTGTAAATTTACCAATAAAAAATAGCGTAATGATTGAGTGTCCATATAGCTGTACCGTGATATTTGCATTGCTACGGAGTAACCCTTCAATTGTTCTCCATTAATTCCCCCGCTAAAGCCCCTCCCCATCCCAAGTTGAGCCGTCATCCCAGTGATCAGCATCCCCCACGTCCCTCCGTATCCCTAAGGCCCCGAGAGGCCAGGACCCATCCATCGAAAACAGCACACGTGCCACCCACAAAACAGAAGCAGGTTAACCGCCAAAAGCATTTCCAATGCTTTCACCTCTATATATATATATCTATATAACTATTTTTTTATTTTTATTATGCATATCCTATTTTCCATCATTATCAATTAATATGCGTAATAATGTCGGCAGTTCACGCATAGGATTCTAACATATAACCAGGATTGCCATTGTATTACATTTAATTCATTGACAAGCAATTATTATCCTAGCAAATAATTCCCGCGGTCCATCCCATACCCCCCAACATCCCCACCCCCCCCACAACAGATGCCAGACCAGCACACACGCACATACTCACATACTCCAACACACTCAAGAAATATAATGTTACTTTTTATGTTCCAGTTAGTAAGAAGAGCAGGACTTTGATGGTGAAAGATTAGCTTTTGCCTGACAATGTGACTATTGGGAATTTTAGAGATATTTGGAGGGTTTGTGGTGATAAAGCGTATATATTCTTACCCTATGGATGGACAGGATGTTGTTACATGTCAACGTTGAAGCTTCCATATGAGGTTTCTACCATTAAAAGAGGGGTAGCACCGGACACAGATAAATCTGAATCTAGGTTTGGAAATAGGGTGAAAAGAGACATGGCGACATTTCATAGTCTTGAAGCCTACCATTGGAGGATAAGTCTAGGAGAGAAGTGGGGAGACTGGGACTTTTTCCATGGTATGGTATAACATTTAGGAAGATCATATTGATAATATTAGTTATACTTTGATTCCAGATAGTTCAGATAATATCACTGGGGTTATAGATGCCTTGAAGAATATAAGGGATGCATTTGGTAGATCTGAAGGAGCGGGATGGTCAGTTAAGTCTTGGTTGCAAGATCAGTTAGGCCAAGTGGGAGCAGTGATGGTTCAGATTTAATAGCAGCTTTGATAGCACTGTGTGTGATGTTTGTAATTTGTTACTGACCTTTGAGAAAGCTATGATATTGAGATAGGTTGGAGTAGTGATGCCTGGAGACAACGCTCAGATGCCGTTGTTGACTGTTCCTGATCTGGATGAAGAGGGACAAGTGGGACTGGATGGAGTATTGATGGATAAATATCCTTTTTGATTATTTGATCATAAAAAAAAAAAAAAAAAAATTCAATATTAGTGTGATTTTAGTATGATGTTATGAATCAAAGGGGGGAAATAGGATAATGTGATTCATATATCATTTTATATTCTTAGTTGATATTGATGTTTTAATTTGAAAGTGTTGTTTTGCAAAAGATACTGTTTGGTCTTTTCTTTTCTTCCAGAAGCATTTGGGGGAATATGTAGAGATTGAAATACTCAAACAAGGACAATATGAAAGGACAATATGAAGGGAACTGGAGGAGATTGAACAAGGAAGGTGTGGAAATGTTCCGATTCCATCATCAACGATGCATTGGATCGACACTGCTGAGGAGATGAAGTGTAGTGGACTACATTCCAGTGTCTGCAATGAAATATAGACATATTTGCATGTGTAATACATAATGTGTGTCATATTCTTGGGTATTAATTTTTGTAGAATGATATTTGATGTTATTGGATACATGTGGGGATCTTAGATGTTTTTGTTTATTTCGTGAATGCTTAGGGACAGGGAGTCTAGGCAGGGATAGAGATCCACTGTAGGGTCCGATGGGTCGACCAGCCTGAGAGTGGACATTTTGGATAGTATTTTGTTTGCTGGGGCTTTCATGTGTATTTAATTGCATCATAGTTTCAAATGCATTGATAAAGATTTATGAATTGATCTGGAGTACCTAGGTGGTTGCCTGGGGCAGAGGGACCGTGAGAGAATTTTACTGTCTTGATTGATGGATGGATATTGAAAGAAGGCTGCCAGACAGGTTTTTCGCTCTTACACTCCATAAAGATTTGTTCATATTTCATAGTAATGTATTCACACTTCATAAAGATTTGTTCATATTTCATAGAAAGGTATTTACACTCCAGAGGGAAATGTTTTTGGTTTAATGTTAAAGATACTCAATAAGATAAATTGTTACTTGTCATAATCCTATTCTGTTTGTTTTCGAGACTTTTAGTTCGTCTCGAAGGGGGGAATATGTAGTGTATTAAGATTATGACTTTGTTAATGGTTTTAAGTGGAACCTGAGAGGATGTTTATTTTAGTGTCAAGAGGGAATGTTTTAGTGTGACGCCACATACAACAGACAGGAAGTGTGTGTTGTAGACAGGGGATTGGACAGTAGAGGGAGCCACCCATATCTTGGAAAGATTATATATACTGGGTAAAAACGAAGAAGAGGTTAGAGCGGCCATTGCAATCTGGGACGCCGTTCTCCGGGTGATCTGGACACCTGTAAACTCATGCTGAAATCTTGTGATATGAATAAAACTTATGATCAAGGTTCAGTATGAGCGGACTCCTTTGTTTGACAGCAATAATTACCAGCATTGACTCGATACTACACTAGCCAGCTAAAGACATGTAGCAAATCATTTTTTCCTAATTTGTTTTCAGGGACTCAAGTGGGCACATGTAAACAATTTGACCAAGCCTAAAAATAGGCAGAACTGTTAACAAAAAGATTGCATATTAATAAAGGTAGTTGTGGCTTCAGCAACTTGAACCAGCACTGACATTTGAGCAGTGAGGTTAATTTCTCCCCCCTCGTCTCTGCTTGTTCCAGGTTGGACTTCCCACCCTGACACCCTGCAGATGTAAATAAACTTGTTGTGAACCTCCCAGCCACCAGGAAAATCACCATATCCCAGGATATTATTCAGGAGGGTGCAACATCACAATGTTAGATAGAAATAGATTCACCAATGTTATTGTTTATCATGCAGATTTGTCAGGACATTGTCATTTATGAAGCTCATTCTAAAATACATACATGATTTCTGTCCCAGAGGATTGCACTGGGTGCAAGTCTTCAATATAGACCACAATTAGTTGAATTAGATGTTAGTGAAGGGCTGGAACAAAAACCTGTGAACTCCTGTCCTGTCTAAAAAAACTGTGGCAGTCATGACTAAATTGGCCCTCATATACTGAACAAGGTTAATCTCCTTCAGATGTCCTTCACTTGGAAATTACTTATTTTGTACAAGGGAAAAACCAATACAAATTTCAACATTTATTCAAAATTACAAGTGTTCTCTCCACATGTTTCTGGTTTTGAGGCTTGGGCAATAATATTACAATCAATCAATCAATCAATTTTATTTTATATAGCCCTTCGTACATCAGCTAATATCTCGAAGTGCTGTACAGAAACCATAAAACCCACTAGTAATATGTAGAAGTACGTACAATCCTGTATTAATTTATTAATATATATACACATATATAAATATATATATATATATATATATATATATATATATATATATATATATATATATACAGTTGAAGTTGGAAGTTTACATACACTTAGGTTGGAGTCATTAAAACTTGTTTTTCAACCACTCCACAAATTTCTTGTTAACAAACTATAGTTTTGTCAAGTCAGTTAGGACATCTACTTTGTGCATGACACAAGTAATTTTTCCAACAATTGTTTACAGACAGATTATTTCACTTATAATTCACTGCATCACAATTCCAGTGGGTCAGAAGTTTACATACACTAAGTTGACTGTGCCTTTAAACAGCTTGGAAATTCCAGAAAATGATGTCATGGCTTTAGAAGCTTCTGATAGGCTAATTGACATCATTTGAGTCCATTGGAGGTGTAGCTGTGGATGTATTTCAAGGCCTACCTTCAAACTCAGTGCCTCTTTGCTTGACATCATGGGAAAATGAAAAGAAATCAGGCAAGACCTCAGAAAAAATATTGTAGACCTCCACAAGTCTGGTTCATCCTTGGGAGAAATTTCCAAATGCCTGAAGGTACCACGTTCATCTGTACAAACAATAGTACGCAAGTATAAACACCATGGGACCACGCAGCCTTCATACCGCTCAGGAAGGTAATCAATCCCAGAACATCAGCAAAGGACCTTGTGAAGATGCTGGAGGGAACACGTACAAAAGTATCTATATCCACAGTAAAACGAGTCCTATATCGACATAACCCCCCCCCCCCCCCCATAACACCTCCTCCTCCATGCTGAGGCTGGTAACTCTAACTTATCCTCTGCAGCAGAGGTAACTCTGGGTCTTCCTTTACTGTGGCAGTCCTCATGATAGCCAGTTTCATCATAGCGCTTGATGGTTTTTGCGACTGCACTTGAAGAAACTTTCAAAGTTCTTGAAATGTTCCATATTGACTGACCTTCATGTCTTAAAGTAATGATGGACTGTCATTTCTCTTTGCTTATTTGAGCTGTTCTTGCCATAATATGGACTTGGTCTTTTACCAAATAGGGCCATCTTCTGTATACACCCCCCCCCCCACCTTGTCACTTTTGTGGTTACTACATGAGTCCATATGTGTTATTTCATAGTTTTGATGAAATTTTTTAACAAATAAAGAAAAACCCTTGAATGAGTAGGTGTGTCCAAACTTTTGACTGGTAGTGTATGTACTATACAGTGCATTCGGAAAGTATTCAGACCCCTTGACTTTTTCCACATTATTTTACGTTACATTTTTTCCTCATCAATCTACACACAATACCCCATGATGACTATTTTTGTTTTGTTTTATTGATGTGAGGCCTGAGGCAATTGCCTCTTCTGCCTAATAGTACATCCAACACTGGTCCTTTTAATGCCACAGTGGTTATAAACATGTATGTCTCTATGTATCCCTGTTTAGGGGGGTTGGTTACTGGTTTCTGCAACACATGCTCACAACAGTGTACATAGGCACACCATACCATCTCCCCAAAGTCTTTTACTTCATAAATACAATTGTGTGTGTGTGTGTGTGTGTGCTTGTTTATACGTGTGCACGTCTGTGTGCGCAGATGTCCATTTTGGGGCTATTGTACTCTATGTTCAGAAGGCTCTTGAGCTGAATCGAATGCACTTGTTAATGGAAGGAAGTGCGTCATTGTT
Organism: Coregonus clupeaformis; assembly: GCF_020615455.1. Taxonomy (NCBI): domain Eukaryota; kingdom Metazoa; phylum Chordata; class Actinopteri; order Salmoniformes; family Salmonidae; genus Coregonus; species Coregonus clupeaformis. Next base: position 431,142 of record NW_025533522.1, on the reverse strand, counting down.
GCTCTGTGCTCCTAATAAGTGTTTACTTTCAGACCAGCGTTTCTTTCAATCAAGGACACTTCAGACTTATTTATGGGTTTTTACAGGGAACATTTTCTCATCAAAAGCAAGGAAGTGCATGCATTCTCTCCATTTCTGCCACAGGTCTTGGCTTCCAGAGCTGGTTTCACCTCATTACTGATCTCAGTGCTGCTGTTTACCTCACTGGGAGGCACATCCACATGACTCATTATAGTCGACTTGGGAAATGATTGTTAATAATGAGTTGATGTCTTGCATTAACTGCAACATGTTAAAAGGGAATTACTCACGTCAGAGGTTATTTTTAATGTAGCTGATGTTAATGGGTTTGCATTGATTTGAGAAAGACACAGTGTTTAAAGCCCTTTTCATGTTTGCTGTAGTTAGCTTTTCCTCTTCCTCGATTGTGGGTAAAGATGTGATTTTTCTTTTTTTATTACCGAATTTGTATTTATTTTGACCTTCTTACAATATGGTTTTCTTTAATTTTCCCTCAACCAACGCATTGGCTATGTTACAACAATGAATTTAATGTTAAGATTGCATGCTCCAGAAATTGTCAGTGTCATTGCTGTGATCCATCATCAGACATGGGTCCTTACAGCAAACATTCACTTATAAATCAATGAGTTGCATACATTTACATTTACGTCATTTAGCAGACGCTCTTATCCAGAGCGACTTACAAATTGGTGCATTCACCTTATAGCCAGTGGGATAAGCCACAGAGCTGGAGGGGAGGACCGAGCCGGCCGGGAGGATAGGGGACATAGAGAGTCAAAGGATGCAGAAAGAGAGGAGAGGAGGGTTGAGGAGGCAGAATCAGGAGATTGGAGGGAGAAGGATTGGGCAGAGGGAAGAGATGATAGGATGGAAGAGGAGAGAGTAGCGGGAGAGAGAGAGCGAAGGTTGTGACAGCGCATTACCATCTGAGTAGGGGCAGAGTGAGTAGTGTTGGAGGAGAGCGAGAGAGAAAAGGACACAAAGTAGTGATCGGAGACATGGAGGGGAGTTGCAGTGAGATTAGTAGAAGAACAGCATCTAGTAAAGATGAGGTCAAGTGTATTGCCTGCCTTGTGAGTAGGGGGGGACGGTGAGAGGGTGAGGTCAAAAGAGGAGAGGAGTGGAAAGAAGGAGGCAGAGAGAAATGAGTCAAAGGTAGACGTAGGGAGGTTGAAGTCCCCCAGAACTGTGAGGGGTGAGCCATCCTCAGGAAAGGAACTTATCAAGGCGTCAAGCTCATTGAGGAACTATCCAAGGGAACCTGGAGGGTGATAAATGACAAGGATGTTAAGCTTAAATGGGCTAGTGACTGTGACAGCATGGAATTCAAATGAGGAGATAGACAGATGGGTCAGGGGAAAAATAGAGAATGTCCACTTGGGAGAGATGAGGATTCCTGTGCCACCACCCCGCTGACCAGATGCTCTCGGGGTATGCGAGAACACATGGTCAGACGAGGAGAGAGCAGTAGGAGTAGCAGTTTTTTCAGTGGTAATCCATGTTTCCGTCAGCGCCAAGAAGTCGAGAAACTGGAGGGTAGCATAGGCAACCCATACTGTAGTATGTAGCAATATTCAATCAGCTTTGCTCTGCACAAAGTACATGACAAAATATGTACCTTTACTTCTTACTTCACCAAAACATCTGAAATGGTACAAAATGTCCTAAAATCTTTGTTTTACTGCAATATATCTACTAGTACTAATCCAAACTGACAATGTGGTAGGCCTATGCATGTATTTTTGTAGGGGGTGAAAGATATGGGGGCTTGTCTTTTGTTGAGCCTTTTGCGTTTTCATTTTCTCTTTCATTTTACTATCTATTTATATGTTCCCTTCTTCTTCTCTAATCTCCCAGGCAGGTAGGCCTGATTTCTCTGGCATGAATTCTTTGACAGGGCCGAGTGCTTTGGAGCCGTGATAATGCTCTGATGGCTGGCTTAAGGGAGCCGTACTGTGAGGATCAGAACCCTCTGATCTCTCCCCTTCCCTTCCATATCACGTCCCCAAGCTTTATTCACCTACACTTCTTGTTGGTACATTTTCATAACAAATAACAGTTAGTTACTCCAACTAGAGCAAGCGCTCCCTTCCTTGTCCATGTCATCCGGGGGTGATTATATAATGATGAAATGATAGGGGAGTTTCTACCTTTTCTGCTTAAGCTGTTAAAAAAATAAAGTTTTAGCCTGATTATTGGATTTAGAGTTTGGAGGCAAACTGTGTCAAGGTGAATGAAATTAAACTTTTAATCCCCCAAAAAACGATTAATCCAAAAGTGGTGCATTTTCAAAACTTTCCAGCTGAGCTGTTTCACTTGAGTTATTTCACAGAAGCCTTGACGGGCAAGAACCTGTAATGGAAATACATTATTTAAATTGTAATTATTGTTTACATTTTTGCATTATTTTCAAAACTGTCCAGTAGAGTTGTTTCTTATCGTATCGTTCAGTGATGGTAAACAGATAAAATCAATCAATTTGTTAAAAAGGGGAATCACCTTGTTTATTGTTCATAATCAACTCAACTGGTGCTGGCAGTTTGAAAATAGCCATTTGTGTGTTTTGTTTATACGTATTATCGCACTGAGTATGGTGGGCTAATGGGGTACTTTTTTTGCACGCACGCACACACACACACACACACACACACACACACACGTGCACTCACGCCATAACTTTCTGCTCATGACAATTTAAAAATATCAAAGACGTAAACAAGTGAAGTTCAAATGTCTTATTGTCCACTTCAGGAACTACTGTATGAGGCCCTCATAATTGTTTTGTCATTTTAGCAGACGCTCTTATCCAGAGCGACTTACAGTAGTGAGTGCATACATTTTGTTCATACTGGTCCCCCATGGGAATCGAATCCACAACCCTGGCATTGCAAGTGCCATGCTCTACCAACTGAGCCACAAAGGTTCCCTTAGTGTGCCACAAAAGGTAAAGGTTTCACTATTGAGAGTGATATGAGCATTCATATAAGGGGACCGATTTGTGATATAAAGTATACAATAAGTTAGGATGCAATGAATAAAGGATTCCCATTTCCAACCATATGGTAGTGGGTCAACCATATCAGAAGATTTTGCCATTAGCATGTAAGTAAACTATATTGGGCCATGAATTTAAAAAAGGATTCCCATCACAATGCATAATCACTAACAGGAAGTATCAGACATTACTTTAAAATGTTAATTCCATCAGAAAATGTAATTGATTACCATACCAAAAATATGAATATTTTACATGAATAAAAAAAACACATGCTTACAAAGGTTGATCATCTCGGTCTGGGAATCCCAGTCTGGGATAGGGAATGACAAGCTTGGTGTGTTCTGTCTAGTCTCAGAACAGATTGTGTGAAATGTCTTGCGTTAATAATGGGACAGGGCTTCTAGGGGGAGGGACCTATAGTTATTCAGCTATAAAAGACACTTGCTATAACTAGTGACAGAGACAAGGTCGAAACCGACACTAGAGAGAGAGAGAGTCAGAGAGCGAGACTACAAGTGAGATAGAGGGAGTAAAAGGCAGACAGTAAGAAAAAGGTGTGTACGAAGAATAGAGACTTGCTTTATCTCGTGGCAAAGAGGAAGTTGAAGCTGCTACAGAAAGGGAGATACAGGAAGGAGGGAGAACGATTGAGAGAGGCAGAGGTTGTGAGTGCAGAAGAGAGTGCAACGCAGAGGAAAGGAGGAGAGTGAGAGAGAGGGTATAGGAAGAGCAGAGCGTGGAGCAGGTTCTTTGCAGGCACAGCCTTACTGTCAGCCCCAGCAGAAATGCCCAACTTTGCCGGCACCTGGAAAATGAAGAGCAGTGAGAATTTTGATGAACTTCTCAAAGCCCTTGGTAAGCCCCTTCTTGCCGTTTTGTCTCTCTCCATCCCTCTCGTCTTCTCTCCCTTTCTCTTTTCAATAGCCTGCACAGTGCATCCCTACGTGAGCTTTAGCCTACTATCCGTCATGTGCATTAAAAAACTGCTTTTTATTTTCCTGGGGCATTGCTTCACTTCCAACAATATGCTATTGTCTTATCTCATCTAAAAGAGGAGGGAGAGAGAGCATACAGCAAGCAAGCTGTAGCGGGAAAGCCCTCAGCTACAGGAGATGTCAATTATATAGACATGGTATTGTTACAGCCGGGGTCTGGCTGCACTTGCATGGGAACAACATTATTCATGTATTAACGTTTAAGTAGGGCATGCGTTAGCAGTGTCAGTGGAGGTCTTTATGGAATTCTTTCTTCTGCCTTTTGTGTTTTTTTCCCCTTGCTGATCACTGTGATGGTTTAGAATTGGACCAGTTTATCTGGGTCATTCATTTGTGTGGCTGGGTCTTTCTGTGTCTTGACTGTAAGTACCATGGGTCTTTCTGTGTCTTGACTGTAAGTACCATGTGGTACCATGTGGTCCTCTGTAGCTCAGCTGGTAGAGCACGGCGCTTGTAACGCCAAGGTAGTGGGTTCGAACCCCGGGACCACCCATACACAAAAAAATGTATGCACGCACGACTGTAAGTCGCTTTGGATAAAAGCGTCTGCTAAATGGCATATTATTATTTATTATATTATTATTATTATTTACCATGCTGCTCAAGCAATGAGACCAGACTGGTCATATTTTGTGGTTTTGGGTGAATATATTCCCTATGGGGCTGTTTGGGTTTGTTTGTTGCTCAGAAGATGGCTTTGAATTGTGAGCACCATTAAACAGTTAGTAACCCCACGGGAGCCAATGTCATCAAATTGGGGTGCACGGTGGACCATGATGCCGGTTTCTTCACCATGGCAGCACGGAACATGCAGTGCTGTGCGTAGCTTAGTGCTATGACGTGATGTCAGTGTACATACAGTGAGGGAAACAATTATTTGATCCCCTGCTGATTTTGTACCTTTGCCCACTGACAAAGAAATGCTCAGTCTATAATTTTAATGGTAGGTTTATTTGAACAGTGAGAGACAGAATAAAAAAATAAAATAAAAAAAAACGCATGTAAAAAAATATATAAATTGATTAGCATTTTAATGAGGGAAATAAGTATTTGACCCCTCTGCAAAACATGACTTAGTACTTGGTGGCAAAACCCTTGTTGGCAATCACAGAGGTCAGACGTTTCTTGTAGTTGGCCACCAGGTTTGCACACATCTCAGGAGGGATTTTGTCCCACTCCTCTTTGCAGATCTTCTCCAAGTCATTAAGGTTTCGATGCTGACGTTTGGCAACTCGAACCTTCAGCTCCCTCCACAGATTTTCTATGGGATTAAGGTCTGGAGACTGGCTAGGCCACCCCAGGACCTTAATGTGCTTCTTCTTGAGCCACTCCTTTGTTGCCTTGGCCGTGTGTTTTGGGTCATTGTCATGCTGGAATACCCATCCATGACCCATTTTCAATGCCCTGGCTGAGGGAAGGAGGTTCTCACCCAAGATTTGACGGTACATGGCCCCGTCCATCGTCCCTTTGATGCTGTGAAGTTGTCCTGTCCCCTTAGCAGAAAAACACCCCCAAAGCATAATGTTTCCACCTCCATGTTTGACGGTGGGGATGGTGTTCTTGGGGTCATAGGCAGCATTCCTCCTCCTCCAAACACGCCGAGTTAAGTTGATGCCAAAGAGCTCCATTTTGGTTTCATCTGACCACAACACTTTCACCCAGTTCTCCTCTGAATCATTCAGATGTTCATTGGCAAACTTCAGACGGGCATGTATATGTGCTTTCTTGAGCAGGGGGACCTTGCGGGCGCTGCAGGATTTCAGTCCTTCACGGTGTAGTGTGTTACCAATTGTTTTCTTTGTGACTATGGTCCCAGCTGCCTTGAGATCATTGACAAGATCCTCCCGTGTAGTTCTGGGCTGATTCCTCATCGTTCTCATGATCACTGCAACTCCACAAGGTGAGATCTTGCATGGAGCCCCAGGCCGAGGGAGATTGACCGTTATTTTGTGTTTCTTCCATTTGCGAATAATCGCACCAACTGTTGTCACCTTCTCACCAAGCTGCTTGGCGATGGTCTTGTAGCCCATTCCAGCCTTATGTAGGTCTACAATCTTGTCTCTGACATCCTTGGAGAGCTCTTTGGTCTTGGCCATGGTGGAGAGTTTGGAATCTGATTGATTGATTGCTTCTGTGGACAGGTGTCTTTTATACAGGTAACAAGCTGAGATTAGGAGCACTCCCTTTAAGAGTGTGCTCCTAATCTCAGCTCGTTACCTGTATAAAAGATACCTGGGAGCCAGAAATCTTTCTGTTTGAGAAGGGGTCAAATACCTATTTCCCTCATTAAAATGCAAATCAATTTATAACATTTTTGACATGCATTTTTCTGGATTTTGTTGTTGTTATTCTGTCTCTCATTGTTCAAATAAACCTACCATTAAAATTATAGACTGATCATTTCTTTGTCAGTGGGCAAACGTACAAAATCAGCAGGGGATGAAATACTTTTTTCCCTCACTGTATGCTATATCCTGGTCCACGGCTCGTTACGTGGTCTTACTGGTTGCATTCTATAGTTGGTGAGGTTAGGACTACTGTTAGACCAGTTGCTAAGTGCTGAAACTCACTGGGCACAGTCGTCAATTCAACGTCTAGTTTTGAATTCATGTGAATTCAAAAAAATAGAAAAGTACAAACGCCACCATGTCATTGGATTTAGGCTAAAATCTGGTTTTAAATAAAATACCAAATTCCCTTACGTTGATTACTTTTTTCAAATCAAATCAGTTTTCCACGTTGATTTAATGTCATCACATAGATTTTCTGTTGTTGAAATGACGTGGAAACAAGTTTTTGCCCAGTGGGAAGTATCTAAAGCCCTTGACGATCAATGCATGTTTGAGGGATGCCAGAGGGTGAATGTCTGGGACTGAGTCCTTCTCCTTGGATAGCCCACAATCCAACCGTGAGTCTGTATCTGTGGCCATTTTGTCGGCGAGATAAGATGGACAGTGTAGGGAGAGACCAGCAAGACCTGGTAGGGCTGTCCTTGAGTTGGAAGTGCGTAGGGGTGGCCAGACAGACTTGCGGAGGGGCACAGGGCACGCCAAAGCACTCCCCTCATGCCAGGACTTTGACATGCGTCTTAGTCACTGCTTTACACAGCCAGCCACCAGATTCTCTGAAACCCAATTCAGATCTGTCACACAACAAGTCTTGTTTTTTTCCCCTCGTGGCAATCAGGCCAAATACTTAATCTCTTGCTCAGGCTGGAGTGCCAAAATTCTTCCGATTTCTCCTCAAGTTTTCAGCAACGGATTTGTTACCACAGAGCACTTTCCAGAAGAACAATGCTCTACTATTATGGTTTACCACTTTTAATTGGTGTCTGTTGAAGAAAAGCTATTCCTCATTCAGTTGGCCTATCATGTTTTTGAAAGTAAGAAAATATACATGATTAAGTATCCAAGAGAAGAGAAAGTCCATAAAGAGTCCAAGGGTGAGAGAGAGGTAGGGCGGGGTGGGGTGGTGAGAGAGGGGTCAGGTCGAGGACTGTTTTGGGGTAAATCTTGTCTAGACGGATCTAGGCGGTAGGGGGTGTCTGTCTGAATCAGGCCTAACTCCCTCCTCCTACCCTTCCATTCCATTCCCGTCTCCCTCCCTGGTCTGTGCTGTGCCCATCCAGGCGTGAATGCCATGCTGAGGAAGGTGGCTGGGGCGGCTGCCTCCAAGCCTCACGTGGAGATCCGTCAGGACGGGGAGCAGTTCTACATCAAGACCTCCACCAGCGTCCGCACCACCGAGATCAACTTCCACATCGGCCAGGAGTTCGACGAGGAGACGGTGGACGGCAGGAAATGCAAGGTAATGTGGAAAGGGTATCCTTCATAGTGCAGTACAGGTACATGTTGCCTCTTAATAAGTGTAATGCACATTGATTTCAATACAACTATATGACATGAAGTCAGTCATGAAGAAGTATTCAACAGATTTTGACGAATTACACATAATATGGCCATATTATTTTTCTACTTATTATATAAACACTGTTATTAGTGCACCTTCTCGTTCAGTCCAGACTACATATGATACACTAGATATGAAAATACTGGCAGTGAACTCTGATCACAGCGCCAGATTCCGGCAATCTAATACATTGTGCTAATTGTGGGATTGAAACTCTGTTCACTGGAATCCTTGCCTGCAAAAGTATACAAAACATTACCTGCTCTTTCCATGACATAGACTGACCAGGTGGATCCAGGTGAAAGCTATGATCCCTTATTGATGTCACTTGTTAAATCCACTTCAATCAGTGTAGATGAAGGGGAGGAGACAGGTTAAAGAAGGATTTTTAAGCCTTGAAACAATTGAGACATGGATTGTATATGTGTGCCATTCAGAGGGTGAATGGGCAAGACAGAATATCTAAGTGCCTTTGAACGGGGTATGGTAGTAGGTGCCAGGCGCACCGGTTTGTGTCAAGAACTGCAACACTGCTAGGTTTTTCACACTCACCAGTTTCCCGTGTGTATCAAGAATGGTCCACCACCCAAAGGACATCCAGCCAACTTGACACAACTATGGGAAGCATTGGAGTCAACATGGGCCAGCATCCCTGTGGAATGCATTCGACACCTTGTAGAGTCCATTCCCCGATGAATTGAGGCTGTTCTGAGGGCAAAAGGGTGTAACTCAATATGAGGAAGGTGTTCCTAATGTTTTGTATACTCAGTGTATGTGTATGGGTTACTACCACCCATAGGGTTTAATCAGAATGCCCTCATTGGCTCACCGCTCAATCTCAAAAACAAACACATGCCACCCAACTCCGAGTTTGGTGCCAGAAGCTCAAAGCACAATCAACAGACTTGGGAGAGAAGTGGTGATTGTGTTGGGGAATTACCAGATTAGTGTGGTGGGTAGGTAGGCGGGGAGAGGGGATTACTGTACAGTTGGAATTGGGGCAATTTGGCTTCCAGTGATGGGACGGATTTGGGTTGGCGAAAGATGGGGGTTGAGCATTGGGTAGGGTGGCAGAGCTACAGAGGAGACAGGGAAAAGTGTGCTCTGGGGTTCCCTGAGGGTGTGGGAGAGGAGGAGGGGGGATGATCAATAAGACTGGTTGAAAGTGTGTGTGTGTGTGTGTGTGTGTGTGTGTGTGTGTGTGTGTGTGTGTGTGTGTGTGTGTGTGTGTGTGTGTGTGTGTGATTTTGACAAGGCTTTTAGAGCCTTCTTATTTTCCTTTTGAGTAGCGTCTCCATGAAAAATGTATACATTAACATGGTTGACTTATTGGTATCATGCTCACGTCTGAGGAAGTGGATTAGAGGGCTGACATAGATGAGATAGATGGGTCCTCTCTCCAAGCTTTGGCCCTTCGGGGAACTCTCAAGCCGTTGTTCGGAATGAGCAGGTCACGATGCCACGTCAGCGCAGATAAACTGTGACTCAGCCATCTTCATCAAATACAAGGTACAACACCACTCCCCAGTTACAGGCTGCTTTTCCACCAGGGTCGTTACATGTCATTTCAGCAAGCCATGACATCCACCATCTCAGATTGTTCTGAAATCATTTTTGCAGTTAGAAACAGATAAGATTAGCATTCCTGCAGCAATTTAAAATATATATATAATTTGATCTCTGAGAAATTAAGCTAATTGATTGCACCCAAATTGGACATTTAAATTCATAGGATTCAAATAATATAATTTTTTGCCCTTTTTGTGATATCTAATTGGTGCACCTTCGCAACTCCTGTACCGAGCACTGATTCTTGACACTGCTCGCTTAACCCGGCCGCACCAATGTGTCGGAGGAAATTCCGTACAGCTGGCGACCGAAGTCAGCTTGCAGACGCCCGGCCCGCCACAAGGAGTCGCTAGAGCGCGATGGGACAAGGAAACCCCGGCCTGCCAAACCCTCCCCTAACCAGGATGACGCTGGGCCAATTGTGTGCCGCCTCATGGGTCTCCTGATCACGGCCGGCTGTGAAACAGCCCGGGATCAAACTGGAGTCTGGAGTGACGCCTCAAGCACTGCGATGCAGTGCCTTAGACCGCTGCGCCACCCGGGAGGCCCACAAAAGTTTTTCCTAATAATAACTAAGACATGAGGAATCCAAATAAGTGGTCAAAAACCAACAGCCACCCTAAGAACCCATTTCTGAATTTTTTGTCCACTGTCCACACTCAGTTTTACATGTGACCCATATCAGATTTGCGCATTCACAATGTAGCCTCTGAAGTAGCACACATATGCAATGCTCATTTCCTGGCACTGTTCCTTAAAATGTTGGGGTGGTTGTCGTGGTAACACCAGGTCACGTACATAAAAGCCACATCAGAGCAAAATAATCTGGTTACATATGGAACATCAAAATTGTATCAGGACTGAGATCCACATACAGTGCATTCAAAAAGTATTCAGACCTCTTCCCTTTTTCCACATTTTGTTACGTTACAGCCTTATTCTAAAATGGATTAAATACATTTTTCCTCATCAATCTACACAAAATACCCCATAATGACAAAGTGAAAACAGGTTTTTATAAATGTTTACAAATTCATTAAAAAGAAAAAACAGAAATACCTTATTTACATAAGTATTCAGACCCTTTGCTATGAGACTCGAAATTGAGCTCAGGTGCAACCTGTTTCCATTGATCATCCTTGAGATGTTTCTACAACACCTGTGGTAAATTCCATTGATTGAACATGATTTGGAAAGTCACACATCTGTCTATATAAGGTACTACAGTGCATGTCAGAGCAGAAACCAAGCCATGAGGTCGAAGGAATGTCAGTTGGGCTCCGAGACAGGAGTCTGTGTTGAGGCACAGATCTGGGGAAGGGTACCAAAAAATGTCTGCAGTATTGAAGGTCCCCAAGAACACAGTGGCCTCCATCATTCTTAAATGGAAGAAGTTTGGAACCACCAAGACTCTTCCTAGAGCTGGCCGCCCGGCCAAACTGAGCAATCGGGGGAGAAGGGCCTTGGTCAGGGAAGTGACAAAGAACCCCATGGTCATTCTGACTCTGAAAGAGCTCCAGAGTTCCTCTGTGGAGATGGGAGAACATTCCAGAAGGACAACCATCTCTGCAGCACTCCACTAATCAGGCCTTTATGGTAGAGTGGCCAAATGGAAACCACTCCTCAATAAAAGGCACATGACAGCCCGCTTGGATTTTGCCAAAAGGCACCTAAAGGACAAGATTCTCTGATCTGATTAAATCAAGATTGAACTCTTTGGACTAAATGCCAAGCATCACGTCTGGAGGAAACCTGGCACCTTCCCTACGATGAAGCATGGTGGTGGCAGCATCATGCTGTGGGGATGTTTTTCAGCGGCAGGGACTGGGAGACTAGTCAGGATCGAGGGAAAGATGAACGGAGCAAAGTACAGAGAGATCCTTGATGAAAACCTGCTCCAGAGCGCTCAGAATCTCAGACTGGGGGCGAAGGTTCACCTTCCAACAGGACAACGTCCCTAAGCACACAGCCAAGACAACGCAGGAGTGGCTTCGGGACAAGTCTCTGAATGTCCTTGAGTGGCCCAGCCAGAGCCTGGACTTGAACCTGATCGAACAGCTCTGGAGAGACCTGAAAATAGCTGTGCAGCGACGCTCCCCATCCAACCTGGCAGAGCTTGAGAGGATCTGCAGAGAAGATGGGAGAAACTCCCCAAATACAGGTGTGCCAAGCTTGTAGCGTCATACCCATGAAGACTCGAGGTTGTAATCGCTGCTAAAGGTGCTTCAACAAAGTACTGAGTAAAAGGTCTGAATACTTACTGTATTTAAATGAAATTTCCGTTTTTTATTTTTAATACATTTGCAAAAAAATCTAAAAACCTGTTTTTGCTTTGTTATTATGGGGTATTGTGTGTAGATTGATGATGGAAAAAAACTATTGAATCCATTTTAGAATAAGGCTGTAAAGTAACAAAATGTGGAAAAAGTCAAGTGGTATGCATACTTTCTGAATGCACTGTGTGGATGTGGTATAAATCGGAAGTCAAAAGATCAGATTCCATTGTTTTTTTTGCTGTTTACACATTAGGGAAAATATCAGATAGGTATCAGATATGGCAATAATCTGCAATTCATAATTTTGCGTCCCCTTGATATTTTAAGTAGAAATTGTTCTCCAATATTGTATTTTAAAAGCCTGCTATATTAAATGAAGTTCCCTTTAATATAGACCACATAGACAATTCAATAAATCCGATTTTTTTATATGAATAAAGACTTTAAATGCTAAAGTGCCAAAAATCAGCATTTTTATATGTCCCTCATCATGACTTCTAGGAAGATTTTAGCCCTTAACCCCAACATTTCTTCATGTTTTCACCATTTTTATTAAGCCCTAGTTACGCAATTTCTGAAGATTATGATGTATTTCATGTGATTTAGTCATGTGATCCCTCATTTTACGGTAAACCCTGGTATGTGAACTGAACTCTCGTTTTAATATGGTTAACCTATTCCTTTTAAAATTATTTTTGCAAAATAAACATTGAACGTATAATAGTAAAATCATAGTGTAAAAGCAGTTGAGCTGGTTCTACTCTTTTTTACAATCTTCTGGTGTTGTGTGGTGGGAAACTGAGCACGTCAAGCATAACACGTCAACCATGTTACATAAAACATCAACACTGTTACCCATAGATAGATAGGCTAGAAATGTTTAACATTGAAAATACATTTGTGAAGCTTGCATTCAATTGCCCCTCCCTTGCATTCAATTGCCCCTCCATCCCTCAACCCTGTTGCGGTCAAACCTGTTACTTTAATGGCACTTTATTGACACTTACTATAGATATCCTTTTATGAAGTTGAACATGTGCTCTTTATGACAGAATGTTAAAATTAGATGAAATTAAGTTGTTTTTGACCAAGTTACACTACCTAAAATGTACTCTATAATCGTGGAACGACCCAGATCTGAATTGGACGGCATTTGTAAACGCAGCCTAATAAGCTCACCCTCAAGGTCACAAAACAGCCTTTTCTACTTAATTTGAATCACATTAATTGTCCTATTGAATAACACTGCCATGATCAATTCTGAATGAAATAAATGTTTATGCTAATATGAACATGTATATGTTAAAAACCCCAGAGAAATAATAAGCCATCTGCTATTGTTTGAACCAAGTCACATCAGTTAACCTGTTGCATTTAGGGGCATGTGAAGAACATGGATCTTCAATTCTTGAGTTAGGCATTTTAAATGTGATTAATTTAGGTTGAAGTACTTACCAGCAATCACATTGATCTTGAATCATATATTTTGGTATGTTAGATCTAAGATAGCTTACATCACCAGTTTCAGAACAGGCCATGGATGATTTTACAGCCCTCTAACCAATTCTACTATTATGTGTGTTTTTTGGCATTATTTGTAATTTATTTTGTACATAATGTTTCTGCCACGGTCTGTTATGACCAAAAAGAGCTTCTGGATATCAGGACAACGATTACTCACCTCGTATTGGACGAAGATTTTTTCTTCAACGAGTCGGACGCGAAGGATATCCTACAGACACCCGACAATGCCCAAATCCCCGTCATTCACATGAGAAAGAGACGGAGATATCGTGGACGTAGGTCGGGGTGCCTTGTAAGGATCCGACGGCGAGCGAGTAAACTGCCTCTTCCATCAATCCTATTAGCCAATGTTCAATCATTTGAAAATAAGGTAGACGACCTAAGATTACGGTTATCCTACCAACGGGACATTAAAAACTGTAATATCTTATGTTTCACCGAGTCGTGGCTGAACGACGACATTGATAACATACAGCTGGCGGGATATACGCTACATCGTCAGGATAGAACGGCTGACTCCGGTAAGACAAGGGGTGGCGGTCTGTGTATATTTGTAAACAACAGCTGGTGCAAAAAATCTAAAACTAAGGAAGGTTTTGCTCGCCTGAGGTAGAGTATCTCATGATCAGCTGTAGACCACACTATTTACCAAGAGAGTTTTCTTCTATATTTTTCGTAGCTGTCTATACAGTGGGGAAAAAAAGTATTTAGTCAGCCACCAATTGTGCAAGTTCTCCCACTTAAAAAGATGAGAGAGGCCTGTAATTTTCATCATAGGTACAGACAAAATGAGGAAAAAAAATCCAGAAAATCACATTGTAGGATTTTTAATGAATTTATTTGCAAATTATGGTGGAAAATAAGTATTTGGTCAATAACAAAAGTTTCTCAATACTTTGTTATATACCCTTTGTTGGCAATGACACAGGTCAAACGTTTTCTGTAAGTCTTCACAAGGTTTTCAAACACTGTTGCTGGTATTTTGGCCCATTCCTCCATGCAGATCTCCTCTAGAGCAGTGATGTTTTGGGGCTGTCGCTGGGCAACACGGACTTTCAACTCCCTCCAAAGATTTTCTATGGGGTTGAGATCTGGAGACTGGCTAGGCCACTCCAGGACCTTGAAATGCTTCTTACGAAGCCACTCCTTCGTTGCCCGGGCGGTGTGTTTGGGATCGTTGTCATGCTGAAAGACCCAGCCACGTTTCATCTTCAATGCCCTTGCTGATGGAAGGAGGTTTTCACTCAAAATCTCACGATACATGGCCCCATTCATTCTTTCCTTTACACGGATCAGTCGTCCTGGTCCCTTTGCAGAAAAACAGCCCCAAAGCATGATATTTCCACCCCCATGCTTCACAGTAGGTATGGTATTCTTTGGATGCAACTCAGCATTCTTTGTCCTCCAAACACGACGAGTTGAGTTTTTACCAAAAAGTTCTATTTTGGTTTCATCTGACCATATGACATTCTCCCAATCCTCTTCTGGATCATCCAAATGCACACTAGCAAACTTCAGACGGGCCTGGACATGTACTGGCTTAAGCAGGGGGACACGTCTCGCACTGCAGGATTTGAGTCCCTGGCGGCGTAGTGTGTTACTGATGGTAGGCTTTGTTACTTTGGTCCCAGCTCTCTGCAGGTCATTCACTAGGTCCCCCCGTGTGGTTCTGGGATTTTTGCTCACCGTTCTTGTGATCATTTTGACCCCACGGGGTGAGATCTTGCGTGGAGCCCCAGATCGAGGGAGATTATCAGTGGTCTTGTATGTCTTCCATTTCCTAATAATTGCTCCCACAGTTGATTTCTTCAAACCAAGCTGCTTACCTATTGCAGATTCAGTCTTCCCAGCCTGGTGCAGGTCTACAATTTTGTTTCTGGTGTCCTTTGACAGCTCTTTGGTCTTGGCCATAGTGGAGTTTGGAGTGTGACTGTTTGAGGTTGTGGACAGGTGTCTTTTATACTGATAACAACTTCAAACAGGTGCCATTAATACAGGTAACGAGTGGAGGACAGAGGAGCCTCTTAAAGAAGAAGTTACAGGTCTGTGAGAGCCAGAAATCTTACTTGTTTGTAGGTGACCAAATACTTATTTTCCACCATCATTTGCAAATAAATTCATAAAAAATCCTACAATGTGATTTTCTGGATTTTATTTTCTCAATTTGTCTGTCATAGTTGACGTGTACCTATGATGAAAATTACAGGCCTCTCTCATCTTTTTAAGTGGGAGAACTTGCACAATTGGTGGCTGACTAAATACTTTTTTCCCCCACTGTATACCACCACAAACCAATGCTGGCACTAAGACTGCACTCAATGAGCTGTATAAGGCCATAAGTAAACAGGAAAACGCTCATCCAGAGGCAGCGCTCCTAGTGGCCGGGGACTTTAATGCAGGGAAACTTAAATCCGTTGTACCTAATTTCTACCAGCATGTTAAATGTGCAACCAGAGGGAAAAAAACTCTAGATCACCTTTACTCCACAATCAGAGACACATACAAAAGCTCTCCCTCGCCCTCCTTTTGGCAAATCTGACCATAACTCTATCCTCCTGATTCCTGCTTATAAGCAAAAACTAAAGCAGGAAGCACCAGTGACTCGGTTGATAAAAAAGTGGTCAGATGACGCAGATGCTAAGCTACAGGACTGTTTTGCTAGCACAGACTGGAATATGTTCCGGGATTCTTCAGATAGCATTGAGGAGTAAGACACATCAGTCACTGGCTTCATCAATAAGTGCATCGATGACGTCGTCCCCACAGTGACCGTACGTACATACCCCAACCAGAAGACATGGATTACAGGCAACATCTGCACTGAGCTAAAGGCTAGAGCTGCCGCTTTCAAGGAGCGGGACTCTAACCTGGACGCTTATAAGAAATCCCGCTATGCCCTCCGACGAACTATCAAACAGGCAAAGAGTCAATACAGGACTAAGATTGAATCGTACTACACCGGCTCTGACGCTCGTCGGATGTGGCAGGGCTTGAAAACTATTACAGACTACAAAGGGAAGCACAACCGCGAGCTGCCCAGTGACACAAGCCTACCAGATGAGCTAAATCACTTCTATGCTCGCTTCGAGGCAAGCAACACTGAAGCATGCATGAGAGCATCAGCTGTTTCCGGATGACTGTGTGATCATACTCTCCGTAGCCGATGTGAGTAACACTTTTAAGCAGGTCAACATTCACAAGGCCGCAGGACGTGTACTCCGAGCATGTGCTGACCAACTGGCAAGTGTCTTCACTGACATTTTCAACATGTCCCTGACAGTCTGTAATACCAACATGTTTCAAGCAGACCACCATAGTCCCTGTGCCCAAGGACACTAAGATAACCTGCCTAAATGACTACCGACCCGTAGCACTCACGTCTGTAGCCATGAAGAGCTTTGAAAGGCTGGTCATGGCTCACATCAACACCATTATCCCAGAAACCCTAGACCCACTCCAATATGCATACTGCCCCAACAGATCCACAGATGATGCTATCTCTATTTTACTCCACACTGCCCTTTCCCACCTGGACAAGAGGAACACCTACGTGAGAATGCTATTCATTGACTACAGCTCAGCTTTCAACACTATAGTGCCCTCAAAGGTCATCACTAAGCTAAGGATCCTGGGACTAAACACCTCCCTCTGCAACTGGATCCTGGACTTCCTGACGGGCCGCCCCCAGGTGGTAAGGGTAGGTAACAACACATCTACCACGCTGATCCTCAACGCGGGGGCCACTCAGGGGTGCGTGCTCAGTCCCCTCCTGTACTCCCTGTTCACCCATGACTGCATGGCCAGGCACGACTCCAACACCTTCATTAAGTTTGCCGACGACACAACAGTGGTAGGCCTGATCACTGACAACGATGAGACAGCCTATAGGGAGGAGGTCAAAGGCCTGGCTGTGTGGTGCCAGGATAACAACCTCTCCCTCAACGTGATCAAGACAAAGGAGATGATTGTGGACTACAGGAAAAAAAATAGGACTGAGCACGCCCCCATTCTCATCGACGGGGCTGTAGTGGAACAGGTTGAGAGCTTCAGGTTCCTTGGTGTCCACATCATCAATGAACTATCATGGTCCAAACACACCAAGACAGTCGTGAAGAAGGCACGACAAAGCCTATTCCCCCTCAGGAGACTGAAAATATTTGGCATGGGTCCTCAGATCCTCAAAAAGTTCTACAGCTGCACCATCGAGAGCATACTGACTGGTTGCATCACCGCCTGGTATGGCAACTGCTCTGCCTCCAACCGCAAGGCACTACAGAGGGTAGTGCGTATGGTCCAGTACATCACTGGGGCCAAGCTTCCTGCCATCCAGGACCTCTATACCAGGCGGTGTCAGAGGAAGGCCATCAAAATTGTCAAAGACTCCAGCCACCCTAGTCATAGACTGTTCTCTCTGCTACCGCACGGCAAGCGGTACCGGAGTGCCAAGTCTAGGTCCAAAAGGCTTCTCAACGGCTTCTACCGCCAAGCCATAAGACTCCTGAACAGCTAATCATGGCTACCCGGACAATTTGCACTGCCCCCCCACCCCACCCCCTTTTTTACTCTGCTGCTACTCTGTTTATTATTTATGCATAGTCACTTTAACTCTACCCACATGTACATATTACCTCAGTTACCTCGACTAGCCGGTGCCCACGCACATTGACTCTGCACCGGTACCCCCCTGTATATAGCCTCCCTACGGTTATTTTATTTTACTGCTGCTCTTTAGTTATTTGCTTTTATTCATTTTTTGCTTAACAACATTTTTTTTATTTTTTTTACTTTGCATTGTTGGTTAAGGACTTGTAAGTAAGCATTTCACTGTAATGTCTACACCTGTTGTATTCGGCGCATGTGGCAAATACAATTTGATTTGATTTGAACAGTTGCTAAAGCATACATCTCTAGGACACTAACAGATTCCCCTTAAAGTAAAAAATAAAATAATAACAGTTGAATCCCAGAAAAAATCCCACAAAAATTCCTAGACAAATGGTATGTATTGGTATGCATTCTGGTGGCAAGATAATTGCAAATAGAAAGAGGAAAACATGAATCATTGCGCAGAGAGCTTTTATATCAATAAGATTGCTGCTCATAACTGTAAGGGGAAAGATTATCTTACTGGTGAAAATAAATCTTACTTTTGTGAAAAACACTAAATAGAAATACCAACCCAAATAGTCAACATTGTATCGTCATGATATGAATGCGTCTTACTCAATTTCTAGACTGACTGAACCAGGAATCTGTAACTCATTGGTTTAAGCATCAGATTTCGGCACTGGGTTTCATAGCCTGTGTAGGATATTTTACAGTTCATTGTTGGATCGTAAGAGACAGAATGGCCCCTACAGTCTGTGCCCTCGGGCATGGTGGATTTACCAATACATCTCTGTGGCTGCCAACTCTAAGCCATCTTGTACTGCACAGATCCCCATCGGTTATGTCTGGGCATTTGTCTGTCAGGTAGCATATGATCAATCCCTCCATTCCTTTCGATTTTAAGTCCTTTTAAACTTTTCTGGCAGTTTGTGAGGTTTGAGGATCACTTTGAAAAAAGGCTCTGCTCCCCAGTCCTTATCTTCCTTGGTCGGCTTCCGCTTAGCTTCATGGTCGGCACAGTCCCCAATTAGACACCTTCCTGGCTGGGCTTGTGGCAGGGTCCCGAACCCTGGGCCTGGCCCAGGCTGGGGGGGGGGTTAAAGGGATTACACTAATCTACCCAAAGCACACAGGCGAGGGCTGCTTCACACTGGCACAAGGTTAAAAGAGCTCTCTAATCGGGGGATTTGAGGGGATCAGGAGGGCCCTTCTCACATACAGGGGTGTCCCATTTCTGCCGGCAGGGAGAAAGTGATAAGGAACATTCAGCACTAGAGGGTCACCCCACAGGGACAGGGGCTGGATCAAAGTTTTAGTCAGGAGTCACAGTGACCCCCCAAAAAAGTGATAATGAGACTGAGAGAAACCTGGCTGGCGTTGACGAGCAAATGTCACCAAAGTTGACGCAAAGCTCTTCACCGTCAAAGTGGCCATTGATGCTGTAGAAACGTGAAAAGGTGTAGCTGCAGCTGTGTATATGTGCATACCACGTTTAACTCACTCTCTGCTTGTCAGCAACCACGCTGATTTTTTTACACACCAACCTTGTGCAACCATTATGGTCTCTCCTGTCGACCGACACCAAGAGGAGAACGCTGCACTTCATGACAAACAGACGACTTTGACAAATCAAACCTTTTGGCCCGTCTGGTTGCTATAGAGACAGACTTTTAGAATTACTCAGTACTGTACACATGTACATGGGGTTCAGGGAGATAGATTAAAATGCCGTGCAAAGACTGCAGTCGCAGTTCCTTCCCGTCGTTTGAGAAGATAGTCCATCAAGACGACAAAAAGGTGATCCTTATTGACATATAGTCCCTCCAGAAAGTATTCATACCCCTTGACTTGTTCTACATTTTGTTGTGTTACAGCTTGAATTCAAAATTGATTTTTTCACCCATCTACACACAATACCCCATAATGACAAAGTGAAAACATGTTTTTATAAATTTGAAATGAAATACAGAAATATCTCATTTACATAAGTATTCACACCCCTGAGTCAATACTTTGTAGAAGCACCTTTGGCAGCGATTACTGCTGTGAGTCTTTCTTGGTAAGTCTCCAAGAGCTTTCCACAACTGGATTGTGCAACATTTGCCCATTATAATTACAAATATTATTCCATCTCTGTCAAATTGGTTGATCATTGCTAGACAAAACTGTAACTCAGCCACTCAGGAGCATTCACAGTCTTCTTGGTAAGTAACTCCAGTGTAGATTTGGCCTTGTGTTTTAGGTTATGGTTATTGTCCTGCTGAAAGGTAAATTCATCTCCCAGTGTCTGGTGGAAAGCAGACTGAACCAGGCTTTCCTCTAGGATTTTGCCTGTGCTTAGCTCCATTCCGTTTATTTTTTATCCTGAAAAACTCCCCAGTCCTTAACGATTACAAGCATACCCCTAACATGATGCAGCCACCACTATGCTTGAAAATATGGCATGAGTAATATGTTGTATTGGCTTTGCCCCAACATAACACTTTGTATTCAGGGTAAAACGTTTATTGCTTTGCCACATTGTTTTTGCAGTATTACTTTAGTGCCTTGTTGCAAACAGGATGCATGTTTTGGAATACTTTTATTCTGTACAGGCTTCCTTCTTTCCACTCTGCCAATTAGGTTAGTATTGTGGAGTAACTACAATGTTGTTGATCCATCCTCAGTTTCTCTTATCACAGCCATTAAACTCTGTAAGTCTCCATTGGCCTCAGGGTGAAATCCCTGAGCATTTTCCTTCCTCTCCAACAACTGAGTTAGGAAGGACGCCTGTATCTTTGAGATCTAAAACATGCAAGTAGGAGGTGGACCTAGTCAGAAACTATAGGATACCTGGTGTCAACTTCTGTGAAACATTGTTAAATTCACTACAGAAACGACAAGTACTTGGTGCTCACGTATAACATCTGATACACCATCCAAAGTGTAATTAATACGTTCACCATGCTCAAAGGGATATTCAATGTCTGCTTTTCATATTTTTACCCATCTACCAATAAGTCACCTTCTTTGCAAGGCATTGGAAAAGCTCTCTAGTCTTTGTGGTTAAATCTGTGTTTGAAATTGACTGCTCGACTGAGGGACCTTACAGATAATTGTACAGTTGAAGTAGGAAGTTTACATACACCTTAGCCAAATACATTTAAACTCTGTTTTTCACAATTCCTGACATTTAATCCTACGGGGGGCCAGTATGAAAAATGTATGCTCTCACTAACTTTAAGTCGCTCTGGATAAGAGCGTCTGCTAAATGACTAAAATCTAAAATGTAAATGTAGAAATTCCCTGTCGTAGGTCAGTTAGGATCACCACTTTATTTTAAGAATGTGAAATGTCAGAATAATAGTAGAGAGAATTTTTTATTTCAGCTTTTATTTCTTTCATCACATTCCCAGTGGGTCAGAAGTTTACATTCACTCAATTAGTATTTGGTTGCATTCCCTTTAAATAGTTAAACTTGGGTCAAACGTTTTGGGTAGCCTTCCACAAGCTACCCACAATAAATTGGGTGAATTTTGGCCCATTCCTCCTGACAGAGTGGGTGTAACTGAATCAGGTTTGTAGGCCTCCTTGCTCACACACGCTTTTTTAGTTCTGCCCACATATTTTCTATAGGATTGAGGTCAGGGCTTTGTGATGGCCACTCCAATACCTTGACTTTGTAGTCTTTAAGCCATTTTGCCACAACTTTGGAAGTATGCTTAGGGTCATTGTCCATTTGGAAGACCCATTGGCGACCAAGCTTTAACTTCCTGACTGATGTCTTGAGATGTTGCTTCAAAATATCCACATAATTTTCCTTCCTCATGATGCCATCTATTTTGTGAAGTGCACTAGTCCTTCCTGCAGCAAAGCACCCCCACAGCATGATGCTGCCACCCCTGTGCTTCACGGTTGGGATGGTGTTCTTTGGCTTGAAAGCCACCCCCTTTTCCCTCCAAACATAACGATGGTCATTATGGCCAAACAGTTCTATTTTTGTTTCATCAGACCAGAGGACATTTATCCAAAAAGTACGATCTTTGTCCCCATGTGCAGTTGCAAACCGTAGTCTGGCTTTTTTATGGTCGTTTTGGAGCAGTGGCTTCTTCCTTGCTGAGCGGCCTTTCAGGTTATGTCAATATAGGACTCGTTTTACTGTGGATATAGATACTTTTGTACCTGTTTCTTCCAGCATCTTCACAAGGTCCTTTGCTGTTGTTCTGGGATTGATTTGCACTTTTCACACCAAAGTACGTTCATCTCTAGGAGACAGAACGCGTCTCCTTCCTGAGCAGTATGACGGCTGCGTGGTCCCATGGTGTTTATACTTGCATACTATTGTTTGTACAGATGAACGTGGTACCTTCAGGCGTTTGGAAATTGCTCCCAAGGATGAACTAGACTTGTGGAGGTCTACCATTTTTTTCTGAGGTCTTGGCTGATTTCTTTTCATTTTCCCATGATGTCAAGCAAAGAGGCACGGAGTTTGAAGGTAGGCCTTGAAATACATCCACAGGTACACCTCCAACAAATGATGTCAATTAGCCTATCAGAAGCTTCTAAAGCCATTACATTATTTTCTTGAATTTTCCAAGCTGTCTAAAGTCACAGTCAATTTAGTGTATGTAAACTTCTGACCCACTGGAATTGTGATACAGTGAATTATAAGTGAAATAATCTGTCTGTAAACAATTGCTGGAAAAATGACTTGTTTCATGCACAAAGTAAATGTCCAAACCGACTTGCCAAAACGATAGTTCGTTAACAAGAAATTTGTGGAGTGGCTGAAAAATTAGTTTTAATGACTCCAACCTAAGTGTATGTAAACTTCCGACTTCAACTGTATATACACTGCTCAAAAAAATAAAGGGAACACTTAAACAACACAATGTAACTCCAAGTCAATCACACTTCTGTGATATCAAACTGTCCACTTAGGAAGCAACACTGATTGACAATACATTTCACATGCTGTTGTGCAAATGGAATAGACAACAGGTGGAAATTATAGGCAATTAGCAAGACACCCCCAATAAAGGACTGGTTTTGCAGGTGGTGACCACAGACCACTTCTCAGTTCCTATGCTTCCTGGCTGATGTTTTGGTCACTTTTGAATGCTGGCGGTGCTTTCACTCTAGTGGTAGCATGAGACGGAGTCTACAACCCACACAAGTGGCTCAGGTAGTGCAGCTCATCCAGGATGGCACATCAATGCGAGCTGTGGCAAGAAGGTTTGCTGTGTCTGTCAGCGTAGTGTCCAGAGCATGGATGCGCTACCAGGAGACAGGCCAGTACATCAGGAGACGTGGAGGAGGCCGTAGGAGGGCAACAACACAGCAGCAGGACTGCTACCTCCGCCTTTGTGCAAGGAGGAGCAGGAGGAGCACTGCCAGAGCCCTGCAAAATGACCTCCAGCAGGCCACAAATGTGCATGTGTCTACTAAAACGGTCAGAAACAGACTCCATGAGGGTGGTATGAGGGCCCGATGTCCACAGGTGGGGGTTGTGCTTACAGCCCAACACCGTGCAGGACGTTTGGCATTTGCCAGAGAACACCAAGATTGGCAAATTCGCCACTGGCGCCCTGTGCTCTTCACAGATGAAAGCAGGTTCACACTGAGCACATGTGACAGACGTGACAGAGTCTGGAGACGCCGTGGAGAACGTTCTGCTGCCTGCAACATCCTCCAGCATGACCGGTTTGGCGGTGGGTCAGTCATGGTGTGGGGTGGCATTTCTTTGGGGGGGCCGCACAGCCCTCCATGTGCTCGCCAGAGGTAGCCTGACTGCCATTAGGTACCGAGATGAGATCCTCAGACCCCTTGTGAGAACATATGCTGGTGCGGTTGGCCCTGGGTTCCTCCTAATGCAAGACAATGCTAGACCTCATGTGGCAGTTCCTGCAAAAGGAAGGCATTGATGCTATGGACTGGCCCGCCCGTTCACCAGACCTGAATCCAATTGAGCACATCTGGGACATCATGTCTCGCTCCATCCACCAACGCCACGTTGCACCGCATACTGTCCAGGAGTTGGCGGATGCTTTAGTCCAGGTCTGGGAGGAGATCCCTCAGGAGACCATCCGCCACCTCATCAGGAGCATGCCCAGGCGTTGTAGGGAGGTCATACAGGCACGTGGAGGCCACACACACTACTGAGCCTCATTTTGACTTGTTTTAAGGACATTACATCAAAGTTGGATCAGCCTGTAGTGTGGTTTACCACTTTTATTTTGAGGGTGACTCCAAATCCAGACCTCCATGGGTTGATACATTTGATTTCCATTGATCATTTTTGTGTGATTTTGTTGTCAGCACATTCAACTATGTAAAGAAAAAAGTATTTAATAAGTTTATTTCATTCATTCAGATCTAGGATGTGTTATTTTAGTGTTCCCTTTATTTTTTGGAGCAGTGTATATATATATTTATATATGTATAAATATTCAATGAAATTAATACAGGATTGTAATATTATTGCCCAAGCCTCAAAGCCAGAAACATGTGGAGAAAACACTTGTAATTTTGAATAAATGTTGACATTTTTACAAAATAAGTAATTTCCAAGTGAAGGACATCTGAAGGAGATTGACTTCAGCTGTATATGTGGGGTACAGAGATTTGGTAGTCATGAACAAATTATGTTAAACACTATTATTGTACACAGAGTGAGTCCATGCAACTTATTATGTGACTTGTTATGCAAGTTTTTACTCCTGAACTTATTTAGGCTTGCCATAACAAAGGGGTTGAATATTTATTAACCTAAGACATTTCAGCTTTTCATTTTGATTTAATTTGTTTAAAAATATATATATATTCTACTTCGACATTTTGGGGTATTGTGTGTAGGCCAGTGACAAAATGTATCAATTTAATCTATTTTAAATTCAGGCTGTAGCACAATAAAATGTGGAAAAAGTGAAGGGGTGTGAACACTTTCTGAAGGCACTGTATAAGGAGATCCAAAGTGCCATCTGTTTAGAGTTAAGTGAGATGGCTTCACTGCAGTGGTGGCTTCCTGGGTCTTGGCTACTGGAGCTTATTAGGCTGTGGCGGTGACAGCCACGCTCCCAGCTGTTCTTTGACAGACGATGTGTCATCCACACACAGCCAAGTGCTTGGAAAAACGCCTGCAGCGATGCACAGGGAGACCACAGCTCCACAGCTAGTCGTGGAAAGTCTCATGAAAGAATGCTTTTGGCTGAATTTGGCTCAAACACTGTGTCATGTTGACAACTCACTGGATCAATGTGATAAACTGAAAACCAGTGATGTACCAATGAATAATAGATAGCTTTCAGGACTGTGCATTGTCATAAAATCACTAAATTGAATGTTTTATGAAGATGCACCCTGCATCTATACTTTGCAAGCAAATGAAAAACTGTAATAGTCTACAAGAATATCTTGGGTGGGTTGGAGTGCATGGGAAGTAAGGGTTCTAATTTAGGATGCTACTAAGTAAAGCATAAGAAATCCTAATTCACCCCAAAACATACATGATTATTCAGAGCAGGATATAGGATGTTCCCCACTTAAAATTAGACTCCCTCTTTGTTTGCCGAGAGGCAATGGTAACAGAACGGCTCTTATCCAAAACAAAAGCCAGCAGATGTTCCAGTCAACTAGCTTGTTAAATGATACAGAAGAGGCATGACGGGGTAGAGGATGGAGAGGAAGGGGGAGGGAGACCTGGAGAGGGAGCAAGAGAGAGGGAGGGAGAGAGGTAGAGGGAAAGAGAGAGCAAATCCATCTGAGTCGGTGCCAGAGACGGATGATAGTGGAAAATGGGGCCGTAGCAAATCAACTCTGGGTTTATTAGAAAGGAGAGGAGAGAGCTTGAAAAAAGCGCAGCGCTCAGCAGAGCTCTACGGTTCATCTGTAGCTAGTCTGTCTACGGGCCCAGCAGGCATTCTGATCGCTTCCCCCACCTTTGATAAGGAGATTAACATTTGGGTCTCACAGACTAGGAACTGCAGCATAATCTACTGTGGACAACATCAAACAGCATGGAGAACGGCTATGTACACACTATCGAGCTTTGTTCAAGAGATGTCCTTTTAATTACATAGAAAAATAGGTATATTCACCAGCAATTAGAAGGAATAGATTACTTTGTAAATCTTCATAATTTATTGAAAAAGAGTTGCAGTAGTTGTAGTTTGATCAGTTGGGAAAACGTTTTACTCAGTTGTGACTAAATGTGTTGAGACCAAATCTTGTACACACTATTTGGAGTTACTTTAGAATTAAGCTCCTTTTTGATAATTTGGAAAATATTCTATGACCGTATTTTGGAATGCGGATTACTAAATTAGCATTGATTAGTGATTTCATCTTCTGGTCAGTTCCCGGAATGACAGGCTAGCATCTGGCTCCAGAAGTTTGCATGTTACGCTTAAGTGAGTTACGTTGTTGGGGACGCAGGTTTGAATCTCGAGTCTGCAGTGGCAGAGATGGACAGTGGTGCTATATTATTCAGATCTCAGTCGGCTCTGAGGTTGCTGCCGAGATACAGAAGGAGGTGGTCAAAGGTAACATTATCAAAACAAACTTTACAAGAAACTCTTTAGCCAAGAACCACAGCTCATTTGCATCAATAGTCAGCCAAGACCTTAGGCTTTGGTCCCTGGCTTTTATAAATTGATAATCCTTTGATATTTGAATCAATTACCCAGGGGAAAATGTGTCTTAAACCATTATTAAATCAAATTAACTGAGAAAGACCTTGACCTTTTTGGTGCTAAGAGGCTTTTAGAATGTGTTTTTTTCTGCATATAAAAACTTAAATAAGTCTCAAGGAGTTGGAGAGAGGTCCTGAAGTTTGTATTTAATTTAAAAGAGACTTATACAAATATAATTTAAGATTCAAGGAGGGGTTCAAGGAGAGGATAGGGGTGTTGCATCAAACCGATTGAAGCAGCTTGTGTCCAATGTACATTATGACAGATGGATTTATAGTATTTCTTTATTTAAACTTTATTTTAGCACAGAGTGAGACCAAAGAGACATTTGAGACCAAAGCCTCTTTTGAAAGGGAGCCCTGCATGAACAAAATGTATAAAATTTACAACATTCAAACATAATCAATCAATCAAATTTATTTATGAAGCCCTTTTTCATCAGCAGATGTCACAAAGTGCTTATACAGAAACCCAGCCTAAAACCCCAAAGAGCAAGCAATGCAGATGTAGAAGCACAGTGGCTAGGAAAAACTCCCTAAAAAGGCTGGAACCTCGAGAGGAACCAGGCTCTGAGGTGTGGCCAGTCCTCTTCTGGCTGTGCCTAGTGGAGATTAGAAGGGTACATGGCCATTAAGGCCAGATCGTTCTTCAAGATATTCAAACGTTCATAGATGATCAGAATTTCATAATCGAGCATACAGAGGTCGAGACAGCAGGTATGAGAGAGAGAGGGAGAGGGAGAGGGAGGAGGGAGTCTAAACAGAAGGTCCGGGACAAGGTAGCACGTTCGGTGAACAGGTCAGGGTTCCATAGCTGCAGGCAGAACAGCAGCACGACCAGGTGGACTGGGGACAGCCAGGAGTTATCAGGCCAGGTAGTCCTGAGGCATGGTCATAGGGCTCAGGTCCTCCGGGAGAGGAGAGAGGAGAGAGAGAGGAGAGAGAGAGAGGGAGAGAATACCTAAGATCACACAGGACACCAGATAAGACAGGAGCATTTTACCAGATAGGACAGACTGACCCTAGCCCCCCGGCACATACATACATTTCAGCATAGACACTGGGGACAGAGACAGGGGGGTGGTCTGAGGACACTGTGGCCCTGTCCAAAGTTACCCCTGGACATGGCCAACCAGGCAGGATATAATCCCACCCACTTTGCCAAAGCAAAGCCCCCACACCACCAAAGGGATATCAACAGACCACTAACTTACTACCCTGAGACAAGGCCACGAAGATCTCCTCCACCGCAGGAGCCCAAAGGGGCACAGAACCGGACAGGAAGATCACGTCAGTGACTCAACCTACTCAAGTTGAGTATAGCAAAAAAATCCTGGCATGACGTGATGCACCCCTCCTAGGGACAGCATGGGTGAGCGCGAGCAAGTCAGTGACTCAGCCCCCGAAATAGGGTCAGAGGCAGAGAATCCCAGTGGAGATAGGTGAGCTGGTCAGGCAGAGACGGCAAGGGTGGTTCGTCACTCCAGTGCCTTTCCGTTCACCTTTGCACCCCTGGCCCAGACTACACTCAATCATAAGACCTACTGAAGAGACGAGTCTTCATTAAAGACTTAAAGGTTGAGACTGTGTCTGCGTCTCTCACATGGATCGGCAAACCATTCCATAAAAATGGAGCTCTATAGGAGAAGCCCTGCCTCCAGCTGTTTCCTTAGAAATTCTAGGAACAATAAGGAGGCCTGCGTCTTGTGACCGTAGTGTATGTGTAGGTACAGTATGTACGGCGGGACCAAATCAGAGTAATGCTTTGTAGGTTAACAGTAAAACCTTGAAATCAGCCCTTGCCAGTGTAGAGAGGCTAGCACTGGAGTAATATGATCAAATTTGTTGGTTCTAGTCAAGATTCTAGCAGCCATATTTAGCACTAGCTGAAGTTTATTTAGTGCCTTATACGGCTATCCGGAGAGTAGGGCATTGCAGTAGTCTAATCTTGAAGTGACAAAAGCATGGATTATCTTTTCTAACTCATTTTGGGGCATTTTTGCAATGTCACGAAGATGGAAAAAGCTAAAAGGTTTATTCCGAAACACAGTAGTACGCAGCAATGCGTCAAACACTTCAGTGCGGCAAAACAGGCGCACTGAAAAACAATGAAGCACACGGGTGAAAATAACCCAATACAAAATAACAAAGAACTCCACCGAGCTAATCGAACCTCCACAATAAACAATCACACACAAAGATAAGGGGGCAGAGGGAACACTTATACAGGTACTGATGAGGGGATATGAACCAGGTGTGTGTAATAAACAAGACAAAACAAATGGAATGATGAGATGAGGAGCGGCAGTGGCTAGAAGGCCGGTGATAACGAACGCCGAAGCCTGCCCGAACAAGGAGAGGAGGCAGCCTCGGAGGAAGTCGTGACAGTGATTTTCACTGCAGTTACTTTAAAACTGCAACATTTTCTCTCAGCCTCTTGGCATAATGCGTAGAATTGCAGGAAATTGGCTTTAAAACTGCAAACTGTTCTCTCAGACTCATGACAAAACGTGAGTCTGGGAGAACTCACCCCCCCATCAACTGTTCGTCCCCCCACCAATATCTACACCACAATTTCGCCCTTGCACCAGAGCATTAAGGTGCATAGAGCTCTGCATATCATTCCATACATGGGGCGCAAAAAAACTGAATGCAGATTTACCTAATTCCGTAGTGATCAACCTCTAGAGTTAGCCATCCCTGTGATTGGGTCTGGTGACTTGTATGTCTGGTATCTAACAATTCAATTAAGGTATGGCGGAAGTTTGCACAAGAGGGCTTTATGAACAAAAAGAGAGCAGTGCATTGATCTACGAGACTTACCAGCTTACTTTCTGATACAGAATGCAGTGATGTGTACTGAATTTATCGCCTGTGATAAACTGTGTCCAATGGCTTCAATACAGTGGCAGGTGCATTCATATAGATGACATCGCCATAGTCTAAAGCCGGAATGAATGTTGACAGAATTATTTGTTTTCGGCTATTTAACGAAAGGCATGCCCTATTCCTATAAAGGAAGCCCATTTGAATTATTATTTTCTTAACTCATCTTTTTAAAATATAGTTTTCTGTCAATCCAGATACCCAGATATTTATAAGCGGGGACACGTTCAATGTGGGCACCATCCAATGTACATATGCATAAATCATCAAATACATTTTTAAGTAATTGGAAAATAACATATACTTAATTTTACCTGCATTAAGTACCAATTTCAGTTCAACAAAGGCTTTCTGCAAAGCAAAAAAGGCAGATTGTAGTTCTGAAAAAGCTTTGTCAACAGAAGGGGCAACAGAATACACAGCAGTATTGTCCGCATACAAGTGGAGGTTACAATTTCTTACAGACAAACCAATATTGTTTCTATAGTAAAAGTACAGGGCCCAAATTTGACCCTTGGGGGACACCTTTAGTAATATCAAGGAAACCTGACTTAACACCATCAGAAGAAACACATTGTGTTTCAAACCAAATACAGGCTGACTGACCCAGACCAATTTCAGACAGTCTACAAATTAATTATGTATGGTCAACAGTGTCGAAAGCCTTCTCCAGGTCTAAGAAAAGGGCAGCACAATATATTTACAATGTAATTTATCACCAAAGAAGCAGCAGCAGCAGATATAGTGCTATTACCTGGGCTCAAACCAGACTGATGGACACTTAGAATTAGGGGTGTAACGATCCATCTACTACATCGATGTATCGATTTATATTCCTATGATCCAACTACATCGATCTGTGCTCGGCGAGTTGGCCTTTTGGACAACATATATCAATCTAACATCGTTTTAAAATGTAATAAATCGATTGTATCGATACTAGGAAATAACCCATTGGATTTAAGCACGTCAGACTTTATATGGATGTTTTTTCTTAGCACTTTTAATGATAAAGGCTTTAAACATTACTCGATTCAGTCTGCCTATCCGTGACGTCATCGCCCCGCGCCAGCAGCAGCGCAAAGGCGCAAAGACAACAAAACATAGCATGGCGGACGACAGAGGAGAAGCCGACGAGCGAGAAATTATCAAGCCACCATTGCGGTCCTTACAAGAAACAGGAATCTAGGAAACTTCACCTGCACTGTCCAGTATCCAGGTATTTATTTCAGTCACACTGGTTGAATTTTTGGCTAAAAGGTTACTGAATCGATTTCAAGTCACTGAATCATTTCGGATCGTATCGTTCTAAATGAACCAATATCGTCCTTGAATCGTATCGACAACCACGAATCGTGATACAAATCGAATCGTTGTTAAAACGAATCGTTACACCCCTACTTAGAATACACTTTGAAGCTAGATCTAAACTGAGTGTTAAAGATTTAAAAATGTTCGCTAGGCAAGACAGTTTAGAGATTGGCCGATTATTATTCATGTCAGAGGGGTCACCACCTAGGGATGGCACCCAAGATAATTATCAGGTAAAAAATATGTGTAAATGATTCCACAATTAGGGGAGCAGCAAGCTGCAGTATGAAAGGATCAAGCAAATCAGCGTGGGGACGCAGGGCTGTGTTCGAAACAAAAAACTACAAGTGGCAGATGAACAAGATGGTGCCGAAAGACATGGTGAACCTGTTTCTAGCTCCCCAAAAAATATGGGTTGTTATTTTTTACTTTATTTGCTCAGAACGTTTCTTGTATTATTAACTACAGATGAAAATAACTATTAGATCAGCGGTTACTGACCAGAAATTTGAGCAGAAATGTGACTTCCCTGACCTGGATCCTGTTTGAACTTCCTGAGGCAGCTCTATTCATCCCGGGGGCTGCACCAAAACACTGACACTGTAGAAGAGGAAGAATAAGTGGGGCCCTAGTCAGACTCTGGTGGCGTACATACCATCCACCGCTTCCAAGTATATTACTCGCCAATGTTCAGTCCCTGGACAATAAAGTAGACGAGCTCAGGGCGAGGATCTCCTTCCAAAGAGACATCAGGGACTGTAACATACTCTGTTTTACGGAATCATGTCTCTCTCCGGATATATAGTCCCCGTCCATTCAGCAAGCGGGGTTCTCCGTCCATCTTGTGGACAGTAAGAAAGAACTCTTTGGGGAAAAAGAAAGGCTGAGGGGTTTGTATCATAATTAACAACACATGGTGTGATTGTGATAACGTACAGGAACTCAAGTCCTTTTGTTCTACCAATGTGGAATACCTCACCATCAAATGACGACCGCATTACCTCCAGAGAGAATTTTCTTTGGTCATCGTCACTGCCATGTATATTTCCCCCCAAACCGACACCGTGACGGCTTTCAAGGAACAACACTGGACTATGTGCAAACTGGAAACCGCATATCCTGAGGCCACATTTATTGTAGCTTGGACTGTAAAGGAAATCTGAGGAAAACGCTACCGAAATTCCATTAACAAATCTCCCTGTGCTACACGTGCATCACGTACTCTGGATTATTGCTACTCTCCCTTCAGGAACGGCTACAAAGCCCTCCCCACCCTCCCTTCGGGCAAATCAGATCACGCCTCCATTCTGCTCTTCCCCACCTTAGGCAGAAACTTAAACAGGAAGCACCTGTGGTAAGGACTATTCAACGTTGGTCTGACCAATCAAAATCTATGTTTCAAAATTGTTTTGATCGCGCGGACTGGGAAATGTTTCCTGGATTTCCTGACGGGCCAACCCCAAGTGGTGAGGGTAGGCAACAACACCGCCGCAACGCTGGACCTCAACACTGGCGCCGCACAGGGGTGCGTGCTCAGCCCCCTCCTGCACTCCCTGTTCACCCATGACTGCGTGGCCATAATAACCTTTCCCTCAATGTCAACAAAATGAAGGAGCTGATCGTGGAATACAGGAGACAGCAGAGAGAGCACGCCCCCATCCACATCGACGGGCCGCACCGGAGAGGGTCAAAAGCTTCAAGTTCCTCAGTGTGCACATCACTGACGACCTGAAATTGTCCCTTCATACAGTCAGGGTGATGAAGAAGGTGCAACAGCGCCTCTTCAACCTCAGGAGGCTGAAGAAATTCAAGCTTGGCCCCTAAGACCCTCACAAACCTCTACAGATGCACCATTGAGAGCATCCTGTTGGGCTATATCACCGCCTGATACGGCAATTGCACCGTCTGCAACCGCAGGGCTCCCCAGAGGGTGGTGCGGTCAGCCCAACGCATCATCGGGGGCACACTGCCTGCCCTCCAGGATATCTACAGCACCTGGTGTCACAGGAAGGCCAAGAAGATCATCAAGGACCTCAGCCACCCGAGACACGGCCTGTTCAGTACAGGTGCATCAAAGCTGGGACCGAGAGACTGTTAAACAGCTTCTATCTCCAGGCCATCAAATTGTTAAACAGCCACCACTAGCCAGCCTCCGCCCAGTACCCTGCCCTAACCTTAGAGACTGCTTTGCCCTATGTACAGAGAGGGAAAACCCACCCACCCATCCTCACTGTACATAGAGCAGGGGTTCCCTAACTTTTTTGGCCCGCGACCCCATTTTGATATCTGAAAATTCTCGTGACCCCAACAATGTGAGAGAAAAAAAAACATGTAATTAACAGCCAATGTTGACTTTCTTTTTTTAATTGGGGCTATGGCAGTCAATTGCAAAACATTCTAACATTATTTCTGATTGTATTCTCAACACACCATTATATACTTTTAATGTGGGGCTATGACAGTCAATTGCACATTAGTCTGACACAATTTCTCTTATCTCGCCACCACTAAAGAGATGGGTGTGCTTGATGCATGTCGCGTCGGAGCTTCTCAAAGTCAGGTGGGGGTGGTCAACAGTGCGCACCTCATTTCTCCTGTTAAAACCAACCTGGATCTATATTTGTTTTTGATGCAGACGAGAGCACTGAATCAGTGTACCATGGGTTTTAATGCTAGGAGAGAGATGGCACAGTATTCCCTCTGAGTCAGGAACCAAAACTCCTCCATAGTGACCTGTGAATGTGTTGTCTGCAGCATTCGGTCACATGACAGCTCGATCAGCTGTTCGAATTCACTTAACGGCATGTCAACTGAGCCAGGATCCCCATCTCTGCAAAAGTCAGGATCCAACACTCCCCCTTGATAACCACCAAGCCTCGGTGTGAAATAAAACATTGTCAGGCTCTGATCCTATATCTCCACATAGTTTTACGAACAGGCAGAGGCGATATAGTTTACAATCGAAGTTACCAGCTGCGTATCTCCGAGTTTGGCGCTCAGCTCTTTGCCGATAGTTGCTGTGGCTCAGTAGAGCATGGTGCTTACAACGCCAAGGGTTGTGGGTTCGATTCCCACAGGGGCCACCTATACGTAAAATGTATGTACGCATTACTGTAAGTCGCTTTGGATAAAAGCGCCTGCTAAATGGTGTATGTTGTGTTATGTTATCATACAATGTGTCCATATGGCAGAGGGAGACACATTCATAACTAGAGTGCAGAGGCCTGCCCGCTGTCCCGTGATACACTACACGACCAAAAGTATGTGGACACTCCTTCAAATTAGTGGATTCTGCTATTTCAGCCACACCCGTTGCTGACAGGTGTATAAAACCGGGCTCACAGTCATGCAATCTCCATAGACAAACATTGGCAGTAGAATGGCCCGAACTGAAGAGCTCAGTGACTTTCAACGTGGCACTGTCATAGGATGCCGCCTTTCCATCAAGTCAGTTCGTCAAATTTCGGACCTGCTAGAGCTGCCCCGGTCAACTGTAAGTGCTGTTATTGTGAAATGGAAACGTCTAGGAGCAACAACGGCACAGCCGCGAAGTGGTTGGCCACACAAGCTCACAGAACGGGACCACCGAGTGCTGAAGCGCGTAGCGCATAAAAATCGTCTGTCCTCGGTTGCAACACTCACTACCGAGTGCCAAACTGCTTCTGGAAGCAATGTCAGCACAAGAACTGTTCGTCAGGAGCTTCATGAAATGTGTTTCCATGGCCGAGCAGCCGCACACAAGCCTAAGATCACCTAAGCAATGCCAAGCGTCGGCTGGAGTGGTGTAAAGCTCGCCGCCATTGGAGTCTGGAGCAGTGGAAACACGTTCTCTGGAGTGATGAATCACGCTTCACCATCTGGCAGTCCGGCGGACGAATCTGGGCTTGGCGGATGCCAGGAGAACGCTACCTGCCCGAATGCATAGTGCCAACTGTAAAGTTTGATGGAGGAGGAATACTGTTTTTCATGGTTTGGCCTAGTTCAGTGAAGGGAAATCTTAAAGCTGCAGCATACAATGGCATTCTAGACGATTCTGTGCTTCCAACTTTGTGGCAACAGTTTGGGGAAGGCCCTTTTGTGTTTCAGCATGACAATGCCCCCGTGCACAAAGTGAGGTCCATACAGAAATGGTTTGTCGAGATCGGTGTTGAAGAACTTGACTGGCCTGCACAGAGCCCTGACCTCAACCCCATCTTTGGAATGAATTGGAACGCCCAACATTAGTGCCCAACCTCACTAATGTTCTTGTGGCTGAATGGAAGCAAGTCCCCGCATCAATGTTCCAACATCTAGTGGAAAGCCTTCCCAGAAGAGTGGAGGCTGTTATAGCAGCAAAGGGGGGACCAACTCCATACTAATGCCCATGATTTTGGAATGAAATGTTTGACAAGCAGGTGTCTACATACATTTAGTGTAGATGGAGCCCCATCTCTGCAAAAGCCCACCATTCGATCCCTTGGAATCATCAATATAGCCACGCAGCATACTGAACATCCCTGAGACAGAACAATAAATCCTTGTGAATAGCATCCCCCGACATGTAGTGAATAAAAGTAAATGCATGGGCATCTAGGCCCTTTGAGTTGTTCAGTCAGTTTCCTCTTGATTGCTAGCTATAGGATCAATTCTTAGTTTCACAGTGTTATCTGACAAAGGTATCGATGTGAGTTTCTGTGCCTCTATCAATTGTGGCCGGTAATATCAAAATCTCTTAAATAGTGTGTGGTTTCATAGCGTAGCAGGCTTAACCATTCCCTGTGGGAATGATTCAAGTGCAACGGTCAAGTGCGGCCTTTTACCACGGTCTAAGGGTGCTCTCTGGTTGAATTTTTACTTTTAGATTTGAATAATTTTCATTTAGATTTTTAAGGTTCACCACATTACAATGATTGAGAGACAAAGACAATATAATGAATATATTTATATTTTCTAACTAAGATTTAGGAAATTCTCCCGCGACCCCACTTTCATATCAGGTGACCCCACATGGGGTCGCGACCCCTTGTTTGAGAACCGCTGCTCTAAGAGCTTTGCACACCTGGATTGGACAATATTTGCACATTATTCGTAAAAAAATTCTTCAAGCTGTCAAGTTGGTTGCTGATCATAGCTAGACAGCCATTTTCAAGTCTTGACATAGATTTTCAAGCCGATTTAAGTCAAAACTGTAACTAGGCCACTCAGGAACATCCAATGTCATCTTGGTAAGCAACTCCAGTGTATATTTGGCCTTGTGTTTTAGGTTATTGTCCCGCTGAAAGGTGCACTTGTCTCTCAGTGTCTGTTGGAAAGCAGACTGAACCAGAATTTCCTCTAGGATTTTGCCTGTGCTTAGCTCTATTCCGTTTCTTTGTATTTTTTATATATTTTTTGTATTTTACCCCCTTTTCTCCCCAATTTCGTGATATCGAATTGCGATCCAATTACGATCTTGTCTCATCGCTGCAACTCCCAACGGGCTCGGGAGAGATGAAGGTCGAGTCATGCGTCCTCCAAAACACGACCCGCCAAACCGTGCTTCTTAACCTGCCAAACCGCGCTTCTTAACACTCACCCACTTAACCCGGAAGCCAGCCGCACCAATGTGTCAGAGGAAACACTGTTCAACTGACGACCGAAGTCAGCCCACAGGCGCCCGGCCCGCCACAAGGAGTTACTAGAGCGCGATGAGCCAAGTAAAGTCCCCCCCTGGCCAAACCCTTCCCTAACCAGGACGACGCTGGGCCAATTGTGCGCCGCCCTATGGGACTCCCGGTCACGGCTGGTTGTGAAACATCCTGGGATCAAACCTGGGTCCGTAGTAATGCCTCAAGCACTGCAATGCAGTGCCTTAGACTGCTGCGCCACTCAGGAGGCCCATTCCGTTTCTTTTTTATCCCCAAGAATATTCTCAGGACATGAAGTTCATTTCTTTTCCATGTTTTTTGCTGTTTTACTTTAGTGCCTTATTGCAAACAAGATGCATGTTTTGGAATATTTGTATACTGTACAGGCCTCCTTCTTTTAACTCTGTCATTTAGGTTAGTATTGTGGAGTAACTACAATGTTGTTGATCCATCCTCAGTTTTCACCTATCACAGACATTAAACTCTATAACCGTTTTAAAGTCACCATTGGCCTCATGGTGAAATCCCTGAGTTGTTTCCTTCCTTTCCGGCAACTGAGTTAGGAAGGACGCCTGTATCTTTGTAGTGACTGGGTGTAGTCAATGTCTGCTTTTTTTTACCAATAGGTGCCCTTTGCGAGGCATTGCAAAACCTCCCTGGTCTTTGCGGTTGAATCTGTGTTTGAAATTCCCCGCTCGACTGCAGGACCTTAAAGATAATTATATGTGTCGGGTACAGAGATAAGGTAGTCATTCAAAAATCATGTTAAACACTATTATTGCACACAGAGTGAGTCCATGTTTTCACTTTGTCATTATGGGGTAGTGTGTGTAGATTGATAAGGGGGGAAAAAAAGATCCATTTTAGAATAAGGCTGTAACGTAACCAAATGTGGAAAAGGTGAAGGGGTCTGAATACTTACCGAATACACTGAGTGCACAAAACATTAGGAACTTTCCATGGCATAGACTGACCAGGTGAAAGCTATGATCCCCTATTGATGTCCCTTGTTAAATCCACTTCAATCAGTGTGTAGATGAAGGGGAGGAGACAGGTTAAAGAATCCTTTTTAAGCCTTGTGACAATTGAGACATGGATTGGGGTATGGTAGTAGGTGCCAGGCGCACCGGTTTGAGTGTGTCAAGAACTCCAACGCTGCTGGGTTTTTCACGCTCAACAGTTTCCCGTGTGTATCAAGAATGGTCCACCACCCAAAGGACATCCAGCCAACTTGACACAACTGTGGGAAGAATTGGAGTCAACATGGGCCAGCATCCCTGTGGAACACTTTCGACACCTTGTAGAGTCCATGCCCCGACGAATTGAGGCTGTTCTGATGGCAAAAGGGGGTGCAACTCAATATTAGGAAGGTGTTCCTAATGTTTTGTACACTCAGTGTGTGTATGTATATATACTGAACAAAAACATAAACGCAACATGTAAAGTGTTGGTCCCATATTTCATGAGCTGAAATAAAAGATCCCAGAAATGTTCCATACGCACAAAAAGCATATTTCTCTCAAATGTTGTGTACAAATTTGTTTACATTCCTGTTAGTGTGCATTTCTCCTTTGCCAAGATAATCCACACACCTGACAGGTGTTGCATATCAATAAGCTGATTAAACAGCATGATCATTACACAGGTGCACCTTGTGCTAGGGACAATAAAAAGCCACTCTAAAATGTGCAGTTTTGTCACGACACAATGCCACAGATGTCTCAAGTTTTGAGGGAGCATGCAATTGGCATGCCGAGTGTAGGAATGTTCACCAGAGCTGTTGCCAGATCATTTAATGTTAATTTCTCTACCATAAGCCATTGTTTTAGAGAATTTGGCAGTATGTCCAACCGGCCTCACAAACGCAGACCACATGTAACCACGCCAGCCCAGGTTCTCCATATCAAAGGTGGGACATACATATACAGTTTGCCACAAACACAGGCTTCAGGGAAGCTGTGGGTCCTTGCTTCCGTGACCACCACATCCCTAACTATGGAGCTTCCCTATAACAACCACCACTGGAGGACGAGGAGAGGGTCACTGCGAGCCTGTGGGGCTCCGGGGGCTGCTCCATGGGATGGCTGGCTCAGTAACCCAGGACCAGATTCAGAGGATTAAAAAAAATATTTAGGGGGTAGATCAGCTTTAATATTGCAGATACTTCTATCAATGTAATTGTCTGCATCACTTCCAATCCCCCATATGTTTTGTTTTTTCTCGCAAATATATATATATATATATATATATATATATATATATATATATATATATATATATATATATATATATACACATACATACATACACATACATACATACACATATATATTTCCCTTTATTACTTTCCAACCCTACCACCCCTTCCCTAATTGTAGTAAACTAGTGAACAACAATGCTTAGGCCTCTACTTCCAGCTTATACATACTATGTACATTTTATGGACACAGTCAATTTTACAATAATTATATTTTGTTGTTTTTACTCCTGAACTTCCTCTACCCTCAACCTCTCCGATCATTTTCATGATGTCCATCCGGTTTGCTTCTCTTTCTAACTGTGCTCTTTCACAAAAGCTCTCAACCTATAACCTATACACTTATTATGGACGCAGTATGCTTACATTATTAGTTATCTTGTTGTTATTAGTTGTTGTTAGTTGTTATTAGTCCCATCCTTCAACTCCATTCAACACCACCCATCTATCTCTTAACACCATCCATATTGGATTTCTATTTGCCATATATTTTTCAACTGTACTGTGATGTTTTACAAAAGTTCTGAACCTTTCTATTCTCATTGTTTCTACAGATTGTAAATTGAAAATAAACATTTTTGCTAAAAGTATTATTATATTATTGATCGATTGACTATGACTTTTCAGATCACCCAGTAATGCTATCTGCAGGGTTAGCTCCAGGTAAATATTGCAATCCTTTAGCCATTCCTGGACCTGTGTCCAAAAACAAGCTACAAATGGACAGTACCAAAAAAAATGATCTAATGATTCTGTCTCTTCGCAGGAAAATCTGCAGAGCTGGGAAGATTGTATCCCCCATATAAATAACATTCTATTGGTAGCAATTGAAACATTCTAAGTTTTGATTCAGAGGATCTTGCACTGGGTACTGAGCTGGAGTGGGAAGGACATGGGGAGCGGCGGAAGACCTCGTCGGAAGGCTCCGGTGAAGTCAGGGGGCTCAGAGCTGTAAAACAGTTAGAGAGCCGCAGCTTTGGACGAGAGGGCAGAGGGAGGATACGTTGGAATGTTCCTCCTCTCCTACCTCTAACTTGATTCCACTTTGCCCCTCGATGGTGTAGAGCAAGACACAGTAGTTCTCCGGTTCTCGTCAGTGGGATGTGTTAATACGGGAAAGTGGTCCAAGGTAGTATCCTCAGTAGGTACTGCAGAGGAGCCCAATCTCGTATAGCACCAGGGATAATCACCTCAGTCATTTAGAATTGTTGCATCAAAAACAGCATGCAGTCTTGAAGACTCCTTAGCCAGAGCGAGACATTCTTTTAGGACCCTGTTCTCCTCTAGTAGCTCAATGATCTGGTCTGTTGAGGCAATGAGTTGTTTACACTTTTCACAAATGTATAAAATCAGTAAATCCTTACTCTTCCACTATGGTGAACATATCACAGGTCTCACATTGTATGGCTTTACTGTCCATCTCTGGATCCGACTCCAAATCAGAGCAGTCAGACATGCTTATACTCGGGTCAGAAACAGCAGTCCCGGCTACAAGAGCCAACCGTGATGTGAGACAAGCTTTGTTGGTGCCAGCCAAGTAACCTAGCTAGTCGGAGCTAGCCGGGGCTTGCCTAATGACGTTAGCGCCAGGAGACAGTAAAATCCAGCCAAAAAAGGTGTGTTAAGAACAGCACTAACACCATGGTTCCGAACACACAACAAAAGCTTTAAACTGTCTTAAAAAAATAAAACTTATAAGTATTTTTAAAAGTATAAAACACAGAAGCTCTGTATCGCCACTCCAAACTTTCTGCTTCCTACTTCCTATGAACACCAATAATTACAATACATTGTTGTCATACACCTTATAGTCTTCTGTTTTTGTTTCAATTTTAAACATTTACTCGAGGGCACCCTAAGTGGAACATATTGCTGTGTGTTAAAGGAAAAGTTACCAGTTGTGTTGCGGAGGCATCTGCCAATTATGTTTTATATTCTAAAACAATGAATGTACTGTAGCCTACTGACTACTCCCCCTATATCTTCCTATGGCCTCACAGAGTCTTGCAATCTGGGAGACGGAGAACAAGATGGTGTGCAAGCAGACGCTGGTGGATGGAGATGGGCCCAAGACATACTGGACAAGAGAACTGCAAGGAGACGAGCTGATACTGGTGAGGACTACAATAGTAATCATAGTAATAGTCAATACTACTAATAGTCGTAGTAGTAATAGTAGTATCGCTAGCCAAAAGCCTGAACTTGGGTGGTAACCTCGACACCCAGATCCAAATCTCCTGCTCCCAGTCTGTCAAGAGACTACTTGAGTGATTAAACAAACTCCCATTTTGACATGGATCCATGCGCATAGAATATAAATGAATTATTGGTAAACCTTTACTTGAAATTGTTATGAACTGTTATATTGCCTTAGAAAGGTCATAGCACCTTATAGATGCATACAGCATTATGATGTTGTGTGCTATTTCTTTATTATACAATTTCAAGTCACACTTTATTTGGATAGTCCGGATTTATTATCAACAAACTATCCGTTGATAAGCAACTGCTTGCTAAGGTTACGGTTAGGGTCAAGTTTAGAATAAGGGTTAGGGTTAGGATAAGCGTTAAGTTTAAGATTAGGATATGGATTAAGGTTAGGGTTAGAGCTAGAGTTAGGAGATAGTTCATTGAACTATTACTCAGTCTGTACAGCATCTACAGATGGACTATCCAAATAAAGTGTCACCCAGTTTCATAATACACCATCACTGCATCTATAAGATGCTATGAATATGTTTCTAAACCTAATTGTCTGCAGTCCAGCCCAACTCCTCAGTCACAGACCTCATAACTACTGATATATAATGCGGGTATTTAAAAGCACCTGCTGTGCCCTATGAAATACTTTGTTAATAGAATCCCATAAGCAGCCACCCTGGAAATGCATCCATTTCCCAATGCCACATAAAGGAAATGATATTATAAGAGAGGACATCTTCTGAAGTGAGGAGCATTTACGTCATCTTTAAGAGAGATGTGCAAGGATTACAGGATGACAAGAGGGGTATATAACAGAGTATTGCCAAGACCATTATACTCCTGCTGCATGAAGCCAGTGAGTACCGGTTTAAGTCATTTAGTCAGAGCCTTATATCTCAATATAAGGGTTTAGTCTAAAGCCCCAAAAGTAAAATAGAATGGGAAGAGTTCAGGATCAGTCAAATGCACCAGTATGCGCCAATGGAATACAGTTGACTGCAAACAAAGTGGAAAATGGATGCTCAGAAATGACAAGGTAGATCTTCCTTTTATAAAATGTGATACATCTTCTTACATGCTTGCTCTTCCTTGTCAATGAGTCACCATACTGGTGTGTGAGCATCGCTCATAAAACTGACGATCGGGAAGGAGCGTATGTATGGATTTTCTTCCAGTGGGTTAGTAATAAAACCAGCTGCGTGTTGGGTGCACAGAGCCGGGCTCAAGTGACGTTGGATGTCTGACCTCCAGCTGGTGGGGGGTGCCTTGCAGCACTAATGGATCCAATTGATCTAGTTGAAGTATGACAGGCACTGCTCTTCTCACGTCAGTCTCCGGCACAGGAGGTTGGTGGCACCTTAATTGGGGAGGACGGGCTCGTGGTAATGGCTGGAGCGGAATGGTATCAAATACATCCAACACACGGTTTCCAGGTGTTTGATGACATTCCATTCCAGCCATTATTATGAACCGTCCTACCCTCAGCAGCCTCCACTGGTCCCCATGGACTATTGCACATGATATGACGCAACCCCATCATGGCTTGACAGAGGGCAGGGTTCTTCTCTTGTAACTACAAGAGGGATTCAGATGTTCTGTCGTTTCATACAGTATGATATATCACTCTCCTCTAATCCGGATATCTCTGATTTTTGAATTCCAAATTAACCAGGCTTTTCTTGTGTAGGTAGCTTTTAACTTTCTTTCAAGTTCAAAGGATTTAGAATGTTTTGATGGGTTCAAGGAAGTCAAATATTTCAAATTCTTAAAATATTTTTAACGTTTAGCCTCTTAGTCAAGCAACATAGCAGCCACCACTAATGCAGCAAATTAAACCCCAATGTGCACAAGTTGATACTTGAGAACATTGAATTACACAAAGATGATACTGATATACTGTTAAAAATTCACCCTGGAATCTAAGTTCGACATGAGGAAAAGAGTTGTTATCCATCATCAAACTTACACCCAGACGGCGTCTTTTGAATGATGGGTCAGACGGTGAGACTAAAATATATGCAGGAATTTCATGAAAAAGCCAAAACAAACAGTCTGGCCTCGATTCAAGGCTCAACCATTCATTTTAAGGAAGCACACAGACTCAGAGGCTGAAATTCAAAGTGATAGTTTGATTGTCTTTGGCAGTTCTCGCTGTAACTGGGGCGCATTTCCATAAAATATGCATGCTCCATTTAATTGATTATGATTAAAATCAGTGTTTAAGGCTATGTCTCACAATTAGCACAGCTTTCCCACTTCACTTCAAAATAAAAAAATGGGAAAGAACACAGCTGGTCACAAGGAACCCTCAATGTTAGCATTTTGAGGACACAGAGTACATTTACTTTGTTCTATTACCGTGGGCACTCATCTGCCATCAAGAGGTGTTATATATATATATATATATATATATATATATATATATAGTGGAAATAAAACCAATGCTCAATTATGCTATAGCTTAACCTTTGCTGACTTATTCTCTTAACGGTATAATGTGAGCTTGAATTGAGAGGTCATTGGCATGACTGAGTATGGGAATCTGTGTTTGTTTGTTTTCCCTAGACGTTCGGGGCTGACGACGTGGTGTGCACACGGATTTACTTACGAGAATGAAGCTTCTCCAAGGCCGACCTGGGAAGGCAGAAAATGCAGAAAATAAAACCAGTCAGATAGGTTATAACACTCCTTAACCCCCCATTTCCATGCCATGCTGAAAAATCAATATATAGTATATCCTGTGTAATCCAGCAGCATCGGCTGCGTAGTCTACATAAAACAACATTTTCGTAATACGGTCATTCGTGGTGTGGTAATGTCTGTTACAGTTCTGCAATAACGGCGATTCTCAGTGTTTGATCCATATCTACAACCACTATCTTCTTTGTTGAGTTTGTCAATGTTGCAAACAGGAATAAAAATGGAATAAAAAAAATTGTGTGAGTGTTCAAACTGATATTTGACAGTATCCAAATAGAGTTACTCAAGCCTTTCCTAGGATTAATAGTGAACATAAAGGTAACATTACTCAAGTCTCCAGTGGGCCTACAGCTAGAACATGTTTGACAAGTAGAACAAAAACAATGAAGCATTATGACCATCCCGTGTCACTTTATTTGGACTAAGAAAAAACACTTTATGACACTGTCAAGAAGCATCGTGACCATCAGAATCATATAAGCCAGATAGGCCTATCA
Organism: Coregonus clupeaformis; assembly: GCF_020615455.1. Lineage (NCBI taxonomy): Eukaryota > Metazoa > Chordata > Actinopteri > Salmoniformes > Salmonidae > Coregonus > Coregonus clupeaformis. The sequence continues at coordinate 387,112 of NW_025533522.1, read as the reverse complement.
CATACAGTGCATTCGGAAAGTATTCAGACCCCTTGACTTTTTCCACATTTTGTTACGTTACAGCCCTATTCTAAAATTGATGACTTTTTTTTCTCAGCAATCTACACACAATACCCCAAAATGACAAAGCAAAAACAGTTTTTAGAAATGTTTGCAAAAAAATAACTGAAATACCACATTTACATAAGTATTCAGACCCTTTCCTCAGTACTTTGTTGAAGCACCTTTGGCAGCGATTACAGCCTTGAGTCTTCTTGGGTATGACGCTACAAGCTTGGCACACCTGTATTTGGGGAGTTTCTCCCATTATTCTCTGCAGATCCTCTCAAGCTCTGTCAGGTTGGATGGGGAGCGTCGCTGCACAGCTATTTTCAGGTCTCTCCAGAGATGTTCAATCGGGTTCAAGCCCGGGCTCTGGCTGGGCCCCTCAAGGACATTCAGAGACTTGTCCCGAATCCACTCCTGCATTGTCTTGGCTGTGTGCTTAGGGTTGTTGGAAGGTGAACCTTCGCCCCAGTCTGAGGTCCTGAGCGCTCTGGAGCAGGTTTTCATCAAGGATCTCTCCGTACTTTGCTCAGTTCATCTTTCCCTCGATCCTGACCAGTCTCCCAGTCCCTCCTGCTGAAAAACATCCCCACAGCATGATGCTGTCACCACGCTTCACCGTAGGGACGGTGAAAGGTTTCCTCCAGACATGAAGCTTGGCATTCAGGCCAAAGAGTTCAATCTTGGTTTCATCAGACCAGAGAATCTTGTTTCTCATGGTCAGAGTCCTTTAGGTGCCTTTTGGCAAACTCCAAGCGGGCTGTCATGTGCCTTTTACTGAGGAGTGGCTTCCGTCTGGCCACTCTACCATAAAGGCCTGATTGGTGGAGTGCTGTAGAGATGGTTGTCCTTCTGGAATGTTCTCCCATGTCCACAGAGGAACTCTGAAGCTCTGTCAGAGTGACCATGGGGTTCTTGGTCACCTTCCTGACCAAGGCCCTTCTCCACCGATTGCTCAGTTTGGCCGGGCGGCCAGCTCTAGGAGGAGGCCACTGTGTTCTTGGGGACCTTGAATGCTGCAGAAATGTTTTGGTACCCTTCCCCAATCCTGTCTTGGAGCTCTACAAACAATTCCTTCGACCTCATGGCTTGGTTTTTGCTCTGACATGCACTGTCAACTGTGGGACCTTATATAGACAGGTGTGTGCCTTTCCAAATCATGTCCAATCAATTGAATTTACCACAGGTGGACTCCAATCAAGTTGTAGAAACATCTCAAGGGTGATCAATGGAAACAGGATGCACCTGAGCTCAATTTCGAGTCACATAGCAAAGGGTCTGAATTCTTATGTAAATAAGGTATTTATTTTTGTCTTTTTTTTAAATACATTTGTAAACATTTCTAAAACCTGTTTTCACTTTGTCATTATGGGGTATTGTGTGTAGATTGATGATAATTGTATTTTATGTAGTCAATTTTAGAATAAGGCCGTAACGTAACAAAATGTGGAAAAAGGGAAGGGGTCTGAATACTTTCCGAATGCACTGTACATGCCCTTATATCAGTCATCAGTCAAAAAGAGGGGGTCTTGTCCTGCTGCTGAAATCTGCTCCTGAATTCATCCCAGTCATCAGCAACAGAGCATTGGTGTAGGTGCATGTCTGACATCAAGTGTGCACAATTACAATGATAATTTTATATGGTCAATAAAAAAAAAGATATAACATAAACATACTGTTGACATGTAGGTTATGGTGTGGTGGAATGTTTTGCCTTGTGTGGTAGGTTTTGTACTCTTATTTGGTTTTACACTCTTATTACACTCTTACACTCTTATTTAGGCTTCATAACCAGCCATAAAATAACGCAATATATGTCACAACAGGTCTAAATATAGGTTATGTCAACTTATGTCAGCTGTTATGAAATTATGACATGGTTATGACCGTGGCATAATGTGTTATGACGCTAGGTGTCAAGTAAAGTGTTACCCAAAAACCACTCTGGAGAAAGTTTTACCAACTCTACTAACAGGCTGTGACATAGAAAACGTTTGACATGTAGGACAAAAACTGCCCTGATTAATGTCCAACAACTCCAGATATACTGGGGGTTACATCGATTAAATTAGACTAACATTGATGCAGGCACTGTAGGCCCAATTCATTTGCTTTCGTTTGGCTGCCTCAGAAGACCTCAGAAAAACGCCTTCAAATCCAAACTCAATACCCCCACGCTTCATATTCCATCCGACAATAGCGCAGCCATTTGTCACTCGCGCTGCATCATCTTCCAGACAACCCTGCAGGACGACCGCCTTCTCGCGTCTGATACTCCAGGCAATGAGATTAAAGGCAGAATGGAGAGACGAGATAAAACCATACAGACTAAACCGAAGACAGTAAATGTGTTTTTTAAAAGGCTGTCGCTAGCGTGACAAATGGCATTGGCGAATTTGCATGAGTGCACTGTTCATGGTAAGAGAACAATATATCACTGGAGAACAATGAGAAATCTTTATGGTCTGTGTAGTGTATTGGTCTGAACAGTGGAAAACTAATTCAAGTGAACAAAAAGTGCTCTTTTGTGATGACTTGTGGCATTGAAGTCAAGAGTCAACCCTAAGAACCAGTTATGCAAAAAAAATTAAGAGATATTCTAACAAGTCTCCAGATTAGATCATTGCAGGAATGTCAAACATGACCTGCAGGTTGTCTAAGTACAGCCAGCTACTCAACCCCAGATGAACAGAACAGATAATCACAGCAAACCTGAAAATTACATGGTGCTTATCTTTTCCATTCATTTTGGATTGAGGCATATAGCTGGATCTACAGATGGCCTGGGATACTGATCTTAACAGAAGACTACATTTGAGGTCTAAAAACATCGGACAATTCTGGGATGGTTATATCCATTTCAAATATCTATGCCTTTAATCCGTGCCTGAGTTCAACTCAGCTCAGATTGAGGAGTGCAATGAGAAAAAAATGAAGAGAGGAGCTAATTGAAAATGGGATCAAAGCTAAGCAGCATCAGATGTGAGACGCTCTGCGGGAGGATTCCCTGGGGCTATGTGTGGAACAGCCACAAAATCACAGGATTAAGACAGATCGTGGGAGGATTCTGGGGAGATAACCCACTCTCAAACAGCAAGACTGAGCTCATTTGTACTCCAGAAAGTTTGGATGATGGATGATAAGTGTGGGTGAAACCACTCCAAACATTTTTACAGCCCTCAAACCACACCCCAATACTCTTCAGGGCAAAATACAGAACAAATTAAAGAGAAAATTCATGGACTGACTGAACTGTTGATGTGTTAATGATGTGTGAAGCCGGGAGTGATGATTGTAATACCTCACAAGGAGCAGTAACACATACCCGTGTAGTAATACTGTGATTACTATAGTAACAATATTGTACATACCGCATCTTGTGGGCACATTTGTGACATGTTGGCATTAACAACATCACAGCACTAGAGTGTTGACAGGTGGTTTTTACCAGTGGTGTAAAGTACTTAAGTAGAAATACTTTAAAGTACTACTTCAGTAGTTTTTTGGGGGGTATCTGTACTTTCCTATTCATATTTTTGACTACCTTTTACTTCACTACATTCCTTAACAAAATAATGTACTTTTTACTCCATACATTTTCCATGACACCCAAAAGTACTCCTTACATTTTGACAGGAAAATGGTCCAATTCACCCACTTATCAAGAAAACATCCCTGGCCATCCCTACTGTCTCTGATCTGGGGGACTCACTAAACACAAATGCTACATTTGTAAATTAATGTCTGCCTGATGGAGTGTGCCCCTGGCTACCCCCCCCCCCCCATTATAATAGACAATTGTGCTGTCTGGTTTGCTTCATATAAGGAATTTGAAATTATTACTTTTACTTTTGATACTTAAGTATATTTTAAACCAAATACTTTTTACTCAAGTAGTATTTTACTGGGTGACTTTCACTTTTACTTGAGTCATTTTCTATGAAGGCATCTTTCCTTTTACTCAAGTATGACATTTGAGTACTTTTCCCACCACTGGTTTTTACCAAAGCTAGTACACAGGCCTTGTGTTGGGTTATCGTCACCATTTCAATGGGAAACATATTGCCACGGACCCTCAACAGCGGAAGCCTTGACACCGACGAAAGACGTGTCCACGTTCTATGGCAAGAAAATGGCACCACATCTAAAACAAAAAGCTAATCTGTCTGTCTTTCACGGCAGCCAGGGATTTTCAACACTCCGCTCCGAGAGCCGTAACACTGCAGCACAGCTGCGGTTCCCATTATTTAACACAGAAGCTGCCAGGACGAGAATGTAACGCCCCTGCTTTTTGACCTGGTATCCCTTGAAATAATGAGTTTCCCCCTGAGTGAATCACAATGCACGGGGAAGCCGGGTCCGGGGTACAAGCCGCTGAGATGTTAATTTAATGACGAGCCGCAGCTCAAATGATCGTCCAAACAGCTGAATAAAGTCATTGTTGTTTTGCTTCGGTCTTTCCCGCTTTAGGCTTTGCCGCAAACAGTGGGTCCTCTGTCACCAACAGTAGAGAGGGACGGCTCTTCCCAAAAAGCTCGTCCTTTCCACCACCCAACCCCAGTTAAATTCTCCACAAGGGTTTTGAAGGGGCGGGGGCCCTGCTGAAAATGGCCCATTGGTTTTGTGAACTGAGACAATTAGTGCCTAATTGGAGCATATGCAGATTATCAGAACGAGAGAGAGAATAACGAATTACTAAGTGTTTGCACCTGTACAGTTTGCACCGGTTTCTTTTTACAGAGGGGGATAAAATAAAAAACAAAGTGCTTTATTAATACTTCACTGTACATTTTTATTGTTCGCTGAACCTTTATTTAATCTTTTGTTATTTTTGTTGTTTTACAACCTCTTGAAAATAAGGTGCAATCTTTGCACTGGTGCTACTGCTTAGTTAATCTGTCCAAAAGTGTTTTAAAATCAGGATTAGACCAATATACATTACATGGCCAAAGTATGTGGACACCCCTTCAAATTAGTGGATTCGGCTATTTCAGCCACACCCATTGCTGACAGGTGTATAAAATCGAGCACACAGCCATGCAATCTCCATAGACAAACATTGGCAGTAGAATGGCACGTACTGAAGAGCTCAGTGACTTTCAATGTGGCACTGTCATAGGATGCCACCTTTCCAACAAGTCAGTTCGTCGTCAGTTCGTCAGATTTCTGCCCTGCTAGAGCTGCCCCGGTCAACTGTAAGTGCTGTTATTGTGAAGTGGAAACGTCTAGGAGCAACAACAGCTGAGTTCCAAACTGAGTTCCAAACTGCCTCTGGAAGCAAGGTCAGCACAATAACTGTTTGTCAGGAGCTTCATGAAATTGATTTCCATGGTGGAGCAGCTGCCCACAAGCCTAAGATGCGCAATGCCAAGCGTCGGCTGGAGTGGTTTAAAGCTCACCACCATTGGATTCTCGAGCAGTGGAAACGCGTTCTCTGGAGTGATGAATCACGCTTCACCATCTGGCAATCCAACGGACAAATCTGGGTTTGGCGGATGCCAGGAGAACGCTACCTGCCCAAATATATAGTGCCAACTGTAAAGTTTGGTGGAGGAGGAACAATGGTCTGGGGCTGTTTTTCATTGTTCGGGCTAGGCCCCTTAGTTCCAGTGAAGGGAAATCTTAACGCTACAGCCCACAACGACATTATAGACAATTCTGTGCTTCCGACTTTGTGGCAACAGTTTGGGGAAGGCCCTTTCCTGTTTCAGCATGACAATGCCCCCATGCACAAAGCGAGGTCCATACAGAAATGGTTTGTCGAGATCGGTGTTGAAGAACTTGACTGGACTGTACAGAGCCCTGACCTCAACCCTATCGAACACCTTTGGGATGAATTGGAACGCCGACTGCGAGCCACACACATATATACACACACATTTACATATACAGTGCACATTCAGAAAGTATTCAGGCCCCTTGACTTTTTCCACATTTTGTTACGTTACAGCCTTATTCTAAAATGGATTACATTTGTTTTTTTTACCTTATCAATCTACACACAATACCCCATAATGACAAAGCAAAAACAGGTTTTTAGAAATGTTTGCAACTGTATTAAAAATAAAGAACAGAAATACCTTATTTACATAAGTATTCAGACCCTTTGCTATGAGACTCGAAATTGAGCTAAGGTGCATCCTTTCCATTGATCATCCTTGAGATGTTTCTACAACTTGATTGGAGTCCACATGTGGTCAATTCAATTGACTGGACATGATTTGGAAAGGCACACACCTGTCTATATAAGGTCCCACAGTTGACAGTGCATGTCAGAGCAAAAACCAAGCCATGAGGTCCAAGGAATTGTCCGTAGAGCACCGAGACAGGATTGTGTCGAGGCACAGATCTGGGGAAGGGTACCAAAACATTTCTGCAGCATTGAAAGTCCCAAAGAACAAAGTGGTCTCCATCATTCTTAAATTGAAGAAGTTTCGAACCACCAAGACCTTTCTTAGAGCTGGCCGCCCGGCCAAACTTCGCAATCGGGGGAGAAGGGCCTTGGTCAGGGAGGTGACCAACAACCCAATGGTCACTCTGACAGAGCTCCAGAGTTCCTCTGTGGAGATGGGAGAACCTTCCAGAAGGACAACCATCTCTGCAGCACTCCACTAATCAGGCCTTTATGGTAGAGTGGCCAGACGGAAGCCACTCTTCGGTAAAAGGCACATGACAGCCCCTTGGAGTTTGCCAAAAGGCACCAAAAGGACTCAGACCATGAGAAACAAGATTCTCTGGTCTGATGAAACCAAGACTGAACTCTTTGGCCTGAATGCCAAGCGTCACGTCTGGAGGAAACCTGCCACCATCCCTACGGTGAAGCATGGTGGTGGCAGCATCATGCTGTGGGGATGTTTTTCAGCGGCAGGGATTGGGAGACTAGTCAGGATCGAGAGAAAGATGAACGGAACAACGTAGAGAGATCCTTGATGAAAACCTGCTCCAGAGCGCTCAGGACCTCAGACTGGGGCGAAGGTTCACCTTTCAACAGGACAACGACCCTAAGCACACAGCCAAGACAACGCAGTATTGGCTTCGGGACAAGTCTCTGAATGTCCTTGAGTGGCCCAGCCAGAGCCCGGACTTGAACCAGATCGAACATCTCTGGAGAGACCTGAAAATAGCTGTGCAGCGACGCTCCCCATCCAACCTGACAGAGCTTGAGAGGATTTGCAGAGGAGAGTGCGAGAAACTCCCCAAATACAGGTGCCAAGCTTGTAGCGTCATACCCAAGAAGACTCAAGGCTGTAATCGCTGCCAAAGGTGCTTCAACAAAGTACTGAGTAAAGGGTCTAAATACTTACGTAAATGTAATTTCAGTTTTGTATTCTTTATAAATGAATTAACATTTCTAGAAACCTGTTTATGCTTTGTCCCCTATGGGGTATTGTGATTGATGAGGATTAAAAAACAATTTAATCCATTTTAGAATAAGGCTGTAACGTAACAAAATGTGGAAAAAGTCAAGGGGTCTGTATACTTTCCGAATGCACTGTATTTGCTCAATAAATAATTGGTAAATACATTTCTCCAAGCAAAGGAGCCATAATGCTAAACTGGGGGAATAAAACCATCTTTACTTTCCTAGCCTGAAAAGACATGCTTTGTTCTTCTTTGTACTTGGCTTTGAAAGCTGTCAAAAGCATAAAAGATTATCATGTTATCATAAGCAGATGAAACTATTAAAATAGTAAGACTGAGGAAGGATGAAAAAGGTCAAGTTCAGCCAAGTGTGGGAGTGCTGTCACATCAAATTACCCAGAGTGCTTTGTGTCTCAGATGTCCCAAATGACTTTCATCCTGTGATATATTTAGTCACGCTTAACTCCAAATAAATGGTTTTCTCAGAGGGCATTCACACATATTCAGAGCTCTGACAGATACTTACAGTGCAACACAAGTGTCCAAGGATTTATTCCACGCAATTGGAATCCAGTAGTAGGACATTTCCAAACAAAACACTGCATTTGATGAAAGTGAAGACATTTTCAAGATTTAGTATGTTTTTCTAGGAATCTGTGTGCAAGTTCACACTTGGTTCACGTTAATGGCTGTGACGACAAGAGTTGAAGACAGAAGGCTCACAAGAGGATGAGGCCGCAAGCACGTACTGGTATCCAAGTGAGAAAAAATGGCTGGATAAGATGTGTTTAAAAGGGATGAACCATGGAATCCTGAATGTCCTCATTTGAACCTCCAATGTAAAGTAACTGACTATGAATGGTTTCCAATAAAGTCATTGGAGGCATGTCAGAGCTCTGACAGAGCTAGGTTGTATTCAGTAGTGCACAATGCAGCAAAACACCTTACTAGTACTGCTACTAGCACAGGGATAGCATATATAATTACAACACATCATGAGGCCATCCTTCATTCAATTGTAGCCTATACACCCCATCTACGCCGTGACTGATTCAGTTTTGTTACAGAAAAAAAAAGCATTTGTACATTTGTACTACAGAAGGCTGCAGTGGTTATGCAAAATTGCCAGACTGCTCCCGACTAACCCCATCGCCGTGGAGGAGCCGGGGGTCGAGGGGGCCTCAATACAGCACGGAAAGCCCTCATTATAGTTCAGATCTGGAGTATCCCCCGGGTAGAGTGCACAGAGAATACCCACACTGCAGTGGTGAAAAGAAGAACATTGTTGCAACAAAGGAAAGAGAATGAATGAGAATGGGACTTGCTGTTCCAAGGTTACTTTTTTAAGGTACCAGGAGCACTGTGTCTCGGCTGCGTAGTGCACTGGACTGAGCACGAATGAGAGGAAATCTGCTCCCATGTCCAGAAGAGAAAAGACGCTGTTCCATGACATACTGGAATAGTGAACCGCATTCTACATGTTCGCCAATCAGTGAGTTAATTTGCAGCATTGACGGTGCGGAGCCTCTTGTTCCGGAGAGAATACCTCATCTGTAGTTCCAACAACAGCCTGCTCTGAGAGTCAAACGTGGTATACGCCGGGCCACCATTAGGGGCCATTCAAACACTGTTGGAAGTTAGAGAGCGTGCACTCTGAGGCGTAATCATGCAGAAGGAGTTTGGGGAAAAGAACAACCCCCTCTCCTGCTTTCCTTTTGAACAGAACTCATTACCTCATTACCTCTGCCGGTGGGATTCTGTGGGCATGTGTCAGTCCGGCTCCTCGTCAGGGCCCCGGCGCTACAAGTGCTAACTGGGTCAGGAGGGAACAGAGAGGGGTGGGGGAGAGGGTTTGTCGCTCATCTGTCCGGCCTCATCGGATCTGTGCCAGTCGTGGTGGACCACCCAGGGCTCGCTGGCCAGCCAGACTGAGCTCAGTCCCAGTGGGAGATCCCCTTCAGACCCAGCCACCCCATCAGACTACGTACACAGCTGCACTGAAAACAAGTGCGTGACCTATACAGCATGTCCCAATAACCTTGAGTGGCTTTTTCTTTGTGTCTCATTTGATCTCCATGACTACTGGCCTGTGAGAGCAATTTAATGGAACCGATCCAGTATTTGCATCTATCAGTGGTCAGGAAAGTGAGGGGACGAGGAAAGGAACTAATTCTGTGTCTTTGGACCTAGCCAGGTACTCATTTAAAAGGATATGTCCAACCACTTTTTGTACACTCCAAGCTTGGTAACTCTGTTTACGTCATGTGAATTCAAGCCAAATGTACTAAATTAACCTTGGCAAGACACCTGACTTTTTTTGTATGAAAGTGACGGTGCAAAAAAAGTATCCTGCAGTTTTTACACAGGGGGAATCCATATTTATGAACAGAACACAACAATTTTTCTTAGGTTTTGCCACAATAAATTACGCTGAACAAAAATATGAATGCAACATGTAAAGTGTTGGTCGCATGTTTCATGAGCTGAAATAAAAGATCCCAGAAATGTCACATATGCACAAAAAGCTTTTCTCTAAAATGTTCTGCACAAATTTGCTCTACATCCCCGTTAGTGAGCATTTCTCTTTTGCTGAGATAATACACCTGACAGGTGTGGTATATCTAGAAGCCGATCATTACACAGGTGCACCTTGTGCTGGGGACAATAAAAGGCCCCTCTAAAATGTTCAGTTTTGTCACACAACACAATGCCACAATTGTCTCAAGTTTTGAGGGAGCGTGCAATTGGCATGCTGACTGCAGGAATATCCACCAGAGCCGTTGCCAGATAATTTAATGTTAATTTCTCCACCATAAACCGCCTCCAACGTCGTTTTAGAGACAGAACTTGTCTCAGCAGCATAGGCTACATATTTGATGCAACGAAGGTAGATATTGCTTATTTGGTCGATATTACTTACCAAGCAAAGCAGAGCTGTTTTATCGAGGTACAAATACCGTGTTTTTTCATTTTGCGCATAGGTGTACACAGACACAGCTTAGCTACATTGTAACCGTGAATTGGCCACAAGTGTGCTCGCATATGGGGCTCAGCCAGGACTCTTACTTTTGTAACTGAATAAAAACATTTTAACAATGTGATTTAACCGATTGCTGTTGGGAAAATATTTAAACACAAATTTTTTTTAAACAGATTTAATCATGTAATATTAGCTAACGCACATGCAGTTTTCTGCAAAGGCGCAACATTAGGTAGGCTGAATGGAAGGCTACTCAGAGTCAGTGGGAGAATCTCAATTGCCTCCTCCTTGCGTACTCTCTCCTTCTCAAAATCCATTGGATGAGAAAGCAAGAGGTCCCTCCCCTCTGACCTTCTCCTCCAATGGGTTTTGAAAACAAGGCGAGGCCTAATCAGTCATGCCCGTGCCCATCATCATGGTTCTTACAGGCAAAGTGAAATGACAATTTGCTTGTGGTGCACGCCCCTCAAATCACATGTAACAACACCCTGAGTGCATCGGACATGAAACAACGATACAAATGTAACAGCACAACAAAATAGATAAACCATTTTATTTTACAGGTGCCTTTTGATTTTAAACACCATTTTAAACACTAGTGCTTTCTAACTGCACTGAACCAAAACAGTGGCGCACCAGAGGGAAGCAAAACTTTCCAGTGGACAATTAATATTAATCTTGAGGCGACAGGGGGAGGGGGTGCAAATACACTGCTCAAAAAAATAAAGGGAACACTTAAACAACACAATGTAACTCCAAGTCAATCACACTTCTGTGAAATCAAACTGTCCACTTAGGAAGCAACACTGATTGACAATACATTTCACATGCTGTTGTGCAAATGGAATAGACAACAGGTGGAAATTATAAGCAATTAGCAAGACACCCCCAATAAAGGACTGGTTTTGCAGGTGGTGACCACAGACCACTTCTCAGTTCCTATGCTTCCTGGCTGATGTTTTGGTCACTTTTGAATGCTGGCGGTGCTTTCACTCTAGTGGTAGCATGAGACGGAGTCTACAACCCACACAAGTGGCTCAGGTAGTGCAGCTCATCCAGGATGGCACATCAATGCGAGCTGTGGCAAGAAGGTTTGCTGTGTCTGTCAGCGTAGTGTCCAGAGCATGGAGGCGCTACCAGGAGACAGGCCAGTACATCAGGAGACGTGGAGGAGGCCGTAGGAGGGCAACAACACAGCAGCAGGACTGCTACCTCCGCCTTTGTGCAAGGAGGAGCAGGAGGAGCACTGCCAGAGCCCTGCAAAATGACCTCCAGCAGGCCACAAATGTGCATGTGTCTGCTCAAACGGTCAGAAACAGACTCCATGAGGGTGGTATGAGGGCCCGACGTCCACAGGTGGGGGTTGTGCTTACAGCCCAACACCGTGCAGGACGTTTGGCATTTGCCAGAGAACACCAAGATTGGCAAATTCGCCACTGGCGCCCTGTGCTCTTCACAGATGAAAGCAGGAGAACGTTCTGCTGCCTGCAACATCCTCCAGCATGACCGGTTTGGCGGTGGGTCAGTCATGGTGTGGGGTGGCATTTCTTTGGGGGGCCGCACAGCCCTCCATGTGCTCGTCAGAGGTAGCCTGACTGCCATTAGGTACCGAGATGAGATCCTCAGACCCCTTGTGAGACCATATGCTGGTGCGGTTGGCCCTGGGTTCCTCCTAATGCAAGACAATGCTAGACCTCATGTGGCTGGAGTGTGTCAGCAGTTCCTGCAAGAGGAAGGCATTGATGCTATGGACCGCCCGTTCACCAGACCTGAATCCAATTGAGCACATCTGGGACATCATGTCTCGCTCCATCAACCAACGCCACGTTGCACCACAGACTGTCCAGGAGTTGGCAGATGCTTTAGTCCAGGTCTGGGAGGAGATCCCTCAGGAGACCATCCGCCACCTCATCAGGAGCATGCCCAGGCGTTGTAGGGAGGTCATACAGGCACGTGGAGGCCACACACACACACTACTGAGCCTCATTTTGACTTGTTTTAAGGACATTACATCAAAGTTGGATCAGCCTGTAGTGTGGTTTTCCACTTTAATTTTGAGGGTGACTCCAAATCCAGACCTCCATGGGTTGATACATTTGATTTCCATTGATAATTTTTGTGTGATTTTGTTGTCAGCACATTCAACTATGTAAAGAAAAAAGTATTTAATAAGATTATTTCATTCATTCAGATCTAGGATGTGTTATTTTAGTGTTTTGAGCAGTGTATATAAAATGAACATATCCATTTTAATACAGACTAGCTCAAAATATTACTATTCATTGAAAATGACAAATTACCCAATGGACGTTGAAACTTTTTTGGTAAGTGGGGATGCAGCTGCTCCTTTAACGCCATTGCTCAGGTGCCTATGAAACTTGGTGTCCACAGATATAGTGAAGATGTACTTACATTCACACACATTCCAAGTATATATTTAGTAACATTTTTGTTGATGACTTTGAGACCACCTACCACAACAATCTACTTCAGTTGACCACTTTACACTACTGGTATAACATTATTATTTTCTATTGGCAATGCTGCTTATCAATGATTATAATGTACACTGGTAGATAACTTATAAGTTAGATGGTGAAAGAACGCCATCTCCTGGAAAATAAAAACATTGCGTGCGTGTACATTTCTATGCGTTTGGTACAAGACACACATCCTATCCTACAACATCCTCCAACGGCTTAACAGTATTAAGATAATAACACTATAATAAATAGGCAACCTGAAATCCAATGCGCCTGGAGGTGGCCCAACAAATCGCCACACAGAGTACTGGGGTCAGCGAAAGACTCAAGATTGGGACAGTTCCTATATTTTCAACATGAAAATGGAAGAACAATGATACAGTCAATGACATGGGCACACGGTCAAAGGCTTATGGCTAGAAATGTGTTAGCGGTTTATCTTCATGGTCGAACAAGAAAAAGTAAACTGACGACTACAGACACTTTTCTGCCGATTCTCCCTCCACCTTCCCTCTTCAGAGATATGTCCTCTTCTAGGGGGATACACAATCATTCCTTTAAGGCAACCATGGCATACGTACAGTCAGTGCCTTTCAGAAAGTATTCACACCCATATAGCTTGTTTTTGGACACAGGTCCAGGAATGGTGATCTGAAAAGTCATAGTCAATCGATCAATAATATAATAATACTTTTAGCAAAAATGTTTATATTCAATTTACGATCTGTAGAAACAATGAGAACAGAAAGGTTCAGAACTTTTGTAAAACATCACAGTACAGTTGAAAAATATATGGCAAATAGAAATCCAATATGGATGGTGTTAAGAGATAGATGGGAGGTGTTGAATGGAACTGAAGGATGGGACTAATAACAACAACTAATAACAACAAGATAACTAATGTAAAGCATACTGTGTCCATAATAAGTATATAGGTTATAGGTTGAGAGCTTTTGTGAAAGAGCACAGTTAGAAAAATATGGCATATAGAAGCAAACCAGATGGACATCATGAAAATGATCGGAGGAAGTTCAGGAGTAAAATAAAATGTATATAGTATGTATGGGCTGGAAGTAGAGGCGTAAGCGTTGTTGTTCACTAGTTTACTCCAATTGGGGAAAGGGTGGTGGGGTTGGAAAGTAATGAAGGGAAATATAATTTAAAAAAGGATATGTGTGTGTATGGATGTATGTATATATGTATATATGTGTGTGTATGTATGTGTGTGTGTATGTGTGTGTATAGTCCCCTGTAGCTCAGTTGGTAGAGCATGGTGCTTGCAACGCCACGGTTGTGGGTTCATTTCCCACGGGGGGCCAGTATGAAAATGTATGCACTCACTAACTGTAAGTCGCTCTGGATAAGAGCGTCTGCTAAATGACTAAAATGTATATATATGTGTGTGTATATATATACAGTGGGGAAAAAAAGTATTTAGTCAGCCACCAATTGTGCAAAGTTCTCCCACTTAAAAAGATGAGAGAGGCCTGTAATTTTCATCATAGGTACACGTCAACTATGACAGACAAATTGAGATTTTTTTTCTCCAGAAAATCACATTGTAGGATTTTTTATGAATTTATTTGCAAATTATGGTGGAAAATAAGTATTTGGTCACCTACAAACAAGCAAGATTTCTGTCTCTCACAGACCTGTAACTTCTTCTTTAAGAGGCTCCTCTGTCCTCCACTCGTTACCTGTATTAATGGCACCTGTTTGAACTTTTTATCAGTATAAAAGACCTGTCCACAACCTCAAACAGTCACACTCCAAACTCCACTATGGCCAAGACCAAAGAGCTGTCAAAGGACACCAGAAACAAAATTGTAGACCTGCACCAGGCTGGGAAGACTGAATCTGCAATAGGTAAGCAGCTTGGTTTGAAGAAATCAACTGTGGGAGCAATTATTAGGAAATGGAAGACATACAAGACCACTGATAATCTCCCTCGATCTGGGGCTCCACGCAAGATCTCACCCCGTGGGGTCAAAATGATCACAAGAACGGTGAGCAAAAATCCCAGAACCACACGGGGGGACCTAGTGAATGACCTGCAGAGAGCTGGGACCAAAGTAACAAAGCCTTCCATCAGTAACACACTACGCCGCCAGGGACTCAAATCCTGCAGTGCCAGACGTGTCCCCCTGCTTAAGCCAGTACATGTCCAGGCCCGTCTGAAGTTTGCTAGAGTGCATTTGGATGATCCAGAAGAGGATTGGGAAAATGTCATATGGTCAGATGAAACCAAAATAACTTTTTGGTAAAAACTCAACTCGTCGTGTTTGGAGGACAAAGAATGCTGAGTTGCATCCAAAGAACACCAAACCTACTGTGAAGCATGGGGGTGGAAACATCATGCTTTGGGGCTGTTTTTCTGCAAAGGGACCAGGACGACTGATCCGTGTAAAGGAAAGAATGAATGGGGCCATGTATCGTGAGATTTTGAGTGAAAACCTCCTTCCATCAGCAAGGGCATTGAAGATGAAACATGGCTGGGTCTTTCAGCATGACAATGATCCCAAACATACCGCCCGGGCAACGAAGGAGTGGCTTCGTAAGAAGCATTTCAAGGTCCTGGAGTGGCCTAGCCAGTCTCCAGATCTCAACCCCATAGAAAATCTTTGGAGGGAGTTGAAAGTCCGTGTTGCCCAGCGACAGCCCCAAAACATCACTGCTCTAGAGGAGATCTGCATGGAGGAATGGGCCAAAATACCAGCAACAGTGTGTGAAAACTTACAGAAAACGTTTGACCTGTGTCATTGCCAACAAAGGGTATATAACAAAGTATTGAGAAATTCATGAAAAATCCTACAATGTGATTTTCTGGATTTCTTTTTCTAATTTTGTCTGTCATAGTTGACGTGTACCTATGATGAAAATTACAGGCCTCTCTCATCTTTTTAAGTGGGAGAACTTGCACAATTGGTGGCTGACTAAATACTTTTTTTCCCCACTGTATGTATGTGTGTGTATATATATACACAGTGAGGGAAAAATGTATTTGATCCCCTGCTGATTTTGTACGTTTGCCCACTGACAAAGAAATGATCAGTCTATAATTTTAATGGTAGGTTTATTTGAACAGTGAGAGACAGAATAACAACAACAAAAATCCAGAAAAACGCATGTCAAAAATGTTATAAATTGATTTGCATTTTAATAAGGGAAATAAGTATTTGACCCCCTCTCAATCAGAAAGATTTCTGGCTCCCAGGTGTCTTTTATACAGGTAACGAGCTGAGATTAGGAGCACACTCAAAGGGAGTGCTCCTAATCTCAGTTTGTTACCTGTATAAAAGACACCTGTCCACAGAAGCAATCAATCAATCAGATTCCAAACTCTCCACCATGGCCAAGACCAAAGAGCTCTCCAAGGATGTCAGGGACAAGATTGTAGACCTACACAAGGCTGGAATCGGCTCAAAATCGAGCTCTTTGGCATCTACGTGGTCCTCTGTAGCTCAATTGGTAGAGCATGGCGCTTGTAACGCCAGGGTAGTGGGTTCGATCCCCGGGACCACCCATACGTAAAAATGTATGCACACATGACTGTAAGTCGCTTTGGATAAAAGCATCTGCTAAATGGCATATTATTATTTACTCAACTCACCGTGTTTGGAGGAGGAGGAATGCTGCCTATGACCCCAAGAACACCATCCCCACCGTCAAACATGGAGGTGGAAACATTATGCTTTGGGGGTGTTTTTCTGCTAAGGGGACAGGACAACTTCACCACATCAAAGGGACGATGGACGGGGCCATGTACCGTCAAATCTTGGGTGAGAACCTCCTTCCCTCAGCCAGGGCATTGAAAATGGATCGTGGATGGGTATTCCAGCATGACAATGACCCAAAACACACGGCCAAGGCAACAAAGGAGTGGCTCAAGAAGAAGCACATTAAGGTCCTGGAGTGGCCTGGCCAGCCTCCAGACCTTAATCCCATAGAAAATCTGTGGAGGGAGCTGAAGGTTCGAGTTGCCAAACGTCAGCCTCGAAACCTTAATGACTTAGAGAAGATCTGCAAAGAGGAGTGGGACAAAATCCCTTCTGAGATGTGTGCAAACCTGGTGGCCAACTACAAGAAACGTCTGACCTCTGTGCTTGCCAACAAAGGTTTTGCCACCAAATACTTATTTCCCTCATTAAAATGCAAATCAATTCATAACATTTTTGACATGCGTTTTTCAGGATTTCTTTGTTGTTATTCTGTCTCTCACTGTTCAAATAAACCTACCATTAAAATTATAGACTGATCATGTCTTTGTCAGTGGGAAAACATACAAAATCAGCAGGGGATCAAATACTTTTTCCCTCACTGTATATATATATATATATATAGATATTTGCGAGAAAAAAAAACATATGGGGGATTGGAAGTGATGCAGACAATTACATTGATGGAAGTTACAATCTATCTGAAATATTAAAGCTGATCTACCCCCTAAAGAAAAAAATGAAAAAAAGGATTCACACCCCTATACTTTTTCTAAATGTTGTGTTATAGCCTGAATTTAAAATAGATTACATTTAGATTTTTTGTCACTGGCCTACACACACAATAAGACATCATGCCAAAGTGGAATTATGATTTTAGAATTTTTTTTCAATTAATAGAAAATGGAAAGCTGAAATGTCTTGAGTCAAAGTATTCAAACCCTTTGTTATGGCAAGCTTCAATAAGTTCAGGAGTAAAAATTTGATTAAGAAGTCACCTAAGTAGCATGGACTCGCTCACTCTGTGTGCAATAATAGTGTTTAACATGATTTTTGAATGACTACCTCATCACTGTACCCCACACATACAGATAATTGTAAGGTCCCTCAGTCGAGTAGTGAATTTCAAACACAGATTAAACTACAAAGACCAGGGAGGTTTTCCAATGCCTCACAAAGAAGGGCCCCATTGGTAGATGGGTAAAAATGAAAAGCAGACAATGAATATCCCTTTGAGCATGGTGAAGTTATTAATTACACTTTGGATGTTACAGTATCTCACAAAAGTGAGTATACCCCTCACATTTTTGTAAATATTTCAGTATATCTTTTCATGTGACAACACTGAAGAAATGACACTTTGCTACAATGTAAAGTAGTGAGTGTACAGCTTGTATAACAGTGTACATTTGCTGTCCCCTCAAAATAACACAACACACAGCCATTAATGTCTAAACCGCTGGCAACAAAAGTGAGTACACCCCTAAGTGAAAATGTCCAAATTGGGCCCAATTAGCCATTTTCCCTCCCCGGTGTCATGTGACTCGTTAGTGTTACAAGGTCTCAGGTGTGAATGGGGAGCAGGTGTGTTAAATTTGGTGTCATCGCACTCACACTCCCTCATACTGGTCACTGGAAGTTCAACATGGCACCTCATGGCAAAGAACTCTCTGAGGATCTGAAAAAAAGAATTGTTGCTCTATATAAAGATGGCCTGGGCTATAAGAAGATTGCTAAGACCCTGAAACTGAGCTGCAGCACGGTGGCCAAGACCATACAGCGGTTTAACAGGACAGGTTCCACTCAGAACAGGCCTCGCCATGGTCGACCAAAGAAGTTGAGTGCATGTGCTCAGCGTCATATCCAGAGGTTGTCTTTGGGAAATAGACGTATGAGTGCTGCCAGCATTGCTGCAGAGGTTGAAGGGGTGGGGGGTCAGCCTGTCAGTGCTCAGACCATACGCCGCACACTGCATCAAATTGGTCTGCATGGCTGTCGTCCCAGAAGGAAGCCTCTTCTAAAGATGATGCACAAGAAAGCCCGCAAACAGTTAGCTGAAGACAAGCAGACTAGCTCAGCTGGTAGAGCACGGCGCTTGTAACGCCAAGGTAGTGGGTTCGATCCCCGGGACCACCCATACACAAATATATATGCACGCATGACTGTAAGCGTCTGCTAAATGGCATATTATATTATTATATTATAAGGACATGGATTACTGGAACCATTTCCTGTGGTCTGGTGAGACCAAGCTAAACTTATTTGGTTCAGATGGTGTCAAGCGTGTGTGGCGGCAACCAGGTGAGGAGCACAAAGACAAGTGTGTCTTGCCTACAGTCAAGCAAGGTGGTGGGAGTCTCATGGTCTGGGGCTGCATGAGTGCTGCCGGCACTGGGGAGCTACAGTTCATTGAGGGAACCATGAATGCCAACATGTACTGTGACATACTGAAGTAGAGCATGATCCCCTCCCTTCGGAGACTGGGCCGCAGGGCAGTATTCCAACATGATAACGACCCCAAACACACCTCCAAGACGACCACTGCCCTGCTAAAGAAGCTGAGGGTAAAGGTGATGGACTGGCCAAGCATGTCTCCAGACCTAAACCCTATTGAGCATCTGTGGGGCATCCTCAAACGGAAGGTGGAGGAGTGCAAGGTCTCTAACATCCACCAGCTCTGTGATGTTGTCATGGAGGAGTGGAAGAGGACTCCAGTGGCAACCTGTGAAGCTCTGGTGAACTCCATGCAGAGCATATGAGCGGAGTGGAGCGGTGAGAATCTCAGCTCCTCGCTCACGGAGCTGTTCACCCCTCCGCTCCCCCCGCTCAAAGCCACATCAGGCCAGTCCGCTCATTATCGCTCAGCGCTCAACGCAGTTTGCATCGCGCTCCACTCAAATCGCCCACGCTCACTCCAAAAAAGGAACAAAATCTGCATGTATTTCACTTTTAGCTTAAACCACAGCCTTACTTTATCTCCCCGAATTTGTTGCATACAGACTCATCTCGGATTATCCATTCTGTCTTGAAATGGGGATCTAACACTGACGCTAAAATGAGATGTTAATCAGTATAGTATATTCCATAGCGAATTGACACGTTGTTTGCCAATGTTTCTGCAAAAGCAGCGATGCCCATTGGAAGTGCAGCGTGAGTGTAATCGGTGAGCAGGGATTTGATTTATGTGACAGCAGGGAGGATCATCCCCAGGTTCCCCAGCTCCTGCATTTTGTCTGTGAGGTCTGCTAGTGATGTCAGCACACTGACAAGGTGCGTCAGCTGCCGTACTTGATTCAGGGTGATGTTAGCAACATTAGACTTGAGTTTGTTTTGCCATAACGGGTCTTTTTGGAACAACCGGATGAATGACTGAATCATCCGCAGCTGGCTGCTCCATCGAATGGCGCAGGCATTTGTGGGGCGGACACCTAATTGGTCGGTTTCCTCTGTGCTCTTGCGTACACTTTTCACCAGGTGCCCGACTTTCACTAACAGCCTATTAATGTTGTTGTGCTCGTTAACGGCGTTTTTGATCGCCAGCTGAAGCATGTGGATGGGGCATCTCAGATGTAAATTTGACAAAGTAAAGTACTGATTTATCATAGTTTCTTGGGGGGTGTAGCCCGGTTGAGCTGCGCTGGCGAAGTGTTGCATCCCTTCGCGTTCTCCTTTACTCAGCGGTTCATAGTCCATGAAAATCATTTTTTTAAATGCTACATCCAGCTCTCTTTTTCTCTCCCTTGTTATGGTTGGGCCTTTGCGTGCAGTGAATAAACTTTTGAATTCCTCAACCCTTTTCTCTTGTTGCTGCTGCTGCTCCTCTCGCTCTATAAAATACAAATTCATGGACGACACAAATTAAATTAAACAGATGGATTCTGGGTCAGGCTTGAGCATGCTTCAGACTCGTGGTGTGAGCGAGCGAAATTGGAGCGGGACATAGGGCGACGCTCCATCCTTTTAAAAATGCCGCTCTGCGCTCTGTTCAAAATCCGTCCGCTCACGCTCCACGCTCGCTCCCGCTCCACTCCGCTCATATGCTCTGACTCCATGCCCAAGAGGGTTAAGGCAGTGCTGGAAAATGATGGTGGCCACACAAAATATTGACATTCTGGGCCCAATTTTGACATTTTCACTTAGGGGTGTACTCACTTTTGTTGCCAGCGGTTTAGACATTAATGGCTGTGTTTTGTTATTTTGAGGGGACAGCAAATGTACACTGTTATACAAGCTGGACACTCACTACTTTACATTGTAGCAAAGTGTCATTTCTTCAGTGTTGTCACATGAAAAGATATACTCATATTTACAAAAATGTGAGGGGTGTACTCACTTTAGTGAGATACTGTATATCAATACACCCAGTCACTACAAAGATACAGGCGTCCTTCCTAACTCAGTTGTCAGAGAGGAAGGAAACCGCTCAGGGATTTCACCATGAGGCCAATGGTGACTTTAAAAGAGTAACAGTGTTTAATGGCTGTGATAGACTTACACAGAAAGACACTCAGCTGTAATCGCTGCCAAAGGTGCTTCCATAAAAGTATTGATTCAGGGTTGTGAATACTGATGTTGGAAAGCAATAATTTGTTTAGTAGCTACATCCTGTTTTTGTGTCCATTGGATGTACAGGCTGCAAATAAAACAATTGAAACAGCCCCTCAAGACAGGGTACATCAGCTACAAATGTCATTTTTTATTATTATTTTAAATAATGTTGAAATAAATGGGCTATGATCCACAGAAAATACATGGTCAAGTGACTTTTTTGTTAAAAAAAAAAAAAAGTGTATATATATATATATATATATATATATATTTTTATAAATCACACACTCAGCAGAAATCTATCCAGGGTGGGAGAGACCTTGCGAACAAATTAGACTAGTTCAAGTATTCTTGCTGCCTAGGGACCGCAAGTATGAACTGGGGGCATATCCACAAAGCGTCTCAGAGTAGAACATATTTCATGAGCTGTCCTAACCAGTTAACCAGTAGGTGTCTTGATAATAGAAAAAGGCAGCAAGTCAGTAGAGTTGTTGAACTAATGTTTTGATTTTCTATAGGAACCATGCATAAATAATCTAGACCTACATGAAACAGTATCTTGCACTTGATGTGAAAATGATTTCTTATGAGCCCTATTTCACATGATATACCTAACCACACAGGCTAATAAATAATCCGTTTTTTAAATGTATTATTTAATTAACCTACATGTTATTTCAAGTTATCAATTTGGAGTACAATATCACGTTGTTAAAATATGCCTAAATTGGGCATGTATGCCTATAAATTGGGCAATTGAAGGCATCTAGGGTCTATGTTAAATTTGAGTTCGATGTAAATGATAGCTTTCAATCGTTTTATGCAACACTATCAGCAAGTGATTTGATGACAACTGTGCCAAAGCGATTTAGAGTTGGTAAACGGGAGTGACGAGTGTGTTGATATAACGGTATAATTATAAAAATACCGCTTTTAACAACAATCAGAATTGGTAAAGAATTTCAAAAGGTTATGTATGCCAACAAATTACAATTAAGAGTAGGCAAAGTGATCGTGTCAGATGTAAATTATATATATATATTCTATCTAATTGTCACGTTCACCGTGATTGTCTGAAGCGTGCTATATACCGGTAGTTCATAGCTGCCGATGCCTCATCGCGATTGTTTATTCCCCATTATTTGCAACAATGTCATTGAGCGTCATCACTACCTTTCCTTTGCGGTACCTCAAACGGTCGTGATTACAAACTGAGATTAACTTTTATGAATTGATTTTACTTCTGGCTGTTTGTCAAAGCAGTGTCTTAAAGGCCCAGTGCAGTCAACAAATGATTTATATACACTACATCAACGCCAGCTTCATGGACTGCTACAAACAGAAGAATGCGTACATCAGCACTCAAGGTACAAAGATGGCCGGCTATGACACCTGCTAGTTTCACCATCCGAGCCTTTTGCACCAATAATATTTTATGGGCTATTAATTAATTTGTAAGAGGTTCCTTTGGTTCTCAAACTATTGGTATTTTAGTAACACTAAAGTCGCCAGGTAAAATGCATTATGATGTGGTGGATGCATTGGAAGACTTGATCCGGACAATCTGATGATCCTGACTAAATCATTTTGAGTCAGTTGAAAATGTGATGACACATTTGTGTTTTATATAAGGCTTAAAAATCCTTCTTTAACCCATCTCCTCCCCTTCATCTACACACTGATTGAAGTGGATTTAACAAGTGACATCAATAAGGGATCATAGCTTTCACCTGGTCAGTCGGTCATGGAAAGAGCACTCAGTGTACATCTAGTATCACATGCCAAACAACTTTAGAGAAGATTAAAGGCCCAGTGCAGTCAAAAAATTGATTTTCCTGTGTTTTATATACATTTCCACACTATGAGGTTGGAATACTACTGTGAAATTGTGAAAATGATAATGCCCTTTTCGCGTAAGAGCTGTTTGAAAAGACTGCCTGAAATGTCATCCTGTTTTGGTGGGTTGGAGCTTTGGCCTTTCCATGGTGACCTCACCATGCGGTAAATTAGTTAATGGACCAATAAGACAGTTCCAAACCTCTCAGCCAATAACAGCTAGTTCAGTTTTTCCCTCCCCACTCAGACCCCTCCCAGACAGTCCTAGCAAAATTCTTGATTGGGAAATGAGTCTTTACGTATCGGCCTCAAGGCCTTCGTCAGAGCCTTCAAAAAGCTCTGATGAAGTCCTTGAGGCCGATACGTAAAGCTTATTAAAGAGCAGTGATACTATCAAGAGCAGTGTGCAGGTGTCTTTTTTTTTTCTCATCTTATTCAACTGTTACCATGCACCTGCAAAAAAGATAGCTCAGATGTGCGAATACCTTTTGAATTTTGAAGACCATTTTAATTTAAAACAATCACAATAAGGTACTTAAATTGCTACCCAGAAATGATTTGATAGATATTTTTAAAAAATAGCTGCATTTAACATCATCCTAAAACCTACTTTGAGTTAGGATTTTTTTTTTTATTGTGGGTTTAAAACCAGTTTTAAAACAGGATTCCTAGGACCTTTTCTGAGATGCTTTGTGGATACAGGCCCTCCGCTAATAGCCCGGCTCCACTCCATTCAGATTATGTTCAGTATATCCACATGGGCAGTGATATCGACTGAAATGAAAGCCAAAATCAAACTTCAAAAAATTTAAAGATTTTATAAAACTTCCATTTCAAAAACAAAGACCTGGATACAGTTCTACTTTTCAAATTAACATTTCTTACTACAAAGAAAAAAAGACAAAACAAAACACACGCTAAGGAAAAACAAAACTACTATCATAATCAACTCCCTTTGGTAAAAACTGTCTTGCATTTACATTTTTCATATACGTACTAACTTCAGCCATTTCTCACTAAAGTCCACAGTAAGCTTGGAAAGTATTACTAGCACAACAACGCAGATCTCAGTCATAAAAAAGGTCTGACACTATGTACAGTTTATTTACAATGTGTGGATAGTCCATCCATAATGATCTCTGTTTATGTGTAGAAGCTGGTGTATTGGCGTAGTAGGGCATTGCCAGCAACTTCAAAAGGTTGAATATCAGGGCGGCCAGGATTAGCTGTGTTTATATACTTATAATAAATATACACACACACACACACACACACACACACACACACACACACACACATCAGAATACATTTCATATTCTGACATTCACAAGCTATACAATTTTACAGTCTGAGACACAACAGAATTGTGTGGCTAATCTACTTGTCTTTTTACATTAAACGCAACAGTGCTTTTCACTCCTCACCCCACAATGCTGCTTGTGACTCAGGCCTCGTTCTCTTAATGCGGCCTTGTGGTTGAAAAGGAAAGGTGACCAATAAGAAACATCTTGTTCTCGTTTTGAAGTGATGGGTTATTGTGATTTGGCCCCAACACAGGGACGTCGCTGTGCCAGATCGTTTCAACTACAGTCTGCTTTGAGCTCCATGCACCCATGAAACCGTGGCAACTCAAACTCAACCCCATCGTAGTTAAGTGCACTTATCCCCCAAAACTATTTTCCACGGATACCGCAGTTACACCGTCAAAAGTAATCTTTGACAACAGAATCCTTATTCTGATGTCTTCATATATTACTATGTCTGTCATTAACAAACAAGCAAACCCCAGCCTACTGACTGAGCGCAAGTGATGTTACCTAGCAGGCACCTCTAGGGAGCACACAGTGCAAGTTTATCAAAAGCCTTTTATTAAAGGCCTGAAGACCATGATTTGTGAAATGGTTTGGTCTGCTGGTAAGAGCTCAGGTCAGTAACTGTGGCTAGATTTCAACCAACAGGACAACTCCCTACGTTTTGGCACCGAAAGCCCTGCAAAAGTGGGCACAGCTAAAAACGCCGGTTAAAAACAGTGATCCAGTCGCCCCTGGTAAGACCTGGCAGCTAGTTTTGTGTTGTGCTCCCATATCAGCCTTAGAAAGTTGTTGATAAGCTCTCTCCTCCTCACCCATTCCTGACCTGTCCTACTATATAATCCCAACCCCCCCCCCACTCCATTCCTGGTGGGTTATGGTGCATTGAAGGGTGAGCCGTATTTGACACGGTACTTGTTGATGTTCATGAAGTGGAGGATATCTGGCTCGCGGGTGGTGGTGCATGGCACCAGGCCGTCACGCCCCTCTCCCATCAGCCACTTGTTGGTCTCAGCGGCCATGTCGCGAGTGACGTGCTCCTTCACCCAGGAGTCGACCCAGGCCTGGAAGCGTTTGTGCAGCCGAGTGCTCACTCTCTCGTGTGACTACAGGTGAAAAGGAGAGGGGGACATTGTGGTCATGATACTGCTGTGTTAAAAAAAAAACAGAACTCTCAACACAGAAAATATAGGTTTCTAAGGTATCTCTCACACAATTGGTGGTCATTTAGAGCAGTGGTTCCCAAACAGTGAGGCGCACGAGGGATCGGCGGGGAGGCGCAGGCGTCCCACCCCAAAAAGGAACTCAGTCTGGCTTTCCGCGCACTCTTGAAAGTTGTAATAGTATAAAAAGTTTGGGAACCACTGATTTACAGGATGTTTACTAGTTTAACCGACTTGAATAACAAGTCACAAATAGGATTGTGTCTATTAAAAGGCCACAAAGGGTAATATGTACAGCTCCACTACTCTAAGAGGGTAGTGGGAGAGGAATATGAGTAAATGGGAGGAGAGGTGAATACCTGGTGAGCACGCAGCAAGGCAGTGCGTCGGTACATGTAGTCCTCAGACTTGAAGACATACACCATCTTGTAGGAGTTGAGCTTGAACATACATTCCATTTGAAGGTTTTCAGCGCTCTCCATGGACTTTTTCTCTCCCTCGCTGGCCTCCTTCTCTAGCTGCTCCCTACCCCTTTGGAACTTCCGTATCCGACGAAGGTTCCTGATTAGAAAAGGTTCCAGGTTAGGCTAGTCAAAGCTAAGGCTCGCTCCTTTGGGGCATTTTGCACCACTTCTCTCTTGAAAGGCAACTGTAAGAGAATTTAAAAAATAGGGTTTGACACTAACCTGGGAAGGAAGACGGGTTTCTGAGCAAGGTGTTCCCGCAACTCTGGAGAGGTAGAGTCAGAATTCAGGTAGCGACCCACGTAATCTGACCAGCGCTAGAAAATACAAAACAAATCCACTCAATACGCAGACCAGCTGCCAAAATAAAAAGGTTAGCAGTGATAACACACATCTACCATTTACCACAACACTAAAAACAACTTTCAACTACATGGGTTCACAGATTCTTTTGATTGCATGTTGTTGTCAATCTTCCCCATTGGTCAAATACAGTATAACAAAAAATCCAGGTGCGCCAATTAAGTGGCGGAAAGCTGAGAGGTGCCTGGGTTCACACAGGAGAAAATGAAAGCATATATTTGTACTGCGCTGTCTATTACCTCTGCCTCCATGGGTTCATCAGAGTTCTCCTCCTCGGTGTCCAGAAGCTCCACCGTCAGCTGAACATGGCCTCGGTTCTTCAGAAACATAAGCTGTGGCGAGAGCGAAGGAAGAAAGGCAGGAGAGGCGAGAGAAAGATGACATTAGGGTATATGCGTGCGATAGTCAGAAACCGACATCACAGAAGAAAAACCAATTTCTGACAGTGGTGGATCTACCTTGAAGCAATTCTCGTCAGACATGATCTGCTCCGCCTTGCGCTGGTAGCATCCCTCTGTGGAAGCTCTGGATGTCTGGGTGGGAAGGGGACCTCCGGTGGCCCCGTTGGTGCTCTCTGCTAGGTACAGGTCTGTCACCTGCACGCAGATCTCATCACTCACTATGTGCTGGAGCTGCAGACACAGAAAAAGAGGAAGAGCTGAGTGGAGAAAAGTGCACGAGGTCTAGACCAGCAGAACCAACCTGTAAAAAAAAATGCTTTAACAAAAACTGAAAACAGGTTTAGGATTGGCTCATCAACCTGGAGGATCAAAAAGGTAGCTATGCTACCAGGAACTAGCTCAAATCTAGTGTAAAAGAGTAGCAGTAACGAGGGGCTACTGACCTGCCTGACGATGCTCTGGATGAGTTTGTCCATGGTGAATGCGGTGTAGGCATGGATGGTGAACATCTCCCGGAGTGAGTCCTCGTACTGAGCCGACTCCATGTTGCCATCCAGAAGGTTCCGCACCATCTCCAGGAAGGAAGAGTAGTAGTCCTCCACCTCGATATCCACTGCAGGTAGGGAAAAACCAGACTGTCAGAGACTGACAGAGACTGACCATGGCATTATGCATTTGGGTTCAACCAATGCACAGATTACATTTAAATAGAGGACTGCATTCCCGCGGGATGCCCGCAGGACCTGCGGCGCGGTCAGCATTTTTCATGCTGCGGGTGGGAGTGGGCGGTCAGACAGACAAATATTTGTGTTGTCCTGCAGAGTTGGAAACGGTCATCTTTCCGCTTTGAATGCTTTAGCCTAGGCCTACCCATTGTATTAAAAGCATGTCGCATGACTCACACACTCAGAATTCGCTGCTTCAAGTTCAGTAGCCTACCTCTCCTCTTCTAGTTGGGCGTGTGAGATGAAGTGCGCCTAGTATATGTGTGATTTCATTGAAATAGGGTAGGCTGCCTATGCATGGGCCGAGAACCACTGGCAGTTACACTACATGGTCAAAAGTATGTGGACCCCCCTTCAAATTATTTGATTTGTCCATTTCAGCCACACCCGTTTCTGACAGGTGTATAAAATTGAGCACACAGCCATGCAATCGCCATAGACACACATAGGCAGTAGAATGGCCTTACTGAAGAGATCAGTGACTTTCAACGTGGCACCATCATAGGATGCCACCTTTCCAACAAGTCAGTTCGTCAAATTTCTGCCCTGCTAGAGCTGCTCTGGTCAACTGTAAGTGCTGTTATTGTGAAGTGGGAATGTCTAGGAGCAACAACGGCTCAGCCGTGAAGTGGTAGGCCACACAAGATCACAGTACGGGACCGCCGAGTGCTGAAGCACGTAAAGATCATTTGTCCTCGGTTGCAACACTCACCGAGTTCCAAACTGCCTCTGGAAGCAACTTCAGCACAATAACTGTTCTTCGGGAGCTTCAAGAAATGGGTTTCCATGGCCGAGCAGCCGCACACAAGCCTAAGATCACCATGCGAATGGCAAGCGTTGGCTGGAGTGGCGTAAAGCTCGCTGCCATTGGACTCTGGAGCAGTGGAAACGCATTCACTGGAGTCCGATGGACGAATCTGGGTTTGGCGGATGCCAGGAGAACGCTACCTGCCCGAATGCAGTGCCAACTGTGAAGTTTGGCAGAGGAGGAATAATGGTCTGGGCTGTTGTTCAAGGTTCTGACTAGGCCCCTTAGTTCCAGTGAAGGGAAATCTTAACGCTACAGCATACAATGACATTCTAGACGATTCTGCGCTTCCAACTTTGTGGCAACAGTTTGGGGAAGGCTCTTTCCTGTTTCAGCATGATAATGCCCCAGTGCACAAAGGTCCATACAGAAATGGTTTGTCGAGATCAGTGTGGAAGAACTTGACTGGCCTGCACAGAGCCCTGACCTCAACCCCAATGAACACCTTTGGGATGAAGAATTGGAACGCCGACTGCGAACCAGGCCTAATTGCCGAACATCAGTGCCCAACCTCACTAATGCTTGTGGCTGAATGGAAGCAAGTCCCGCAGCAATGTTCCAACATCTAGTGGAAAGCCTTCCCAGAAGAGCAGCAAAGGGGGGACCAACTCCATATTAATGCCCATGATTTTGGAATGAGATGTTCGACGAGCAGGTGTCCACATACTTTTGGCCACGTGGTGTATCTTTCCAAGGAATTGTACTTCCTAAATATGATTAAGGCTATAGTTTACTACATTGCCAAGGAATAAATATTGATTAACCATATTTGTCTCCGTCTGAAATTCGTATCACTCCTAAGGAGGTAGGCTATAAAAATAGCTCAAGAGAAAGTGCAAGCCTCTCCAACTCGGCTCTCGTCAAACTACATCTAGCATATTGGCTGATATAACCCAGTAATACCGATAGCTTAATATAATTGGCCACGTGAAAATCTCTTGTAATTTCACCTAGGTTATTTCTTAAGATTATTTTTGCGCATTTTGATAATGCCTATAGGCCACAAAATTGCTGGGACCATGGCTGGCAAGTGAGCTGCGTCACATACACCTAAAATAACATTGCGGGACTGCGGTTGGGTTTAGGACCAGTTCTTGCGGTAACAGGTGGGAGTCCACTGGCGGGAGGAAGAAATCAGTGCCGCGCAGACCTCTACACTTAAACACATCTTTTAATACACACTCTGAATAGAAACTTATTTACTGTGCAAAGTAGTATATATTTGACTACATTTGCAGATTACTGCACATACTTGAATGTTTGGCCAAGGGCTATGATTAGCCAAGCTCTAGCTTGCTCAATGCTTCACAGATTCACAGTAGCCCCCGTGTGTCTATGAGACTTACCAATGAAAGTGATGAAAATCAATGAGTGATTGAGTGTGAAAAGGCTATTGCTGTGTGGAAAGAACAGGTTTGTGCTATGAACTCACTGGGCTCTTTCAGTCTCAGCTGGATGGCAGGGTTTTCGTTCTTGTCTCGCTTGAGGCCCAGCCCCTCTCCCTCCCGGTCACGCTCCCGGATGTCCTCCTCAATCTGCCTCTCCGCCTGCCCGTAGATTCGCATCAGCCGCGAGCACAGTGTCTGGTGAAGCCGCAGGAAGATGTACCAGTTATTGTTGACGTAAAATAGATTGTAGGCCTCGGCGCAACTTCGCAGCTTCTGGGCACCAGTGTTGCAGAAGAGGAGCTTGGAGGACTTGTTTGGGCTACCGCCTTGCGCGACGCAATTGCGCTTCTTGGCCACGCCCTCATCCAGCTCCATCTCCTCTACCTCCTCTTCTTCTTCTTCCTCCACGTCCGAGAGCTCGCCGCGCTGGGTGAACAGCATGTCGGGGATCAAGTGGTGAATAATTTGTTTGATCTTGTACTTGTCCTCCTTCTGGATGCCCGTCTGCCGCTTGACGTGGTGGATGATGAGGGCAGCAGCGTCCTCCAGGATCTGGCTGTCCTCGTAGGTCAAAGTCAGGTGGGGGCCGCTGGGCAGTGCGGTGTTCTCTTCCGACGCCTGCTCCTGTCGCTACACCACAACACAAAAGCACACACTTTTCCACCTACGTGCTATTGCATGACCAGCAACATAAAATTCCCAGGATGTAGGATTATATCAATTTTAACATATTGGAATTCTAGAAAACTCTACCTCGTCGTATATGCTCTCAATCTCATTGAGCAGTGTCTTGGATCGTAGCACCTTGGTGTCGTTCTGTTTGAAGTTGATACCTTGGTGGTCGAGAGACTTCAGGTAATACTTCTCATTTTGCTCCCTCCAGATCTTGTTGAAGCCCCTCTGGGCTTCCCTCCACTCCTCCTCCTTGGTCTTTAACCTGAGGACAACACAGGGGAATGAGGATGTCTTGCAGGAGAAAACCTCAAAGTGTGACTAAGGGAAAATATGAATAGTTTTCAACTTTGATGTAAGAACAGGCAGAGTATGCGCATGCATGAAAGATATAGACCCCCACAAAAGCCCTGTACACTAATACATAAACATTGAACCAACAGTTTAGAGAAACTAGGGATAGTTCAACCAAATTACATGCAGAATACACAATACTGCTTTCCTGGTACAGTTTGAGTTTTACATTTACATTTAAGTCATTTAGCAGACGCTCTTATCCAGAGCGACTTACAGTTAGTGAATAATATTATTTTTTTCATACTGGCCCCCCGTGGGAATCGAACCCACAACCCTGGCGTTGCAAACGCCATGCTCTATCAACTGAGCTACATCCCTGCCGGCCATTCCCTCCCCATACCCTGGACAACGCTGGGCCAATTGTGCGCCGCCCATGAGTCTCCCGGTCGCGGCCGGCTGCGACAGAGCCTGGATTCGAACCAGGATCTCTAGTGGCACAGTTAGCACTGCGATGCAGTGCCTTAGACCACTGCGCCACTCAGGAGCCCGAGTTTTGGCTTGACACTCACCTCTTTAGCACAATGGGAACAGACACGGCAGGGTTCTTCTTGAGCCCATCGATGATGTCAGGGGCCTTGTCACCGTATATCCTCTGGATGGCCTTGCGGTGGATGACCTCCGGGGAGTCTCCCAGCGTGTTGTCCAGGCGGAACTTGGCCTGCTCCTCGGCAGACATACGGGACAGTTTCCTTTGTACGGTCTCCAGCATGCGGATGGTGGCCAGGTTGGTCTCCAGCACCACGTCCAGCTGGAGGTAAATACACAAGGGAGCGTTAGATGACAAGCACAACATGGGCAAGAGAACACAATAGCATAGATCAGGGATGGGCAACTGGCGGCCCGCCAATTAGTCGTGGTCTTAATTCTACTGTTGAGAGTTAGAATAGAATACACAAGGTGCAATTTCACAATTTGGTTGTGCATCAGCAGACACTCAATTGTCAGCAAAGATGTTTTAGATTGGTAAGTTAGTCTAGCGGCCAGCTATCTAAACTTGTAGTAAACATGGTCGAATTACCGACCGGGGTGGGGCCCATTCATCATTAGTTATATTAAAATCTGCAAAAATGTACCTCCACCCTATGGCAAACTGTGTAGAATTGCAGCAAACTTGCTCCAAAACGGCAACATTGGCTAAATGTATAGAATTGCAGGAAATTAACGGTAAAAGCATGAAATGTATCTTCGATGTCACGAGGGGGGCTGATAAAATGGTTTTGCTCGCAGGGGGGTGGGGGGCCTCATGATACGAGTTCCGTTTTTTTGTGGCCCCCACCCCCATCAAAGTTGTCCATCCCTGGCATAGATTGATGTATTTGTCCAAGAAACAGATCGAAACATCGTTTTTTTTATTAATTTGGTGAGAGGACATTTACAGTTTGCGTGGTCGGTCATGGGCTAACTCACCTCGAAGCGTTCATCCTCACATCTGTAGATGTGCTCCTCATACTGGGTCTTTTTGGAGCTCACAAAGGTGGAGTCTTCAGACCAGGAAGGGAAGGACACCCAGGTGTCATTGAGGACCTGGATGAAGCAAGGACACACTAAACATCTTGTGTACATACGTTACACATCTACACATATAAAAAAGGTGTAAAAGAAGACTGTGTGATGCGTAGCTGTGAGGCAACACACCGGTAATAATGCAGCTCCAATATTGCTCTGATTTCACAGAGTAAACCTATAGCAACATGGTTCCGACATCCACTACATTCAGAAAACAGTACACACAGTGAGGAGAGTAACTGGAGATTAATTATTTGTGTGAACAGCTGCTAGGTAGGTGTGGTTAACGGCTGGTGAAAAAGGTTCCCTTGAGGGCCTGTTGAATGGCTGTAGTTCTTAAGATTGACTTCGAGGGGCAGTGTTGCACTCACCTCTTTGCACAGTGGCGTTCTCCCGGTGCACTTGGGCTGCATGTAGCTCTTCGGCAGTGCTCTATAGCTCGAGCCTAGCCTCTTACAGGAAGCATAGTCGATCTCCATGGCGATGCCCTCCATGGCACGCTCCTTGGGATAGCGCTCAGTGTGGGACATTTCCCGGTATCCTAGGAAGTTCTTGAACCAATTGAACAGTTCTGGGAATTTCCTGTCAACGAGAGTGGCCATTTTGTTCAGACTATAATTTGTTTTGCTTTAGCCCCACTTAACAAAGCTTTACTGAATGGATTAAATGAATGCATAACCAGTCGAACATGTCAATGATGTGAATCAAGCCCCGACCAATGAGGAGTGGATTAATCTAGACTTAGTCGGTCACTGACTGAGTGAGGCAGTTTCCCAACCTTGGTACTCACCCCAGGAAGGGCAGCACCAGTTGCACCAGCTCGGCCCTGGAGATGACCTCCTGGTTGAAGATGACCAAACAACGCAGGAAGTTGTCATAGGCCTCTGCACTTAGCAAGACCTTCCGCACCTGCAAAAAGAAAAAAAAGAAAAAACCTGGATGAGACGTCAAGTAAAGACAGATTCAAAAATAATTTTAAAAAGGGCAAAATGCAAGCACCTAATTCCCCCGAAGATTACTATATCATACTGCACCTTCTAAAGCTTTATGGGGGTATTTAGTTCATTACAGCAGGAAATTATAAGCAACTTTTACTCGTTCATATTTAATTCAATTAGTTAAGAACATTTACCTTTCAGGTTATTTAATTCCGTAGCTAATTAAACTAAATGGGGTAGAAAGCCAAGCTCAAATTCACCTTCTCAAAGAACAGAGATTCTGTGCCAACTCCATGTTTGCTGGCCTCTGCCAGGGACGAGTCTTTCAAATTCAGTAACTTGGGCTTCTTCTGCAAGATGGCAAAGACGGGGACAAAAGAGAGTGAGTTCTCAACAGTGATGTAGAAAATATCATGATATCAGTTTATATTGATAAATAATTCAACACAAGCTGTGAATTAGTAGAGCAGCCTGGAAAGCAGCCAGAGGGTAATGCATTTTCGTATCTACAGTGTGCTGATAGAAAAGGGGAGTGTACCTTGACAGGGGGTGTGGCACCTGTACCAGAGTGCATGCGGATCTGGCAGCCGTTCTGATTGGGCCTCTGTTTGTTGTTGAGCTGCGGCTTCTTCGCTGTGCCACCGTGGTCATTCCGCACAGACTCCGCCTTCTCTGCTGTCGTCTTGCTTAACAGCTAGGGAGGACAAGGGACACAACATGGTCAGATAGCTCAGCGGTAGTTGCACCACAATATTACCTCAGCTACTCATTTGAACACCTGCTATCGAAAAGTTACGTCAACCCCTGAATATTCTGTCTGATATGGACTTTTGGGGACAAATATAAATTAATACCTTGAACACACTTTATTAGACATACACTGAGTATACCAAACAATGGGAACACCTTCCTAATATTGAGTTGAACAGCCCCCTTTGCCCTCAGAACAGCCTCAATTCGTTGGGGCATGGACACCACAAGGTGTCGAAAGCGTTCCACAGGGATGCTGGCCCATGACTCCAATGCTTCCCACAGTTGTGTCAAGTTGGCTGAATGTCCTTTGGGTGGTGGACCATTCTTGATGCACACGGGAAACTGTTGCGCGTGAAAAACCCAACAGCGTTGCAGTTCTTGACACAAACCGGTGCGCCTGGCACCTACTACCATACACCGTTCAAAAGGCACTTAAATATTTTGTCTTGCCTATTCACACGCTGAATGGCACACCTACACAATCCATGTCTCAATCGTCTCAAGGCTAAAAATCCTTCTTTAACCTGTCTCCTCCACTTCACCTACACTGACTGAAGTGGATTTAACAAGTGACATCAATAAGTGATCATAGCTTTCACCTGGTCAGGCTGTCATGGAAAGAGCAGGTGTTGTTAATGTTTTGCATACTCAGTGTAGATTCTCAGGGCACAGATAAATGCTTTGTGCTCTACTCACCACCGAGCTGTTGGCATCTGGTAGGAACTGGCCAAACTCCGAGAGAAGGTCCTCCTGGTTCTTGAAGAGCCGGGCCACCTGGGCATAGACCTCCTGCTCTGTCAGGGCTGGGGTGTAGTTCCCTCCTGCCTCCTTAGCATTCCGCTGCTCCTTCTAGAGTTGACAAAGACAAACATTTATATTATGAGTGCTCCAGTTGGAATATTAAGTGATATGTGATCTAAGAGGAACATTTGGTTTGGCTGCTGACCTGGTAGGTGTGCAGGATCTCCAGGAAGGCTTTGTAGATGTCGGGCTGGCCCTGGAAACGGTTCTTGATTTTGTTGACGTAGTTGATGGCGTGATTGAACTCCACAGGCTGGTTATTCTGCAGCGGAGGGGCGTTGGGCGTGCCAGTGATCGGGGTGTGGGGCTGCAGTGTCGGGGATCGGGGGGGGGCATAGGCGGGGATGGACGGATTGGGCTGGCTGCTTGGCGTGAGGGCCGGAGATTGCAGTGGCTGCTAGACAAATACATTCAAACGAACAGATATATAAAAAGCATGTTGGGGGAAAGAACTAACATATTTAACATTTTGGACTGAGAGAACATAGTGGTAAACAAAATATAGGCAAATAATGTGTAATATTTATATATTCACCCACTCACCTTGCTCATCTTGGCAGGGGTTGGCTGTGTGGGAGGGGGCGGGGCAGAGGTGGTGGTGGGGGCTGGCACCTGGGGCTGGAGCGGGGTGGGTGGTCCCGTCAGGGGGATTTGCGAGACAGAGATGCCGTGAGGGGTGATGTGGTGGATCTGACCCGGCGTGGTCACATTGACCAGGTCGTTAGTCGCGACCTCGATCTTGTAGCCCGGTGGCAGGAAGGTGTTGAAGCCCATAATGAGGTCGGGGTGGCCTTTGAAGAGCTGGGATACCCTGCTTATCACCCCTGGAGTGTCAATGCTGTGACAAAAAAGAGAAACATATTTGCTTGAAAGGCAGTTAACTTTTGTCATGCTAGAGTAAGAGAGGCGAAACGAAAATGTCAATAGTGAATGACCTCACCTTTGAGACTTGAACTCCTTCATGATGTCCAGGAAATCATTGTAGACTTGAGGCTGGTTGCCAAACTGCAGTTTCACTTGGTCCAGGTAGGACAAAGCATCTTCCACCTGAGAGAAAGACATCCATGACTCTTTGAGTCTGAGCACTGTTCATCTGGGTCTTATGTGATTATATCTCAGATAAATATATAAATTGCTCTCATTAGGTTGGCCTGGAAAACACCAACCGGGGGGTGTGGGGGGGGCAGGAGGTCTCACCTTGAGCCTCTGGAACTGCTGCTGGCCCTGGGCTGACGCAGGGGGGTGAGCGT
Organism: Coregonus clupeaformis; assembly: GCF_020615455.1. Taxonomy (NCBI): domain Eukaryota; kingdom Metazoa; phylum Chordata; class Actinopteri; order Salmoniformes; family Salmonidae; genus Coregonus; species Coregonus clupeaformis. The sequence goes on along the minus strand of NW_025533522.1, from coordinate 351,243 downwards.
GGCCCTGCATCACAGGGGGCCCGTGGGGCTGGACTGCTGGGCTGTGGTGGTGTACAGCTGGGCTAGGGGCGTGCCCATGGCCACTTGAGTTCTGTGGCACATTGGGGGCCTGTAGGGGGGCCAACAGAAGTAACTTAGGACTGGATCATTAGGGTGTATACATGCATATAAAGGCATTTCTTTTTTGGGGGGGAAATTACTGATTGTTTGATAAATGACGTTCTTGAATTGAATTATCAATTGTTAAATAATTCCAAAGTGTACACAGCCACAGAATATCACTATTAGGGAGGTTACCGCTCATTTATGATTAAAAATAGCAGTTCAAAATGAATGAAACTGTAAACCTTGGTTGTGTGTGTAGCACTGTGTACCTGGTAGCCCTGTGGGACAGAATACTGGATGCTGCCTGCAGTGGGCTGCATGCTGTCGGCCACGGCCTCATACGCGGCCGGCGCCGGGGCCAGGACGCGGTGCTGGAGAGCCTCCGTGCTGCCGGGGAGGCGCCGCTGTTGGGACGCAAATACCGGTTCCTGTTCCTCCAAGCGACGTTTCATTTTGAACTCATGCTCGAGGGGGCTGAAAAACCTGCGAATGAAACAACTTCAGCATGGAGTCCGGGTAGTCATGGATTTACGGGCCCGTTTTTTTGTCATACTCGCGCAAAAATAGTAAACACTATTAGTGTTTACCTTCTCACTTAAATGAAGACAAAGGTAGCGTCAAAAATATATGTACTATCAGGTAGGTAGGTATACGTTTTGCAAAAAATGTAAGCCTAAACTTAATACACAAACAGGTTGTTTTATTTATTTCAAACATCCATAATAATATGCTATTTAGCAGACGCTTTTATCCAAAGCGACTTACAGTCATGCGTGCATACATTTTTTTGCGTATGGGTGGGTCCCGGGGATCGAACCCACTACCTTGGCGTTGCAAGCGCCGTGCTCTACCAGCTGAGCTACAGACGACCACATCCTGGGAAGAAAGTGTGAGCGTGCCAGTTGTCATTTGAAGCTAAACATGGACATAAAAAGACGACTGGCACGTGTTGAGACAATGTTATAATACTATGTAGACTGAAAACAACCTAGCAGCCAAGGCATGCTGCAGAACTATGAATTACGTAATCGAAACGACACTACAGCACTTGGGTGTATTCAAGACATTACGCCGATTCTGTTGCAAAACGTTTTGCAACAGAAACCGTTTACTCCTAACGGAAAATGTTATGCAACGAAAACGAGAGTTTCTATTGGACAAATTCAGGTAGGTTCCTCCCCGTTTCGTTTGCTTCTTAAAACGGTAAACGGTTTCCGTTGCAAGAGGTAATGAATACACCCCTGATTGAATGTGGCTGAGTTGCTACCTTCCATTCAGATATAGCTACCGTTGTAGTGATTTCTTTCCAGCAATTTCGCATGACAGAAAAATAGTCAAAATATCATGACATCTCTACTTGGTTAGTCTGAATAGTGTTCTAACAAATATATATTATGATGTAATAAAATAGCTAGCTAAGCAGCTGGGTACCATTTCGGGACAGGCTCCTGTAACATAATGCTGCATTTGCTATGCTTAGAAATAGCAAGCTTGCTAGCAAAAGTTTAGCTAGCTAACGTTAGCTATATTTAATTAATATTCCAATCCATCTGTGGCTAGACACGTCGTAGGCTATGATGACTAGACCACTAGCTTAATATATGACCGGGTCCATGTTTTTGGTCGGTGCCACATACAACCTCGGCTGGACGACTCGCAAACTAGCCAACATTTAGTTAACTTAGCAAGCGTCTTCAATCAGGTAGGTAACTAGTTGCCAACACACTCCAAGCTAGTTAACTAACGGCTTATGCTGCTGTGTAGTTTGATTGTAGTCACATGCCATGTCACATGTGACTAGCTTGCTAACAAAACAACCAGCATTTCCCAAATAAAGGCATTGCGAGTAAGTATAAAGGGAACGGCTCATATGCAAGTGTATTGGCCACAACAATAGCTTCGGCCTTATTTTGAAGTCGAAAGTAATGGCCAGTCCCCTGCACCCTCCCCCTCTGCTTTGCGGCCTGTCACCATTTCAGAACACCGACCGCGAGAAGCTGAAGCGATCCAGAGTGTGCCCGCCATTGGAAAACGACTCAAGTATTAAGTGTTTAGAGAAAACATACTAACTAGTTATCATGTTTTCAAATTCCATAGTTAAGACCACCACAACAAAAGATGGGACACTAACGGTGCCTTTTAAAAATGAGCAAACTACCAGTTGTAAAGGTAGGTTTGTTAGTTAGCCAAGCTGTCTTGCTAGCATAATACAACAAACAACACATTGAGAATCGATCCGAGTGGAGCACGGCAGGCTAACTAACTACAGACGGTAGCGGTGCACAATATTCACATGCAAATCGGGATGCTAGCCAAGTCACCAATTGTTTTGCCTAAAATCTTTGCTAAAGAGAACTTCAGCAGTGACTTAAAGTCCCTTTTCCCCACACCAGTTTCCCTGAAGTACTAGCTATATCAAAGTTGCTATCGGGAAATAGCTAATTCAAACGAAACAATATTTTTTAATTATTGTCAAATTGAACTCACCCCCTGCCCTGGTAACACAGACTTGAACAGGCACGCTAAAGTTGCAGTCAATTCGTGGGTATGAACTTAAACCTTTGAAAGCCGAAAAGACTAACAGGAGCATGCATATACTTTTGTAAATGAAATAATTTAAACAGCTATAAGTATTTTAACAATCGGTGCCCCGGACCGCAAAAGGAAAATCTTCGTCGAGAGAAAACAACCTCCGCTCCGTTCTTAAGGAAGAGGCGTGGCCACGATTGTGTATTTCTCTTTTCCACCCACTGAACAATGTTATTGGTCGGCGCTCGAAAGAAGCGGCAATGTGGGATGGTATTGTAGTTATTATTGGCAGTTTGAGAAGTCCATCAAATATTAAGCACTCAAAAGGGGTTGTACTTTCACCCGCCACTCTGCACTCAACGTTCGAAAATTAGACTGAACAAAATGCTCGGGAAATAATCAGAATGTTTGTAAACAAAGCCATTCTGGTTGTTCCGGGTTGCAAGCGTCGGAAAGCTGCACTCGAGAACGCAAATGAAACCATATGCAGACCACCGCCGTACTAACTAGATTATCTAATGAACAATTAATATACTCTTAACATCTCTATAAAATCATCAACACTACTCTTGTTATCAAGCCTCCATTTTTCTATGTTAGCTAGATAACTAGCTTGCTTCGTTCAGAGGAAACGCTAACTACAAAGTTACATTGCCATGGTTGCAGCTGACCTGTATGCTAGTCAGAGCCATGTATTTGTATGTATTTAAATTATATATATATATATATATATATAAATGTCAGCTCACTCCAATTGCAATGCTGGATAGATAGCTAATCTGTTCCATATATGAAAATAGCGCCTTAACTGACTTTATTTAATGTTCACCCACCCACATTGTGCAGAATGAATGTAGCCCATCTGTAGCACCCAACTACCTAGTTAGCGGAGTTCCATTTATCACCCTCCTTTTTCAGCTATCTTGTTTGAAGACCTAATGACCGACCACAAGATGCCTGCCAGTGGGTGCGCTAGCTAAATATTCCTGCCTCAGCCATTACATTGGCTATCTTGTTAGCACGCATGGATGAATGCAGATGTCCGTCAAAGCAAAGACAACCCTCGTTTTCAATGAATAAGCTGGTTTGGTATCTACAACAGCACACACATATTTCCTTACCCGATGCCGATGGTTCCATAGCCTGCCATACTGGAGTTGCTGAGCTGGGGCTACAAGGTTATCAGAAAGCTACTTGTCTGGCATAAGCTACAGCCTATATGTCGACATGTAACGTTAATCATGGCAATTTTAGAGTTAATGTTATACACATAAAATAACCTCTGTTTAAAATACATGACATTTACATTTTAGTCATTTAGCAGACGCTCTTATCCAGAGCGACTTACAGTTAGTGAGTGCATACATTTTTATTTTATTTTTCATACTGGCCCCGGTGGGAATCGAACCCACAACCCTGGCGTTGCAAATGCCATGCTCTACCAACTGAGCTACATCCCTGCCGGCCATTCCCTCCCCTACCCTGGACGACGCTGGGCCAATTGTGCGCCACACAATGGGTCTCCCGGTCGCGGCCGGCTACGACAGAGCCTGGATTCGAACCAGGATCTATAGTGGCACAGTGCCTTAGACCACTGCGCCACTCGGGAGACATTATTATTGTTTGACTATGATATCCTTCATCTGATGGGGTGGGTGGGGGGGGGGGGGATTCATTTACCTGTTGATCTACAAACACTGCATATTAGCTATACTATTGTAATGTTATACCTCTGAAATATGACAAATTATTCACATTAACACATAGTATCAGTGACAAAATCCCCCCCTTCCCTGTAACATGGCGGAAACTCACGCTTGAGCCTTTTACTCTCGGTTGTGGTCCACCAGCTTCAAACAGCTGAAAAACTATATTTTTTGTTATTTAAAATATATTTAACAGCGATTTAGATGGTACAATGATTCCCTACACTATTCAGTGCTTATTTTCTCACAAACAGAAATTTTACATTTTTGCAACCAGCTTGACCCGATTTCCACTATATAAACACAGCCACAAAGTCTTCTTCTGTGGTATTATGGCGGCCCGCAAACAAACGTTGAAGGTGCATGCCGCCACATACTGTACGTGTAGTGAACGAGGAAAAAAACAAAACTGAGAAAGTGGAAAAAAACCAACATCATTTACAATACAAAAATAAATCCAAAAACACATCCCACTCCTTCAGTCATAGTCCAAATCACATCCCTACACAGGCTCAGCAGGGGCCTGTGAGGATGGAACGTTCGTAGACAGGTTTCCTTGTAATGCCTCTGCTGTAAAATCCCTGGGTCCCAAAAAACATTAAGCCGCACTCACAACACTGCCTATTTTCTCTGATTTCCAATACGTTTGCACCTTTTTTAACATTTAACATAACTTTACTCCCTTCTTCTACTCTTCTCAACGCCTCGGGATAGGAGACACGCTGGACAGGCCTTACTCTTGCCACCTCTGTCTCCTTCACCCTAACAGGACACTTCATGAATTTGGGCGCATGCTCGCCACTACAATTGCAGCATTTCGCCTCAAATGGCATACGATACTCCTCCCGTCTACATACACTTGACACATGTCCAAATAGTTTACATTTATCACACTGCATTGGTTTGGGCACAAAGGCTCTTACAGGTCACATAACCTAAATATACATACGAAGGAAGAGACTCTTCTTCAAATAACAAAATAATGGATGGAGTGGTCTTCCTTACTACATATGGGACAGTCGGCGTGCATCAACCACTGCATCTACTTTTTCAGTTACATCCCTTGCACTAACTTCTAGCGCCACTCCAGAGATAACCCCCTTGTTATCAACCTTATCCAAAGCATCTATGATATTCACTGAGACATCAAACGCATCTCCCAGGGTCCAAAACCATCACTTATAAAATAAAATAAAATAAAAATCCGAGCAAGGCTTTATACTAGATTCCATCACCACTTGACTTCTCTTATTTCCCTTCTTGTTCGCCACTCCAATGCATTTCTTCTCACTCACCTCCACTCAACGCGCCATCAGTTTCAAACGAAACATCCGCCTCCCATATTCTCCTTCTCCCTGACGCGCTGTCTGGGTTGCGTTTCCGGCCCAGACACAAAATCAAAACAGCTTTTCCATTTTGGCAATCGATGCCGCCCTGGTGGGAGAAATCAAATAGGCGAATATCTCAGCCAATCACAACACTGGTCGGTAAGTAATACTGTGAAACACTATCATTCCACTATTACTGCAGATATATTATGTACATTTTCTGAAATTACACAATGAAAAAACACAAAAAATACTATGTGTAGCGCCACTATTCAACAAGGGACTGAATGCGGAACGACTGGGAGTGAATGGTAGCAGCAAAACGTTCGCAATCAAAGTGAGAAAGAAACTTAATTGTAGTGAATTTCAGCTAACTACTCAGCGGTCACATAACATAACTGCTTTATTGTCAATCTGTTAATTTAGACATTTTTTAAATAACGTTGTCTTAACCTTCCCATCTTCAACCTAGGCTTCAAGCTGTTCGGTGTGGAAGAGTGGCAAATTGTGGGGACCAGGTGTCCAAGGGTGCGTTCGTAAATTCAATGTGGCTATCTACTCCGATTTCAGAGCACTCGCGTCTGAGTGTGCCAGAGCACAGAATACCTGATGAATTTATGAACGCGCAACACCCGTTGAATATGACCGATGTCAGGAAACATCGGCAAAAAAACGCAATTAAATTGCTGCTAGCAGCAGTTAGTCACCAACGCTCTAGATAACATGTAAAACAGCCTAACCATCTCTGCTTGGGCGAGTAAAATGATCTGAGTGACGTGTTCTCTCATTTGTGTCTGGAAGTAGCTAGCCAACTTAAGCCAGTTAGCTTGGGGAGGCTAAACGGACACGCATGGTGCCCAAATGGATGACATATGTCGCCCAGCTGAGAGTAGTGTGCAGACGAATGGATTCGGTTCAGTGAGTTGTCCTAATAAGCCCTTACCAGCTAAAGTTTAGGCTGGCAACAGCATGGCGCTAGTTAAAACTTGTAAAAGAAAGTATCGTTATGTAGATGGCCAAGGGATCAATAACTTGTAGTATTGGTCATTATCTGGATGTGATCGCCAAAGTTCCCTTTAAGCTGCGCCCACCTCCGGGTCTGCGGCGCAGAATAAATGACATGCTGCGCAGACACAAGAGATTGAACTTCACTGAGTTCACCCCGTTAGTTTGCACTATATAGATCAACGTTTTTTTCTGTTATTAAATCAGCCATTTTTAAATTAAACAAACCAAAACAAATCCTAACTTAGTAAGATTGAGTCTTATTTTGTTGTAGCAGAGCAAGAGCGCAACGGAGTACAATTCTATTGGCGGTGGTAGCCCTCGAGCGGTCTTTCAATCACCCGCGAATGAATGCACTTTTTTAGATCAGTTCAGATCATAGCCGCACGTTTGTTGAAATTCTTTGCTAGTTAGCGAGTTATTAGCCCAGTTATAGACACGTATAGGTCAGTAATTGGGAGTTACTGCTTCCTACAAGAGCACAAAACGTGTAGGCTACATTTCAAGATGTCTTTGAAAAGCCAGTCAGGTAAAAAGCTTATGTCTTAATTAAAGGGGCAGTGTTGTATTTTGAGACAAGCTTGACTATGCAAATAAGCCAATAAGCAGAGGGGTAGCTTACATTGTCTAATTCTCTGTATGGTAATAATAATTAATTGTATTTTGTAAGTGGTTTCTTGCATCATACAACACAATACAATTTACAGTAACCTATTTGGCCTATGTCATTAGAGAACAAGTAACAAAACATGAATTAATGTCAAGCCCTTCATACTATAAACATGTTTTTAAAAGTTTCATGTAATGTAAGCCCGCATTGAACACCACATATAGGCTACTGTAGGCTATATCATAGAAATCAAAAGCTAGTAACATGTAAAAATGTTATGGGATTTGCTCCATTGGTTTTGTTGGTAGGCCTACATTATACTCAAATAGCCACAATAGCATATTAGCTACGGTTTAAAACTGTAAGGGTACAGCCTCAGTGTTCACTATAAACGTGCACCGGAAGTAGCAAATTTCTCACAATGTTCAAGTTTCCGTTCACAAGACCAAAAAATGTGCCCAGTGCCCCCAAAAATTGGATGGAACATTGGTGGTCACAATCTCCAATTTGTTCCATCCCACTTGATTTTATTTTGTAGAGGATAGCAGCCTACATGAAAAATAACTTGTAATATTGGTACCATCTGGATGTCACGTGATAGTCTTCACTGCTCAATGGGGACAGTTTTACAGATGCAAGCCGACAACACAAGTAGTATGGGTCACCGTGTCTTTAGCTTCCGCTTGCCGTAGTAAGAAGAGGGAAGTAGCTAGATAGTGTAGCCAATATAAGTCCAGGGTGGCAGCTAAAGCACATTTATTGTAGTGATTTTCACAGAAAATGTGCAACTACGGCATAACGTCTAACGTGACATAAAAACATTTAAACTAACAATTACTCCGGTAAAAACTGAATGATTCCAACTTCGGCACACAAATGTCAAATTCTCGCGGAAGTTTCTAGCCACAAGCATAAACTAGCTAGCTGGGAAGGGCTCATCAGGACGACTGACTGAACCAAATCCGTTAGTCTCCACTCGTCTCGCGCTGCGCGGCAAACGTCATCAGTTTGGTCACCAGGCATGTCTGTATAGTCTCTTTCAGAGTGGTGAGAAGGATCTCCACGGACCCTTAATGTCGGGAAGTAATTTAGCTATTCATTGTAGCCATTGGCGCTCTGTAGAGTTTTCTTGTGTCAATTAACTTGACATTCCAGGATTACACATTATACTAATAAAGTCTGATTTAATCAACAAATACGATAGTCAATTAAAAAAAGGTTAATGGTACAAGACTGTGTACATATCTGGCTGTGTTGGCAGAAATCACTACATATCCCATTGAGCCAAGCGGGGAGAGACTGCCCGTTGTTACCGTTCCAAGACCAGTGAGAAGCAGTGCTTGACTTGGGCAGGAGCTCACTGGAGCGGAGTACCATCACCTAAAATGTTCTACTGCTTGAGCTCCTGTTCCTCTTATAGAATATTAGCTCAAAAGTATTGTGGCGTTCCTGCACCTAAATATAAACCGTACCGGCACTCAAAATGCGTACCGGCACCTATTTCAGTCCAAGTCAAGCACTGGTCAGAAGCGTCCAGCAAACCCTACGCTAATGACGGCGGTGGATCTCTAAACTGAACTTGGACGTTAAGTAGCAATGATATCCTTCGCCACCTCATTTCATGAATATGCATAGTCATCTCGAGACAACTCCGGTAATGTGTTTTTTTCTCAAAGTTGCCGGGATGTCATGTGTCCTACTTATATCAGTACACTCGTAACAACTTGAGAATTATAAAACGTATATATTCGATCAAATAAACCTCAGTTAGCAAATAAGCCATTCATTTTTTGGTTGACCATATTCAACTCATTGACTGCCATACAAAAACTCCTTGATTTGTGGGCGAAACAATGCCACCTGCTGGAGGGAGACAGATTTTCCGCAGAGTTGGGCCTCTTACTTATTTTTTATTTTTCTTTTTTTGACATTTGAATTGACTTTATGATTTGAAATCATGACACACAGACCTCTAATAAAGACCGGCTAACGTTTTGCCCTGACCTTACCAATGAGTTATATATTGGACCTTACCAACATGGGGGTTCCAAATTACATACGTTTTTTAAAAATTTAAATTTAATTTTATATTACATTTCAAATTACAATAACAAAAAAACAGAACATCACTACATGTATATTTTCTCTGAAGAAACATAAAATAACATTAAAGGTATGAATAAAACCACTACACATGAATTGAGTTTCAAAAGTTAAAGTACCTAAAATAAAATTAATTAGATAAGGTCAGGGGTTACAAATGTGCAAACCTATGATAGAGTTGTAAGAATAGTTTTTTTGTTTGTTTGTTATTTATTAATTCTAGAGATTTTATTAAATATTGGATTTCAAGTAAAAATATATTGCATTTGGGGACAGATTTCAAATATTTGTTTTTGTATATATAAAATGTACAAGAGAGAATGAAGAAATTAACAACTAATTCAGTAGTTTGGTTTTCATTTGAATAATAACATATTACATCTTTCATTGTACATACATGGGTCTTATTAATTAAATAAAAAATGTAGATACTTAACTCACTCCAAAATAACTTCACAGAGTCATACTCATAAAAAATGTGTAAAATAGTTTCCCCTTCTTTATCACAGAAAAGGCATTTGTCCTCTAAGTCCATGAATTTAGACAAGTTATTGTAAGGGTATATTTTGTGCAAGATTTTAAAGTGGATTTATTTTACTTTGTTTAATATACAACATTTGTGAGGGAGAAACCAAGCTTTCTTCCATTCAATTTCAGTAATATATGCATTCCAGAAGAATTTCCCTCAAGGAGAGATCCTGTTCTTGGAGTTAAAAAGTTATCTTAATAATGTATTATTACATTTCTTATCCAGCAGGGGGCAACCTTCTAACATAAGTTATGCATCTATCTTGACATGTTCTCCAAAACACAAATGAGATTTCATTAATTGAGTAAGTCCTGAAGGTATTGCTTTGGATATAGAATTACATTCTTTATAATGTATTGGATAGTTATATTTTTCTAAGAACTTTCTTTAAGAGAGTATATTTCCTTCTTAATCAAATAAATCAAGCACAAATATAAGATTTCTTTCAAACCACTAAGGGAAGAACAAAGACCTGTTTTTAACAACAATATCTTTGTTGTTCCACAGAAGTGCCTTGTGTGGGGAGAAGTTGTGGACATAAAATAGTTTCCAGGCTTAAAGGGCTTGTTCATGAAATTCGGACAGTTTGATGGGTAATTTTGCTGGAGAATAGTTGCACTTCCACAAAAATTGAAGACCACCCAATTTCATAAAAATATGACAAGGAATGAAGTACCATATAGATTCAGAGCTAAGCATACGTATTTTTATCCAGTTTACTTTAAAGGTATTGTTGATATCAATGAAGTCTAGTACTTCAAGCCCACTATCAGCTCTTTGGTTTGATATTACAGACTTCTTAAGTTTGTGTTGTTTATTTTTCCATATAAAGTCTAGGAAAGTTTTGTTGATATCCTTGCGGGTTTGATCAGCTACAAAAAGGAATAGAGCAAGGTAGACAAAATGTGACAGAACCTCTTGCTTTGGACAGTAAACCCTTCCAATAATAGAGGTCACGCTGGAGGAAGTTATTAAAGATGGACTTTGTTTTCTTTCATCTCTGAGAGAAATTGAGATGTTGACGGACAATATGGTGTTTCGCCTTGTGCACCCCTAAATATTTCACATTATCTTTCACTGGTACAGTGAGGGAAAAAAGTATTTGATCCCCTGCTGATTTTGTACGTTTGCCCACTGACAAAGAAATGATCAGTCTATAATTAATGGTAGGTTTATTTGAACCGTGAGAGACAGAATAACAACAAAAAAATCCAGAAAAACGCATGTCAAAAATGTTATAAATTGATTTGCATTTTAATGAGGGAAATAAGTATTTGACCCCCTCTCAATCAGAAAGATTTCTGGCTCCCAGGTGTCTTTTATACAGGTAACGAGCTGAGATTAGGAGCACACTCTTAAAGGGAGTGCTCCTAATCTCAGTTTGTTACCTGTATAAAAGACACCTGTCCACAGAAGCAATCAATCAATCAGATTCCAAACTCTCCACCATGGCCAAGACCAAAGAGCTCTCCAAGGATGTCAGGGACAAGATTGTAGACCTACACAAGGCTGGAATGGGCTACAAGACCATCGCCAAGCAGCTTGGTGAGAAGGTGACAACAGTTGGTGCGATTATTCGCAAATGGTAGAAAAACAAAATAATTGTCAATCTCCCTCTACATTCACATTTACATTTTAGTCATTTAGCAGACGCTCTTATCCAGAGCGACTTACAGGAGCAATTAGGGTTAAGTGCCTTGCTTAAGGGCACATCGACAGATTTTTCACCTAGTCGGCTCGGGGATTAGAACCAGCGACCTTTCGGTTACTGGCACAACGCTCTTACCCACTAAGCTACCTGCCGCCCCTCTGCCTGGGGCTCCATCCAAGATCTCACCTTGTGGAGTTGCAATGATCATGAGAGCGGTGAGGAATCAGCCCAGAACTACACGGGAGGATCTTGTCAATGATCTCAAGGCAGCTGGTACCATAGTCACCAAGAAAACAACTGGTAACACACTATGCCGTGAAGGACTGAAATCCTGCAGCGCCCGCAAGGTCCCCCTGCTCAAGAAAGCACATATACAGTGGGGAGAACATGTATTTGATACACTGCCGATTTTGCAGGTTTTCCTACTTACAAAGCATGTAGAGGTCTGTAATTTTTATCATAGGTACACTTCAACTGTGAGAGACGGAATCTAAAACAAAAATCCAGAAAATCACATTGTATGGTTTTTAAGTAATTCATTTGCATTTTATTGCATGACATAAGTATTTGATACATCAGAAAAGCAGAACTTCATATTTGGTACAGAAACCTTTGTTTGCAATTACAGAGATCATACGTTTCCTGTAGGTCTTGACCAGGTTTGCACACACTGCAGCAGGGATTTTGGCCCACTCCTCCATACAGACCTTCTCCAGATCCTTTAGGTTTCGGGGCTGTCGCTTGGCAATACAGACTTTCAGCTCCCTCCAAAGATTTTCTATTGGGTTCAGGTCTGGAGACTGGCTAGGCCACTCCAGGACCTTGAGATGCTTCTTACGGAGCCACTCCTTAGTTGCCCTGGCCGTGTGTTTCTGGTCGTTGTCATGCTGGAAGACCCAGCCACGACCCATCTTCAATGCTCTTACTGAGGGAAGGAGGTTGTTGGCCAAGATCTCGCGATACAGGGCCCCATCCATCCTCCCCTCAATACGGTGCAGTCGTCCTGTCCCCTTTACAGAAAAGCATCCCCAAAGAATGATGTTTCCATCTCCATGCTTCACGGTTGGGATGGTGTTCTTGGGGTTGTACTCATCCTTCTTCTTCCTCCAAACACGGCGAGTGGAGTTTAGACCAAAAACCTATATTTTTGTCTCATCGGACCACATGACCTTCTCCCATTCCTCCTCTGGATCATCCAGATGGTCATTGGCAAACTTCAGACGGGCCTGGACATGCGCTGGCTTGAACAGGGGGACCTTGCATGCGCTGCAGGATTTTAATCCATGACAGCGTAGTGTGTTACTAATGGTTTTCTTTGAGACTGTGGTCCCAGCTCTCTTCAGGTCATTGACCAGGTCCTGCCGTATAGTTCTGGGCTGATCCCTCACCTTCCTCATGATCATTGATGCCCCACGAGGTGAGATCTTGCATGGAGCCCCAGACCGAGGGTGATTGACCGTCATCTTGAACTTCTTCCATTTTCTAATAATTGCGCCAACAGTTGTTGCCTTCTCACCAAGCTGCTTGCCTATTGTCCTGTAGCCCATCCCAGCCTTGTGCAGGTCTACACTTTTATCCCTGATGTCCTTACACAGCTCTCTGGTCTTGGCCATTGTGGAGAGGTTGGAGTCTGTTTGATTGAGTGTGTGGACAGGTGTCTTTTATATAGGTAACGAGTTCAAACAGGTGCAGTTAATACAGGTAATGAGTGGAGAACAGGAGGGCTTCTCAAAGAAAAACTAACAGGTCTGTGAGAGCCGGAATTCTTACTGGTTGGTAGGTGATCAAATACTTATGTCATGCAATAAAATGCAAATGAATTACTTAAAAATCATACAATGTGATTTTCTGGATTTTTGTTTTAGATTCCGTCTCTCACAGTTGAAGTGTACCTATGATAAAAATTACAGACCTCTACATGCTTTGTAAGTAGGAAAACCTGCAAAATCGGCAGTGTATCAAATACTTTATCTCCCCACTGTACATGCCCGTCTGAAGTTTGCCAATGAACATCTGAATGATTCAGAGGAGAACTGGGTGAAAGTGTTGTGGTCAGATGAGACCAAAATCAAGCTCTTTGGCATCAACTCAACTCGCCGTGTTTGGAGGAGGAGGAATGCTGCCTATGACCCCAAGAACACCATCCCCACCGTCAAACATGGAGGTGGAAACATTATGCTTTGGGGGTGTTTTTCTGCTAAGGGGACAGGACAACTTCACCGCATCAAAGGGACGATGGACGGGGCCATGTACCGTCAAATCTTGGGTGAGAACCTCCTTCCCTCAGCCAGGGCATTGAAAATGGGTCGTGGATGGGTATTCCAGCATGACAATGACCCAAAACACACGGCCAAGGAAACAAAGGAGTGGCTCAAGAAGAAGCACATTAAGGTCCTGGAGTGGCCTAGCCAGTCTCCAGACCTTAATCCCATAGAAGATCTGTGGAGGGAGCTGAAGGTTCGAGTTGCCAAACGTCAGCCTCAACCTTAATGACTTGGAGAAGATCTGCAAAGAGGAGTGGAACAAAATCCCTCCTGAGATGTGTGCAAACCTGGTGGCCAACTACAAGAAACGTCTGACCTCTGTGATTGCCAACAAGGGTTTTTCCACCAAGTACTAAGTAATGTTTTGCAGAGGGGTCAAATACTTATTTCCCTCATTAAAATGCAAATCAATTTATAACATTTTTGACATGCTTTTTTCTGGATTTTGTTGTTGTTATTATTCTCTCTCTCACTGTTCAAATAAACCTACCAATAAAATTATAGACTGATCATTTCTTTGTCAGTGGGCAAACGTACAAAATCAGCAGGGGATCAAATACTTTTTTTCCTCACTGTATATTCTCAACAGATTGGTAATTTGAGTTATGTATGGACAATATTTCACATTTATTTAAGTTAAGTTCCAGACCAGAAGAGAATGATTTGATAATATTAAGCGTAATAGCAACTTGATCCTTGTCTTTTAGAAACAGAGCTGTATCATCTGCTAATTGAGATTTTTTATTAATTTTCCAAATATTGAAATACCTTTTTAATTCAGGGTTGTTTCAAATGCTAATAGATAGTAATTCTACAACTAAAAGGAATAAGAAAGCTGAAATAGGGCAACTCTGGCGTACACTACGGTGAATATAAAATATTTGAGATGTGTTACGATTATTCATAATATAACTATTCATATCTTTATAAAACATACTGATAACAGAGACAAAGCTAGTCCCGAAACCAAAAGTGTACAATTAATGTATTAGGAATTTGTGTTCATTTGTATCAAATGCTTTACAAAAGTTGAGGAATAAAATAGCCTCTGAGTCAATTGAATCAGTGTAATCAATCAAGTCTAAAACTAACCTAATATTACAGCTGATGTGGCGACCTTTCATGAAACCAGTTTGGGTTTAATTAATAAGGTGGTTTAGGCCCATTTTAAGTCTATTAGCATATGCTAAAGTTAACAATTTAAAATCTGTATTTAATAATGTAATAGGTCTCCAATTATCTATGAAAAGGGGATCTTTATCAGGTTTTGGTATTAAGGAAATAACCCCTTGTTTCATGGTAGTGATCATCTCACCCATTGCTAGGCATTCTTGGAACATGTTGAATACTGGTCCCTCTAAATGTTCCCAAAAGTGTAAATAACATTCCACAGTAAAACCATCTGTTCCAGGTGCTTTGCCCTTCTTCATACCGCATCTCTAATCTCTACTATAGAAAACTCATCTTCACATATGGATTTGAAGTCATCACCTCTCTTCCTCTGGCTAAACTCATGCGTAGATACACGTAATCGGGTCGTCTCTCGCAGAACAGCGCATATGCAATCCGTCAAAGGCACTCCAATATAAAGTTGTTTTTTACGAAAATGAAAACGTGTCAGTTTGTCACTTTCACGTGGTTGGAGTAATAACATGTTCAACAAGACATTGGCTCAAATCTAGGTAGTGCCTTTATATTTCGACAAAATTAACTATGGAATAAAATTTGACTTTTCAAACCCTGGCCTGGTCTGTTTCGCAAGCGTTCCCAGAAGTCTCGCGATGTTGCGCCTCGGTTTAGAAACTGGTGGAACTTCCAAAATAAACCATCACCCACGGGAGGCGGAGCTGAAACACTGCCAGGGATTCCTTCCTCCACCCGAGGATTTACAGCAGGGATTGTATGACAACGGTGCCAGTGTACAGAATCCTAGACATTGACCAGTGCACACATTTTACTTCGTAAAGAACGTTCTGAATCGTCTTTTGGCATCCTTCTGCTGAATACAGTCAAACAGGGGCCTCGACTGGATTCGCCTATGTGACTTATTCAGACTCGGAAATAGAAGCACAGCTAACAGTTTCAAACGACGTAGGCAGCAGATCTATAATGTTGTCAAACACATACAACTATATGGCTATTGCTACAGCAGAACATTTTAAGCATGTAGCCATCATTAAGCTAACCAGCTAGGACAGAGCAAGGACCTTTCTTAAAGTTTTATAGGATTGACGGCAGACAAGTCTTGGTCTCCCTCGATATAGCTAGCAGATTGTAACTGGAGCATCACATTAGCCCGTTACAATCCGCTCACTATCCTCGATAGTGGTTGACCATAACAGTAACTGCAAAATCCCAAATGCTCTAGGCTGCGCTGGCTGGTTCGATATGGCCCCTCTTACTTTTTCCACCGAACAATAACAGGAACGATTGTGAAATGCTGCGTTCTAAAGCAACTATATTATTGCCTCGGTTGCGGTAGATTTGGCACTCGCAGCGAGGACAATGGTTGAAACCTGACATGCAAGACTACACAACAATTTAGCTATTTTCAGATATCAAGAGCAGATTTCGTTTGAAACATGCAAGTCAGTTGCCCTCAACATTCAATGCCAAAGTCAAATGGGAACTATTTGATGAAACATTGTAAGCGTCATTACAATTGAAGTTCCAGGAAATTCCGTGTCAAAAGCAGTTTTAAATGTAAAGGAAATGCCTTCGTTTGAGCTTCTTGATCAAATTCTTTGGTTACTTTGATAGTCGGAGTAACATGTCCTATTCACCACAACTCCCTCCCCCTGCCGATCCATTTGCAAACTGTAGCCTATACATCCAGGTCTGCAAGATCGGCTACTACATATAAATTGTTTACACTTCCCGAGAAGTAAAACTAATACTATATAACCTAATTTACATTTAATTCGTGTTCTTTCAGTAACAGAAACGCACACTATGGGGACATTTGGCTTGCAACCTTGTCCTTATAATTTTGGCCGTTCCTTTGACATTATCGCGTAAACACCAATAATACATTTACAATAACAAGATTTATAGCCTACATGCGCTTAACCTTCCCAATCCTTATGAACGTCATATATGGTTTGCTATATGAAAGCAGCAACATTTATTTTTGCTTTACCAGCTGTTACATACCTAGGAAAAAGAATCTTCTCACTCCGGATTCGTGTTTGTAACAAAATAGTTGGGCACGCCCCCCCCTCCTTTTGCATTGGTGTACACTTCTTACGTCATTTGTGTTTAAATATTACCCGCCAAACTGTTACCTGGTAGGCCTACTTTTTTTATGACCTCAGGTTTGCTGGTCTAGTCTAAGAAATGTAATAGTTTGAAACATAAGAATTTGGTATGAACTTTGTTGATTAATACTTTTTTTATTATCGATATACATTTGATTTTGTCAGTAGATTCTATCCAGATTTATAAGCTATGGCAGAAGACTGTCACCTTGTGACAATAGAGAAAACAGCGAAAGATGAAGACCTTGACGGTTGAAATGTTACCATTCTTTATTAAATAATAGCCTTTGGGAGCAGCTAAACAGTGAGCAGAAATTACTTTTGTTTATGCATCTTATACCATATAATTAAATGGTACATAATGTAGTAATAAATGTATATTCTCAATTAGGCTACCCTCCTTTCACTTTCAGGTGGATGCCACCAGGTTTCCTCCAAATGAAGAGCATCTTGATTCAAGCAAGCCTAAATTATAACCATGGATTCAAGACATGAGACATTACACTTAAAATGCATAGAAGAGCGTCTGCTAAATGACTAAAATGTAAATGTAAATGTAAAAGCCTCTGCTACTTTTAACTGCTGTGATATCTTAAATCCATGCAGACTACTGAGAAGTGACACTTGGCCATAGGCTACTGCTGTGTTGGAGCAAAAAATAAAACCTGTGAGTTGAATCTGAGTCTGTGCAGTAAATGCAATTTTATTCACGTTTGTCCAATAATACATTTTTTTTTTTAAAAGTAAGAAGTAAGGATAGTATAAATGCTCATTAGGGGCGACCTCTTCCCTGTGGTGATAACATTAGGGCATCCCTTCATTGATGTCCAAACCACTACTACTGGACCAGTGGCGGCTCCTGAAAAAATTCTCAGGAGGGGCAATTTTTCTGATGATTTAGGTGACCTACACACATTTTAAAAAAAGATATGTCCAGCAACAACATGAAGACAGGGGCAGCATATAAGTCAATACCAGAAGCATTTATTGACTGATCTGGGGAGATGGATTCCAGTTTCTGTGACAGATTATAAATAATCTCTGATGCCTTTGTTATATTAGCTTTTGGTTGAATGTACTGTCGTAGTAAATATATAATGTTATAGCTTGGTCTGACTAAAATCTTGTGCATGACCCATTTTGTGTTGGGCGTTTGTTTTCAATCAATGCTGTTCCTATCCTATAACAATGGACAAA
Organism: Coregonus clupeaformis; assembly: GCF_020615455.1. Taxonomy (NCBI): domain Eukaryota; kingdom Metazoa; phylum Chordata; class Actinopteri; order Salmoniformes; family Salmonidae; genus Coregonus; species Coregonus clupeaformis. Next base: position 332,959 of record NW_025533522.1, on the reverse strand, counting down.
AGAGTCCTATCTTGTCAGCCTTGTCAGCAGGTGGCCAAGGACAACACCCACGCCATAGGTCTCTCAGTTCTTCCAACTCACGAGTTCTTGCTCTGAGGACACACATCATCACTGATAACACACACACACACACACACACATCATCACTGTTAAACACACACACACACACACACACATCATCACTGTTAAACACACACACACACACACACAAAAATCCCCTCTCTTTAGGCTGAACATTTGAAGACAGAGAACCCGACTCAGAGCCAATGCAACAGTGGAGGGGACCTCGCCCAACTCATCAGGACCAATCAGAAGATCAGAACTACTAGATTCAACCTACATCATTTATTGTATAAAATGTCAGCACACAATGTTTTCGGGGCTCTCTTCAGATAGCTCCCTAAGAGTTTGACGAACGAGTCCGTGCACGCGATTCCAGATATCTTTACCTCTGAATAAACTGCCTTTATTATACCATATCCACCCTGTCCAAAGTCTCTACTTGGTCTCAGTTCTCCAGTAAACTTGTGATTATCAACAGTACACAACGGTAACAAACAATTGGGGGAACTCACGGGGCAGATAGTAAGGTCGCAGTGACACAGAAAGCAGTTCAATGTCGGGGCTCGGGGGTACAGAGTCGCTCTCTTACCAGGATCGATTTTCCCTGTGACTGTCAGATCGAGGTCCGCTCCGACCAGGGTGAAGCCGGCCGGCTCCACTTCTCTGTCCGGGACTCTGTCATCCAGCCAAGTCTCCCAGCTGTATTGGATTCCGCTGCCAGCAACGTTTTCATTATTTAGTCCGTTCGTAGCGGGTATGTACACGATCAACAAGATCAGTCCAAAACCCACCACTGGAAATCCATGGTTGGCAGAATGTTTGTAAACTAAGTGTACAAATTAAAAACATAAAATAACGCCACTAAGTGTACAAATTAAAAACATAAAATAACGCCACACTGCAGGTCGCAACAGAGACGCTGCTAGCCGCTATTTGCTTAGTTACGTTCATGGTTACGTCACGTATGACGAAAGCGCGTAAGTGCAAGCCCACAGACACCCATAGAGAATGTATTGAAAGCTTTGAAATTTGAAAAAAATAGATTTTACATGACAGGCTATGAGAGACTTCTGGGCGATTTTCAACCTGACTGAAATCGCCCAAAAACGGGCGGGGCCATTTGAAGCACGACTTTAGCCTGATTTGACATTTAGTGGCAGTCAGATCAGATTACAACACTGATAACTACTGTTGCCGTGATATAATTGATTAGAAAAAAAATCCCTTCCTTTTCCCGTTTGGCAGTGCGTCGCCCATATCGCCCTATTGAACAGGCCGTCCCTGTACTGGACACTAAAACTAAAGTTCAACAGTGGATAACCGTTACTTGCTCTTGCTAAAAGTTTGAGTTATCACAGGGGAGATGGAATACTATGGAATTTATGGAGCTTTTGGCCACCTCAGAAGGCTGCAAAACAATTCTGGAGGCAAGACTAGAGCCTTTTATAGATGCTAAGACATTTCATCAAGTCACAAAAAATATTTAAAGCTAAATGAATCATTGAGAATTTTCTTCAAACAGAAAGATGATTAGTCTAGACAAACCAGATTCAAATATGACAAAAGCACACATAATCCATTGGGAATCACAATGTTTCATTTAATATGCTGAATACACTGTTTTGGTCTTCCTTTGAAAGGTTATTGAACATATCCCAATCTCCTTCGATTGGAACACATAATACTTGGCAAAAAATTAATTGGGTAATAAAGACATAAGCATTTCAAATGTACATGTGCAGACAAATGTTGGCTTTTCATACAGCATAGTTTGATTCAGTTGTCCTCAATCATACTAATAAAAAAGTAATAGGTTATAACGGAGCTAATATAATTTAAAGTAGATACTTTTAAAGTCTGAATACTTGTAAGAAAAAGTTGTTGAATTCAATAGAAAAATAATATTGGTCACACTTTGTGTCCGTCATTGAAAGTAATAATTCTACAAATCATTAAGAGTGCACAAGAATGGCGGACTTAAATGAGGCTCCACTACAAGCAAATTCAATATGAATTCAGTTGCAAAGAACACATTCTTTCATCAAACTACAAGATATCATGTAATATGATGCACAGGCACTGTACAGCAATGGGAACGGTAATATTCTGTGTGTAATCATGACAAGATGTCAGGTTCAGATGGAGTGCATTCGGAAAGTATTCAGACCCCTTCACTTTTTCCACATTTTGTTACGTTACAGCCTTATTGTAAAATGGATTAAATCGTTTTTTCCCCACTCATCAATCTACACACAATACCCCATAATGATGAAGCAAAAACAGGTTTTTAGAAATGTTTGCTAATTTATTAAAAATAAAAACTGAAATATCTCATTTACATACAGTACCAGTCAAAAGTTTGGACACACCTACTCATTCCAGTGAAGACATCAAAACTATGAAATAACACATATGGAATCATGTAGTAACCCAAACAGTTTTAAACAAAATCAAAATATATTTTATATTTGAGATTCTTCAAAGTAGCCACCCTTTGCCTTGATGACAGCTTTGCACACACTTGGCATTCTCTCAACCAGCTTCATGAGGTAGTCACCTGGAATGCATTTCAATAACAGGTGTGCCTTGTTAAAAGTAAATGTGTGGATTTTTTTCCCTTCTTAATGTGTTTGAGCCAATCAGTAGTGTTGTGACAAGGTAGGGGGTACACAGTACACAGAATATAGCCCTATTTGGTAAAAGACCAAGTCCATATTATGGCAAGAACAGCTCAAATAAGCAAAGAGAAACGACAGTACATCATTATAATATAATATAATATAATAATATGCCATTTAGCAGACGCTTTTATCCAAAGCGACTTACAGTCATGCGTGCATACATTTTTGTGTATGGGTGGTCCCGGGGATCGAACCCACTACCTTGGCGTTACAAGCGCCGTGCTCTACCAGCTGAGCTACAGAGGACCACCATTACTTTAAGACATGAAGGTCAGTCAATACGGAAAATTACAAGAACTTTGAAAGTTTCTTCAAATGCAGTTGCAAAAACCATCAAGCGCTATGATGAAACTGGCACTCATGAGGGCCACCACAGGAATGGAAGACCCAAAGTTACCTCTGCTGCAGAGGACAAGTTCATTAGAGTTACCAGCCTCAGAAATTGCAGCCCAAATAAATGCTTCACAGAGTTCAAGTAACAGACACATCTCAACATCAACTGTTCAGAGGAGACTGCGTGAATCAGGCCTTCATGGTCGAATTGCTGCAAAGAAACCACTACTAAAGGACACCAATAATAATAAGAGACTTGCTTGGGCCAAGCAACACAAGCAATGGACATTAGACCGGTGGAAATCTGTCTTTTGGTCTGATGAGTCAAACTTTTAGATTTTTCGTTCCAACCGCCGTGTCTTTGTGAGACGCAGAGTAGGTGAACGGATGATCTCCGCATGTGTGGTTCCCACTGTGAAGCATGGAGGAGGAGGTGTGATGGTGTGGGGGTGCTTTGCTGGTGACACTGTCAGTGATTTATTTAGAATTCAAGGCACACTTAACCAGCATTCTGCAGCGATATGCCATCCCATCTGGTTTGCACTTAGTGGGACTATCATTTGTTTTTCAACAAGACAAAGACCCAAAACACACCTCCAGGCTGTGTAAGGGCTATTTGACCAAGAAGGAGAGTGTTGGAGTGCTGCATCAGATGACCTGGCCTCCACAATCACCCGACCTCAACCCAGTTGAGATGGTTTGGGATGAGTTGGACCGCAGAGTGAAGGAAAAGCAGCCAACAAGTGCTCAGCATATGTGGGAACTCCTTCAAGACTGTTGGAAAAGCATTCCAGGTGAAGCTGGATGAGAGAATGCCAAGAGTGTGCAAAGCTGTCATCAAGGCAAAGGGTGGCTACTTTGAAGAATTTAAAATATATTTTTATTTGTTTAACACTTTTTTTGGTTACTACATGATTCCATGTGTTATTTCTACAATGTAGAAAATAGTAAAAATAAAGAAAAACCCTGGAATGAGTAGGTGTGTCCAAACCTTTGACTGGTACTGTAAGTATTCAGACCCTTTACTCAGTACTTTGTTGAAGCACCATTGGCAGCGATTACAGCCTCGAGTCTTCTTGGGTATGACGCTACAAGCTTGGCACACCTGTATTTGGGGAGTTTCTCCTATTATTTTCTGCAGATCCTCTCAAGCTCGATGGGGAGCGTCGCTGCACAGCTATTTTCAGGTATGTCCAGAGATGTTCAATCGGGTTCAAGTCCAGGCTCTGGCTGGGCCACTTAAGGATATTCAGAGACTTTTCCCGAAGCCACTCCTGAGTTGTCTTGGCTGTGTGCTATGGGTCGTTGTCCTGTTGGAAGGTGAACCTTCGCCCCAGTCTGAGGTCCTGAGCTCTCTGGAGCAGGTTTTCATCAAGGATCTCTCTGTACTTTGCTCCGTTCATCTTTCCCTCGATCCTGACAAGTCTCCCAGTCCCTGCCGCTGAAAAACATCCACACACTTGGTATTCAGGCTAAAGACTTCAATCTTTGTTTCATCAGACGAGAATCTTGTTTCACATGGTCAGAGTCCTTTAGATGCCTTTTGGCAAACTCCAAGCGGGAGGAGTGGCTTCTGTCTGCCACTCTACGATAAAGGCCTGATTGGTGGAGTGCTGCAGAGATGGGAGAACCTTCCAGAAGGATAACCATCTCCAGAGAGGATCTCTGGAGCTCTGTCAGAGTGACCATCAGGTTCTTGGTCACCTTCCTGACCAAGGCCCTTCTCCCCCGATTGCTCAGTTTGGCTGGGCGGCCAGCTCTAGGAAGAGTCTTGGTGGTTCCAAACTTCTTCCATTTAAGAATGATGGAGGCCACTGTGTTCTTGGGGACCTTCAATGCTGCAGAAATGTTTTGGTACACTTCCCCAGATCTGTGCCTCGACACAATCCTGGCTCGGAGCTAAAAATGTCTAAAAACCTGTTTTTGCTTTGTCATTATGGGGTATTGTGTGTGTAGATTGATGAGGACATTTTTTTTATTTAATACATTTTAGAATAAGGCTGTAACGTAACAAAATGTGGAAAAAGTGAAGGGGTCTGAATACTATCCGAATGCACTGTAAGTCAGAAGGTCCAATCAACAGTAACAATCAAGTTATACCTACAGTGCCTTCAGAAAGTATTCACACCCCTTTACTTTTTTCACATTTTGTTGTGTTACAACCTGAATTTAAATGGATTAAATTAAGATTGTGTCACTGATCAACACACAATGTCAAAGTGGAATTTTGTTTGGGAAAACATTTTGAAAATAATTAAACATTTAAAACTGAAATGTCTATAGAGTCAATAAGTATTCAACCCCTTTCTTATGGCAAGCCTAAATAAGTTCAGGAGTAAAAATGTGCTTAACAAATTGCATAATAAGTTACATGGACTCATTCCGTGTTCAATAATAGTGGTTAACATGATTTTTGAATGACTACGCCATCTTTGTACCCCCCACATTTAATTAATTATCTGTAAGGTCCCTCAATCGAGTAGTGAATTTCAAGCACAGATTCAACCACAAAGACCAGGGAGGTTTTTCAATGCCTTGCAAAGAAGGGCACTAATTGGTAGATGGGTAAAAAAATTAAAAAGCAGACGCTGAATATCCCTTTGCACATGGTGAAGTTATTAATTAGGCTTTGGATGGTGTATCAATACTCACAGTCAATACAAAGATACAGGCGTCCTTCTTAACTCAGTTGCTGGAGAGGAAGGAAACTGCTCAGTGATTTGACCATGAGGCCAATGGTGATTTTAAAACAGTTACAGAGTTTAATGGTTGTGATATGAGAAAACTGAGGACGGATCAACAACATTTTAGTTACTCCACAATACTAACCTAAATGACAGAGTGAAAAGAAGGAAGCCTGTACAGGATACAAAAATTCCAAAACACGCATCCTGTTTGCAACAAGGCACTTAAAGTAATACTGCAAAACAAAATGTGGCAAAGAAATGAACTTTTTGTCCTGAATACAAAACGTTATGTTTGGGGAAAATCCAACACATCACTGAGTACCACTTCCTATTTTCAAGCATGTTATGGGCATGCTTGTCATTAGCAAGGACTAGGGAGTTTCTTAAGGTAAAGATAAATGGAATACAACTATAAGCACAGGAAAAATCCTAGAGGAAAACCTGGTTCAGTCTGCTTTCCAACAGACACTGGGAGACGAATTCACCTTTCAGCAGGACAATAACCTAAAACATAAGGCCAAATCTACACTGGAGTTGCTTACCAAGATTGTACAATCCAGTTGTGCAAAGCTCTTAAGAGACTTACCCAAAAAACGTACAACTGTAATCGCCGCCAAAGATGCTTCTACAAAGTATTGACTCAGGGGCGTGAATACTTATGTAATTGAGATATTTCTGTATTTCATTTTCAATAAATGTAAAAAATAAATAATCTAAAAACATGTTTTCACTTTGTCATTATGAGGTAATGTGTGTAGATGGGTAAGAAAAAAATAGATTTAATCCATTTTTAATTCAGGCTGTAACAAAATGTGGCATAGGTCAAGGGGTGTGAATACTTTCTGAAGGCACTGTATATGACATGTATACAATCTCCTATAATTGTAATTTGACCTTAAATGCACTTTACCAACACAAGAACTGTAATCTCTAAAAGCACAAAGTGCTTCAACATGGCTGTGTATAAAAGTCTATTGCACTTTACTGAGGTGAGGTCTAAGACTGGTGTCTTAAGGCGGAAGCAGGGTCATGGCCTTCCTACACCATGTCCATCGCAGCATAGGCTGCTCAACAGACGTACATGACACAACTGAAGCATACGGAACGACTACTGAGTGAAAGCAACTGCGACGAAACATTTAATGTCACGATCACTACAATATTTTCACAAGGAACGTTTGAACAGCCAATGTGAATGACTTACAATAACAGAATGAAGTCAGATGGTTCATGTGTTGTAAGGAGGCCAGCTCTTAATTCTTCGATCTGCATGAAATGCATTGAGATGGCAACTTTATCAGCCGCTCGCAAAAAAAGTTATATGTGTAGTATTACTTTAAGTTGAACTTAAGGTCATCTATGCATTTTATCTCTCAATGGTTGAGGCTTGGATTGGGGGTAGGGTAAGATGAGAAGTCTGCATGCATCTTAGGGGCAACATCTACATGTAGCCATTCGATTCAATCGGCCCAGGAGAAGTTAAGGGGGGGGGGGGGGTTTGGGTTCGTCCCAGGTGGGGTTCTACCCTCGAATCGCTAAGGTCACGACGACAATACCAAGAGGCAAAATATTTTTTTTAACGTATTATTACTTTCTTCTCCAATACCATTCCTCTTTGCTTTCACTGTCTTTGAGGGATAGAGGATGGAGAGAGAGGGAGAGAGCAGGAGAGAGCAAGAGAGAGAGAGAGACACACTCGTGTCTAACATTACCAAGGCCTTCGAGGTCACTGAACTGGTCACAGAAGTGGTAGGTTCTTATAAAAGGATGATGAGCGCAAAGTTCATGTCATCGGTTACTGCTAAGTACCTGGATCACACAAGACACCAAAACGAATGATGTGTGCAGTATGTCACAACACTAACGACAGACTCGCATAGACACAGAACGATTGGCCACGTAATGATTCAAAATCTTCCTCAGAAGACACAAAACTGACAACATTTGTTGCCAGGTTGCTGTGTCTTGTATGTTATTAAGTGTTACTATCTATCTAACATTTTTCATCACAACTGTGGCTCTGTCAGAAGGAGGAATGAGTTAGTCTTAAAGGCCTCTTAAAAGGGAAGAAGTAGTGATGGCATTTGCTAGAAGCAGGCATGCTGATTGGCTACAAAGTGTCCCCTGGATTCACGGATTGGCTGCGAGAAGGGTCACTGATTGGCTACGACAACACCCAGGGCATCACTGATTGGCTGTGAGAACTACGAGGCGACCCCCAGGCATCACTGATTGGCTGAGAGCAGGCCCTGTCTCTGAGCGTGCTCCAGGATGGCGTTGTGGCAGAAGTAGTACTGGTCGGGGGTCTGGATGGTGAAGGCCCTCTGTGTCCTCATCCGCCGCACCGTCTGACACACGTTGAGCATCCCCACATCCTGCAGCTGGGACAGACAGATGTCCAGGGCACAGAAGGTACCTGGGGACAGGAGAGGGAAGGGGGGAAACATTATTAACAGATGTGTTGTTGTGGGGAAAATGCAGGAATAACTTTAGTTCACTATGGCCTCCATACATTATAGCCAAGGTGATGGCCATAGAAATAGAATCCCTATTAGAGAAACTGAGGTGACACCTATGACTGTCCATAGAGATTCTATTTCATTCTGTGCGTTACACATTGGGAGGAAAGAAGATAATTAAGTTCTCGATATAAGCATGTATGAACCTTTATGATGTCATGTTTTACGTGTCTTTATTTGGGACTCAAGGACTAGAATGAGTCTGACGCATAGACTAAAGGAGTGGTGGTCGTCAGTGAGAATGAATAGTTCACCTGTTCTGCCGATGCCAGCACTGCAGTGAACCACCATGGGGGGTCCCAGGGGGTGGCCGCTCCACTGGGGCCCCATGGCCTTCACTGCCTGCCTCTGCTGCCTCTTGACGGCCCCCAGGAAGTCGATGAGCGTCACGGCCGAGGTGGGGACGCCGTAGTCGGGCCAGCTCAGGTACTGGAAGTGGGTCACCCGCCTCTGCTCACAATTCTGGTTAGGACAGTACAGACAGACACACACACAGCCCATGAGATGTAGCTTCAAATGGGTGAACAACCAGCAATATTTTGCAATCGTTTTCTTACATGTTCAAACTTGATGGAAGTTTTGATGTTAGCCAACAGTTTGAGAAGAGATAGTAGTGTGTGCTATAGCTAGATAATCTCAGACAAATTCAGCGTTGGGAAAGCATGTGTTCTTCCTTGGGAAAAGGGAGCAGAGGTCACTTTAGACCTGTAGCTAGATACTGTACCTCCATGTTGTGCAGCTCCAGGGTGGTCTGGTTGTAGTGGGAGTGGTTGTCCACTCTCTGGTTAACCACAGCCATGTGACCGTATACCTCCTGACCGCCTTCCTCCAGCGGCCAGTACTGACCACACTTCTTCCGACCTCCCTCGTCCGTCCTGCAACACGCAGATCAATTATCTCCATGAGGGTATTGACGATCTTTCTAGAACTCAAGAACCTCTAGGAAGTGCCTCATTGTAACCTACATCTGCATCTGGTTCACAACAGTCACCACATATCAACATTTCCAAATGTCAATGACTCATTTAACAACAATCCTCTACTTCATGCCACAATTAAGAATTGATATAATTTCAAATCCCACTGAGTAAAACAAATATGTAAGAAGATGAACTACCTTGTTGTCATGACAATGACTAGCACGTTTTGCTCCCAGACCATTCTCCAGAAATCCCCATAGGTTTTCTCCAGTGGTCCTATGGACAGCAGAGAGTAGAATGAAGGGAATTAACTACTTGTGATATACCTTATAATAAAGACATCATAAAGCAGTGGTGTCAAACATACAGCCTGTGTATGTGTGACACTCAGTGTCCAGTTTATTAGGTACATCGACCTAGTACCAGGTCGGACCCCCCTTTGCCTCCAGAACAGCCTGATTTATTTGGGGGATGGAAACGTTGCTCAATTGGCATCAAGGGACCAAACATGTGTTAGGACAACATTCCCCACATCATTACACTACCAAATCAAATCAAATCAAATTTTATTGGTCACATGCGCCGAATACAACAGGTGCAGACATTACAGTGAAATGCTTACTTACAGCCCTTAACCAACAGTGCATTTATTTTAAACAAAAAAAGTAAGAATAAAACAACAACAAAAAAGTGTTGAGAAAAAAAGAGCAGAAGTAAAAATAAAGTGACAGTAGGGAGGCTATATATACAATAGAATAAAGTGACAGTAGGGAGGCTATATATACAGGGGGGTACCGTTGCATAGTCAATGTGCGGGGGCACCGGCTAGTTGAGGTAGTTGAGGTAATATGTACATGTGGGTAGAGTTAAAGTGACTATGCATAAATACTTAACAGAGTAGCAGCAGCGTAAAAAGTATGGGGTGGGGGGGCAGTGCAAATAGTCCGGGTAGCCATGATTAGCTGTTCAGGAGTCTTATGGCTTGGGGGTAGAAGCTGTTGAGAAGTCTTTTGGACCTAGACTTGGCACTCCGGTACCGCTTGCCGTGCGGTAGCAGAGAGAACAGTCTATGACTAGGGTGACTGGAGTCTTTGACAATTTTGAGGGCCTTCCTCTGACACCGCCTGGTATAGAGGTCCTGGATGGCAGGGAGCTTTGCCCCTGTGATGTACTGGGCCGTACGCACTACCCTCTGTAGTGCCTTGCGGTCAGAGGCCAAGCAGTTGCCATACCAGGCGGTGATGCAACCAGTCAGGATGCTCTCGATGGTGCAGCTGTAGAATTTTTTGAGGATCTGAGGACCCATGCCAAATCTTTTAGTCTCCTGAGGGGGAATAGGCTTTGTCGTGCCCTCTTCACGACTGTCTTGGTGTGTTTGGACCATGATAGTTCGTTGGTGATGTGGACACCAAGGAACTTGAAGCTCTCAACCTGTTCCACTACAGCCCCGTCGATGAGAATGGGGGCGTGCTCAGTCCTCTTTTTTTTTCCTGTAGTCCACAATCATCTCCTTTGTCTTGGTCACGTTGAGGGAGAGGTTGTTGTCCTGGCACCACACGGCCAGATCTCTGACCTCCTCCCCTATAGGCTGTCTCATCGTTGTCGGTGATCAGGCCTACCACTGTTGTGTCGTCGGCAAACTTAATGATGGTGTTGGAGTCGTGCCTGGCCATGCAGTCATGGGTGAACAGAGAGTACAGGAGGGGACTGAGCACGCACCCCTGAGGGGCCCCCGTGTTGAGGATCAGTGTGGCAGATGTGTTGTTACCTACCCTTACCACCTGGGGGCGGCCCGTCAGGAAGTCCAGGATCCAGTTGCAGAGGGAGGTGTTTAGTCCCAGGATCCTTAGCTTAGTGATGAGCTTTGAGGGCACTATGGTGTTGAATGCTGAGCTGTAGTCAATGAATAGCATTCTCACGTAGGTGTTCCTCTTGTCCAGGTGGGAAAGGGCAGTGTGGAGTGCGATAGAGATTGCATCATCTGTGGATCTGTTGGGGCGGTATGCAAATTGGAGTGGGTCTAGGGTTTCTGGGATTATGCTGTTGATGTGAGCCAGCCTATACCGTTGATGCCAGGCAGGATTGGGTTATGGACTCATGCTGCTTCCGCCAATTCCTGAACTAAAATACTTTAAAAGGACAAAAACCAAATTGAAACTGTGTAGAAATGATAATGGACCTACATTTATACAGTTTCTTGACTGTGTCCTGCTCGCTAGTAATCACCGAAATTAAAGCTTCTGGCAATATTTGGAACTGCCGTTCTGCGGTCAAGAATGTAGAGTTCATTTCAGCCTATGCTGCCCTTCAGTCCCTTGACATTTTGGCCCTGACATGGATCACCCCAGAGAACACTGCTACTCTTTTCATCAGACTACGTTTTCTCTCATAGTCCGAGAGCGTCTGGTCATCGCGGTCGTATCCACTTATAACATGCTATATGTTAAATGCCCAAAGTAGCCATTTTGATCTAAATATAAAATCTGGGTAACAATTGAGTACTTTACTGTGATTGTTTTCAATGAAAATGGTCAAAAAGAAACAAAAACAGCTTCTTAGCAAGAGCAATTTCTCAAGCAAGAATTTTGCTAGGACTGTCTGGGAGTGGTCTGAGTCGGGAAAGGAAAACTGAAAACTAGCTGTTATTGGCCGAGAGGTTTGGAACTCTTTCTTATTGGTCTATTAACTAATTTACCTCCTGGTGATGTCACCAGGCAGGCCAAAACTCCATCCCACCAAAACAGGCTGTTACCCTAAAAGGGCATTATTATCATTTTCACTGTATTATTCCAACCTCAGTGTGGAAATATATATAAAACACAGGAAAATCACGTTTTTGACTGCACTGGGCATTTAAAATGTGTCTTTATGCATCACATTTTCAACTGACTCAAAATGATTTAGTTAAATATCAGGGGGTCATAAATGCTTATGACAAGTCTTCCAATGCATCCACCACATCATAATGCATTATACCTGTCGACTTTAGCGTTACTAAAATACCAATAGTTTGAGAACCAAAGGAACCTCTTACAAATGAATGAATATCCCATAAACAATTATTTGTGCAAAAGTCTCCGATGGTGAAACTAGCAGGTGTCATAGACGGCCATCTTTGTACCTTGAGTACCGATGTACGCATTCTTCTGTTTGTAGCCGTCCATGAAGCTGGCGTTGATGTAGTCCGATCTCTGTGGGAACAAACAGGACATTGTCACAGCGACCAAGAGAATAGGGGTCTTAAAACATCAAAGCTGTACAGTGGCAATTCAGATAACATTATAGAGCCCTGTTGGATAAATGCCAAAGGAATGTAGTGTTTAGAAATATAGCGCTATCAAGGCGGTTTTGAGCCATTTATCAGAGGGCTTTGGTGAGCCTGCTGAGTGTAAAACTAAAGGCTTTATTTTACAAGCACCTGAACCAAAGATGACCTTCAACATTCTATTAGAGGCTGAAAGAGATGGAGAGTCTATTAAATACAAACATACGACAATATAGCTCAGTTGTGTTTTTTTGTCTTAAGATTAATACAACATTTAAATTAATATTTAAAGTTCTAGGAACCACATGTAATGCGTAGGCATATGTGCATTTACAAAGATGGGAATGCTTACAGCAAGTCTTCTAATGCACTTTGTCCTTGATGCAAGGCAATGCCTTCAGAAAGTATTCCTACCCCTTAACTAATTCCACATTGTTGTGTTACAGCCTGAATCCAAAATTGATTAAAAATATATATATAATCTCACCCATCTACACACAATACCCCATTATGACAAAGTGAAACCATGTTCAGACATTTTTGCAAATGTATTGAAAATGAAATATAGAAATATCTAATTCAAAGGTTTTAGAACACCTATTCATTCAAGGTTTTTTCTTTATTTTTACTATTTTCTACATTGTAGAATAATAGTGAAAACATCAAAACTATGAAATAACACATGGAATCATGTAGTAACCAAATAAAGTGTTAAACAAATCAAAATATATTTTATATTTCAGATTCTTCAGAGAGCCACCCTTTGCCTTGACAGCTTTGCACACTCTTGGCATTCTCTCAACCAGCTTCATGAGGTAGTCACCTGGAATGCATTTCAATTAACAGGTGTGCCATGTTAAAAGTTAATTTGTATAATTTCTTTCCTTCTTAATGCGTTTGAGCCAATCAGTTGTGTTGTGACAAGGTAGGGGGGTATACAGAAGATAGCCCTATTTGGTAAAAGACCAAGTCCATATTATGGCAAGAACAGCGCAAAATATCAAGAACTTTCAAAGTTTGTTCAGGTGCAGTCGCAAAAACCATCAAGCGCTATGATGAAACTGACTCTCATGAGGACCGCCACAGGAATGGAAGACCCAGAGTTACCTCTGCTGCAGAGGATAAGTTCATTAGGGTTACCAGCCTCAGAAATTGCAGCCCAAATAAATGCTTCACAGAGTTCAAGTAACAGACTCATCTCAACATCAACTGTTCAGAGGAGACTGTGTGAATCAGGCCTTCATGGTCGAATTGCTGCAAAGAAACCACTACTAAAGGACACCAATAATAAGAAGAGACTTGCTTGGGCCAAGAAACACGAGCAATGGACATTCGACTGGTGGAAATGTGTCCTTTGGTCTGGAGTCCAAATTTGAGATTTTTGGTTCCAACTGCTGTGTCTTTGTGAGACTCGGTGTGGGTGAACTGATGATCTCCACATGTGTATTTCCCACCTAAAGCATGGAGGAGGAGGTGTTATGGTGTGGGGGTGCTTTGCTGGTGACACTGTCAGTGATTTATTTAGAATTCAAGGCACACTTAACCAGCATGGCTACCACAGCATTCAACAGCAATACGCCATCCCATCTGGTTTGGCCTTAGTGGGACTATCATTTGTTTTTCAACAGGACAATGACCCAACACACCTTCAGGCTGTGTAGGGGCTATTTTACCAAGAAAAACAGTGATGAAGTGCTATATCAGATGACCTGGCCTTCACAATCCCCCGACCTCAACCAAATTGAGATGGTTTGGGATGAGTCGGACAGCAGAGTGAAGGAAAAGCAGCCAACAAGTGCTCAGCATATGTGGGAACTCCAAGACTGTTGGAAAAGCATTCCAGGTGAAGCTGGTTGAGAGAATGCCAAGAGTGTGCAAAGCTGTCATCAAGGCAAAGGGTGGCTATTTGAAGAATCTGAAATATAAAATATGTTTTGATTTGTTTAACACTTTTTTGGTTACTACATGATTCCATGTGTTATTTCATAGTTTTGATGTCTTCACTATTATTCTACAATGTAGGAAATAGTAAAAATAAAGAAAAACCCTTGAATGAGTAGGTGTTCTAAAACTTTTGACCAGTAGTGTAAGTATTCACACCCGTTTGCTATGGACACTCCAATTCCCTTCGACCATCCTTGAATTATCGCTACAACGTGATTGGAGTCCACCTGTGGCCAATTCAATTGTTTGGACATGATTTAGAAAGAAACACCTGTGTCTATACACTGAGTGTTCAAAACATTAGGAACACCTTCCTAATATTGAGTTGCACCCCCTTTGCCCTCAGAACAGCCTCAATACATCGGGGCATGGACTCTACAAGGTGTCGAAAGGGTTCCACAGGGATGCTCGCCCATGTTGACTCCAATGCTTCCCACAGTTGTGTCATGTTGGCTTAAAAATCCTCCTTTAACCGGTCTCATTCCCTTCATCTACACAGATTGAAGTGGATTTAACAGGTGACATCAATAAGGGATCATAGCTTTCACCTGGATTCACCTGGTCAATCCATGTCATGGAAAGAGCAGGTGTTCCTAATGTTTTGTACACTCAGTACATTAGGTCCCACAGTTGATAGTGCATATTCAGAGCAGAAACTATACCATGAAGTCCAAGGAACTGTCAGTAGATCTCTGAGATAGAATTGTGATGAGGCATATATCTGGGGAAGTTTCAATTTCTAGAGTGTTGAAAGTTTCCAAGAGCACAGTGGTCTCCATCATTTGGAAATATGGAACTACCCAGACTGTGCCAGACTCTGGTCGTCCGACCGAACTGAGCAACCAGGCAAGAAGGACCTTGGTCAGTGAGGTGACCAAGAACACAATGACCACTCTGACAGAACTACACAGTTCCTTGGCTGAGATAGGAGAACCTGCCAGAAGGACAACAGTCTCTACAGCACTTCACCAATCTGGGCTTTATGGGAGAGTGGCCAGACGGAAGCCACTCCAGAGGAAAAGGGACATGACAGCACGCCTGGAGTTTGCAAAAAGGCACATGAATGACTCAGAGCATAAGGCAAACGATTCTGTGGTCTGATGCGACATAAACTGAACTCTTTGGCCTGAATGCAAAGCGCTATGTCTGGAGAAAACCAGGCACAGCTCATCACCCGTCTCACACCATCCCTACCGTGAAGCATGGTGGTGGTAGCATCATGCTATGGGGATGCTTTTCAGCGGCAGGGACTGGGAGACTGGTAAAGATAGAGGGAACAATGAATGGAGCCAAATACAGGCAAATCATCAATGACAACCCGCTTCAGAGTGCAAACAACCTTAGACTGGAGCAAAGATTTACGTTCCAACAGGACAATGACCCAAAGCATACAGCCAAAGCAACGTTGGAATTGCTTCAGCACAAGAATGTGAGTCCTTGAGTGGCCTAGCCAAAGCCCAGATTTAAATCCCATTGAAATTCTGTGGAAAGACTTGAAGATTGCTGTTCACCGCCACTCCCCATCTAACTAAACAGAGCTTGAGAAAATCTGCAAGGAATGGGAGAAATCCCCAAATCCAGATGTTCAAAGCTGATACAGACATATTCAAGATGACTCAAATCTGTAATTGCTGCCAAAGGTGCTTCTACAAAGTATTGACTCAGGGGTGTGGATACTTATATAAATGAGATATCTATTTCATTTTCAATAAATGTGCAAACATTTAAACAAATATATTTTAACTTTGTCATTATGGGGTATTGTGTAGGATGGACGAAAACAATTATAATATTTAATCCATTTTGAATTCAGGCTTTAACAACAAAATGTGGAATAAGTCAAGGGGTGTGAATACTTAGTGAAGGCACTGTATGCACAGGTGGTTCTTAGAAAGTGTTACTGATATCTCTTATGTTATGATTCTGTAAACTTTAACTGCATGATGACATTGTCATTTGACTTTTGAGAAGTACACACCTCGTTTCTTCTAGCTACCAGGCGAACTCTTGTTTGGTCAAGACACAGGACATCCCCATAGCGATTCCTCTCCTGGTTGTATGCAGTACTGGAGAGATTTTGACAGATACAAATCAACCAATGGTGATTTATGAATATCATAAAACATTACATCAAGTTCCAACTCCAAGGGACTGGTGCAAAGTTTTGCCACCCAGTTTGATGCTTTGCTTCTTACATTTTTAGTCATTTAGCAGACACTCTTATCCAGAGCGACTTACAGGAGCAATTAGCGTTAAGTGCCTTGCTCAAGGTCACATCGACAGATTTTTCACCTAGTCTGCTCGGGGATTAGAACCAGCGACCTTTCGGTTACTGGCACAACGCTCTTAACCACTAAGCTACCTGCTTGGTTTAATTGATAAACCCACATAGTCTCCTCTCATTTTTAACCCAGTGAGGGTTCATGGGCCTCACAAAGAGTCAGAGTAGGAGGGCAGGTATATGATCAGTTTTGCCTTTTAGATCATAAAGAACAAGATTATATGGACTGGAGGGACCTGATACTAGATCAGCTCTTACTCTGAGACGCTTTGTGAATACGGGTCTTAACGGTCTAGGCTTCTCCCCGTGCAGCTCAAAAGCCTGGAAATGTAGACTAACCCAAAGCTAACCCTTTAAAAGTGCTTCTACCCATCTACTCACAGGGCACAGTGGAATGTCCCTGGTGGTTGCTCCTTGCGGATTTCCTCATACTCCAGGTGGATGCCTGAGCGCTGGAGCCTGCCCAGGTGGGCAACGAGCTCAGGTAGGCGCATGGCCTCCGGCCCGGGGTTGTGGACTGACGAGTCCTCCAGGGGGATGCCAACCAGCTCATCCACGGGATCCACGCGGCCGTTATGCCCAGCCAGGAGCTGCTGGTTCCAGCCGTGGGCGTCCAGGGGCAGCAGCCCCCCCAGGTGCTCAGGGAGACAGTCCCGTGGGAGGTGCTGGCGGAGGTCAGACATTTTGACCATCTGGACCTGGGAGTGGAGAGGGGAAGGAGGTAGGAGAGAGTGAGGGCTTCACCTATCACAGTCAAATGACATCCTTGCTCCGTTTCGAAACACACTCACGTCATTCAAACTGGACCTCATGTCAATACAAGTATGGAATCCTTTTTTAGGACATCCTGATTTGTAAGCTGTAGGTTTCAGTCTTGAGGATGTTCTAAATGGATTCTGTACAATAATAGGGGATTAGGTTGATTTCATTCCATTAAATGAATCATGGGACAAGACATCAGATTGAAAATGTGACTCGATTTGAAAAAAATAGGAAGTCGATGAATAAAACCAGGGTTTCCCAAACTCATTCCTGGGGCCCACCCTGGATGCACGTTTTGGTTTTTGCCCTGTCACTACACAGCTGATTGAAATAATCAAAGCTGCCAGGCCCGAGTTTGGGAAACACTGAAAAAAACAGTGTGCTTTCATTTATGCTCCCGTGCCGTTCAATAAATGGATTCCAGTTCTGATGTTGCATATTAGAGCCATTCTACAAACGTCATCTCATCAATGAATAATGTGATTGTGGTGATAACACCAAGCACTCAATATCATGACCTCCTCTCCAGTTCATGAAAAGATGCAGGTTAAAGTTAAACAAGATCATCAATGACTAACTCAATCGTCTTCCTAGTTCTGGTGAGGAAAATCAAATCACTCTCCTACTGCCTTCTTAACTAATCTGCTTTAAGAGATACAGTAAATACTGTATATATCAGAGGCAAGTGAAAGATTTGTCATATGTTTAGTGAAATCTAAAGTGACATGGACTGAGTCTAAAATGGCACCTTTTTCCCTATATAGTGCACTACTTTTGACTAGGGTCCATAGGGCTCTGATCAAAAGTAGTGCACTATATAGGGTGTAGAGTGCCATTTTGGATGCTGCAGTGGAGATTCCTGATCCCAAAACGTTCGCTTTCCCTGAGGGGAGTGACTTCCTGTGTAGAGGTCACCGTGGAGACACCTTGCATCCATCAATCATGACAGCTGAGGAAGTGCCTTGTGTATCAATTACATTGCAGGGGTGGACAGCGGTTCACCTTCCAATGTCAGGTTTTATACACTGGAAGGGATCATAATGATCATCCCCAGGTCCCAGGAGGGTTTATCTGCTCCTTACTAGCGCACTCCTTACTAGGAGATGTTCCCAAACTAGGGCAGGGAGTGAAAGGGGTTACTGGTGCAATGTCTTTAGAGACACAGGGGCCATGCTTTGCTCTGCACTGTGAGGATAGGCCTATGATAGGCACCATGCCAGAACATATCTCCATCATGCTGCATCTGAAAAACCACTGTGTTTTGATGGCAACTGATGGCACAGCTTGCTTGGTGCTAGCAACACCAGGGTTGTGAGTGTGATTCTTGCATGGGCCACATATACTTAGTTAGTCGGTTTGGAGGAAAGCGTCTGTCACTGTCACACATTCTTGACAGTTATAGTTGGACTCGGTGCTTGTTTCTAAAGATATGATTCTGCCCATAGTGAGAATTATACCACTGCACTCACCCTCTCCCTGAGTTTTTCCTTAAGTAGCAGGCTCAGCAGGTTGTAGGGCACGCGGAACCAGACAGGGGCGCCCACTATCAACACTTTCTTCAGCCTGGCAGGGAACGCCCCCTGGGGGAGAGGAGAGCAGAGCTGCAGTTTTGGAACGGTTTCGCAATCCTGGCCACTTTTTCAGAAACATACAGTGTACATTTTTGTCAACATATTAGCCTGGTGAACAGATATTGATACACTACTACAATACGCTGGCTCAGTACGTTCTAACCTTGAGTAAGTTGAGGATCTTCTTGCTGAGGTCCAGCTCAAAGTTGGTGTAGTTGGAGCCCGCCATGTCGTAGATGAACACCAGGCCGTTTCTTTGCGTTTCAAAGCTAGGGGAAGAGAGAGAGAAAGAAAAAATGTTGGTAATACCCTCTTCATAATACATTATAAGCATATTTATAATGCCTTGTGCTCTGCATAATGCACTATAATGCATGACTTAGGCGCTAATAGCTGCACATAATTAGTGGCGTAAAATAAAGATTCAAAAATCAACTGTCAGGTCATACACATTACACACACTTTCACAACACAGTCACAGTGTAACACCAACATGTCTCATATTTCGTCCAATTTGTCTGTTTTCTTTACCCAATGGTCTTGATCAATTTCCTTTTATTGAAAAAGAAAATCCAGTCATTTAAGCCGGAGTCTCATCCACATAACTGAACAGAACACATAATAGGCTAATACTGGTCCTCTGTAGCTCAGTTGGTAGAGCGTGGCGCTTGCAACACCATGATAGTGGGTGTGATTCCCGGGACCACCCATACGTAAAAAAATGTATGCACGCATGGCTAAGTCACTTTGGATAAAAGTGTCTGCTATATGACATATATATTATAATATATGCATCTCTTTGTTCTCACCTCTCCACAGCCTGGTCCAGTAGGTAGAAGAGAGCCTGTAGGACAACATGGTTGCCTGTCTTGTTGGGGTGGTGGAGCTTGGCTGTGTACAAGGCTATGGAGGCGCCCGATGGGTCTCGCACACTCTAGTAGAACAGAACAGAGACGGGTCAAAGGAAGGAGAGATTAGGGTGTGCTTCTTGGCTGCACCACTTAGGCACAGACGCCAACAGCCCTAACATTCGAATGAGATTCTATACAGCACCTTAGGTGAGGAAATTAGGAGAACAAGCAGCATCACAAATCAGAAGTCATTTAAAAAAAAGGGACTGCAAGTTTAATTTAGTATTCATTTCACATTTTCTACATTGATATAAATACACAGGGAATTGTAAGTGGTATTCTGACAGAGGTGCATACAGTTTGCAGAAGAAGTGCATACAGAACTAGTTGCACACTGGATCCAGCCTGCAGGTCCAAGTATCTAAAATGGGGTCTGGGTTCAGGTTGACCACAAGGTGGCAGAGTGGACATGACCACGAGAAGCAATGAGAGCTTTGGCCAGATGGAGGCGCCTGGGTTCACAGACAGATTTAAAATGGGCGCCGCCTCATATCTCTGAAGGAGTGACTTGTATGAAACTATCAGTATGAATGGGACATCCCACTTAAGAGGCAACCATTGTTAAAACTAGGGTCCCATTTCATTAAAACAAGTTACCAGGTTACTGGAGTATCAATGAAAGGACATTGTTCGTGCACTGTGCGTAACTGTGTGACCTATTCAAAATGACAGAATTTCAACTGAATAGTCTCTAGTCTGAACCGCAACAGTGAAGAGCATACAATACATTTCGCCACAATTGACACTCACCCCAGCATCCAAAAAGTGGATTGAGTGACTATTTTGACTAATTTATTTACCCTCTGCCCAAAAAAGGCAATTATTCACAGATCATAAAGTGTCTCAGAGTGAGAGTGCCTAATAAGATACGTTTGGCCTTTTAGATTATAATGAATAAGATGACATTGACAGGGAAGACCTGATCCTACATCAGCACTCCTCCTCCGAGACGCTTTATGAATACGGGCCCTGGACACTCCTGTTATTTGAGGGCAAAATAGCCTTGTTCCTAAAAATACCCGACAGGATACAGACAGAGGGCCAGTGCTGAAGTGGTGGAAGTCTTCTTTCTATGAGGAAGGAGGTTGTCTCAAATCGATGCAGCAGACTGGCAGTGGCGTGACAATGGGGAGGGAGGGGGGAGAAAAGAGGGATCTGTGACAATCAGCTGTCATAGCTCTAGCCCTGTCGACTGACTCAGATTTCCTGGCAAGGAGGGCAGGGAGAGAGGGAGGGACCCTTCACTACCACACTTGATCCCAGTCCAAGATAAACTACATTGAAGGACCCTAACTTCTCTATTTGAACCATTGAGTTATTATTAACCCATTCCAACAGTCTTCTAAAGACTACCATACACCCAACATTCTGATATCTTACACCCCCCCCCCCCAGATTCTTGCTGAAACTCTGCGCAGTTTACCATTATCATTCACAATTGTGAATTACTATAAAATACCATCTTGAATTCAACGTCCAATCCAATTTCTGATACAATTTCTAGTAGTAGTAGTAGTAGTAGTAGTAGTAGTAGTAGTAGTAGTAGTAGTAGTAGTAGTAGTAGTAGTAGTAGTAAACCCGTATATGGGTTGAAAATGTCAGATTTCGACACTGATAAGCGCCTAAATTGGAACGCAGTGGCTGTACAGTAACATGCTATACATGACATCAGAGCTCAGGGACTCTGCTTCACAGCTCTGTAACAATTTTCACTGACAGCCGTTCTGAACTTGACCACCACGCACGACAAGAAGTTGCCCACATCCTCCCGCTAATTTGGCAGCTTTTGCACATTTGTTGTTGCTTGAGTGAGGGAAATGCTGTAATTTACGAGGACTCAATGTTTTTTGAAAGATGAGACGTTGAGGATTATAATACCGCATTGATGTCATACAAGCAAGCCAAACACCACAGTCCAAATGTGCACCTCACATTTCCATATCATAAAACTCATGTCATATACACTGAGTGTAAATTACATTAAGGACACCTGCTCTTTCCATGACATTAACTGACCAGGTGAAAACTATGATCCCTTATTGATGTCACTTGTTAAATCCACTTCAAATCAGTGTAGATGAATGGGGGGAGACAGGTTAAAGAAGGATTTTTAAGCTTTGAGGCAATTGAGACATGGATTGTGTATGTGTGCCATTCAGAGGGTGACTAGGCAAGACAAAAGATTTAAGTGCCTTTGAACATGGTATGGTAGCAGGTGCCAGGCACACTGTTTTGTGTCAAGAACTGCAATGCTGCTGTGTTTTTCATGCTCAACAGTTTCCTGTGTGTATCAGGAATAGTCCACCACCCAAAGGACATCCAGCGAGCTTGACACAACTGTGGGCCAGCATCCTTGTGGAACACTTTTGACATCTTGTAGAGTCCATGTCCCGACGAATTGAGGCTGTTCTGAGGGCAACTCAATATTAGGAAGGTGTTCTTAATGTTTTCTACACTCAGTGTACAGCGTCAACATTTATGATCACTATGTTTGATATACCGTTACAAGATGACATTGTGTTATACCCTGAGTTGTCTTGACATTACATTATAAGCGCAGCAATGCACACACTGCAGTAGGCTATAAGCGCGAATGTTCCAAAATGCAATCAATTAGGGGGAAAACACTGTTCTCAAAAGTGACCGCAAATGAGATTATGCATGTAATGCTTTATTATAAAATCTGAATTTTTATGGTGAGAATTATCTTCCCCAAACTTGAAACTCACGCGTCACCTAAAAAGTGAGGGAAAAAAGTATTTGATCCCCTGCTGATTTTGTAAGTTTGCCCACTGACAAAGACATGATCAGTCTATAACTTTAAATGGTAGGTTTATTTGAACAGTGAGAGACAGAATAACAATAAAAAAATCCAGAAAAACGCATGTCAAAAATGTTATAAATTGATTTGCATTTTAAATGAGGGAAATAAGTATTTGACCCCTCTGCAAAACATGACTTAGTACTTGGTGGCAAAACCCTTGTTGGCAATCACAGAGGTCAGACGTTTCTTGTAGTTGGCCACCAGGTTTGCACACATCTCAGGAGGGATTTTGTCCCACTCCCAATCTTCTCCAAGTCATTATGGTTGAGGCTAACGTTTGGCAACTCGAACCTTCAGCTCCCTCCACAGATTTTCTATGGGATTAAGGTCTGGAGACTGGCTAGGCCACTCCAGGACCTTAATGTGCTTCTTCTTGAGCCACTCCTTTGTTGCCTTGGCCGTGTGTTTTGGGTCATTGTCATGCTGGAATACCCATCCACAACCCATTTTCAATGCCCTGACTGAGGGAAGGAGGTTCTCACCCAAGATTTGACGGTACATGGCCCCATCCATCGTCCCTTTGATGCGGTGAAGTTGTCCTGTCCCCTTAGCAGAAAAACACCCCCAAAGCATAATGTTTCCACCTCCATGTTTGACGGTGGGGATGGTGTTCTTGGGGTCATAGGCAGCATTCCTCCTCCTCCAAACACCGCGAGTTGAGTTGATGCCAAAGAGCTCGATTTTGGTCTCATCTGACCACAACACTTTCACCCAGTTCTCCTCTGAATCATTCAGATGTTCATTTGGCAAACTTCAGACGGGCATGTAGATGTGCTTTCTTGAGCAGGGGGACCTTGCGGGCGCTGCAGGATTTCAGTCCTTCACGGCGTAGTGTGTTACCAATTGTTTTCTTGGTGACTATGGTCCCAGCTGCCTTGAGATCATTGACAAGATCCTCCCGTGTAGTTCTGGGCTGATTCCTCACCGTTCTCATGATCATTGCAACTCCACGAGGTGAGATCTTGCATGGAGCCCCAGACCGAGGGAGATTGACAGTTCTTTTATGTTTCTTCCATTTGCGAATAATCGCACCAACTGTTGTCACCTTCTCACCAAGCTGCTTGGCGATGGTCTTGTAGCCCATTCCAGCCTTGTGTAGGTCTACAATCTTGTCCCTGACATCCTTGGAGAGCTCTTTGGTCTTGGCCATGGTGGAGAGTTTGGAATCTGATTGATTGATTGCTTCTGTGGACAGGTGTCTGTTATACAGGTAACAAGCTGAGATTAGGGGCACTCCATTTAAGAGTATAATAATTGTGTGAAATTAGTTTTGATTTAGAATGGACCATTAACATGCACCTGTCTCGGAACAGATGTATGAAAAAACTAAATGCACTTAAATAGCGAATGGAGGACACGTTTCCCGTGGTGCATTTTCATGCCAGCCAGGTAGGCTATACTCCTGTTGTAAAGCGAAGCAATGTACTTAATATTAGGAAAGTTGGTAGATAAATAAATAAATAAATAAATAAATATAGTAGGCCTAGCCTATAGAACGCTGATGGGATCATCTTCTTTTTAATAGAGGCCATCACTCTGTTTTCCCACGCAATTGCATAGCATATAGAAATGTTGCGCAACATGAGCTCATGGTCTCTCAAAGTGTTTGATTTGATTTGCATTGATGTCAGAGTGATTGAGGGAGAATAGAGTGCTGAATACAAGGCAGTTAGCAAGTTTGATAGGCTACTAATGACCATCAGCAGCATCAGAGCTTGGAGATGCCTAGTTACCGTGACTAAACGGTCACATGGAATTTTACTGCTGTCATGACTCGTGACCACCGGTGTGGTGGTCACCGTAACAGCCCTACTCATGACTCCATTCTATCCGCATCAAAATTACAAATCTGCTTCTCTGAATTGCCTTGTGAAAGCCTAAAACTGTAAGATAGTATTTTATAATTTAGCTAGTTGTGACTTTTTCCACATTTTGTTGTATTACAGCCTGAATTTAAAATGAATGAAATTTAGATTTTTTGACACTGGCCTACACACAATACTCCATAATGTCAAAGTGGAATAATGTTATTCGAAATGTTTGGATTTTTTAAAATGTAATTTTTTAAGTATTCAACCCCTTTGTTATGGTAAGCATACATAAGTTCAGGAGTAAAAACATGCTTAACAATTCGCATAATAAGTTGCATGGACTCTGTGCAATAATAGTGTTTAACATTATTATTTTTTTATGACTACCTCATCTCTGTACCCGACCAATACAGATAATTGTAAGGTCCCTCAGTCGAGCAGTGAATTTCAAACACAGATTCAACCACAAAGACCAGGCAGGTTTTCCAATGCGTCGCAAAGAATGGCACCTATTGGTAGATGGGTAAAAATTAAATAAAAAGCAGACAATGAATATCCATTTGAGCATAGTGAAGTTAGTAATTACACTTTGGATGGTGTATCAATACACCCAGTCACTACAAAGATACAGGTGTCCTTCCTAACTCAGTTGCCGGAGAGGATGGAAATCGCTCAGGGATTTCACCATGAGACCAATGGTGACTTTAAAACAGTGAAAAGAAGGAAGCCTGTACAGATTAACAATATTCCAAACATGCATCCTGTCTGCAATAAGGCACTAAAGTAAAACTGCAAAAAATGTGCCAAAGAAATTAACTTTATGTCCTGAATACAAAGTGTTTGGGTCAAATCCAACACAACACATCACTGAGTACCACTCTTCATATTTTCAAGCATGGTGGTGGCTGCATCATGTTATGGGTATGCTTGTCATCGGCAAGGACTAAGGAGTTTATGATAAAAGAAACGGAATAGAGCTAAGCACAGGGAAAATCCTACAGGAAAACCTGGTTCTTTCCAACAGACACTGGGAGATGAATTCACCTTTCAACAGGACAATAACCTAAAGCACAAGGCCAAATTTACACTGGAGTTGCTAGCAATGATCAACAACCAACTTGACAGAGCTTAAAGAATTTTTTAAAAATAAGAATGTTCAAATATTGTACAATTCAAGTGTGCAAAGCTCTTAGAGACTTATCCAGAAATATTCACAGCTGTAATCGCTGCCAAAGATGATTCTAACATGTATTATCTCAGGGAGTTGAATACTTATCTAATCAAGATACAGTACATGACCAAAAGTATGTGGACACCTACTCGTCAAACATCTCATTCCAAAATCCAAAATGGGCATTAATATGGAGTTGATCCCCCCTTTGCTGCCATAACAGCCTCCACTCTTCTGGGAAGGCTTTCCACTAGATGTTGCTGCTGAGACTTGCTTCCATTCAGCCACAAGAGCATTAGTGAGATTGGGCACTGATGTTGGGCGATTAGACCTGGCTCGCAGTCGGCATTCCAAACCATTTCTGTATGGACCTCACATTGTGCACGGGGGCATTGTCATGCTGAAAAAGGAAAGGGCCTTCCCCAAACTGTTGCCACAAAGTTGAAAGCACAGAATCGTCTATAATGTCATTGTATGCAGTAGCATTAAGATTTCCCTTCACTGGAACTAAGGGGCCTAGTCCGAACCATGAAAAACAGCCCTAGACCATTATTCCTCCTCCACCAAACTTTACATTTGGCACTATGCATTCGGGCAGGTAGCGTTTTCCTGGCATCCACCAAACCCTGACGTTGCTTCCAGAGGCAGTTTAGAACTCGGTAGTGAATGTTGCAACCGAGGACAGAAGATTTTTACGCGCTACAGCACTCGCCGGTCCCATTCTGTGAGCTTGTGGGGCCTACCACTTTGTGGCTGAGCCGTTGTTGCTCCTAGACGTTTCCTCTTCACAATAACCACACTCAGTTGACCGGGGAAGCTCTATCAGGGCAGAAATCTGACGAACTGACTTGTTGGAAAGGTGGCATCCTATGACGGTGCCACGTTGAAAGTCACTGAGCTATTCCGTAAGGCCATTCTACTTCCAATGTTTGTCTATGGAGATTGCATGGCTGTGTGTTCAATTTTATACACCTGTCAGCAATGGGTGTGGCTGAAATAGCCGAATCAACTAATTTGAAGGGGGGTCCACATACTTTTGTATATATAGTGTATATTAGTGTTTTATTTTTCATTCATGTTTGACAAACGTTCCAATTTTTCTTTTGTGTAGATCGTAAAAAAAAACATCAATTTTAATCCCACTTTGTAACAACAAAATGTGGAAAACGTAAAGGGGTGCGAATAATTTCTGAAGGCACTCCAGGTAGGGATAAAGTGACAAGACAACAGGAGAGATAAACAGTAGCAGCAGCGTATGCGATGAGTCAAAAGAGTTAGTGCAAAAAAGGTCAATGCAGATAGTAGCTATTGGTTAACTATTTAACTAACAATTTAGTAGTCTTGTGGCTTGGGGGTAGAAGCTTTTCAAGGTCCTGTTGGTTCCAGACATGTAATTGTACCAGTAATTGTGTAAAGGCGGGGATGCAGGGCTGTGTTCAAAACAACTACAAGTGTGCTTGCCCTGGTTCCTTAATGGCACAGCTAGGGGAGCTCAAAAAAGCACCTTATAGTTGAAGACTCTTTTTTGAGTCATAAAAGTGCATTGAAATTACTTAGGAACTGTGCACACTTTGGAGAGGTGTGTGGCCACATGGAAGCACCAGTTGGACCTCGCACTCAAACCCTTGTCATTTTGTTTGTCTTATGTTTCACCTACCCCAAATGTTCCAAGCATATTATTATCATACTACTGAATGTATCCAGAGTATTTTGAGATTTCATTAACAACAAATGCGGTGAAAATGTAAATGTAAAATGCACATTAGATCAACAGTGTAATGTTTGGATTCAGTCATGTCAGGTGAACTGTTGTGTCCTTACCTTTAGTCTAAGAATTTTCCCATAATCTCCAAACTGTTCCCTTTTAATTGCTACCATGGTTATGCATATGCTTTCCATATTTATTCTGTAAGAAACATTTTAATTTAGCCCTATCCGTATAAGCCATTGCTTGGTATGGAAATAGCACCGCCCTCGATCGCATGGCACTAGAGAGGGTGGTGCGGACAATCAGGTGGTGTGAAAGGAAGGCCTGGAAAATCATTAAAGACTCCAACCACCCAAGCCATAGACTGTTCTCTCTGCTTCCGCATGGCAAGTGATACTGGTGCATCAAGTCTGACACCAACAGGCTCCTGAACAGCTTCGATCCCCATGCCATAAGACTGCTAAATAGCTAACTAAATTTCTACACAGACTATCAGAGTTGACTTTTGTATTTTATTCTTATTTTTGCACCGTCCCTATGCACACTCACAGGGCCCAAC
Organism: Coregonus clupeaformis; assembly: GCF_020615455.1. NCBI lineage: Eukaryota > Metazoa > Chordata > Actinopteri > Salmoniformes > Salmonidae > Coregonus > Coregonus clupeaformis. The sequence goes on along the minus strand of NW_025533522.1, from coordinate 304,949 downwards.
ACACTACGCCCACTGATACTCCAACACACATACAAACACTCACTCTATCATTTGCTCACACACACACATAATTATGCACATACTGTACATTTATACTGACTCTACACACACCCACTCACATACAATCATCATATACGCTGCTGCTACTCTGTTAATCATATATCCTGATGCCTAGTCACCTTACCCCTATACATACAGTATCTACCTCTAACAATCCAGTATCCCTGCACATTGTAAATATGGTACTGGAACTGACCCTGTATATAGTATGCTTACTTACTTAATCGTGTTCTTATTTATTTTTTAATTTATTTTTTGTCATTTAACAGACGCTCTTATCCAGAGCGACTTACAGTTTTAGTGAGTGCATACATTTTTCATACTGGCCCCCCGTGGGAATCGAACCCACAACCCTGGCGTTGCAAGCGCCATGCTCTACCAACTGAGCTACAGGAGGCTTGTGTGTTTCTGTTCTACCTTATTTTTTAGAATAACATTGTTCTTGATTACTGAATTGTTGGGGTTAGAGCTTGCAATAAAGGCATTTATAATAATAATAATAATAATAATAATAATAATAATAATAATAATAATATGCCATTTAGCAGACGCTTTTATCCAAAGCGACTTACAGTCGTGCATTTCACTGTACTTGTGTACGTGACATTAAAACGTGAAACTATTAGACTCACCAGCACAGTGAACTTTCCACTGAGCAGTTCCGAGCGCAGAGGTTCCTCCTGGGGCTGTAGCTTGACGATGCCCTCTTTCAGACGCGTCTCCTGGACATGTGAGAAAATAAGAGTTAAGGGAACATCAGGCCTGTGAGGCGTACAGTACAACATGCATCCACTACACAGGTGTTCGGGTCGCAGTGTGTGCATGCTTTTGTTCCAGTCCAGCACTAACACACTTGTTTCAAAATGATCCAAATCCACCTACATCTTCAATGTAGGCCGCTACTATCAGTCCAATCAGGTGTGTTAGAGCAAAAGCCGGAGCAAAAGTCTTCTTCTGTTCCAGCCCAGCACCAACACAACTGATTCAAATGATAAGCTAATCAGTCTTCGATTAAGACCTCGATTAGTTGAATCGGGTGTGTTAGTGCTGGGCCGGAGCAAAAATATTGCCTCCTCCAAAACAGGACCGCATTCCCCCATCCCAGACATAGTGTGTCTCAGAACTCTTCAGTGACTATCCTTTCCTTCATCTGTACTGATCTGATCAAAGGCTGGAAGGATGAAGGCAATATATGGATGAGGCCTACCAGCAACAGTGCTTTCACCCATCATGTGATTACAGGGAAGTTTAGATGAAAGGAAGAAAAAAAAAAAAACATTTCTGACGGATGAGCTTCAGGATGTATTGCTTCAGTGCTAGGATGTATCATATTACAGAGATACCGTGATATCCAAGCAGATAAGCTATAAATGCCTGTGGGAAGCTGTGAATTAAACCTTGTAGGCTACACTACATCAACAGTTCCATAGAACTACCTGCCCAAGTGACTAGAACGCCTTTACCTTGAGCGAAGCGGGAAGCAAGAGGCTTAAATGGACTACCGTGGCAAATAATTGGATACCCGTGGACAAAGGACTTTGATGTATTACATAACATGCTTACATTTATAAGAGGGGTCACCATAGAATTAATATGTGGGACAATATACTACAGTGGCCCTAAGGGGCAAAGTAGCATTCAATATTTAGTGAGAGTGCACACAAAGCACACTTTCAGTGAGTACAACATGGGTAGTTGCCATATGGCCAAAACAAGTGGAAAAAATATTTACTCTAAAATGTAAGTACAAAAATATATAGTTCTAAACAATTCCAAATGTTTCGTGGCCATCTGTGTTTAAAATGTTTTGTCCAGATTAATTAACCATTTCATGCATTAGAGCCTTGAATTTGTCCTCTGGTGTGACATAATTAATGCTAATATAAAAAGGTTTAATGATTCTCAAATAGACAAATGTTTTTTAAATATATTTTTTCTGTTTTCAAATCAGTAATCATATTGTGGAATTTCAATTGAAAAACCCATTATTTACTTGCATAATGACAGTAACCAAGTGTCTCCCCATTACATTTTGAGTAAAATTCACAGTAATTTGACAAAAACCTTTAGTTTACTTGTGTATTATGATGATGTTCCCTGCCTCAGACATCCTGCAGCGATTTTTTTTACTTTTACTGTTGAAAAGCGATTATCCCAAGTATAAATACAGTAAAGTTCACACACTCAAGGGTAAAAAAATAAGTTTTGAGCAAAATAGTGTTTTGTTGACAACTGCAAACTTCAAAGAGTAGGGCATTCAAGGAGTGGTTCCGATGGGAAATCAGTGATGTCATCAGCCTCCCCCTTTGCTTGAGGAACAATTGAGGCGCAATAGACAAAAGAGGAAACCCCCCATGCTATGTCATGACTTTACTTGTTAAGTAAATCAAATCACATTTTATTTGTCACATACACGTGTTTAGCAGATGTTATAGCGGCTGTAGCGAAATGCTTGTGCTTCTAGCTCCGACAGTACAGTAATATCTAACAATTTCACAACATATACCCAATACACACAAAACTAGGTAGTAATGGGATTTAAGAATATATACATATATGGACAAGCAATGACAGAGCAGCATGGACTAAGATACAGAAGAATATTATAGAATAGGATGCAGTATATACATATGAGATGAGTAGTGCAAGATATGGAAACATTATTAAAGTGACTAGTGTTCCATTTCTTAAAGTGGCCAGTGATTTCAATAGGCAGCAGCAATCAGGTGTTAAATGAGGTGAAAAGGAGACTGGAGTGCCACTTTATTTTTTAATTTAGTTAAAGAAAACACTTTTTTTCCCTTTTATTTATTGCCGGCACCCTGAACCAGTACCTGGGCTTGAGGAGACGATGAATATGACAAGATCTCCTCTGACGCCCATGATCCTTCAATTCAAAGTCCCATTAACCAGCTCTGCAAACGTTATGTCAAAATACATACGGTACTCACCAAAATATGGAGTTTCACAGAGCAACTATCATCATTACTGACATTACACACGGTATGTACTTCCAAAAAAGGTCTAAATAAAAAGTATATTGTTTTTGCCCAAATGCTGGCTCGTTGTTTAATCACAGAATTGTGTCACACAATTTGGACATTGATTTTAGGGACAAAATGTAATCAATCAGAATTATTTGGAAATATCATGAATGGACTTGGGAAATACGGTTTCTTGAAATAGACTTCTGTGTCATAAGTACAAGAGTAGGTGAAGGGAATTTTATTCCTGTTTTCATTAATTTACTTAAGTTCAAAGTTCCACAACCTTACCTGGGACAGTCACACCATTGGACAATTACCCAGTTTGGTTCAAAATTGTAAGAAAACTAATATTGCACTGCATGAATTTACTCATGATCCAAGTAAAAAAAAAAAAAAAAAGCTTTTAGTAATACAGGTAACTGCCAAAATAAAGGAAACTCCAACTTAAAGCGTCTTAATAGGGCGTTGGGCCACCACGAGCCAGAACCGCTTCAATGCACCTTGGCATTGATTCTACAAGTATCTGGAACTCTTATCGGAGGAATGTGACACCATTATTCCACAAGAAATATCATCATTTGGTGTTTTGTTGATGGTGGTGGAAAAAGCTGTTTAAGGCACCGCTCCAGAATCTCCTATAAAAGTGTTAAATATGGGTTGAGATCTTGTGACAGACAGCCATAGCATATGGTTTACATCGTTTTCATGCTCATCAAACCATTCAATGACCACTTGTGCCCTGTGGATGAGGGCATTGTCATCCTATGGGGTCATAGACATGGCCTGTCCAGCATTTTTATACATGACCCTAAGCATGATGGGATGTTAATTAAGCAATTAACTCAGGAACCACACCTGTGTGGAATCACCGGCTTTCAATATACTTTGTATCCCTAATTTACTCAAGTGTTTCCATTTTTTTGGCAGTTACTTGTAGGTCACAATTTGAACCAAATTAAGTTATATTTGCGTTTGCCTTCATGGACAAAAAAAAAATGGTGTCATGTCAGCTACTCAAACACAGCTCACGCTCAAACCACCACACACTTCTTCATTCAAGCAGAGGTAAAGCATTTCAAACACCTTTCACTCAAACTGAAAGGGTTTATAGGGTGTTTTTCATAAATGAGGCAAGATTATTCAGGCCTTGAAATCAACCACCACTCAAATAACAAAAACCTCTGATAAAGTGACTTAATGGAGGCAGCAAAATCTAGCCACGTCCTGCTGCTATTCAGGCAATTAGAGGGAGAACAAGACGTTTGGGAACTTTCCATTTGCTGTGGTGGATTGGAACTGCTAAGTCCCATTTTGTGTTCAACAGTTAAAGAGCACTTTGTCCACACAGTGACTAAACACAGCACCATCCAAATAGAGGATTACTTAAAGGTCAACCGCCCCTTAGAACCAATTTATTTGGTTTTAACTTGTGGCATCGATATGAGTCAGAAACAAATTAGTGTCAAAATGTACTACAAAGTGTAAATAGGATAATTTTGGTCATTAAGTCAGTCTCATCCAAAACTGAGTTTTGAGAGTTCGTCACGATTTACTGGAGAGTTGGGTATGGATTACTTTCATGCCCACTTTTGCCAAATGATGCCCAATTGCCCAGAGACAACACCTTGTGGTCCACCCAAGCTGTCATTTGGACATTTGTTGTCAAGTCTGCTTATGGGTGCAACGCGCAAATGGGAGTGAAAATGGGCTTCCATAAAGTTGGTGCTAACTTGCAATGCATTTCAATAATATTGCCAGATGGCCAGGATTGGAATGGATTACATGCAACATGGTCACTTCTGCTGCCTGTAAACTGTCAAACCACTGGTGTTGGTGAGTACATTAGCTAAGTAGATACAGTGCCTTCAGAAAGTACTCACATCCCTTGACTATTTCCACATTTAGATGTGTTACAAGGTAGGATTCAAATTGATTTAAATTGTCCTTTTTTTGTCAACAATCTACACAAAATACTCTGTAATGTCAAAGTGGAATTTGTTAAAAAAACGAATGAAAAAGAAAAGTCAATACATGTTAGAATCACCTTCGGTAGCGTTTACAGCAGTGAATCTTTCTGGGAAAGTCTGTAAGAGCTTTGCACACCTGGATTGTACAATATTTGCACATTATTCTTAAAACAATTCTTCAAGCTCTGTCAAGTTGGTTGTTGACCATTGCTAGACAACTATTTTCAAGTCTTGACATAGATTTTCAAGCCAATTTAAGTTTTAAAAAAAAACGTACTAGGCCACTCATGAACATTCAATGTCGTCTTGGTAAGCAACTCCAGTGTATATTTGGCCTTGTGTTTTAGGCTATTGTCCTGCTGAAAGGTGAATTTGTCTCCCAGGGTCTGTTGGAAAGCAGACTGAACCACGTTTTCCTCTAGGATTCTGCTTGTGCTTAGGTCCATTTAGTTTTTAATCCTAAAAAACTCCTTAGTCCTTGCCGATGACAAGCATACCCATGGATTAAATTGTTTTTTTTCCCTTCAATCTACAGACAATACCCCATAATGACAAAGCAAAAACAGGTTTTTAGAAAGTTTAGCAAAACAGAAATACTCCATTTACATAAGTATTCAGACCCTTTACTCAGTACTTTGTTGAAGCAGCTTTGGCAGCGATTACAGCCTCAAGGCTTCTTGGGTATGACGCTACATGCTTGGCACACCTGTATTTGGGGAGTTTCTCTCATTCAAGCTCTGTCAGGTTGGATTGGGAGTGTTGCTGCACAGCTATTTCCATGTCTCTCCAGAGATATTAGATCGGGTTCAAGTCTGGGCTCTGGCTGGGCCACTCAAGGACATTGGGACTTGTCGCGAAGCCACTGCTGTGTTGTCTTGGCTGTGTGCTTAGGGTCGTTGTCCTGTTGGAAGGTAAACCTTTGCCCCAGTCTGAGGTCCTGAGCGCTCTGGAGCAGTTTTTTTTAATCAAGGACCTCTGCACTTTGCGCCGTTCATCTTTTCCTCGATCCTGACTAGTCTCCCAGTCCCTGCCGCTGAAAAACATCCCCACAGCATGATGCTGCCACCACCATGCTTCACATAGGGATGGTGCCAGGTTTCCTCCAGACGTGACGCTTGGCATTCAGGCCAAAGAGTTCAATCTTGGTTTCATCAGACCAGAGAATATTTTTTCTCATGGGTCGGAGAACCCTTTAGGTGCCTTTTGTCAAACGCCAAGTGGACTGTCATGTGCCTTTTACTGAGGAGTGGCTTCCATCTGGCCACTCTACCATAAAGGCCTTATTGGTGGAGTGCTGCAGAGATTGTTGTCCTTCTGGAAGGTTCTCCCATCTCCACAGAGGAACTCTGAAGCTCTGTCAGAGAGACCATCGGGTTCTTGGTCACCTCCCTGACCAAGGCCCTTCTCCCCCAATTGCTTTTTTTGGCCGGGTGGCCAAAGAGTCTTGGTGGTTCCAATCTTCTTCCATTTCAGAATGACGGAGGCCACTGTGTTCTTGGGGACCTTCAATGCTGCAGAAATTTGTTGGTACCCACCCTTCTTCAGATCTGTGCCTCGACACAATCTTGTCTCTGATCTTTACAGACAATTCCTTCGACCTCATGGCTTGGTTTTTGCTCTGACATGTACTGTCAACTGTGAGACCTTATATAGACAGGTGTGTGCCTTTCCAAATCATGTCCAATCAATTGAATTTACCACAGGTGGAATCCAATCAAGTTGTAGAAACATCTCAAGGATGATCAATGGAAACAGGATGCACCTGAGCTCAATTTTTAGTCTCATAGCAAAGGGTCTGAATACCTATGTAAATAAGGTATCTGTGTTTTATTTTCAACAAATATGTAAAAATTGTGTGTAGATTGATGAGGAAAAATGTGTATTTAATCCATTTTAGAATAAGGCTGTGATGCGGAAAAAGTCAAGCGGTCTGAATACTTTCCGAATGCACTGAATATGCAAATTAGCCCATAACTCCACCTATACAACAACATAGGTCTAGGACTATACATCCTTTAAGCAGGGTTCATACAGACATTGGCAAGTCAAATTCAAGGACTTTCAGGGACTTTTCAAAACACTTAATTGTAATTGAAGGGCCTCAGTGTTATACAATTGTATAATTTAAATAATTGTACATATAGGGCGTAATATACAGTAGAACCCCCCTCCCCCAAAAAAGCATGCAACGTGTTAAAAAAAAGTAGGCCATTACCACTTTAAGAATAATGCATTTTTTTTAGGCCTTGCCAATGCATTGATATTCAATTTATGATTACATTCTAAAGTACTGTATGTGAGAATAATGTCGACATTGCCTGGCAAAATACATGGGATGCATGGCTATTTTTCTGTAGCCTATGTCGCTGACGCAGGCACACATAATAAAGCCATGAATAGTGGTAGCATTCATCTCATTTGCATCAGGGGGTGTCTTGTTATACTTCTGAAATATTCTCTTGCATCCCAGTCATCAGCAACAAAGCATTGGGGTAGGTGCATGTCTGACAGCAATGTGTGCAGGATTACAATAATCATTTACTATGGTCAATTTCAGAAAATGTGATATAACATAAAAATACTATTGACAAGTAGGCTATGGTGTAATAGAATGTTTTGCCTTGTGTGGTAGGTTGACACTTATGTAGGTGTCATAACCAGCCATAAAATAACACCATATGTCACAACAGGCATAATGTGTGTCATGACAGTGTTATGACCATATTATGACAGGTTATGTCAGCTGTTATGACATATTATGACATGGTTACGACCAAGTCATAAAGTGTTATGACACTAGGTGTCAAGTAAAGCACATCAATATGATATTTACACCATCAAATGTTTGGTCTTTGTAACATGAACACATCCATTTTTAGTTGAGAAATGTATCTACACACAAGCTGGGCGATGTTTTGTGCAATGTCCACATGTAGCCTACACCTGTTGTACGGATATTAGTAGTTCTGGAATTTGTCTCCCGGGAAAGATCTAACAGCGGACATAAGGAGAGACGGGACAAAACTAGCCAGTTATTGAATATTGTGTTGTAGGACAGCTGAGCTGCCTGAAGACCCGCGGTCATTCAACTCGCAGTTCATACAGTTTCCACAGTAACATGTAAATTATTTACATGACGTGATGAAACGTTGAAACTAAGTTGCAAGCTACTTTCGTAGCAAGGTGTTGTAGAACGAGTGTCTTATGAAACACATTCGAAACACTGGCTATCTTGCTATAACTGATTTACCAGAAATATCAGCCAGCTGCAACTATCCCCAAGCTATGCTTTCTAGCTGCTGTCAGCTTGCTTAAAACACAAGGTCAGAGCAGGCTTTAGCCTACACATAGAACTTAATTAGCTGACCATCTTGAGATGGCGAGTCAGTCAGGATGAGAGAAGTCCTCAACTTCCAAACTTCGATCTCTCCATAGCAAAGCTAGCTTAGCTTACTTTACCTGGCTGTGCTCACTACTGCCCGTGTTTGTTTTGATTGAATGGCAAAGACACACCCAAGAAACACCCACATCAAACCATACCCCCAAGACAACTCGTTTCCCTTTAGTCATGGCCGCTAGCATGTCTTAATAAGCATTGATGAAAAACAAGGCCAAATCAGGAAGTGCAGTCACCCTTTAAAAATAGATGAACTCATCTATTTTTCCCCAGAGGGAAAGTTAATTCATTTTTCAAAAGTCTGCCAAGCCTTAGGAGTGGAATGGGTAGTGCTTGTAATGTCACGTTCCCCCATGAGCTTATTGACAATACAGGTAAATCTTTCTGCAGAAAGCATGTGTTGTGTGTGTAGGGGGCCAGTGTGTGTGTGTGTGTGTGTGTGTGTGTGCGTGCGTCTGGACTGGATTTTCTGGTGAATCTACTTTGGCCATTTTGTTTTCAGCAAATGTGTCCATGGCTTGTTAAAAATAGTGTAGACTGAAAAAGAAAAATGTGCAATTTGGTTGTGTTATCACTCCACAAACATGCTTGCATGCCGACATGTACACATACACACGACCGGAAACATACACCTGCATGTGGCCAGAAGAGGCTCTTCCAGGGAGGAAGAGGATGGTCCCCCTCAAAATGTAGGAAAAATAAAACATTTTAAATAAAATTAACCCTCCTAAAAAGTTTAGTTCAAAATAATCATCCTCCCAACTTCACAAGTTACCAGCCACCACTGGCACCACACACACACACACCCACCCTGTAGCTGTGGAAGAGCTCGATGGCTCTGAGCACGTCGAACTTGCGCGCCATGAGGAACTTGACAGCCACTTCCCAGGACAGAGGGGACACTCCATGCTGTGTGGTCCACTTGTTGATTTCCTCCAGAAACTGCTTGGTAGCCTAAAGGAACACACACAGAGAGATGTGGTCACACACTATGTACTCACTCCATGGAGAAATTAAAGAGACTAGAATAAGTGAAACTCGGGTTTAACATGATACATCCTAAGGTGTTGGTGTATTTATGACCTTTCTATGACATGAAATACTATCTCATCACAGGAGGCTACTGAGGGTAAGAAGGCTCATAATAATGTCTGGAATGGAGTAAATGGAATGGTATCAAACACATGGAAACATTTTACATTTACATTTTAGTCATTTAGCAGACGCTCTTATCCAGAGCGACTTACAGTTAGTGAGTGCATGCATTTTCATACTGGCCCCCCGTGGGAAACGAACCCACAACCCTACCATTGCAAGCGCCATGCTCTACCAACTGAGCTACAGGGAAACCATTCAATTTATTCCGTTCCAGCCATTACTATGAGCCTGTCCTCCTAATTAAGGTGCCACCAACCTCCTGTGTATCTCATGGTAGAGGTGGGACTATGTAGGTTTATTTAGGAAAGGGTGTCGAGGCGGAGAGGAGACTTAACTCGGCTGTGCAAAAATTTTACGATACCAACAAAAAATGAGGTTCAAATTGTAGGTACAGAAGCACTTTGTGCTTCCACATTTCTGTACTTCCAACACAGTGGTTGGAGACCAGCTTTTGTAAACTGGGACTAGCTGTTGGGTGAAAAGTGCTGGTCTATTAATCTAAATCAGAACAACTTGGATTCCATAAGGTCTGACTCTATCAAACCTGCCATAACAAATACATTGGGCTTGTGTGCAGAAAACATTGACTTGCAGTCAGTCCTCCCATGTTGAATAGCTACAGTTAAAATGAGGCTTGAGATCCAAGATTGCAACATCAGCATCAATTTCAAGAAAATATGTGCCCTCTTGCACTTGAAGGAATGGCAGTTTTAAACAAAAATGGATCAGGGCTCTACGCTAACCTTTTTTTACAAGGAGCATGTGTGCGCCTAATTTGAAAAATGTAAGCACACAGAGAAATTTGGGAGCACAATGAAAAATATTTGAGGTAATAAAGCTAGAATCCTTCATTTGTCTAGGCGCAAAATTTCAGGTCGCACAGCAAAACATTTAGGCGTATATGCGAGTAAAATGGTTGCACTGTAAAGCCCTGTGGATGTAGATTTCACACACACCCATGTGCGCACACCAAACACAAAGACAGACAGACACACGCCTTGTTAAGCAAAATGTACTTTAGATAGGCCTAAGTGATTACAGTAGCATCATACTACATGAACGCTGCCTGGGACTATGTTTTTTTTTCATGTTGATTGATCAATTACATAACTATGAACACAATTCCATTTCAGCACTCTGAAAAGCGTTCTTTATGAAGGTTGAGTAGAGATTTGAATCAACAATGTTTTTCAAAGAGTAAAAAGTGATGTGCATAGATAATGTTTTATAGAAGAATGCTATGACAAATAACATTACCTAGGTGCTAGATTTCAATATTGAACTGATGTTCAGGGAGTTATTTCCGAATTTCAACACAATGTTCATCCTTATATCTAATAGCTGGGAGGTGACCGGGGGCGACCGTCAAGGTGGACCATTCATTTCCTGTCCCTCATATCATGCCATCTTTCACTCTAGACACCAGGCCCATTATATCCATTCAATAAAATATTCAACAAACACATTTGGACAAAAATGGTTTCATAACACTATATTTTTTTTTGGATGATGTATTGTTTGTATATCGTTGTATTTTACATGTGGGACTATCAGTGTTTGTTACTTGTCATGTATTGTGTTTTTTGTGGACCCCAGGAAGAGTAGCTGCTATTTCTGCAAAAGCTAAATGGGGATCCATTAAACAAAATCAGTAGTGAAACCTACAGTAGTGTGAAAAGGCACTAGAGACCCCCCACTATATTATGTTTCAACTAGTAAAGAGACCAATCTAAGCGTGCACGCCCTCTAGGTTTACGTCCTCCCTCAAGGCTTCCGGACATTTTCTCTTTGGCGAGCCCAGCCAGGCAGCACCAGCAAGCTGTCACAGAAGACCGAGGGGGGGTAATGAAAGCTCATGCTCAGAGCAAGTGTTCCACTTCTCCAGCAAGTGAGAGGGGGAAGTCGAGTCAGCCTCTTCAGGAATACAAAAAGCTACTGATGAGCAGAGCTAAAAAGCACAGGATGCCACTGTCCTCTTGCAAAGCCCGGGCTTTCAAAGACAAACTGGTGAGTGTCAGGGGCTCCTGCACTATTAAAACAGCTAAAAGCTGAGGAGGAAGCCAACTTGTAATTACATAATTGTTGAAAAAAAGAACTCTCACCGTGAGGCTGTATTGTTGTTGTTTTCACCATGTGGTTCTTTCATTCTCATTCGGAGCTCTGTTTTTCTGTGTATCATCCGATTATTTTAACTGGTAAATCCAAGAATGTCATCATATTGGCCCGGTTCTTTCAGACATCTCATGTAAAAAGCATTTAATCTAGTTGCAGGTGGTGTTTAAGTAAAGGAGGTGGGCCTCAATATCTAATATCAGATTATCAGTACATTTTAAAGTGCTCTAATTAGCATAATATTTTTGGGGTCATCCTACATAAATATTGATTGTATAAAAACTGATACGATATATCGGGTAAAAGACAACACAAATGGGCCAATATCGGCTGATAATACCGGTCAACTGATATATCAGTCTGGCTCTACTCAAAATACAACCAGGAAGCCTGGACTCCCAGAGAAGATGAAGGAATGCTATTCTTTATGATCTAAAAAGAGCCCAACAACCAGGATTCAATACCAGACCACTACAAATTGTGATACAAGGACACAGAATATGCTCTCGTAGACTCACACATAGGCCTACTTTGTGTTCATAGGACAACATCCAGCCCATTAATTACAATGTTATTGAGGGATTAGAAACAGGTGCATGGATAAACTATTGAAAAGTAACCTACCTCTGGAATAACTTTCTGGTTCACAAACAAACGTTTAAACTTCACAGTTCACACTTGAACCTGCACCAAGAGTAGGACCCATTACTGACCTGTTACTTCAAGACAGGTACATTTTCTAATTCAGGTGAACTAAGTGCATGAATGGATTCCTAGAAAGTATTCTATGGCCCCTGTGTGTCACCAACCCAGGTTCTGGGCCTGTTTGCTTTGCTACTGCTTATAGCCGTCATGAGGATTAGGCCTAAACAAAATGTTCTACTTCGAAGAAAAATGTTCTGGCGCAGGCAAATTCTGTGAATCAAGATGATACACGAAAATATTTACATATCTTAGAGGAATTCAGTATGCTGTTCCTCAAATGGTGGATCTGCTGGCTTAGACATGCCGTAATAAAAGCAGAGTGTCCGTCCTCACTGAGGCATTTTCTTACGGATCTCGCTCTCTCGGCAGAAAACCAAAAACGACTACTTTCTCTAGGAACAGGAGGTCACAGCCTTCCCATACGCTCTGCCCAGAGTCTGTTGCTTCTCCTTAAAAGGCTAAGATATCAGGCTTGAGGGAGAGAGAGCAGCTATCAGACGAATGAAAGCTCAGAAACGTGACTGTACCTGACAGTAGTAGTTAGGATCATATTCGTCAGCAAGTTATCTTTGGCTCACACGGAGAGGGGAGACTGGCTATATGCTGTAACAAGGGCCAGAGGCGATCAATATCAAGTGAGTAGACATGAGAGACTGCCCATTTCAACACAAGTCAGAAAGCTATTCGAACCAGTGACCGAGTTCATATTTGCAACAAAACCTTCCGATACTGGTACATCTGCAGATAAACTGTTTTACAGCACGAAAATTGCCATCCAAAAGAGCAAATGTCCAAGAAATAGGCTTCAACTGTTGATTTCTTACATTGTGACAATAACGACATTATGAGAATGGCCGCATGTGTTCAGATAAGCATGAGATATCATTTTTTGATCACATTTATTCAATATCGTTATTGGTGGAATTATCGTCCACTATGGGTAAAAGACCAACATTGTCAGATTAGTCTCTAGACACATGGGATGCCTCCCACAATGTACCATTGCTCCATGTCTGTAGAAGTTCTAGCATCTCTTTGTTAACATTAGAGGTCGCGCACCAGCTGTTGTTAAGGAAGTTTCTAGTTTTTGCTCGCCGGAGTTAGAATACCTACTATTTGCGAACAGAGTTTATCAATTTTTTTTCATAGCTCGCCATTTACTGCCACAAACCGATGCTGGCACTAAGACCGGATTCAACCAGCTGTATAGGGCCATAAGCAAACAAGAAAATGCACATCCAGATGCAGTGCTTCTCGTGGCCGGTGATTTTAATGCAGGGAAACTAAAATCCGTTTTACCAACATGTCACCTGTGCAACTAGAGGCAAAAAAAACTCTAGATCAGCTTTATGCCACACACATAAATACATAAAAGGCTCTCCCTCACCCTCCCTTTGGCAAATCTGACCATAACTCTATCCTCTTGAATCCTGCTTACAAGCAACAACTCAAAACAAGAAGTACCAGTCACGCGCTCAATATGGAAGTGATCCGATTAAGCGGATGCTAAACTACAGGACTGGAATATGCTCCGGGATTAATCCGATAACATTGAGGAGTCAACGGCTTCATTAATAAGTGCGTCGACGACGTCGTCCCCACAGTGACTGTATATCACAACCAGAAGCCATGGATTACAGGCAACATCCACACTGAGCTAAAGAGCTGCCGCTTTCAAGGAGCGGGACACTAATCTGGGCACTTATAAGAAATACCGTTACGACCTCCGACGAGCCATCAAACAGGCAAAGTGTCAATACAGGACTAAGATCGAATCTGACTACGCCGGCTCTGACGCTCGTCGGATGTGGCAGGGCTTGCAAACGATCCCGGATAACAAAGGGAAACTCAGCCACGGGCTGCCAAGTGACGCGAGCCTACCAGACGAGCTAAATGCCTTCTATGCTCGCTTCGAAGGCAAGCAACATTGAACCATGCATGAGAGCACCAGCTGTTCCGGACAACTGTGTGATCTCACTCTCCGTAGCCAATGTGAGTAGGACCTTTAAACAGGTTAACATTCACAAGGCCGCAGGGCCAGACGGATTACCAGGATGCGTATTCAGAGCATGTGCTGACCAGCTGGCAAGTGTCTTTACTGACATTTTCAACCTCTCCCTGACCCAGTCTGTAATACCTACATGTTTCAAGCAGACCACCATAGTCCCTGTGCCCATGAACACCAAGGTAACCTATCTAAATGACTATCACCCCGTAGCACTCACATCTGTAGCCATGAAATGCTTTGAAAGGCTGGTCATGGCTCACATCAACACCATCATCCCAGACACCCTCGACCCACTCCAATTCGCATACAGCCCCAACAGATCCACAGATGACGCAATCTCTATTGCACGCCACACTGCCCTCTCCCACCTTGACAAGAGGAACACCTATGCGAGAATGCTGTTCATTGACTACAGCTTAGCGTTCAACACCATAGTGCCCTCCAAGCTCATCACTAAGCTTAGGACCCTGGGACTTAACACCTCCCTCTGCAACTGGATCCTGGACTTCCTGACGGGCTGCCCCCAGATGGTGAGGGGAGGAAACAACACATCCACCACAAAGGCCTAAAATGAACACCCTCCACCTGTCAAATGTGGGTAGATTTTCTACTTCACCTTCCACGTTTGCGGTTGGTCAGGGCTCCACCGTGCAAACATTTCACTCACATTTGTGAATAAAAATAGTCAAGTATGATCACATTTATAGGAAAACAAATTCTGCAGTAGCTGTTTTCAAAGTATTTCTGCCATTTTGTTTCATATCTGGTAAATTGATCGCACAAAGTCAAAGAACTACAAATCCTATAGCCTATCCCACCTCGCGCTGCAACACTGCACGTGAAGGAGTTGAAAGATACATTTTTAGAAGCGCTGCGTACAGGCATAAAAGTTGGTCTAATTTACTTGAAACAAAAGTCTACTGAAGTGAGACTTTGTCCTTGTGTTTCTTGGCTATTTACATTGTTTTATTCAAATGCTAGGTAGTTTTTCAATGTTTGAGTTTCAACTGCTAGGGAAGAGAGGACAATGTGCTACCAGTCAGACACTCAATCTCACTGGCACAAACATGACTGGAGTTGCGTTACCACGGTAACCTCCCGCCCTTAAAGGGGCAGGTGAAAATGTTTGTCTTATGTGATATTTTGGTTAAAAGACTTTGGTCACAAAAAACGATATGAAATTAAACAATATACCACTATTTCTTAATAGTTATACATTTATTGTTTTAGAAACATTACAAAGCATGCTCATCTGTCTTTTTGTGTTTTGTTAGTGTAATTATTGCGAACAAAAATACTTTGGCTGGTTCAAAAATCTGAGTGGCTGGTAGATTTTTAAAATCTACTTAACACAGCGGCTGGTGGAACAAAAATAACATTTTAGGCCCTGTCCGCCACGCTGACCCTCAACACGGCGGCCCCTTAGAGGTGCGTCTTTAGTCTCCTCCTGTACTCCCTGTTCACCCACAACTGCGTGGCCGTGCACGACTCCAACACAATCATTACGTTTGCTGATGACGACGGTGGAAGGCCTGATCACCGACAACAATGAGTCAGCATATAGGGAGGTGGTCAGTGACCTGGTAGTGTGGTGCTAGTTCAACAACCTCTCCCTCAACGTCAGCAAGACAAAGGAGCGGATTGTGGACTACAGGAAACAATCCGCCTGAATTCAAAATTGATAAATATCTCATTTTCATAAGTATTCACACACCTGAATCAATACTTTGTAGAAGCACCTTTGGCAGTGATTACAGCTGTGAGTCTTTCTGTGTAAGTCTCTAAGAGCTTTCCACACCTGGATTGTGCAACATTTGCCCATTATTCTTTAAAATAAATATTCAAGCGCTGTCAAATTGGTTGTTGATCATTGCTAGAGAACAATTTTCAGGTCTTGCCATAGATTTTCAAGTAGATTTAAATCCAAACTGTAACTCGGCCACTCAGGAACATTCACCGTCTTCTTGATAAGCAACTCCAGTGTAGATTTGGCCTTGTGTTTTAAGTAATTTTCCTGCTGACAGGTGAATTTGTCTCCCAGTGTCTATTGGAAAGCAGACAAACAAGTTTCTCTAGGATTTTTGTGCCTGTGCTTAGCTCCATTCCGTTTCCTTTTTATCCTAAAAAACTCCCCAGTCCTTAGCGATTACAAGCATTCCCATTACATGATGCAGCCACCACTATGCTTAAAAATATGGAGTGGTACTCAGTAATGTGTTTTATTGGATTTGCCCCAAACATAACGCTTTGTATTCAGGATATAAAGTTAATTTCTTTGCTAAATGTTTTGCATTTTTACTTTAGTACGTTATTGCAAACAGGATGCATGTTTTGGAATATTTGTATTCTGTACAGGCTTCCTTCTTTTAACTCTGTCATTTAGGTTATTATTGTGGAGTAACTACAATGTTGTTGATCCATCCTCAGTTTTCTCCTATCACAGCCATTAAACTCTAACTGTTTTAATTAATGAATTAATAACGTCACCATGCTCAAAGGGACATGTAATGTCTTTTTTTTATTTTTACCCATCTACCAATAGGTGCCCTTCTTTGTGAGGCATTGGAAAACCTCCCTGGTCTTTGTGGTTGAATCGGTGTTTGAAATTCACTGCTCGACTGAGTTACCTTACAGATAATTGTATGTGTGGGGTACAGAGATGACATAGTCTTTCAAAAATCCTGTTAAACACTATTATTGAACACAGAGTGATTCCATGCAACTTATGTGACCTAAGTACATTTCTACACATGAACTTATGGAAGCTTACCATAACAAAAGGGTTTTAATACTTATTGATTCAAGACATTTCAGCTTTACATTTTTATTTATTTTTGTAAATATTTCGAAAAACATAATTCCACTTTGACATTTGGGGGTATTGTGTGTAGGCCAGTGACAAAAACAATCTCAATTTAATCCATTTTAAATTCCGCTTTAACACAACAAAATGTGGAGAAAGTCAAGGGGTGTGTACTAGGGATGCAGGTTTCGGTCAATTTTGTTGCCGACCCCATTAACCGGTTAACAAACGGTTAAATTCGTTCCAAACAGTAAAATTAGTGCCATGGAAGGAATGGACATTTTCCATTAAGAGCTTAAATAACATGCGACAATAGCACGCCTATCCTCTCATATTATTGAACATGCAACTACTGTAATGAAGCAGAGAATAGAATACATCATTTTCAAACATTTGCCAAAATGCAATTTGCGGGAAAACACTGTTCTAAAAGACGCACCTGATGAGAGACGTTTCATGTGACAAGAGATGAACATCTGTTTGTGCCTTTGGCTTCTGGACAACGAAAGAAAGTTGATATGAAAACCAGTAGAACATAAGAGAAAGGCTGTGAAACTTTTTTGGTTGCTAGCTTAACTGTTAGCTGCTTCATGCTGCTCCTCTCTCTCCCTGCAGCCTGCGTCTGAGTTGCCTAGCAACGAGTCTACGCTCTGGCTTGCTCGCGGCTCACTGACTAGAGACAGCCATTAGTTGACGTAAGCTACTTTCTAACTCTATAAACTCACTGTACATTACTATTTTCTGCAAAATAATAATTCCGCTCGACCAACACACTTCCTGCTTTATGACTGACGATTTTATTAAATTCTGACACCAATTTAATTCCGCAAAATTCCCGCCCGCATTTTAAGCCGCACCTACTCAAACTCGTGACTTGTTGGGAGAGTTGAGCAAACTCCAAACACCCCCTTCGCTTCCCCCTTTCTACTGGCCAAGAGAATCTGACATCCTCACCAGACCTAGTGCTCTTGCTCCTAGGTCTGGTTTGCAACTTAAGCTATTCCTTCAAAACTGGTCACCAGTTTACAAGATGAAGTAGAAAATGATATGTAGCCCTTGGTGTTGCAATTGTTTTTGTCTCAGATCCAAATGCACATTCTCACTGCTTATACATTTACATTTAAGTCATTTAGCAGACGCTCTTATCCAGAGCGACTTACAGTTAGTGCATACATTATTATATATTTTTTATACTGGCCCCCTATGGGAATCGAACCCACAACCCTGGCTTTGCAAACGCCATGCTCTACCAACCGAGCTACATCCCTGCCGGCCATTGTCCCGAAGCCACTCCTGCGTTGTCTTGGCTGTGTGCTTAGGGTCGTTGTCCTGTTGGAAGGTGAACCTTCGCCCCAGTGTAAGGCCCTGAGCACTCTGGAGCAGGTTTTCATCAAGGATCTTTCTGTACTTTGCTCTGTTCATCTTTCCCTCGATCCTGACTAGTCTCCCAGTCCCTGCCGCTGAAAAACATCCCAAAAGCATTATGCTGCTACCGCCACGTTTCACGGTAGGGATGGTGCCAGAGTTCCTCCAGACGTGACGCTTGGCATTCAGGCCAAAGACTTCAATCTTGGTTTCATCAGACCAGAGAATCTTGTGTTTCTCATGGTCTTAGTCCTTTAGGTGCCTTTTGGCAAACACCAAGTGGGCTATCATGTGCCTTTTACTGAGGAGTGGCTTCCATCTGGCCACTCTACCATTAAGGCCTGATTGATGGACTGCTGCAGAGATGGTTGTCCTTCTAGAAGGTTCTCCCATCTCCACAGAGGAACTCTGGAGCTCTGTCAGGGTGACCATCGCCCTTACATTTCACATTTTAGTCATTTAGCAGACGCTCTTATCCAGAGCGACTTACAGTTAGTGAATGCATACATTTTTCATACTGGCCCCCCGTGGGAATCGAACCCACAACCCTGGCGTTGCAAGCGCCATGCTCTACCAACTGAGCTACAGGAGGCCCTTCTCCCCAGATTGCTCATTTTGGCCGGGCGGCCAGCTCTAGGAAGAGTCTTGGTGGTTCAAACTTCTTCCATTTCAGAATGATGGAGGCCACTGTGTTCTTGGGGACCTTCAATGCTGCAGAAATGTTTTGGTACCCTTCCCCAGATCTGTGCCTCGACACAATCCTGTCTCGGAGCTCTACGGACAATTCCTTCGACCTCATGGCTTGGTTTTTGCTCTGACATGCACTGTCAACTGTGGGACCTTATATAGACAAGTGTGTGCCTTTCCAAATCATGTCCAATCAATTGAATTTACCACAAGTGGACTCCAATCAAGTTGTAGAAACATCAAGGATGATCAATGGAAACAGGATGCACCTGAGCTCAATTTTGAGTCTCATAGCAAAGGGTGTGAATACTTATGTAATAAGGTATTTTTTAAAATTATTTTTAATTGTAAAACCTGTTTTCACGTCGTCATTATGGGGTATTGTGTGTAGATTGATGAGGGCAAAAAATTATTTAATCAATTTTAGAATAAAGCTGTAATGTAACAAAATGTGGAAAAAGTATAGGGGTCTGAATACTTTCCGAATGCACTGTATAGCTCTGTTGTTGTATGGACCAAAATAAAAAAATAAAATCTTTCCTACTGATGAGTTAACAGGGGTGAAATCTTACAGGGATCTTGTAAAGTTATAAGAAATCCTCATAATTAAGTAAAAGACCCTCTGCATTTACAAGTTGGCTCACCAACAGGATATTATTTCGGAACCAATATTCTAAAAACAAAGACTTATTTTTATACAATATGTCCCGATTATTCCAGATATAATATCTGCGTGGATAGAAATGATGCTTCTAAATTAAGGACCATGACAAGACAACCTGCCGATGCAAAGCAGAGTTTCACTTGAACTTTGTCAATATTATAATTGCAAACCAACATGAAGTTAAGGCCAACAAAAGTAGAGAAGACATGAGGAATAAAGCTCCAATGGATCTTAAAAAGTATTATTTAAAGTAGAGAAGTCCAGAAAATTAAGCCCACCATACTCATAAGTGTTCATTACAACAGTTTTCCTAATGTAATGTGTACGGTTTAACCACAGAAAGTTGATAACATCTGGTCTCTCTTTTTGCTTATTTTACTGTCAAGACATAGATAGCGCAGCGTATTTTACTCTAGAGATAACCTCAACCTTGGTTATTACCACTCTTCCTTTCAAAGATAAGTCCTGCTGTAGCCATTGCTTTAGCGTCTTTATTTTTTTAAATGTTTATAACAGGGATAGAATGTAGTAAGCCTCTAGACTTCTGATGCTTAGTAATGGTTATGCCTAAATACAGTATATGTAAGTTAATCTTTCACTGGAATACCATAATATGAGGGTGTCACAATCTTTGACAGCCATGGGTTCGCATTCAAATGGTAAGACATATACTGAACCAAAATATAAACGCAATATGTAAAGTGTTGGTTCCATGTTTCATGAGCTGAAATAAAATATCTCAGAACTTATTTCAATCAAATTCTGTGCACAAATTTGTTCACATCCCTGTTAGTGAGCATTTCTCCTTTGCCAAGATAATCCTTCCACCTGACAGGTGTGGCATATCAAGAAGCTGATTAAACAGCATGATCATTACACAGGTGCATCATGTGCTGGGGACAATAAAATACCACTCTAAAATGTGCAGTTGTGTCACACAACACAATGCCACAGATTGACATGCTGACTGCAGGAATGTCCAACAGAGCTGTTGTCAGAAAATGTAATGTTCATTTCTTTACCATAAGCCGCCTCCGTCATTTTAGAGAATTTGGCAGTACATCCAACCGGCCTCACAACCGCAGACCAGATGTAACCACGCCAGCCCAGGACCTCAACATCCGACATCTTCACCTGCGGGATCGTCTGAGACCAGCCACCCAGACAGCTGATGAAACAGAGTTTGCACAACCAAAGAATTTCGGCACTGTCAGAAACCGTCTCGGGGAAGCTCATCTGCATGCTCGTCGTCCTCACCAGGGTCTTGACCTGACTGCAGTTCGGCGTCATAACAGACTTGTGGGCAAATGCTCACCTTTGATGGTCACTGGCACACTGGAGAAGTGTGCTCTTCATGGATTAATCTCGGTTTCAACTGTACTGGGCAGATGGCAGACGTATGGTGTTGTGTGGGCGAGCAGTTTGCTGTCAACAATGTGAACAGAGTGCCCCCATGGTGGTGGTGGGTTTTTTGTATGGGCAGGCACGGACAAAGAACACAATTGCATTTTATCGATGGCAGTTTGATAGCACATTGTCGTGTTATTGATCCGCCACCATCACGTCATGTTTCAGCATGATAATGCACGGCCCCATGTCACAAGGATCTGTACACAATCCCTGGAAGCTGAAAATGTCACAGTTCTTCCATGGCATGCATACTCAGACATGTCACCCATTGAGCATGTTCGGGATGCTCTGGATTGACGTGTATGACAGCGTGTTCCAGTTCCCACCAATATCCAGCAACTTTGCATAGCCATTGAAAAGGAGTGGGACAACGTTCCACAGGCCACAATCAACAGCCTGATCAACTCTATGCGAAGGTCCAGTATCTGTGACCAACAGATGCATATCTCTATTCCCAGCCATGTGAAATCCATAGATTAGGGCCTAATTTATTTATTTCAATTGACTGATTTCCATATATGAACTGTAACTCAGTAAAATCTTGGAAATTGTTGCATGTTGCGTTTATATTTTTGTTCAGTGTAGAATCCTTTTCCAAAGCATCTTGTTTATCACATTGATCAACATGGGAATCTGACTAGCATCTTTCAGAAAAAGTGTAGTATCCTCAGCCAGCTGGCTTATAATAATTTATTGTATAATACCTTGTACAGGACTTTATTAATAGCATTTGTAAGAAGTTGGGTGACTAATAAAAACAAATGCTGTGAAATAAGACAACCTTGTTTAATTCCTCTCTTTAACTCAAATCTAGATGAGGTGCCATGTTTCAGTTTGATAGAGCTGTTACCCTTCGTATCGTCTTAATAGCCCTACAGGAAAAGTCCCCAAAGCCACATTTCTTAAGGGAGTGGAAGAGGAACTGATGCTCTACTGTTTCAAATGCTTTATAAAAATCTAAAAATAATATAAAGCTATCCTCGGTTAAAAGGTCTGAGTAGCCAATTATGTCTAGTACTAATCTGATATTGTTAGAGATATGTCTTGTTTCTCATGAAGCCAGACTGTTTCATCAATTATTTCATCCAGGACTTCTTTAATTCTCTTTGCAAGTAGTAAGGCTAATATCTTATAATCATTATTAAGAAGACAAATTGGAAGCCAGTTAGATGAGAAGCACATCTTTTTAGGCTTAGGAATCAGTGTTATTAAACCCTGATTCATTGTAGGAGGGAGAACATTGTTTTTAATACTCTAAAAAATGACCTCAAGTAGGAAGGGAGCTACTTGTTCAGAGAATAACTTGTACAATTCTGTTGTAATTCCATCAATACCTGTGGATCATTGTTCTTTATACAACGGGTGGGTCTAATCCGGAATGCTGATTGGTTAAAACCTAATTCCACAAGTTACCACCGGCTAAATCTATGATGTTAAAATGCCTATTTACTCTGTTCCATTTGACTGTGCAATCCACTGTCTCATCCGCCCAGCCAGGCAATTTATAAACTTGATCTCCGTTATAAAAAGCATCTAGACATTATCTCACAT
This sequence comes from Coregonus clupeaformis, assembly GCF_020615455.1. Lineage (NCBI taxonomy): Eukaryota > Metazoa > Chordata > Actinopteri > Salmoniformes > Salmonidae > Coregonus > Coregonus clupeaformis. Next base: position 282,075 of record NW_025533522.1, on the reverse strand, counting down.
TTCTTTTAGACTAACATTTAGTTTTCAACAGCGGAGATTTGTATAAAACCTTCGCTGTCCATATCAGTAAGATCAAACCTTTCCATAAAAAGTATAAAATCCAAATTCTGATTGGTTGGCCTACCTGGGGGCCATCTATCAGTTGAATTATCCATAGTAAAATGTTAAAGTCCCCTCCTATCAATAATAACGAATTGGGAAATTTAGATAACCAATGAAGTATAAGTTTCTCTACAGATTCAAGTAACTCATCATTCTCATGTTTGGTGTTGTACCCATACAGGTTTACAGTAATATAATGTCATTGTAACTGATCACAAGACAAATAAAGTGACCAAAGGGGTCACAGTCCCGAGTGTAGAATTTGACCACCAAAGGTATTTTTCATTGTAGTGACCCCAGCAGAGCGTTCAGAGCCATGGGAAAGCCAACTATCATTGCCCCACTGTGACTTCCAGAAATTGGCATCAGCGGAAATTGTGACTCTTGGAAAAAACAAAAATCTGTTCAAAGTTGTTTAGCAAATAAAAATAAGGCCTTGTGCTTCACATTGTTTTGTAACCCCCTAGCATTAAGATAAACTATAGACAAAGACAAAACAACAAAGAGAATAGGAAAGTATCAACTGTAGGATGAGTCAAAAACCACATAGGAGCAGTGAACGTAAGCTATAAGGAACTGAGATATGCACCATTTAAGTCCACTTAAAGTAAGTCCACTTAAAGCCTACATCATAAACTCTCTGGGCTAGTTGTTAACCAGCTCTTGAAAGTCAACAACAGAAGAATATGTTAAAGACCAAAACCAAGGGTTCTCTGTAGTGAGAGAGAATAAAAACCCTCTTCAGTGTAATCAGGGACTATTCTGAGTAAAAACAAGAAAAGAGAGATACCGACTATTTTAACTGCATATGAAAAGTGCTCATGAAAAATAAAATGAATAGTAAGCAAATATATTCCTGAGACCTTTCACTTGGAAATAAGCATTAATAAATAAATAGAACAAAAACAGTATAAAGTAAAATCAGAGCAGACCTGTATGCCCCTTTAAAACAGTAACTTTTTGAACAGGAAAATAAAACTCATTTGAGTATAAACAAAATAGGGCTTTTTTGGTCTGGTCATACAAGAAAAAGCTCCTAAATGATTGGAGGTACCTGAGTGGTCTGAAAAATAGTCACCCGAGGCTGGTTAGGTAGTCAGTACAAAATGTTTTGACTACCATGGCTGAAATCATCAGTCTGTTCTTGCTGGTAAGATTCTAGGGAGGAATATTGACTTCCGAACCGTTGAAGAAGCCTCGTCCTGCAACAAAGTAGGAAGCCTTTCCCTCTCGTGCTTTCTTGATTGCTGGCCACAGCTTGTTCCTACTTTCTATGTCCTCCGGGCAAAGATGCTCGGCGAAATGCAGACCGTGGCTCTGAAGGAACGCGTTCTTCTTTGCAGCTTTCCAGACAGCATCCCTGTAGAATCTGGCGGTGAAGAGGATTATGATGCCCCTTGGTCTTGAATAGTTTTGCGGTTTCTTCTTGCCGAGGCGATGCACAACGTCGATGGTATCAGCAACTTTGTTCTTCTCTTCACCTTAGGCACGCCGTAGCGTCTCAGGTTCCATCTTCTTGTGTATTGCTCCAGATCAGTGAGACGTCCATGGTAGGCATTGGTCTTCCGTTCCACCTTTTCCACACTCTTTTCAACGTTAGCCACTCATTTTCACATCCTTGATTTCAACACAAAAAAAAACGGTGTTTTTCAAGCCTTCGATTACCACGGTGTTTGCGCCTATCATTTTCTCAATGGCGTCAGACCTGGAGTTGAGTAAGGAGAGGGTAGCCACAATGTCAGAGTCCATGTTGGGTTTTTTGGAGGCTGGAGGTTTGCATGGAGTAACCGGTAAAGAGGGGAACTCGTCATCTTCATCAGCCGTGGAAAGCTTGAGATTATCCATGGGGCCAGCGTAGTTGTGGCAGTTGTCTATTAGCACGTTCCTCTTGATGGTTAGCAGTAGAATGGCTAGCTTATTCTCTGTCATGACTTTGCATGGACATGCCAAAATAAATTAACCACTTCATTCCAGTCACAGGGAAGTTCTTCTATCTTGAGCAAATAAAAACAATAGGATTGACAGGAAACTCGTTTTTGGGGCAAGTTTTCTTTAGTTTGGTGCGCAGCACAGTAAAAACTATCTGTTGAAGCCGCCATCTTCGCCAAGCCATCCTCTCCTGTCTCTTTCACTGTCTGTCTGTCTGTCTATCTGTCTGTCTGTGTGTGTGATAATGACGTCATTAGGTCTTAAAAGAGACAGCGCACACTTTTATAAAAGAGATTGCTTCTTCTATGCAAATATTGTTGATCAGTACAATAAAATAAGTCCCAAATGGAAAGGAAAATGTCCCATGAAATCAGCAAAACATGCACACACACTCCTATCGAATATGATTTCACCTGTATTGTGAATAAGCCTAGGCTACATCTTGATTTACCCAGTTTATCAATAGAGATTTACCATTCAAATAAATGATTACCATTATGTTGTTATGTAGTTGGTTGGTAAAAACAAAGTAAAAAATGTACAAACATTTCAAATGTAATGATATTGAACTCAAAAGATCTGTGTGGATCAGGTGCCATTCTGTGACTTTGGCTAATACGCCTATTTTTTTTGCTGTGGTATCATTTTGGTATTGAGTTTCTTGATGGTATGGAGTATCGTGATACTAAACCTGGTATCGAAGTCAAAATTCTGGTATTGTGACAAAACTAGAGTACAGTACAATACAGTAAGTTGAGCACAGTACAGCACAGTGAGTATAGTACAGTAGAGTAAAGTAGAGTAGTCAATACAATACAGTCGTACAATACAGTAAAGCAAAGAGTACAGTACATTGTACAGTACATTGTCTAAATCCCTGCTGTTAGTTGATGTTTAAATCTGCCCTGCAACCTGCCCTGTTTGGAACTGCGTGGATTACCAGAGGACAGTGTTTCACTATCACAAGTGAATAATATTTTCAATGAACAAAAAGGGTTCTACATGCAGTTGTTACAACAACAGGAAAATAGCTTCAAGAACTTTGTCCAAATACTGATAGACTCCACTAACAAAAGAATGGACAATCTGACCAGAGGTCCAGGACCTTAAGAACAGTTTGCAGTTCTCCCAGGGAGAGGTGGATGTCCTGAAAGAGACATGCAGCAAGATGACAACAAACTAATTCCGCTTGAGATGACATCAGCACTCTCTGTGAATCATTATTAACAATGACTGGGAACAGACTATCTAGAGGGACAATCCAGGAGGAATAACATCATTGTGGATAGCATATCAGAGTCTTCATATGAGGCCGAGTGAGGAGAAAGTAAGAAAAACGATCACTGAAAAGCTGCATATGGAGAATACGAAGATTGAGGTGGAGTGCGCCCACAGGTCTGGAAAACATTTAACCAGCCTAGGTGACAGACCCAGGCCGATAGTGGTCAAGTTCTTGAGGTTTAAGGACAAGATTGCTGTTCTGGAGAGAGCCAAGAACTTCAGAGGAACCAACATCTTCCTCAATGAAGACTTCTCTGAAGCTGGCGGAAAGAACTTAGCCCAGCTATGAAAGCTGCCAGAGAGCATGGAAACCAGGGATTGAAACCAAAATTATTTTCCAATAATTTTGTTCTGAACAGAATCCCTTTCTTTTTTGTTTCGTTACACTGTTCCGACGAGCAAAATAAAGTTCTGAACCAGTTCGTTCCGTTCCTTTAACTTGTGAAATCAGTTTATTTACATTTAGCGTGTTAAAATTACTTGCGGCCAATCAGTGCGGCTAGAGCAGGCAAGCTAGTTGTTTACATGCGTAAAAGGACAGACAAATGTTTAGCAATTTTTTCACATAAAATAATTGCCTCCATGTTTCTAAGGTGGGATTTTGGCTATAGGCTACTTTGTGTCTTCACTGACATTTTCAACATGTCCCTGACTGAGTCTGTAATACCAACATGTTTCAAGCAGACCACCATAGTCCCCGTGCCCAAGGACACTAACATAACCTGCCTAAATGACTACCGACCCGTAGCACTGATGTCTGTAGCCATGAAGTGCTTTGAAAGGCTGGTCATGGCTCACATCAACACCATTATCCCAGAAACCCTAGACCCACTCCAATCCACATCTGCCACACTGATCCTCAACACGGGGGCCCCTCAGGGGTGCGTGCTCAGTCCCCTCCTGTACTCCCTGTTCACCCATGACTGCATGGCCTGATTCCAACACCATCATTAAGTTTGCCGACAACACAACAGTGGTAGGCCTGATCACCGACAACCATGAGACAGCCTATAGGGAGGAGGTCAGAGACCTGGCCGTGAGGTGCCAGGATAACAACCTCTCCCTCAACGTGACCAAGACAAAGGAGATTATTGTGGACTACAGGAAAAAAAAGAGGACTGAGCACGCCCCCATTCTCATCGACGGGGCTGTAATAGAACAGGTTGAGAGCTTCAAGTTCCTTGGTGTCCACATCACCAACGAACTATCATGGTCCAAACACACCAAGACAGTCGTGAAGAGGGCACGACAAAGCCTATTCCCCCTCAGGAGACTGAAAAGATTTGGCATGGGTCCTCAGATCCTCAAAAAAATTATACAGCTGCACCATCCAGAGCATCCTGACTGGTTGCATCACCGCCTGGTATGGCCACTGCTCGGCCTCCGACCGCAAGGCACTACAGAGGGTAGTGTGTACGGCCCAGTACATCACTGGGGCCAAGCTTCCTGCCATCCAGGACCTCTATACCAGGTGGTGTCAGAGGAAAGCCCACAAAATTGTCAAAGACTTCAGCCACCCTAGTCATAGACTGTTCTCTCTGCTACCGCACGGCAAGCGGTACCGGAGTGCCAAGTCTAGGTCCAAAAGACTTCTCAACAGCTTCTACCCCCAAGCCATAAGACTCCTGAACAGCTAATCATGGCTACCCAGACTATTTTCACTGCCCCCCCACCCCATCTTTTTACGCTTCTGCTACTCTGTTAATTATTTATGCATAGTCACTTTAACTCTACCACATGTACATATTACCTCAACTAGCCGGTGCCCCCGCACATTGACTCTGCACCGGTACCCCCCTGTATTTATACCCTCCCTACTGTTATTTTATTTTACTTCTGCTCTTTTTTTCCTCAACACTTTTTTGTTGTTGTTTTATTTAACTTTTTTATAAAAAAATTAATGCATTGTTGGTTAAGGGCTGTAAGTAAGCATTTCACTGTAATGTCTACACCTGTTGTATTCGGCGCATGTGGCCAATAAAATTTGATTTGATTTGAAGCAAGGTAAGACATGCCTCATAATATGAAGTAAAAAGTCCAGGTTTCAAACAATTAAAGAACAGGAACAATATAGCGATGCTAATGATAGGCCTAACCATCTTCTGGTAGATGGAAAGGCTTTCCCAAAAACATTCTCTATTAAATGTTAACTACAAAGTAGCATAGCAGAATGATATCATGATTATTTGAATCGATCTAGTGGCCATTTGTTTCGCAAACGCCATCTCATGTGCTACAGAAACACTGCTAACCAAACAACAGTGCTAGGTGCCTGTGCAATTGAATTAAAGGGTAACTACACTCAAAATAAACATTTCTTAGATTTTTCCCAGACCTCAAAAGTGGTCTCCTGATGTGGTTTAAGCAATGTTATGCACTTGTATGTTCTATTTAAAAAGTGTGACAGAGCAAAAACCTAAAAATAATGTTCAAACTCAGAAACATGTGAATTTCTTACTCTGTTGACAGCCTCAATGATCTGTTTCCAACTATTAGCCTATTTGCACAGCATAGCTTGGTTGGCCTGACTGTGAAATACCAATATGGGATTTATAATTTCAGGTCATTCAGAATGTTTGTCACTGTTTCTCATAGAAGTTTTTACACAGGGCGCATTTCCTTTGCCGGGCGGGCCGCTTGGGAAATTGTTGGCAAAAATAGAGTATACTCACTTCTCCAGGCATCACTACACCACTGTCTATTTTCTGGGTGACCTGAACATTGACTGGCTAGCAACTAGCTGTCCTCTCAAGAGGAAGCTTCTAACTGTGACTAATGCCTGCAATATGACCCATCACGCAACAAACTAGAGTGCATATCAATAGTGTTGGATCTGTGACATCCACTTGTCTTGATCATATCTTCACTAATGCTGCAGAGCTTTGCTCCAAAGCAATATCCATTTCCATAGACTGTACTGAACATACAATTGTGGCAATAACAAGGAAAGCCAAAGTGCCAAAGGTTGAGCCTAAAGTAATTTATAAGAGATCATGCAAAACGTTCTCGGGATTATTTTGTTGAAGATGTAAAACATTTATGTTGGTCTGATGTGTATGAGGAAGAGAATCCAGATGCAGCACTGGAAGTATTTCTAAAATTATTCATGGTAATTGTTAACAAGCATGCACCTGTTAAGAAACTAACTGTGAGAACTGATAGAGCCCCCTTGATTGATTCTGAATTGGAAAATTGTATGGTTCAAATAAATGATGCAAAAGCAGTGGCTAACAGGTCAGGCTGCTCAGCTGATTGGTTGACATACTGTAAATTGAGAAATGTGAATAAACTTAAAAAATAAGAATTTATATTACCAAACAAAGATAAAATGCATAAAACACAACGGAAAAAGACTTGAGTACCTTCATTGATATCATGGGCAGAAAACCCAATTAATCTCCATCGTTCATTGACATTGATGAGTAACATAACATCTTTCGATATTGCCAATCATTTCAATTACTATTTCACTAGTAAAGTGGAAAAACTGAGAAGTGAAATGACAACATTTAACAGTGAAACATATTTTTGTATAAAAGATAAAAGGACTGCTGTTTTGAATTTGGTCAAGTTGGTGTGGGAGAGGTGGAAAAACGATTGTTTTGCATCAATAATGATAAGCCACCAGGTATAGACAATCTTGATGGGAAACTATTGAAAATGGTATCATTGCCACCCCTTTTTGCTATATCTTTAACCAAAGCACAATGGTGTGTGTGTGTCCACTGGCGTGGAAGGAAGCTAAAGTAATTCCACTGCCTAAAAATAGCAAAGCACCGTTTGCTGGCTTAACACACTCTAGTCTTTAATGTAGTCTCCTGAGTGGCGCAGTGGTCTAAGGCACTGCATCGCAGTGCTAACTGTGTCACTAGAGATCCTGGTTCGAATCCAGGCTCTGCCGCGACCGGGAGACTCATGGGCGGCGCACAATTGGCCCAGCGTCGTCCAGGGTAGGGGAGGGAATGGCCGGCCGGGATGTAGCTCAGTTGATAGAGCATGGCGTTTGCAACGCCAGGGTTGTGGGTTCGATTCCCACGGGGGGCCAGTATAAAAAAATATGTATTCACTAACTGTAAGTCGCTCTGGATAAGAGCGTCTGCTAAATGACTAAAATGTAAATGTAACAGCCGCCCAATCAGTTTGCTGCTTGTTCTTAGTAAACTGATGGAGGGGATTGTGTTTGACCAAATACAATGCTATTTTTCAATGAACAAGTTAACTACTGACGTTCAGCATACATATAGAGAAGGACACTCAACTTGTACTGCACTGATGATTGGTTAAAATAAATGGATAATAACATGCTAGTTGGAGCAGTATTGTTAGACTTCACTGCAGCCTTGATGTTATTGATCATAAATTGTTCACTGAAATTCTAAATAAGGAGTTACAGTCAGTATCAGAATGGGTGATTAATAATAAACTGGTCTTAAATACATAAAAACTAAAAAGCATTGTATTTGGTTCAAAACCTTCTCTAAGACCTAAACCTCAACTGGAGTTGTACATAAAGGGCGTGACCATTGAGCAGGTTGAGGAAGCTAAACTCTTCTAGTTATGTCATATTGACAAAGTTGTTGTCTGTTACAAAAAGATGTTCTGCATTTTTTTTTAAACAAATCAACTGTACTAGTTGTTCAGGCTCTGGTTTTGTCCCATATGGATTACTGTCCAGTAATATGGCCAAGTGCAGCAAAGAAAGACCTAGCAAAGCTGCAGCTGGCTCAAAACGGAGCAGCACGCCTTGCCCTTAACAGCACATGCAGAACTAACAACAACAACATGCATGCCAGTCTTTCCTGGTTGAGGGTTGATGAGACATTAACGGCTTCTCTTCTAGTTTGAGAAATATTACTGTGACGAGAATTGTCTGCATAATCAAATAACATTCAGCTGAGACACCCATACATACCCCACAAGACATGCCACCAGGGGTCTCTTCACAGTCCCCAAGTCCAAAACAAATTCACGGCAAGGCAGTTTAATACAGAGCCATGATTGCATGGAACTCCCTTCTCAAATTACTCAAGCAAACAGCAAAATTACCTTTAAAACAACAATTTAGAAAAACAACTCATGGACCGGCAGGGACTATGAGGGGACACACTAACACAGAAATTGTTTTGTTGCATTGTTTGAACACCTTCCTAATATTTAGTTGCCTCCCCCTTTTTGCCCTCAGAACAGCCTCAATTTGTCGTACATGGACTCTTCAAGGTGTTGAAAGCGTTCACAGGGATGCTGGTCCATGTTGACTCCAATGCTTCCCACAGTTGGACCATTCTTGATACACACGGGAAACAGTTGCTGTGGAATTTCCCCTCACATATATCACCCAGAAGAGATCACTGCAAATGACTGACCTGTTTGTTTAATTGAAAAAACATTAAGCAGGACACAATGTGATGTAAGAATTGCACGTAAAAAAAAGTTACAGAAATTGCCAGAATTGCTAAATAATAGTACAGATATAGGCTATTAAATGAGTGCAAGGTTCTAGTCTTTAATGTCGTTGAAAATGCTTTAAATGAATGGCTGTTCAAACATCTTCATGCTACATTGAGAAAGTTACAACACAAAGTACTTTGACAGCCTCGGACATAGTGTTGTCACGATACCAGAATTTTGACTTTGATAACGATACCAGGGTTTAGTATCATGATACTTGAGACAACAACAAAAAAAGAAGCCGTATTAGCCAAAGTCACAGAATGGCACTTGATCCAGACAGATCTTTTGAGATCAATATTTTACATGTTAGATTTTTTAAATATATGTATTAATGAATTGATTATGCAATCATACAAATCAATTTGACTTTGTTATTTTTAACCAATCTAACTACATAACAACAACAACGGTAATAATTTATTTGAATGGTAAATCTCTAGTGACAATCAGCTTTGTAATCAGCAATATTTTGTGTTATGTTTGCATTCGGAAAGTATTCAGACGCCTTGACTTTTTCCACATTGTTACGTTACAGCCTTATTCTAAAATGGATTAAATAGTTTTTTCCCCCCATCAATCTACACACAATACCCCATAATGACAAAGCAAAAACAGGTTTTTAGAACTGAAATATCACATTTACATAAGTATTCAGACACTTTACTCAGTACTTTGTTGAAGCACCTTTGGCAGCGATTACAGCCTCGAGTGTTCTTGGGTATGAGTTTGGCACACCTGTATTTGAGGAGTTTCTCCCATTCTTCTCTGCAGATCCTCTCAAGCTCTGTCAGGTTGTATGGGGAGCGTTGCTGCACAGCTATCTTCAGGTCTCTCCAGAGATGTTTGATCGTGTTCAATTCCGGTCTCTGGCTGGGCCGCTCAAGGACATTCAGAGACTTGTCCTGAAGCCACTCCTGCGTTGTCTTGGCTGTGTGCTTATGGTCGTTGTCCTGGTGGAAGGTGAACCTTCGCCCCAGTCTGAGGTCCTGAGCTCTCTGAAGCAGGTTTTCAAGGATCTCTCTGTACTTTACTCCGTTCATCTTTCCCTCGATCCTGACTAGTCTCCCAGTCCCTGCCGCTAAAAAACATCCCCACAGCATGATGCTGCCACCACCATGCTTCACCGTAGGGATGGTACCAGGTTTCCTCCAGACGTGACGCTTGGCATTCAGGCCAAAGAGTTCAATCTTGGTTTCATCAGACCAGAGAATCTTGTTTCTCATGGTCTGAGAGTCCTTTAGGTGTCTTTTGGCAAACTCCAAGCGGGCTGTCATGTGCCTTTTACTGAGGAGTGGCTTCCGTCTGGCCACTAACATAAAGGCCTGATTGGTGGAGTGCTGCAGAGATGGTTGTCCTTCTGGAAGGTTCTCCACAGTGGAACTCTGGAGCTCTGTCAGAGTGACCATCGGGTTCTTGGTCATCTCCCTTACCAAGTTCTTTCTCCCCAGATTGCTCAGTTCGGCCGGGCGGCCAGCTCTAGGAAGAGTCTTGGTGGTTCCAAACTTCCATTTAAGAATGATGGAGGCCACTGTGTTCTTGGGGACCTTCAATTCCGCAGAAATGTTTTGCCTCGACGCAATCCTGTCTCGAAGCTCTACTGACAATTCCTTTGACCTCATGGCTTGGTTTTTGCTCTGACATGCACGGTCAACTGTGGGACCTTATATAGACAGGCGTGTGCCTTTCCAAATCATGTCCAGTCAACTGCATTTACCACAGGTGGACTCCAATCAAGTTGTAGAAACATCAAGGATAATCAATGGAAACAGGATGCACCTGAGCTCAATTGAGTCAAATAGCAAAGGGTCTGAATACTTATGTAAATAAGGTATTTCTGTTTTATATTATTAATACATTTGCAAACATTTCTAAAAACCTGTGTTTGCTTTGTCATTAGGGGGTATTGTGTGTAGATTGATGTGATTATTTATTTATTTAATCCATTTTATAATAAAGCTGTAACGTAACAAAATATGGAAAAAGTTTAATTGTATTATGGATACCAATAATTCACATTTTGCCGCCTTAAAATTGAATATATATTGGACTAAATGTGGTTTTTATACTACCAATGTGGACGACCTACTCCACATTTCTAAAGTGAAAGAAAAATCATAAATGTTCCAAATTAATTTTAAAAATGTAATAGGAAGATGTCTTCACACCCCATAGTTAAGAGGTGGTACCACAAGTCCCAGAGTGTTGTGAAGGAATATTTTATGGGGCCTGTAGTTTTTCCTGATCTGGTAACCTAACCAGGTAAAACTCTGGACCTTACACGGTATGAGGCGATTAATCTGTTGGACAATAAAACTCACAGGGCTGAAATTGCTTTGTGCAAGTTTGCATCTGGTAGTCCTGCTCTATGCAACTGTAGGCCTAATTAAAAATTAACTCAGTCTGTCAGCCATTGTGTTTGTTTAATTTCAGTTAATAATTCTGCCACATTAATGTATGTTTTTGCTTGTGTTTGGAGTGGTGTTATGACGCTTGCTAAATAAATACAGAAGGAAAGTGGAGAGCGCGCCTTCAGCTTTGTGCGTTGTGCCCAGCCCGCGCGACCTGCGATTTCCGTGAATCTGATTGGTCAAGACACGCACAGAGCCGGCAGCAGCACTCCAATGTGAAGGGACAAACATTTTTGCTTGAGTTGACAAATCACGAGGCGAATCGGTAAAGAACAATTACGCACTTTGCCCCTCTAACGGTTTGCAGAAATATATTTCATTAAACTACATCATTGAAAAGTGCTGGTGCAAATGCCACCTCGCTACACATTTCCAGTGGCCTTGCCATAGTTAATACTTGGTGGAAGCACCATTGGCAGCCATTACAGGTGTGAATCATTTTGAATAAGGTGAGTATTGTGGTGTTATGGGTATGCTTGTTACCGGCAGGGGCTGGGGAGTATGTTAGAATCAAAAGAAATATGAAAGGATACCAGAAACACACTAGAATGGCTTTCCAAGAGGTGTTGAGTGTTCTTGAATGGTCTAGTAGTCTCAGTCCTGACCTAAATCTGCTTGAAAATCAGTGACAAGCATTGAATATTGTTGTCCATCAATGATTCCCAACCAAATTCACTGCGCTTGAGCAATTTTGACAAAAACAATGTATATGTTGCCCTAAGAGTTGTGCAAGGTTAGTATAATCTTATTCCAAATGATTCACAGCTGTAAATGGCTGCTAAAAAGGTATTTCCACCAAGTATTAACTCTGGGTGTGAAGACATTGCAAGGGCAGTGTAGACTTTCACTGGAGACTATATGTAGGAGCATGCAAATGTAATCCCTTCTCCATGAAGGTCATTATATCCTTTTTTATATAAACAATTATAATATCACATTCTAATGATTGATATCGATAACTGAATTATTGATGTCAAATGCAAATATTATTGATATTGACAATTCAATGTATTATATCAAAATGTTTAATTATTGATATAACAAATTAAAGTATTGATATCAAAAATACAATTAATAGCTAGGTTTCCATCCAATTGGCAAAATATTTTCATGCAAATATTCTAAAAATCACAAAAACATTATGCGCATTTTCCCACCAAAGATGTGTTTCCATCAAATTGACTTGTTGCGGATAAAAGGCTGTGCATGATGACGTAGTGCACATAATACTTTTAGTGGTTAAATTCCCGTGTACCGAATAAAAAATGGGTTTCCATCGCATTTCAACTCTACTGGTCATTTTCTCACAAAATAAATTGTCCGTTAGATAGCGAGTGTGCCCACCTCTGGCACTGGCACGTGCGCTCTAGCCAACAGCTTGCATATACAGTGCGGGTGTAGCCTACATTAGATTATTTTGGACAAAAGAGAAAGATTATTTTTATTTGTCTAACGGCAGCCAAGCGTCGATGATGATGTCACCAGAATAAGACCCTCAATATTTATTGGAAAGGAGCATCAAGCTCATCACCGTGCACTTTCACCACCCTATGAAGTTCATCATAATTTATTTAATCTGTAGCCTAATAAACTGCATTCTTTCCCGGCGAGTCGTAGTGGGAGGACCACACAACATGTCATCGCGTGACTCCACGTTTACTTCCATATGATGTTATTATATCAATTTTGCACATAAAAGCGACATTTCTCTGATAATACATTTTTCCGACACAAAAAGATCCCACCTTGTCTAGTGTATTTTGTTTTGTCGACATTTGAAAAGTTTACAGACAAATTGTATGTTTCCTTCAGGCCTGTCATGCCATTTCTATCCGCCATGTACTTTAAATCCCATTTTAAAAAGGTTGGATGGAAACCTGGCTAGTGATTTAATGAATACATGTTATGTTAAAAGGGAAGTTCACCCAAAAACACTTCTGGGCCTTTTCTAAACACTAGCCTGGTCGTTTGTCAGTATCCCAGGCAATTTTTAGGTCCATTGCTTGAGTATTTAGATGCTACCCCCACCTTCCCCATAGAAACCCATGCAACGTCAAAGTCCATCATAAATACCCCAAAACACGCCGCTCTGGCCTCCGAAGGCCGCAATTTTTTTGCAAACTTCTTTTTGTAGGTACATTTTTACCAATGTATTTAGTTATTTTTGTACTGAAATCAAGGAAGTAGATTAATGCCCGCCGCGAGTCAAGACCCGGGACTTCCGAGGTGGGCGTGGTTGAAGGATGTAAACAATTTTCTGTTCTCACTCCCTCACCAGTATTTGCTGCCATCAAATTTAGAGTAAAGAATGTCAGATCGAGAACGAAGAGGAAAATTGGAGACCTGCCTTATTTTCGGAATGGCACAGTTGTGCCATATCCGTTTGAGCCGGAGTATACTGAGGCTGAGTTGTTTCATTTGCGGGCAGACAGAGAAGAGAGAGACAAGAGCAAGCAGATGTCGAGGAAACTTAGGCTTTTCCCAGAAAGCACGGAGACTGGTGGTGCAGTTGCGGGAGATCCTACCACTACCAACAGACAGTGAATGTCTCAGCTGTTCGAGAATGGGACCAGCTTATTCCGATAATAGAGGAGGTAGAACAGACTGATGATGCAGCAGAAGATGGCGTACAGTTGAAGTCAGAAGTTTAAATACACTTAGGTTGGATTAAAATATATTAAAAACTAGTTTTTCAACCACCACACATTTCTTGTTAACAAACTATTGTTTTGGCAAGTCGGTTAGGACATCTACTTTGTGCATGACAAGTCATTTTTCCAACAATGTTTACAGAAAGATTATTTCACTTATAATTCACTGTATCACAATTCCAGTGGGTCAGAAGTTTACATACACTAAGTTGACTGTGCCTTTTAAACAGCTTGGAAAATTCCAGAAAATGATGTAATTGCTTTAGAAGCTTCTGATAGGCTAATTGACATCATTTGAGTCAATTGGAGGTGTACCTGTGGATGTATTTCAAGGCCTACCGTGAATTTTTACTAGGACTAAATGTCAGGAATTGTGAAAAACTGAGTTTAAATGTATTTGGCTAAGGTGTATGTAAACTACCGACTTCAACTGTATGTGTAAATACACACTTTGATTTCTTGTCTCACATCAATCCTGGTGTGTTGGAGACTTTTTTCAGAATGCCAAGGATCAACTGGAAATGGCACACCACACCTGACGGTCCAAATGGGAAGCTCTCTGAATCATAAGTGTTTTGGCTAATATTACTCACAGGATATTTAGAAATAGACTGCATGGGACGCGCACTTCACAATCTGGGACTACATAAACACGAATTTATTTTATCAAACCATGTAAGAAGTATAAAGTCAATAGTGGTAGAGAAGAACATGTTGCTTGCAATTGCCAATCTAGCTTTTATACCAATAATATCCTAATTAGCCTGTAAACCCACAGACAAGAGGAAGAAAAACCACCCTCACACAACTAACACCCTTTGGCTTATAAATGAATCCCTGAGCCTGTTATATTTCATGTTGTATAGGCCTATTTATTTTCTTGATTGTTGTATATAACATTGTGATGCATTTCTTTTCTGTCTCTCTAGACAATACAGACTGGTCTCTTATCGGATCACCCTGGAGTGGATGCTAAGGGAAGAACATCTAGGTCGAGGCCAACGATGGGTACTCCCGGACTCTGTGGTGGCAACAATTACGTCTAACTACCCTGACCCCAACAGCAGCTACATTGGATTCCAGGAAGTTGAGGAGGCTCATAGCGTCTTATAAGAATAACATTTTCAAGAAATAACATTGCAGTCAAATAAAATTTGTTACACAATTTTATTATAAAACAAAAATGACAGTTAATATACTATTCACACTGTTACTCAGCATTAGTTAGACTAGGGATTTACAAACATGTCCCTGGAGAACAACAGTCTTGTAGGTTTTCACTCCAACAGGTGAGCTTGATTAGGGTTGGGTTGGATTGAAAACCTATAGGACGGTAGCTCCTATGTGATCGACAGGTTGGTGACCACTGTTATAGAAAGTTGATTGAAGTACAATCTGATGCTTCTCTCTGTGGGCTGATATTTCGGCATGGCAGTCTCGGGGCTACTGCGCGCGCAAAGCTTAGAGGTACCCAGCTTCTCTACCCAGTCCTTGGCCTGTTTGGAATACTCCACACGGCTTCTCGGATCTCCTGAAATATGTGTAACAGAATAACAAAACTAAAATTAGTCCTAATTAGTCTTTCATTCAATCCTTCTGAAAAATTATTGGATGAGGCATGAGTGGAGGAACATTGGGTGTGAAAAGGATACAAAGACAAAAGAAATTGAACAAAGAAAATCCAAGACAGTATGGTTCATTGTCCTATCCTCATGGTCTGTTCCACCACCCCTCTCCTCCTTCCATTCCCTCCCAGGCATGTATAAACTGAAAAAGTGATTGGTGATGTTGGCTGGTATAAAACAGAGTCAGTAATTACTTGTCAATTTAGGGCATGAGCTGATATTCTAAATGTTTTAATAGAAATAATGTGACGGTTGGGCTAGTTTGTCGTCATTACAACTCACGCACCATCTAGGGCCAGAGTTATATATTTAGATATATGGCTCTGGCTAGGGCTGTGTTCTACTCATGGACCTTAACTACGGCAAGTCATTTTATGCAATCAATAGCACTACAGAAAACTGCGATGCCTAGTAGAAAATCACATACTATTTCTTATCTGTAACATTATAATGAAAAAGGAATCACAAAGCAAAATAAGCAAGACCGTCAGTAGGACAGGATAACGTTACCGTAGTAGCTAAGTGAAAAACAGGAATGGCAAACAAATAAACTGTATAAAATTACTTTGTGGTGACTAGCTACAGGTGTTAGCAACATACCTTGAATGGTTGGAGCTTTCCCGTCTATGGTGGAAAGACGGTAGGAACAGAACCCGGTTTCAACCGGTCCCCATTGTAGTCAGTGGCCAAAGTGATCACTGGACACGGTCAACCGCAGCTGGTAAATGACTTCATGTGTCTTATTGACACCATAAGCAGGATGTCGGATGGCCTGCAGCTATGCCGGACACAAAGCTCCATCGCGGTCAGGAGAAAAGTGGAAATGTGTAGTGTACAGTCGTGGTCAAAAGTTGAGAATGACACAAGTATTGGTCTTCAAAGTTTGCTGCTTCAGTGTTTTTAGATATTTTTGTCAGATGTTACTATGGTATACTGAAGTATAATTACAAGCATTCCATAAGTGTCAAAGGCTTTTATTGACAATTACATTAAGTTTATGCAAAGAGTCAATATTTGCAGTGTTGACCCTTCTTTTTCATGACCTCTGCAATCCGCCCTGGCATGCTGTCAATTAACTTCTGGGCCACATCCTGACTGATGGCAGCCCATCCTTGCATAATCAATGCTTGGAGTTTGTCAGAATTTGTGGGGTTTTGTTTGTCCACCTGCCTCTTGAGGATTGACCACAAGTTCTCAATGGGATTAAGGTCTGGGGAGTTTCCTGGCCATGGACCCAAAATTTCGATGTTTTGTTCCCCGAGCCACTTAGTTATCACTTTTGCCTTATGGCAAGGTGCTCCATCATGCTGGAAAAGGCATTGTTCGTCACCAAACTGTTCTTGGATGGTTGGGAGAAGTTGCTCTCAGAGGATGTGTTGGTACCATTCTTTATTCATGGCTGTGTTCTTAGGCCAAATTGTGAGTGAGCCCACTCCCTTGGCTGAGAAGCAACCCCACACATGAATGGTCTCAGGATGCTTTACTGTTGGCATGACACAGGACTGATGGTAGCGCTCACCTTGTCTTCTCCGGACAAGCTTTTTTCTGGATGCCCCAAACAATCGGAAAGGGGATTCAGAGAAAATGACTTTACCCCAGTCCTCAGCAGTCCAATCCCTGTACCTTTTTCAGAGTATCAGTCTGTCCCTGATGTTTTTCCTGGAGAGAAGTGGCTTCCACGCTGCCCTTCTTGACACCAGGTCATCCTCCAAAAGTCTTCGCCTCACTGTGCGTGCAGATGCACTCACACCTGCCTGCTGCCATTCCTGAGCAAGCTCTGCACTGGTGGTGCCCCGATCCCGCAGCTGAATCAACTTTAGGAGACGGTCCTGGCGCTTGTTGGACTTTCTTGGGCGCCCTGACGCCTTCTTCACAACAATAGGCCCTTTTCACGATGACGTCATCTAACTTCCGCCTTTCCGCGTAGCAGGTTAACTTCACTTCCGTTCGCCCGTAACCTGAGACTTCTCAACGAAAATACAACTGTTGACCACTAACTAGCAAGCTAGCTACTTGAAGAAATTCCAAAAGGTACGTTTAAGTTAAATTAGTAAAGTTAAGAGTAATAATGTTTACGTATATGCAATGGTTTGTAACTTGCTAACGTTATTGTTAATTCATAATTGTTCACTGCCTTAGTTACTTAAAAGTGGGCAAAGCGTTAGCTAACAACAACTTAGTACCAGATACCGATAACGTTAAAAGGTAGCGTTACATTGCTGCCTGGCTGTAATGTAACAAGTTTACTTAGCTAGCTATCTAACCCTTTGTTAGGCAGTTAGTTTATTCATGAATGTATAGTAACTCACCTATTCAAATACTGTTGTGCATGATAGCTAGATAAATATTGATTCCTGGTCAAAGCTGAATGTTAATTTAGCTGTTTCTTTTCTCTCGGTGTCTGTATCGCAACAGTATCCCATCCAACACCGAAGCATGGCACAATCTTCGAGAAGATGCTATTGCAGTGTACCATTTTGTTCAAACAACAAACAGAAATTCCCGTATCTGAGTTTTCACGATTTCCCTGTTGATGGAGAAATACGTGCCCGTTGGGTGAGGGCGATCAGGACAGATGAGGGACCAAGTTTTAAAATTCTTCGTGGGAGCACCTTTGTTTGCAGTCAGCACTTTCCCCCTGAGGATAGATACACATCGGCCAGTGGACGGATCCGTATTAAACAGGGATCAGTACCGTCTAGATTCCACTGGAATGATTGGGGTAAGGATAGGTAGACAGCGTTAAACGTAATACTACTGTAATCCAATAATATATTACTTGTACAAAATGTTTAATAATTTAATCCTGATGCAATATAGCTGCTACATTTTGTCATTTTAGGGACTGAAAAGTGATTACCAAAATGTATCATGACAAGCATATGGTTAATTTCACACATATAGGAGGCGGCTCACAAGCTCGGGAGTCAGTTTACCAGCGAGCAAGAAAGCGTCTTGGTGTTGCTGTCCTGGATGATTCTGATCATGAGATGCCTGACAGCACAGAGGGTGCTTTGCCTGCAGTGACAAACGATCACGACTATGCCTGCCGTCCTTCTCCTGGTTAGTATTACAAATAAGAGTAACCATGTATCTGTTTGGCAAAAAAAGTAAAAGTATATGGCAGTTAAGTAAAAATACTATTTTATACTACGATTTGGAGTAACTGGTCTCTCTGTGAAAAGACTTGGCGTTTTAAACCTCATCCATCTTAGAAGCTTCTTCAGTTTTATTTATTGAAAATGGGATGGGATAGATGAGTAATAACTAACCTACCAACATGTATGCTTTTTCTTCCCCTTAAGGTAAACTGGACAGTGCTACTCAAAGAATTCGAGAGTTGGAGCTGCAAGTGTTGTCCCTAGAAATTGAGATCCAGCACCTGACAGTTAAGAAGCAGCATCCACTCCTTTTTAATTTTTGTGTCACAGATGAGGACTATCGCTACTACACACGATTCAGCTCAAAGGAGGTCTTCACTGTGTTTTGGGATTCTGTTTATCCCTCTGCTTCACGGCTTGTATACTGGTCTAAGGCACAGCAAACGGCACATGTGACACCTAGCCCTCACCGAAAACTTCCACTTATTGATGAACTATTTATGTTTCTGTGTCGTGTTGCAGCTGGGCTTCAGGAGAAAACCTTGTCTACCATCTTTGAGGTCAGCCTGTCCACAGTTAGCCGCATCATTTTAACATGGACTAGCTACCTTTACCAGGTTCTTGGCTCACTGCCGGTGTGGATGACAAGAGAGCAGGTGCAGGCCACAATGCCTGATAAGTTCAAGCTCTACTGCCCTCAGGTGAGAGTTATAGTAGACTGCACCGAGATCCGCTGTGAAACACCATCCTCCCTCTCACTACAGTCACCTGGACCTGTAACATCGCCCTCTCACTGTCACCTCACCGTTAACTACACTTGAGACTGTTTCAATACAGTGATTGGGAGAAAGGGCGCAGCATTAGCCATTAATACATTACTGACTCTTATCTTACGGTCGATACAAACAGCAGTAATATTAAAAAGAGGCTGCAAAACAGAAACTCGTCAGCTCATAACCTTCGCTAGCATAGGGCTAATTTAAGCTAAATAAAGATAAACACGTACCTTCATAATCAAACAGGTAACCTTCAACGAAGAACTTGTAGCCTTTATCAAGCTTCGATCTTGAAGTAAGGGACCACTTGTCAGCAAGTCGTTCTACGTCGTTAAGTCGTATTGGTGGCAGATGTGAAAGGGACTGGGTGAACTCCATAATGATGTGCTACTAGCTAAGCGTTCCTAAGCGACACCGGATGTAAACATAACCTGCATCGCGGCAGAACGGAAGTTGTCTGACGTCACGTGAAAAGGGCCTATTGAACCTCTCTCCTTGAAGTTCTTGATGATCCGAAAAATTGTTGATTTA
Source organism: Coregonus clupeaformis (assembly GCF_020615455.1). NCBI lineage: Eukaryota > Metazoa > Chordata > Actinopteri > Salmoniformes > Salmonidae > Coregonus > Coregonus clupeaformis. The sequence goes on along the minus strand of NW_025533522.1, from coordinate 262,220 downwards.
GGTGCAATCTTACTAGCAGCAATATCCTTGCCTGTAAAGCCCTTTTCGTGCAAAGGAATGATGACGGCACGTGTTTCCTTGCAGGTAACCATGGTTAACAGAAGAACAATGATTTCAAGCACCACCCTCCTTTTAAAGCTTCCAGTCTGTTATTCTAACTCAATCAGCATGACAGAGTGATCTCCAGCCTTGTCCTCGTCAACACTCACCTGTGTTAACGAGATAATCACTGACATGATGTCAGCTGGTCCTTTTGTGGCAGGGCTGAAATGCAGTGGAAATGTTTTTTGGGGATTAAGTTAATTTTCATGGCAGAGGGACTTTGCAATTAATTGCAATTCATCTGATCACTCTTCATAACATTCTGGAGTATATGCAAATTGCCATCAGGCAGCAGACTTTAATAATTTTCACATTTGTGTCATTCTCAAAACTTTTGACCATGACTGTATTTGTATCTGACCGGAACATTATTGCACTTCATTTTGGCCAATGTCACTCAGCTACTAACGTTATTCGCCTAGCCTTACTAAAGAGATTACTAACCGCTAGCCTAGCTAGCTACCATCTTTGTTTACTTCTGATTTCCTTTCTTGAAGACCAATAGTAAGAAGATTCTTCCCGCCTCCTGTAATTATCCATCGTAGAACCACGACAAAGAGTATCTACCGGATTACAAACTATACAGAAGACCTTTACACTAGCACGAATGAGAGAATGCTTTTCATTGACTACAGCTCAGCGTTCAACACCATAGTGCCCTCAAAGCTCGTCACTAAGCTAAGGACCCTGGGACTAAACACCTCCCTCTGCAACTGGATCCTGGACTTCCTGACGTGCTGCCCCCAGGTGGTAAGGGTAGGTAACACCACATCTGCCACGTTGATCCTCAACACGGGGGCCCCTCAGGGGTGCGCGCTCAGTCCCCTCCTCTACTCCCTGTTCACTCATGACTGCATGGCCAGGCACAACTCAAACACCATCATTAAGTTCGCAGATGACACAACAGTGGTAGGCCTGATCACCGACAACGACGAGACAGACTATAGGGAGGAGGTCAGAGACCTGGCCGTGTGGTGCCAGGACAACAACCTCTCCCTCAACGTGATCAAGACAAAGGAGATGATTGTGGACTACAGGAAAAAGAAGAGAACCGAGCACACCCCCATTCTCATCGACGGGGCTGTAATGGAGCAGTTTGAGAGCTTCAAGTTCCTTGGTGTCCACGCCACCAACAAACTATCATGGTCAAACACACCAAGACATGCGTGAAGAGGGCACAATGAAGCCTATTCCCCCTCAGGAGACTGAAAACATTTGGCATGGATCCTCAAAAAGTTATACAGCTGCACCATCGAAAGCATCCTGACTGGTTGCATCACTGCCTGGTATGCCAACTGCTCGGCCTCCGACCGCAAGGCACTACAGAGGGTAGTGCGTACACCCCAGTACATCACTGGGGCCAAGCTTCCTGCTTTCCAGGACCTCTATACCAGGCGGTGTCAGAGGAAGGCCCTAAAAATTGTCAAGGACTCCAGCCACCCTAGTCATACTGTTCTCTCTGCTACCGCACGGCAAGCGGTACCGGAGCGCCAAATCTAGGTCCAAGAAGCTTCTACCCCCAAGCCATAAGACTCCTGAACATCTAATCAAATGGCTACCCAGACTATTTGCATTGCCCCCCCACCCCTCTTTTACGCTACTACTACCACCACCTGTTTATTATCTATGCAGTCACTTTAATAACTCTACCTACATGTACACTACCGTCCAAAAGTTTGGGGTTACTTAGGAATTTCCTTGTTTTTGTCCATTAACATTACATCAAATTGATCAGAAATACAGTGTAGACATTGTTAATGTTGTAAATGGCTATTGTAGCTTGAAACAGCTGATATTTTATGGAATATCTACATACGCGTACAGAGACCCATTATCAGCAACTATCAGTCCTGTGTTCCAATGGCACGTTGTGTTTGCTAATCCAAGTTTATCATTTTAAAAAGGCTAATTGATCATTAGAAAAGCCTTTTGCAATTATGTTGAGAAACAGACGCTTTACAGGTCCCCAACTGGCAGCTTCATTAAATAGTACCCGCAAAACACCAGTCTCCCTTCACAGAACAGCGCAAACTGGCTCTAACCAGAATATAAAGAGGAGTGGGAGGCCCCGGTGCACAACTGCGCAAGAGGACAAATACATTAGTGTCTAGTTTGAGAAACAGACGCCTCACAGGTCCTCAACTGGCAGCTTCATTAAATAATACCCGCAAAACACCAGTCTCAACGTCAACAGTGAAGAGGCGACTCCGGGATGCTGACCTTCTAGGCAGAGTTGCAAAGAAAAAGCCATCTCTCAGATTGGCCAATAAAAATAAAAGATTAAGATGGGCAAAAGAACACAGACACTGGACAGAGGAAGATTGGAAAAAAGTGTTATGGACAGACAAATCGAAGTTTGAGGTGTTCGGATCACAAAGAAGAACATTTGTGAGACTCAGACCAAATGAAAAGATGTTGGAGGAGTGCTTGATGCCATCTGTCAAGCATGGTGGAGGCAATGTTATGGTCTGGGGGTGCTTTGGTGGTGGTAAAGTGGGAGATTTGTACAGGGTAAAAGGGATCTTGAAGGAAGGCTAGCACTCCATTTTGCAACGCCATGCCCTGTGGAAAGCACTTGATTGGAGCCAATTTCCTCCTACAACAGGACAATGACCCAAAGCACAGCTCCAAACTATGTAATAACTACACTGCTCAAAAAAATTAAGGGAACACTAAAATAACACATCCTAGATCTGAATGAAATAATCTTATTAAATACTTTTTTCTTTACATAGTTGAATGGGCTGACAACAAAATCACACAAAAAGTATCAATGGAAATCAAATGTGTCAACCCATGGAGGTCTGGATTTGGAGTCACCCTCAAAATTAAAGTGGAAAACCACACTACAGGCTGATCCAACTTTGATGTAATGTCCTTAAAACAAGTCAAAATGAGGCTCAGTAGTGTGTGTGGCCTCCACGTCTCCTGAGGGATCTCCCCCCAGACCTGGACTAAAGCATCCGCCAACTCCTGGACAGTCTGTGGTGTGGCGTTGGTGGATGGAGCGAGACATGATGTCCCAGATGTGCTCAATTGGATTCAGGTCTGGGGAACGGGCGGGCCAGTCCATAGCATCAATGCCTTCCTCTTGCAGGAACTGCGGACACACTCCAGCCACATGAGGTCTAGCATTGTCTTGCATTAGGAGGAACCCAGGGCCAACCGCACCAGCATATGGTCTCACAAGGGGTCTGAGGATCTCATCTCGGTACCTAATGGCAGTCAGGCTACCTCTGGCGAGCACATGGAGGGCTGTGCGGCCCCCCAAAGAAATGCCACCCCACACCATGACTGACCCACCGCCAAACCGGTCATGCTGGAGGATGTTGCAGGCAGCAGAACCTGCTTTCATCTGTGAAGAGCACAGGGCGCCAGTGGCGAATTTGCCAATCTTGGTGTTCTCTGGCAAATGCCAAACGTCCTGCACGGTGTTGGGCTGTAACCCCCACCTGTGGACGTCGGGCCCTCATACCACCCTCATGGAGTCTGTTTCTGACCGTTTGAGCAGACACATGCACATTTGTGGCCTGCTGGAGGTCATTTTGCAGGGCTCTGGCAGTGCTCCTCCTTGCACAAAGGCGGAGGTAGCGGTCCTGCTGCTGGGTTGTTGCCCTCCTACGGCCTCCTCCATGTCTCCTGATGTACTGGCCTGTCTCCTGGTAGCGCCTCCATGCTCTGGACACTACGCTGACAGACACAGCAAACCTTCTTGCCACAGCTCGCATTGATGTGCCATCCTGGATGAGCTGCACTACCTGAGCCACTTGTGTGGGTTGTAGACTCCGTCTCATGCTACCACTAGAGTGAAAGCACCACCAGCATTCAAAAGTGACCAAAACATCAGCCAGGAAGCATAGGAACTGAGATCACCACCTGCAAAACGGTGGAAATTATAGGCAATTAGCAAGACACCCCCAATAAAGGACTGGTCTGTGGTCACCACCTGCAAAACCAGTCCTTTATTGGGGGTGTCTTGCTAATTGCCTATAATTTCCACCTGTTGTCTATTCCATTTGCACAACAGCATGTGAAATTTGTCAATCAGTGTTGCTTCCTAAGTGGACAGTTTGATTTCACAGAAGTGTGATTGACTTGGAGTTACATTGTGTTGTTTAAGTGTTCCCTTTATTTTTTTGAGCAGTGTATTTAGGGAAGAAGCAGTCAGCTGGTATTCTGTCTCTAATGGAGTGGTCAGCACATTCACCGGATCTCAACCCTATTGAGCTGTTGTGGGAGCAGCTTGACCGTATGGTACGTAAGAAGTGCCCATCAAGCCAATCCAACTTGTGGGAGGTGCTTCAGGAAGCATGGGGTGAAATCTCTTCAGATTACCTCAACAAATTGACAACTAGAATGCCAAAGGTCTGCAAGGCTGTAATTGCTGCAAATGGAGGATTCTTTGACGAAAGCAAAGTTTGAAGGACAATTATTTCAATTAAAAACAGTTCTAACCTTGTCAATGACTACATTTCCTATTCAAACTCTTTTTTTTATTTTTATTTTTTTATTTAGCAGACGCTCTTATCCAGAGCGACTTACAGGAGCAATTAGGGTTAAGTGCCTTGCTCAAGGGCACATCGACAGATTTTTCACCTAGTCGGCTCAGGGATTAGAACCAGCGACCTTTCGGTTACTGGCACAACGCTCTTAACCACTAAGCTACCTGCCGCCCCCATTTCATGGGAAACAAAAGGACATTTACAGTTGAAGTCGGAAGTTTACATACACCTTAGCCAAATACATTTAAACTCAGTTTTTCATAATTCCTGACATTTAGTCCTAGTAAAAATTCCCTGTCTTAGGTCAGTTAGGATCACCACTTTACTTTAAGAATGTGAAAAATGTCAGAATAATATAATAATTTATTTCAGCTTTTATTTATTTATTTAATCACATTCCCAGTGGGTCAGAAGTTTACATACAGTCAATTAGTATTTGGTAGCATTGCTTTTAAATTGTTTAACTTGGGTCAAACGTTTCGGGTAGCCTTCCATAAGCTTCCCACAATAAGTTGGGTGAATTCTGGCCCATTCCTCCTGAGAGCTGGTCAGGTTTGTAGGCCTCCTTGCTCGCACGCGCTTTTTCAGTACTGCCCACATATTTTCTATAGGATTGAGGTCAGGGCTTTGTGATGGCCACTCCAATACCTTGACTTTGTTGTCCTTAAGCCATTTTGGGTGAACTTCCACTTTAAAATGGCTTTCCATACACAAACAAGGTACTATAGTAGTGAATTGATGTTGGCTTCTGCTGTAAGCTAGCAAGGAAAGCTACCAGTATCTTCTTCCATTGTAGTATAGCCTGTACTAGACATTGTTTTGGGAACAGTAATTAACAGGAGTTTTTTTTTTTTGGGGGGGGGGATGAATCAGCTTAATATTGCAGATAGATTGTATCTTCTATCAATGTAATTGTCTGCATCACTTCCAATCCCCCATGTTTATTTTTATTTTTTATATATATATATTCCCCTTTATTACTTTTCAACCCCACCATCCTTTCCCTACTTGGAGTAAATTAGTGAACAACAACGCCCAGGCCTCTACTTACGGTCTATACTTACTATCTACACCTTATGGACAGAGTTAATTTTACAGTAATTCTATATCTATATATATATATTTATTTATTTTTTTGCTCCTGAACTTCTTCTACTCTCAACCTCTCCGATCATTTTCATGATGTCTACATGGCATCTTGCATTATTCAAGTGTTTTAACTTCTGTGCAGCACAAGTGGTGATGCAGCACAGACTCCCAGTGAGTTCAGTGGTTCCTCATGGCAGGCTAGAGCTAGCAATGAGTAAGTGGTGCAGGCAGGCAAGAGGAGGCATGAACGGTGTACTCGCGCTATAAAAGGATCGGCTGTGCTGATGGATAGACTTGATCCTCAATCTGTAGACGCCACGAGACACCGTTTTTTCATGTTCAAGTATTGAAGAACTACAGAAATGTTGGTATCCCGTGCATCACTACTAGGATATACAGGCCAGAATCTAAAAGAAACAAGCCAGGACTCAGTCTTGCTAAATGTTTGAGCTGATAAGTTTAACAATGTCAAGGGTGGTTCATATGTAACATGATCATGATTATTGCTGAGACACTTCTCTCGACATTAGCCATATGTGGAGAGTGCCATCCTATTCCATTCAGTCCCATTTGGCACGAGTCGATCCTAACAGGAAGTCTCGTGCGTCATTCTTTCTATCCCCCACTCTCTCCTTCTTCCTGTTAAGCTTCCTGGGAGCCGACTGACTGCCTGCCCCCTCCCCCAACACACACACACAGAAATTATCCCCACAACAGCAGCATCACTCCAGTGGAAATGCTTTTAACAGCTGCCTGAAAGTGAAGTTCCACCATAATAGTAGAGTCCCCCAGAGGCCCCCTGCTACAACAAGGCTGAGGATCTAATAACCCAGCCTACAGCCGTTCAGCCCTCCACCATGGCTGGGCCCGCAGAGGAAATGAAGTCCCCAGATAAGACTCACTGCCTGCCGGCCAGATGAGCCACGGGGAATGGGATTAAGGCCTGGAAAGTGTAAAGAGCATCATTACCAACAGGCTGGAAAAAGGGCCATCAGCCTTTATAGCATGAATAGACCTACAATAGGCCCACCAGCTCCTTTTTATGCTGTGGATAAATGTTAATCATATGGACAATAAGCACTCTAGCCTATCATTATATAATACCAGTTTCCTGCCTTATAGGCCCTGGTTTGAAAAATACAGAGGCAGTGACAGCAGCTTGGCATGGATATATTTAACATTGACCTGTACTAGCCATATTGTTGTTGTGTGGTATGTTAAGAGGGATGTGTGGGCTAAGTGCATCAATGCAAAAGCAATGCAAATATAAAGTATTTGCAAAAATCATTGCTTTTTATTTTCTTGCCCTAAAACCGATTATTTCTAATTCTATAGCATTTGATAGACACTTCGTCTACATTCGCGGAAATGATTAAATCAAGTTTCCATTGTTGTGTTTTTCACTAGCTATAAACCATAAACAATCCACTGTAATATTTTGAACTTTCATGTTAGAAGCATCGTCAACGTCAATTTAACAATTTAAGAGCATAACTTGCAGTGGTGTAGGTAGCCTAAAGATTCAGACCTAAAAGTCGCTGTAAATATATTTCCACTTTAAGGTCTGAACTGCAGGCTGCCGTGTTCAGCACACCGCGGAGTCCGCGGGAGATATGGCTCGGAAAACATTCCTCAATTCAGGAATGGGAGAGGGCGCTGTACTCCTAATTATCCAAAATTATACATTGAGAACAATGAAATACTGCTAGATTTTAATTAAACTGCAGTTTTCTTCAGGATGCTACGCTAGCTAATGCGAATACAACCCATTGGATTCGACAACACTTCCGGTAGTTACTCACTCCAATGTTAGGCGTAGTATTTTCATGGAATCCAATGGACTGTTACAGTAATGGAGTAACGGTAGACTCGCATTAACAGTAGCTACATTATTGGGTTAGCACACTGTACCACACCATTCCGATTAGAGAGAAGAAATGAACGAAAGCCGGATTCTGGCTATGGTAGGCTACCTGCAATGCAACTACTTAACACACAATATCATGACTTCTTACGACGGTATATATTATCAAATGTTTTCAATTATTTAAAAAATTACCTGTTCTTCCTCCGCTGACAAACTGGCTGCCATTCTTCAGTCTCGTTCTTGAGATTTGGACACCTTAATTCTTCAATTTGGTCGTCTTTTTTTCTTTTCGTAAAGGTAAACCACGACAGTTCTATCCTCGTACCGGGCAGTACCTCAACCGGTTTGCCTATGTTACTGGCATTTTACAAAGCTGAAATGTTCCTCATATAGAAATGGAAAGCTTATACTATTTTTTTGTTTGACTAGCCTGTTTTAGTGGAGTCGAATATGAAATTATCTGGAATCTTCCATCAAAATACTCATGCATGAGCGAAAATCGATGTTGTGTCAAATCTGCTCGAGTACTGAAGAAAATAGTCCTCAACAGCTTGGCGTTTCTCTGTGACGAATCGCTGTTGGTCGAATTTGACCCATTTGTCCAGCCAGTACAGCCACCCACCTTTGCAAAGAATCAAGACTAAAGTCAAGAGGTTTGGTGTGCAAGCTTTTATTTTCTACGTACGTCGCCTGGACTACTATTCTGCCAGTAGTACTAACGATGACGTCACTGTACTATGGTAATGAGGAAACATTCAAAATAAAAGCCTGCATTTCAAAACATTGCGAGGTAGATAACCCATTCAAAAGCTATAAACAATTTTATCAATGTCGATTTTTTTGGTGCTTATAACCAAATGCAAGAAGGAATTTATGTAAATGTATGTGTGTGTGCATATATATATATATATATATATATATATATATATATGTTTCTGGCCATTTTGAGCCTGTAATCGAACCCACAATTGCTGATGCTCCAGATACTCAACTAGTCTCAAGAAGGCCAGTTTTATTGCTTCTTTAATCAGCACAACAGTTTTCAGCTGTGCTAACATAATTGCAAAAGGGTTTTCTAATGATCAATTAGACTTTTAAAATGATAAACTTGGATTAGCAAACACAACATACACTAAATTGACTGTGCCTTTAAACAGCTTGGAAAATTCCAGGAAATTATGTCATGGCTTTTGAAGCTTCTGATAGGCTAATTGACATCATTTGAGTCAATTGGAGGTGTACCTGTGGATGTATTTCAAGGCCTACCTTCAAACTCAGTGCCTCTTTGCTTGACATCATGGGAAAGTCAAAAGAAATCAGCCAAGACCTCAGAAAAAAAATCGTAGACCTCCACAAGTCTGGTTCATCCTTGGGAGCAATTTCCAAACGCCTGAAGGTACCACGTTCATCTGTACAAACAATAGTATGCAACTATAAACACCATGGGACCACGCAGCCGTCATACCGCTCAGGAAGGAGACGTGTTCTGTATCCTAGAGATGAACGTACTTTGGTGCGAAAAGTGCAAATCAATCCCAGAACAACAGCAAAGGACCTTGTGAAGATGCTGGAGGAAACTGATACAAAAGTATCTATATCCACAGTAAAACAAGTCCTATATCGACGTAACCTGAAAGGCCGCTCAGCAAGGAAGAAGCCACTGCTCCAAAACCGCCATAAAAAAGCCAGACTACGGTTTGCAAGTGCACATGGGGACAAAGATCGTACACCAGCTCTGTCAGGAGGAATGGGCCAAAATTCACCCAACTTATTGTGGGAAGCTTGTGGAAGGCTACCCAAAATGTTTGACCCAAGTTAAACAATTTAAAGGCAATGCTACCAAATACTAATTGAGTGTATGTAAACTTCTGACCCACTGGGAATGTGATGAAAGAATAAAAGCTGAAATAAATCTCTCTCGACTATTATTCTGACATTTCACATTCTTAAAATAAAGTGGTGATCCTAACTGACCTAAGATAGGGAATTTTTACTAGGATTAAATGTCAGGAATTGTGAAAAACTGAGTTTAAATGTATTTGGCTAAGGTGTATGTAAAAGTTTTTTTAAAAACATTATATACAGACCACTATTGAAAAATACAATGTTCAGGCTGGTATGTTGACAATATTGGGCTTATAGTGAACACATATTATTTGTGCCGATTATTGATTTGATTGAATTTTACAATCAAATGTATTTATGAAGCCCTTTTTACATAAGCAGATGTCACAAAGTGCTTATACATAAACCCAGCCTAAAACCCCAAACAGCAAGCAATGCAGATGTAGAAGCACGGTGGCTAGGAAAAACTCCCTAGAAAAGGCAGGAACCTAGGAAGAAACATAGAGATGAAGCAGGCTCTGAGGGGTGTCCAGTCCTCTTCTGGCTGTGCCGGGTGAAGATTATAACAGTACATGGCCATTAATGCCAGATTTTTCTCCAAGATGTTCAAACGATCATAGATGACCAGCAGGGTCAAATAATAATCACAGTGGTTGTAGAGGTTGCAACAGGTCAGAACATCAGGAGTAAATGTCACTTGGCTTTTCATAGTCGGGCATTTAGAGGTTGAAATAGCAGGTGCGGTAGAGAGAGAGAGTTGAACACAGCAGGTCTGGGACAAGGTAGCACGTCCGGTGAACAGGTCAGGTTTCCATAGCCGCAGGCAGAAGAGTGGAAACTGGAGCAGCAGCACAACCAGGTGGACTGGGGACAGCAAGGAGTCATCAGGCCAGGTAGTCCTGAGGCATGGTCCTAGGGCTCAGGTCCTCCGGGATGGGAGGGAGAAATGGAAAGAGAGAAAATTAGAGGGAGCATAGTTAAATTCACACAGGACACCGGATAAGACAGGAGAATAACACCAGATATAACAGACTGACCGTAGCCCCCCGGCACATAGACTATTGCAGCATAGATACTGGAGGCTGAGACAGGGGGGAGGGGGGGGTCGGGAGACACTGTGGCCCCGTCCGACGATACCCCCGGACTGGGCCAACCAGGCAGGATATAACCCCACCCACTTTGCCAAATGATGAATTGGAACGCCGACTGCGAGCCTAATCGCCCAACATCAGTGCCCGACCTCACTAATGCTCGTAGCTGAATGGAAGCAAGTCCCCGCAGCAATGTTCCAACATCTAGTGAAAAGCCTTCCCAGAAGAGTGGAGGCTGTTATAGCAGCAAAGGGGGGACCAACTCCATATTAATGCCCATGATTTTGGAAAGAGATGTTCGCCGAGCAGGTGTCCACATACTTTTGGTCATGTAGTGTTTTTATGGGAATATCCTGCTGCCAGGAGAACGTAATGTCGCCTGGTGAGGCACAGACTCTTAGATATAACAACTCACCCCTCTGGTGGCCACAATGAAGATCAGTTCAACTTCCCTTCTTTCATTCAGAAAAATGGCATAGGAAAATCACGATTTTGTTTCTCGCACACACCTTGATGTGAATTCAATGCATAATGAACTACAGTTTGACCAAAAACAGAGTTTAATGGAACGCCAGGGACTGTGAGGGGACACACACAAACACACGCTAACACTCACTTTATTATTTTAGTTGTATTGTTTGTATTATTATTATTTTGTTGTTGTTGTAATGTTTGTATATCGTTGAATTGTACATTTGGGTGACTGTCCTTGTCTATCAGTGTATCAATGTTTTGTTACTTGTCATGATTTGTGTTTTTTGTGGACCCCAGGAAGAATAGCTGCTGCTTCGGCAAAAGCTAATGGGGATCCAAATAACCCAATTAGATAAAACCAGCTGATAATGATTCAAACATTGCAATTATTTGTCATTTTCAGCTCTGTTTAATAAAAGTGAGTCACCTTTAAACTCCTAGAATTAAAAATATATTGGAAACTTTAACATTCTAATCAGAAGATAGCCTACCTATACAATTGGATTAAATAGCATTTAGGTACTCATTTTCTTTGTGACCATCACCACCAGTCAGTAGGAAGATGTTGTTGTCTCTACATGTAGGCCTAGGCTAATATGCTTGAATTGAGTGATCCATTGCATTTAGAAGTTAAGAGACAGGCCCCACATACTCCCATGTAGTGGAAAGCAATGCATTTTGGAAAACTGCAATGAAGGTTCTCATATTGTCAGATAGAACCGAAGTTTCCACATGGAAGCCTTAAACGCAATTCTGCCACTTTTCAACCTCATATTTATTATCTCCAGCACCAAAGTGTCTACATATGTGAAAACGGCACGTTTCTATGATCTGTAGTTAAAAAGATAAGAAGAAAGGTCATAAACAATGTTTCTCTGTGACATCACATTGTAGGAAAACTAGACTCCCTGCGGACCTGTCATCTTTTCACTCCCTCCTCTCTACATTTTCTTCCTCTGTTTCTGCTGCTAAAGCCACTTTCTACCACTCTAAATTTCAAGCCTCTGCCTCTAACCCTAGGAAGCTCTTTGCCACCTTCTCCTCCCTGCTGAATCCTGCTCCTCCTCCCCCTCCATCCTCCCTCTCTGTGGATGACTTCGTCAACCATTTTGAAAAGAAGGTTGACGACATCCAATCCTCATTTATTAAGTCAAATGACACCACTGGTCCTGCTCACACTGCCCTACCCTATGCTTTGACTTCTTTCTCCCCTCTCTCTCCAGATGAAATCTTGCGACTTGTGATGGCCGGCCGCCCAACAACCTGCCCGCTTGATCCTATCACCTCCTCTCTTCTCCAGATCATTTCCGGAGACCTTCTCCCTTACCTCACCTCGCTCATCAACTCATCCTTGACTGCTGGCTATGTCCCTTCCGTCTTCAAGAGAGCGAGAGTTGTACCCCTCCTCAAAAAACCTACACTCGATCCCTCCGATGTCAACAACTACAGACCAGTATCCCTTCTTTCTTTTCTCTCCAAAACTCTTGAGCGTGCCATCTCTAGTCAACTCTCCTGCTATCTCTCTCAGAATGACCTTCTTGATCCAAACCAGTCAGGTTTCAAGACTGGTCATTCAACTGAGACTGCTCATCTCTGTGTCACAGAGGCATTCCACACTGCTAAAGCTAACTCTCTCTCCTCTGTTCTTATCCTTCTAGACCTATCTGCTGCCTTTGATACTGTGAACCATCAGATCCTCCTCTCCACCCTCTCCGAGTTGGGCATCTCCGGCGCTGCTCACTCTTGGATTGCGTCCTACCTGACAGGTCGCTCCTACCAGGTGGCGTGGCGAGAATCTGTCTCCGCACCACATGCTCTCACCACTGGTGTCCCCCAGGGCTCAGTTCTAGGCCCTCTTCTATTCTCTCTATACACCAAGTCACTTGGCTCTGTCATATCCTCACATGGTCTCTCCTATCATTGCTACGCAGATGACACACAATTAATTTTCTCCTTTCCCCCTTCTGATAACCAGGTGGCGAATCGCATCTCTGCATGTCTGGCAGACATATCAGTGTGGATGTCGGATCACCACCTCAAGCTGAACCTCGGCAAGACGGAGCTGCTCTTCCTCCCGGGGAAGGACTGCCCGCTCCATGATCTCGCCATCACGGTTGACAACTCCATTGTGTCCTCCTCCCAGAGTGCAAAGAACCTTGGCGTGACCCTGGACAACACCCTGTCGTTCTCCGCTAACATCAAAGCGGTGACCCGATCCTGCAGGTTCATGCTCTATGGTGCTTGCCTACGGAGCTGTGAGGGGAACGGCACCTACTTACCTTCAGGCTCTGATCAGACCCTACACCCAAACGAGGGCACTACGTTCATCCACCTCTGGCCTGCTAGCCCCCCTACCTCTACAGAAGCACAGTTCCCGCTCAGCTCAGTCAAAGCTATACGCTGCTCTGGCACCCCAATGGTGGAACAAGCTCCCCCACGACGCCAGGACAGCAGAGTCACTGACCACCTTCCGGAGACACTTGAAACCCTACCTCTTTAAGGAATACCTGGATTAGTATAACAGTAATCCTTCTATACCCCCCCTCCCCCACCCCCCGTAAAACAAAGGGTAGTTGTCCCACTGGCTATCCTAAGTTAAATGCACCAATTTGTATGTCGCTCTGGATAAGAGCGTCTGCTAAATGACTTAAATGTAGAAATGATGCAATCTCTATTGCACTCCACACTGCCCTTTCCCACCTGGACAAGAGGAACACCTACATGAGAATGCTATTCATTGACTACAGCTCAGCGTTCAATACCATAGTGCCCTCAAAGCTCATCACTAAGCAAAGGATCCTGGGACTAAACACCTCCCTCTGCAACTGGATCCTGGACTTCCTGACGGGCCGCCCCCAGGTGGTAAGGGTAGGTAACAACACATCTGCCACGCTGATCCTCAACACGGGGGCCCCTCAGGGGTGCGTGCTCAGTCCCCTCCTCTACTCCCTGTTCACCCATGACTGCATGGCCAGGCACGACTCCAACACCATCATTAAGTTTGCCAACGACACAACAGTGGTAGGCCTGATCACCGACAACAATGAGACAACCTATAGGGAGGTGGTCAGAGACCTGGCCGTGTGGTGCCAGGATAACAACCTCTCCCTTTAAGTCAAGGGGTCTGAATACTTTACAAATGCACTGTATATAAAACTAGGCTCCACTGCATTACAGACTGCAATGGATAGGCGTTCCCAATCATGAGCCCCGGCCTTCCCTGCTCTTGCTCATGTAAACGCTTTTGTGCTGCCTAACCAATGGCTGTGCTGTTCAGGAGGTGTGTCAAAGGCTTCCATTTTTTATTTGCCCAAAAAATGCATTCTCTCTATGCACGCTGACTAGGCCTACTGATGTCCTGTTCAGTTTGAGAGGGAGAGCTCTAAGATTTTTTAGAGTAGTATGCACATGGATTCAGTTTTTGTGGATTATCTTGACGTTGTCACAGGACGGCCCCCACACCCAATTCTGAGGCGTCCACCTCCACCACAAAAGGCAGCGTAGGGTCTGGGTGTTTCAGCAACGGGGCAGAGGTGAAATGCCCCTTCAGCAGGCGAGAGGTGAGGCGATGGAGCTGAAGTTCCTGATGAAGCAGCGGTAAAAGTTGGCAAACCCCCAAAAACCATTGTAGTCCCTTTATGGTGGTTGGGACTGGCCATGACCTGACCGCATCTACCTTCCTTTCCTCCATAACCACCCCCTGCGGGCTGAACCAATATTCCAAGAAGGAGACGGTGACCTGATGGAACTGGCACTTCTCCGCTTCACTTACAGATAGTTCTCCAGGAAGCGTCCCAGGACTACCCGGACATGGGCGATGTGTTCCTCGAAGGTAGATAAGGATGTCATCGATATACACAACCATCTGTCTGTGACCCTTCGGTTTTTGGCGAGTGGCAGCACACAGCAAAGTATCGCTCCGAGTTATAAGCTAGGAATCTCGACAGTTTGTGCCATCATCATGGAAGTGTGGCACACTATCTGGCATGTCCTGAAGTAGGATTTTGTTGCTTATCCCTCTGTGGCAAAATGGGCTTCACCATGATCAACGTGGGCGCATAGTCGGGAAGGAGATGCAGGAATCTTCTCAGGAAGCAAGTTCGGCTTCCAACTCATTGTAGGCCAGCTGCCGCTACCAAATGCTTGCCGGTGACCATATCCAGGTAAGATATGCTAAATACATGACTATACATATGTGAAAATTATACATATTATAGACGTTGTAATTATACAGTGAGGGAAAAAAGTATTTGATCCCCTGCTGATTTTGTACGTTTGCCCACTGACAAAGACATGATCAGTCTATAATTTTAATGGTACGTTTATTTGAACAGTGAGAGACAGAATAACAACAAAAAAATCCAGAAAAACACATGTCAAAAATGTTATAAATTGATTTTCATTTTAATTAGGGAAATAAGTATTTGACCCCTCTGCAAAACATGACTTAGTACTTGGTGGCAAAACCCTGGTTGGCAATCACAGAGGTCAGACATTTCTTGTAGTTGGCCACCAGGTTTGCACACATCTCAGGAGGGATTTTGTCCCACTCCTCTTTGCAGATCTTCTCCAAGTCATTAAGGTTTCAAGGCTGACGTTTGGCAACTCGAACCTTCAGCTCCCTCCACAGATTTTGGCTAGGCCACTCCAGGACCTTAATGTGCTTCTTCTTGAGCCACTCCTTTGTTGCCTTTGCCGTGTGTTTTGGGTCATTGTCATGCTGGAATAACCATCCACTACCCATTTTCAATGCCCTGGCTGAGGGAAGGAGGTTCTCACCCAAGATTTGACGGTACATGGCCCCGTCCATCGTCCCTTTGATGCAGTGAAGTTGTCCTGTCCCCTTAGCAGAAAAACACCCCCAAAGCATAATGTTTCCACCTCCATGTTTAACGGTGGGGATGGTGTTCTTGGGGTCATAGGCAGCATTCCTCCTCCTCCAAACACGGCGAGTTGAGTTGATGCCAAAGAGCTCGATTTTGGACCACAACACTTTCACCCAGTTCTCCTCTGAATCATTCAGATGTTCATTGGCAAACTTTAGACGGCCCTGTATATGTGCTTTCTTGAGCAGGGGGACCTTGCGGGCACTGCAGTATTTCAGTCTTTCACGGCGTAGTGTGTTACCAATTGTTTTCTTGGTGACTATGGTCCCAGCTGCCTTGAGATCATTGACAAGATCCTCCCGTGTAGTTCTGAGCTGATTCCTCACCGTTCTCATGATCATTGCAACTCCACGAGGTGAGATCTTGCATGGAGCCCCAGGCCGAGGGAGATTGACAGTTCTTTTGTGTTTCTTCCATTTGCGAATAACCGCACCAACTGTTGTCACCTTCTCACCAAGCTGCTTGGCGATGGTCTTGTAGCCCATTCCAGCCTTGTGTAGGTCTACAATCTTGTCCCTGACATCCTTGGAGAGCTCTTTGGTCTTGGCCATGGTGGAGAGTTTGGAATCTAATTGATTGATTGCTTCTGTGGACAAGTGTCTTTTATACAGGTTACAAACTGAGATTAGGAGCACTCCCTTTAGGAGTGTGCTCCTAATCTCAGCTCGTTACCTGCATAAAAGACACCTGGGAGCCAGAAATCTTTCTGATTGAGAGGGGGTCAAATACTTATTTCCCTCATTAAAATGCAAATCAATTTATAACATTTTTGTCATGCGTTTTTCTGGATGTTTTTGTTGTTATTCTGTCTCTCGCTGTTCAAATAAACCTACCATTAAAATTATAGACTGATCATTTCTTTGTCAGTGGGCAAACGTACAAAATCAGCAGGGGATCAAATACTTTTTTCGCTCACTGTATGCCTCACATAAAAGTGATCTGGCATCCCAGTAAGAGGATGGGGCCTATGTCCAAAGCATAGCCTACACAGTTGTTACAGTACACATTTGATAGCCTTCATGTTCCTGTTCAATGCTAATGGAAACACTTATTTTATTCAAAGGTTTTTCTGGCCTTGATGACGCCAAGAAAATCTACAACTACCACCACTCAAAAGCCAGAAGAATTTCAGAGAACTGCTTTGGGATCCTTGCTGCAAGCCCTTGAGGTTGCCCCAGATAACGCTGAGACCAACCAAATCTAATCTAATTTTATTTGTCACATACACGTGTTTAGCAGATGTTATTGCGGGTGTAGCGAAATGCTTGTGCTTCTAGCTCCGACAGTGCAGTAATATCTAACGATTAATATCTAACAATTTCACAACATATATCCAATACACACAAATCTAAGTAAGGAATGGAATTAAGAATATATACAGGACCGGTCAAAAGTTTTAGAACACCTACTCATTCAAGGGTTTTTCTTTATTTTTATTACATTGTAGTGAATAATAGTGAAGACATCAAAACTATGAAATAACACATATGGAATCATGTAGTAACCAAAAAAGAATATGTTATATTTGAGATTCTTCAAAAAGCCACCCTTTGCTTTGATGACAGCTTTGCACACATATTTGTCATTTTCCAAACAGCTTACACAGTATATACAGTGGGGAAAAAAAGTATTTAGTCAGCCACCAATTGTGCAAGTTCTCCCACTTAAAAAGATGAGAGAGGCCTGTAATTTTCATCATAGGTACACGTCAACTATGACAGACAAATGGAGGGAAAAAAATCCAGAAAATCACATTGTAGGATTTTTAATGAATTTATTTGCAAATTATGGTGGAAAATAAGTATTTGGTCACCTACAAACAAGCAAGATTTCTGGCTCTCACAGACCTGTAACTTCTTCTTTAAGAGGCTCCTCTGTCCTCCACTCGTTACCTGTATTAATGGCACCTGTTTGAACTTGTTATCAGTATAAAATACACCTGTCCACAACCTCAAACAGTCACACTCCAAACTCCACTATGGCCAAGACCAAAGAGCTGTCAAAGGACACCAGAAACAAAATTGTAGACCTGCACCAGGCTGGGAAGACTGAATCTGCAATAGGTAAGCAGCTTGGTTTGAAGAAATCAACTGTGGGAGCAATTATTAGGAAATGGAAGACATACAAGACCACTGATAATCTCCCTCGATCTGGGGCTCCACGCAAGATCTCACCCCGTGGGGTCAAAATGATCACAAGAACGGTGAGCAAAAATCCCAGAACCACACGGGGGACCTAGTGAATGAACTGCAGAGAGCTGGGACCAAAGTAACAAAGCCTACCATCAGTAACACACTACGCCGCCAGGGACTCAAATCCTGCAGTGCTAGACGTGTCCCCCTGCTTAAGCCAGTACATGTCCAGGCCCGTCTGAAGTTTGCTAGAGTGCATCCAGAAGAGGATTGGGAGAATGTCATATGGTCAGATGAAACCAAAATATAACTTTTTGGTAAAAACTCAACTCGTCGTGTTTGGAGGACAAAGAATGCTGAGTTGCATCCAAAGAACACCATACCTACTGTGAAGCATGGGAGTGAAAACATCATACTTTGGGGCTGTTTTTCTGCAAAGGGACCAGGACGACTGATCCGTGTAAAGGAAAGAATGAATGGGGTCATGTATCGTGAGATTTTGAGTGAAAACCTCCTTCCATCAGCAAGGGCATTGAAGATGAAACGTGGCTGGGTCTTTCAGCATGACAATGATCCCAAACACACCGCCCGGGCAACGAAGGATTGGCTTCATAAGAAGCATTTCAAGGTCCTGGAGTCTCCAGATCTCAACCCCATAGAAAATCTTTGGAGGGAGTTGAAAGTCCGTGTTGCCCAGCGACAGCCCCAAAACATCACTGCTCTAGAGGAGATCTGCATGGAGGAATGGGCCAAAATACCAGCAACAGTGTGTGAAAACCTTGTGAAGACTTACAGAAAACGTTTGACCTGTGTCATTGCCAACAAAGGGTATATAACAAAGTATTGAGAAACTTTTGTTATTGACCAAATACTTATTTTCCACCATAATTTGCAAATAAATTCATTAAAAATCCTACAATGTGATTTTCTGGATTTTTTTTCCACATTTTGTCTGTCATAGTTGACGTGTACCTATGATGAAAATTACAGGCCTCTCTCATCTTTTTAAGTGGGAGAACTTGCACAATTGGTGGCTGACTAAATACTTTTTTTCCCCACTGTACATATGAAATGAGTAATGCAAGATATGTCAACATTATTAAAGTGACTAGTGTTCCATTTCTTTAAGTGGCCAGTGATTTCTAGTCAATGTCTATAGGCAGCAGCCTCTAATGTGCTAGTGATGCCTATTTAACAGTCTGATGGCCTTGAGATAGAAGCTGTTTTTCAGTCTCTCGGTCCCAGCTTTGATGCACCTGTACTGACCTCACCTTCTGGATGATAGCGGGGTGAACAGGCAGTGGCTCGGATGGTTGATGTCCTTGATGATCTTTTTGGCCTTTCTGTGACATCGGGTGCTTTAGGTGTCCTGGAGGGTGGGTTGTTTGCCCCCAGTAATGTGTTCGGCAGACCACACCACCCTATGGAGAGCTCTGCGGTTGCGGGCGTTGCAGCTGCTCCATGGGCTCCTTTTGAGTTAAAATGCTTACTCAAAAGAACTGATTTCCTAAACATCACAATCTAATTAGCACACACACGCCAGAGGGGATGGCGCCGGAGGGGATAGCTGCCGTTTTAACGGCTCCTGACCAACTGTGCTATTTTGTGTGTTTTTGCCCAGATTACTAACCGCGATTTGGATGAGGACTTCTATTTCAACAAATCGGAGGCAAATGACATAGTACTCATCCCAAACCAGGCCCAAATCCCCGTCACTCGGAGGAAGCGGAGGCGGCGCTATAGAAGTCAGCGTGCGGGATATCTAACAAGACTGCGACGGCGAGTGGATAAGTCTCCATTACCCTCCGTTCTATTGGCGAATGTGCAATCATTGGAAAATAAACTGGATGAGCTCAGTTTGAGACAATCCTATCAACATGATCTGAAGAACTATAATATCCTATGTTTCACCAAGCTGAACAAGGACATGGAACATATAAATCGAGCTGATTTTTCTATACATCGGCAGGACAGAACAGCTGCATCAGGTAAGTTGAGGGGAGGGGGATGTGTCTCTTTGTCAACAACAGTTGGTGCGCAATCTCTAATATTAAGGAAGTCTCGAGCTCCTGCTCACCTGAGCTAGAATACCTAATGATAAGCTGCAGACTACACTATTACCAAGAGAGTTTTCATCTATATTTTTTGTAGCAATCTTTTTACCACCACACACCGATGTTGGCACTAAGACCGTGCTCAACGAGCTGTATATGGCCATAAGCAAACAAGAAAATGCTCACCCAGATGCGGCGATCCTAGTGGCCGGCGGTTTTACCTCATGTCTCCTGTGCAACTAGAGGCTAAATAAAACTCTAGGTCACCTCTACTCTACACACAGAGATGCATACAAAGTTCTCCCTCGCCCTCTATTTGGTCAATCTGACCATAACTCCATCCTCTTAATTCCTGTTTAAAAGCAAAAACTCAATCAGGAAGTGCCTGTCATGCGCTCAATACGGAAGTGGTCCGATGAAGTGGACGCTTATGTACAGGACTGCTTCGCTAGAACAGATTGGAATATGTTCCCGGATTCATCCGATGGCATTGAGGAGTTACCACATCAGTCACCGGCTTCATTAATAAGTGCATCAACGACATAGTCCCCCACACAGTGACTGTACGTACATAACCTAACCAGAAGCCATGGATTACAGGCAACATCCGCACTGAGCTAAAGGCTAGAGCTACCGATTTCAAGGAGCGGGACACAAATCCGTACGCTTGTAAAAAATCCCGCTACACCCTCTTGACGAACCGTCAAACAGGCAAAGCGTCAACACTGGACTAAGATCGAATCCTACTACACCGGCTCTGATGCTCATCGGATGTGGCAGGGCTTGCAAACTATCACGGATTACAAATGGAAACCCAGCCGCGAGCTGCCCAGTGACGAGGGCCTACCAGACGAGCTGAACCATGCATGAGAGCACCAGCTGTTCCGGACGAATCTGTGATCACGCTCTCCGTAGCCTATGTGAGTAAGACCTTTAAACAGGTTAACATTCACAAGACCGCTGGGCCAGACGGATTACCAGGACACGTACTCAAGGCATGCGCTGACCAGCTAGCAAGTGTCTTCACTGACATTCTCAACCTCTCCCTGACCCAGTCTGTAATACCCACGTTTCAAGCAGACCACCAGTCCCTGTGCCCAAGAACACTAAGGTAACCTGCCTAAATGACTACCGACCCGTAGCACTCATGTCTGTAGCCATGAAGTGCTTTGAAAGGCTAGTCATGGCTCACATCAACACCATTATCCCAGAAACCCTAGACCCACTCCAATTTGCATACCGCCCCAACAGATCCACAGAATCTCTTTTGCACTCCACACTGCCCTTTCCCACCTGGACAAAAGGAACACCTACAGTTGAAGTCGGAGGTTTACATACACCTTAGCCAAATACATTTAAACTCAGTTTTTCACAATTCCTGACATTTAATCTTAGTAAAAAGTCCCTGTCTTAGCTCAGTTAGGAACACCACTTTATTTTAAGAATGTGAAATGTCAGAATAATAGAGAAAATGATTTATTTCAGCTTTTATTTCTTTCATCACATTCCCAGTGGGTCAGAAGTTTACATACACTCAATTAGTATTTGAAAGCATTGCCTTTAAATTGTTTAACTTGGGTCAAACATTTCAGGTAGCCTTCCATAAGCTTCCCACAATAAGTTGGGTGAATTTTGGCCCATTCCTCCTGACAGAGCTGGTCTCCTTGCTCGCACACGCTTTTTCAGTACTGCCCACAGATTTTCTATAGGATTGAGGTCAGGGCTTTGTGATGGACACTCCAATACCTTGACTTTGTTGTCCTTAAGCCATTTTGCCAGAACTTTGGAAGTATGCTCAGGGTAATTGTTCATTTGTGACCAAGCTTTAACTTCCTGACTGTCTTGAGATGTTGCTTCAATATGTCCACATAATTTTCTTTCCTCATGATGCCATCTATTTTGTGAAGTGCACCAGTCCCTCCAGCAGCAAAGCACCCCCACAGCATGATGCTGCCACCCCCTTGCTTCACGGTTGGGATGGTGTTCTTCGTCTTGCAAGCATCCCCCTTTTTCCTCCAAACATAACGATGGTCATTATGGCCAAACAGTTCTATTTTTGTTTCTTCAGACCAGAGGACATTTCTCCAAAAAGTACGATCTTTGTCCCCATGTGCAGTTGCAAACTGTAGTCTGGTTTTTTTATGGCGGTTTTGGAGCAGTGGCTTCTTCCTTGCTGAGCGGCCTTTCAGGTTATGTCGATATAGGACTCGTTTTACTGTGGATATAGATACTTTTGTACCCGTTTCCTCCAGCATCTTCACAAGGTCCTTTGCTGTTGTTCTGGGATTGATTTGCACTTTTCGCACCAAAGTACGTTCATCTCTAGGAGAGAGAACGCGTCTCCTTCCTGAGCAGTATAACGGCTGCCTGGTCCCATGGTGTTTATACTTGCATACTATTGTTTGTACAGATGAACGTGGTACCTTCAGGAAATTGCTCCCAAGGATGAACTAGACTTGTGGAGGTCTACACATCTATTTCTGAGGTCTTGGCTGATTTCTTTTGATTTTCCCATGATGTCAAGCAAAGAGGCACTGAGTTTGAAGGTAGGCCTTGAAATACATCCACAGGTACACCTCCAATTGACTCAAATGATGTCAATTAGCCTATCAGAAGCTTCTAAAGCCATGACATCATTTCCTGGAATTTTCCAAGCTGTTTAAAGGCACAGTCAACTTAGTGTATGTAAACTTCTGACCCACTGGAATTGTGATACAGTGAATTATAAGTGAAATAATCTGTCTGTAAACAATTGTTGGAAAAATTACTTGTGTCATGCACAAAGTAGATGTCCTAACCGACTTGCCAAAACTATAGTTTGTTAACAATACATTTGTGGAGTGGTTGAAAAACAAGTTTTAATGACTCCAACCTAAGTGTATGTAAACTTCCGACTTCAACTGTACGTGACTACAGCTCAGCGTTCAATACCATAGTGCTCTCCAAGCTCATTCCTAAAGCTAAGGACTCTGGGATTAAACACTTCCCTTTGTAATTAAATACTGGACTTTCTGACAGGTGAGGGTAGGCAACAACACATCCGACACACTGACCCTCAACATGGGGGCCCCTCAGGGGTGCGTGCTTTGCCCCCTCGGGTACTCCCTGTTCACCCACGACTGCATGGCTGCACACGACTCCAACACCATCATTAAGTTTGCTGATGACATGACGATGGTAGGCCTGATCACCGACGACGATGAGACAGCCTACAGGTATTATAGTATTCTACAGTATACTACATCATTCTATAGTAAACTGTAGTATTTTTTTGTGGGAACTTAACTTACATTTCTTTCTATAATACGTATAAATGCGACCTTTTCACGTGGGTAGACGCTGGTATTGTGCTGGAGGTTGAGAATGAGGTTGAAAAGTGGTGGTGTTGCCCTTTTAATAATAGCTGATAAAATCTGTTTTCCAGTTGTTAACTGTGTGAGCACCTGTACATTTACCATGACTACTACTACTGCCAATGTGTCTATTGGCAGGTACAATAATGATTTTACATGTTATTCATGGTTTAAATGAAGAAATCTCAGAATAGCTGTAAATAATTAAGTGTGAGAAAGTCAATGTTGGAAACCAAGGGAACAGGGACTGGACAACGATAGATTTCCTGTCAATGGACTGACGTCATTTGGGACAACTTGATTGGCAGGTCCTCGAACCACCTACCTCCCATGTCAGCACTGACAAAAAGAGCTCCTTGCAGCTTTTGTCACGCATCAATGAAAGCAGTAAGTCCAGACTGACGTAACCTTATGAAAATCCAGTGTCACCAAGCACATTTACTCCTGAGTTCTAGGCAAGAGAGCCTGTCCTGAGGTAAACTAGCTAACCGCCCAGATAAGCTCCATAACACTGACTATGCTTTTGTAAAAACCACCGCAGTCAAAACCTGGCTAATTTTGAAGTTGGTTCACTGAGTATGTGCACTTTAAGTCAATTAACAGTTGGCATATTATTAAATGTTATATTTATTTTTTTGTCACATGCACCGGATACTGTAGGTGCAGTGAAATGTGTAGTTTTACAGGGTCAGCCATTGTAGTACGGCGCCCCTGGAGCAAATTAGGGTTAAGTGCCTTGCTCAAGGGCACAGACAGATTTTCACATAGTCGGATTGGGTATTTCAACCAGTAACCTTTCGGTTACTGGCCCAAAGCGCTAACCGCTAGGCTACCTGCCGCCGTGCACCATATGTGGACAAAAAAGGAATAACTTGTGGGGGACTTTTATTTTAACATGAGGTAAGCAGAGAGGAAGTGGGTCTACAACAGACCTACATTTTGAAAGTCTGTTTAATAATATGTTCCTTTAGATATTTTTTCTCAAATTCCTCCGTCATAATGACCAACCTTCCAGCCCACCTGCACAGTAAGTTGAAATGGAATTGCATTTAACTTCTGTCATCCCGCAAACTGTTTTGTGCATTAAAAATGAAAGCAACGCTAGTATATGTAAATACACCCGCGTTGCTAAGAGAATCTATAGTTGGGCATGCCTTTGTAGTTTGTACATACTTATTTAGTCACCATCTGAACAAATAATAAAACAGCTTGGACTGGCCAACCAAGAGGTCAAGCAGGAGCTGGCTCTGGACTTAAGGTAAGGTAGCTGTCTCTTGGATACTTACATTCAACACCTAGGCACATACGCAGATTTCTCACATAGATGCACATCTTAAATCAAGTTACAGACCAGTTAACAAGGCCTAAGACCCCCAGACAACAATATTAGAAGGCTAGTTAATCGGTTTCGTAACACAATGGATAACTCTACTTGTTACCATACAATTACCATGTTATAACCACTATTTTAAGCTGTAATGTAAAGTGCAACCATTATGATTGTAGTTAATAAAATGAAATCCAGTATCAGTGTACAGAAATATATAGAGACAACTTGCTAACAAGTGGACTGACTACCACATAAACCACCATCTCTAAACGTCACCTTTTGTCACTTTTACAGTTTGTTTAGAGATTACAACTTATACAAAACATGTTTTCACCTGTGAATGAAGCATACATATCCAACTTAGTTCTAATAGACAGTAACCATACAAGTATGCACAAAATGGAAACTAAGGCTGTTTCAAACATTAATGTTGTGGAGGAGGCAAAGAGCAATTTTCTTGTGATGATAGGTCTTGCAAGTCTGATCCTGACCTCTAGTTTCTAAAAGTGTCCGTGTGTGTTTCAATTAAAATGAGCGAGAAAGAGCGAGAGTGAAAGGTTTGAAAAGTGTGGTTGTGAGCTGACAGGTACACATTGTTCCTGGAAAGCTGTATCGGAGATGAATCATGCCTGAACACCACTCTAACTATATGCCTCAGTGCTCTTCAGTCATATTTTCACTTTGCCGTGACTGTCTGACTGTGAGAAAAATAACACGTTTACAGTTGTTCCGTTAGCTAACTAACTACCCTCTTCTGAGAACACTTGACTCTTCAATACGTTGGCCGCATGAGCGGAACTCATGTGTAAACGTTTGACCTTTCAAAACATTGAAAACACTTGCACAAGTAGTTTTTTTTTTTTATTACCCCAAGTGAGGCACTCTGGAATAGCAAAACTACCAAGGAAATATTCTGAGATGACTAGTCATGCGCCAAGACAGATTGAATACCTTTTGTACTAATGAGTAAAATGCAGATGTTATATATATTTTTTAATGAAATCTGACCCTAATTTCTAAGACACATGATCAACTATGGTGTTTCATTATATTAAAATGGTATTTCGGCACTTTTATTGGCCTTCATAGAACCAAAGCACAACATGGGGAAATGTAACAACACAAGTAAGACACGTAGGGGGACAAAAAAATCACCAAAGCATTATAGATGGCTTTGAAAGAGATCATTGACAGTCCAAGGTCTCTCACTATCCTGCCCATTCGAGCTTTGCAAGTTTGGTTAGCGAGGGCACTTTCCTGGTTGTAATTAGGATAATTTACATTTCTCTCCATTGGGACTTCTGTACTCAACGGCCCTGCTTCATGGGGCTGCACCAAATCTCCCAGGATTTTTATTGTGAAAATGGGAGGGAAGCCTACCTGCTGAGTTTGTCTGGGTACCATTCCACTCCTTGCCACTCCTGTCAAAGTGACTGGACTTTCGGCAATTCATTTTTTTGCCGATTTACGGAGCAGTTGCTGATTGGTAGTTGGAAACAACATTATGTTTTCCATGACAACATTATGGAACAGGGGGTGCACACAAATTTGCTGCAATATAGACCTTTTCAACTGTCAAAACAATAACGTTCTACAGTGAGGGAAGTATTTGATCCCCTGCTGATTTTGTACATTTGCCCACTGACAAAGAAATGATCAGTCTATACTTTTAATGGTAGGTTTATTTGAACAGTGAGAGACAGAATAACAACAAAAAAATCTAGAAAAACGCATGTAAAAAATGTTATAAATTGATTTGCATTTTAATGGAGGGAAATAAGTATTTGACCCCTCTGCAAAACATGACTTAGTACTTGGTGGCAAAACCCTTGTTGGCAATCACAGAGGTCAGACGTTTCTTGTAGTTGGCCACCAGGTTTGCACACATCTCAGGAGGGATTTTGTCCCACTCCTCTTTGCAGATCTTCTCCAAGTCATTAAGGTTTTGAGCCTGACGTTTGGCAACTCGAACCTTCAGCTCCCTCCACAGATTTTCTATGGGATTAAGGTCTGGAGACTGGCTAGGCCACTCCAGGACCTTAATGTGCTTCTTCTTGAGCCACTCCTTTGTTGCCTTGGCCGTGTGTTTTGGGTCATTGTCATGCTGGAATAACCATCCACTACCCATTTTCAATGCCCTGGCTGAGGGAAGGAGGTTCTCACCCAAGATTTGACGGTACATGGCCCCGTCCATCGTCCCTTTGATGCGGTGAAGTTGTCCTGTCCCCTTAGCAGAAAAACACCCACAAAGCATAATGTTTCCACCTCCATGTTTGACGGTGGGGATGGTGTTCTTGGGGTCATAGGCAGCATTCCTTCTCCTCCAAACACGGCGAGTTGAGTTGATGGCAAAGAGCTCGATTTTGGTCTCATCTGACCACAACACTTTCACCCAGTTCTCCTCTGAATCATTCAGATGTTCATTGGCAAACTTCAGACGGGCCAGTATATGTGCTTTCTTGAGCAGGGGGACCTTGCGGGCGCTGCAGGATTTCAGTCCTTCACGGCGTAGTGTGTTACCAATTGTTTTCTTGGTGACTATGGTCCCAGCTGCCTTGAGATCATTGACAAGATCCTCCCGTGTAGTTCTGGGCTGATTCCTCACCGTTCTCATGATCATTGCAACTCCACGAGGTGAGATCTTGCATGGAGCCCCAGGCAGAGGGAGATTGACAGTTCTTTTGTGTTTCTTCCATTTGCGAATAATCGCACCAACTGTTGTCACCTTCTCACCAAGCTGCTTGGCGATGGTCTTGTAGCCCATTCCAGCCTTGTGTGGGTCTACAATCTTGTCCCTGACATCCTTGGAGCTCTTTGGTCTTGGCCGTGGTGGAGAGTTTGGAATCTGATTGATTGATTACTTCTGTGGACAGGTGTCTTTTATACAGGTAACAAACTGAGATTAGGAGCACTCCCTTTAAGAGTGTGCTCCTAATCTCAGCTCGTTACCTTTATAAAAGACACCTGGGAGCCCGAAATATTTCTGATTGAGAGGGGGTCAAATACTTATTTCCCTCATTAAAATGCAAATCAATTTATAACATTTTTGACATGCGTTTTTCTGATTTTTTTTGTTGTTATTCTGTCTCTCAATGTTCAAATAAACCTACCATTAAAATTATTGACTGATCATTTCTTTGTCATTGGGCAAACGTACAAAATCAGCAGGGGATCAAATACTTTTTTCCCTCACTGTATATGCATGTGCAACCTAGCGGTTCCGCAGTAAACATCTGGCGCTGCATGCAGAGCGCCATAAATGCTAGCTTGCACAACTGAAGAAAAGTATAAATGCAACAATTTCAAAGATTTTACTGATTTACAGTTCATAAAGAAATCAGAAAATTGAAATAAATGTATTAGGCCCTAACCTATGGATTTCACATGACTGGGAATACAGATACTAATCTGTTGGTCACAGATACCTTTTAAAAAATGGGCCTCACAATGGTCCTCAGGATCTCGTCACGTTATCTCTGTGCATTCAAATTGCCATCAATAAAATGCAATTGTGTTCATTGTCTGTAGCTTATGCCTGCCCATACCATAACCCCACGACGCCGTACATGTGGTCTGCGGTTGTGAGGCTGGTTGGACGTACTGTCAAATTCTCTAAAATTACTTTGGAGGCAGCTTATGGTAGAGAAATGAACAAATTCTCTGGCAACAGCTCTGTTGGACATTCCTGCAGTCAGCATGCCAACTGCACTCGCCCTCAAAATGTGAGACATATGTGGCATTGTGTTGTGTGACAAAACTGCACATATTAGAGTGACCTTTTATTGTCCCCAGTACAAGGTGTACCTGTGTAATGATCATGCTGTTTAAACAGCTTCTTGATATGCCACACCTGTCAGGTGGATGGATTATTGTGGCAAAGAAGAAATGCTCACTAACAGGAATGTAAACAAATTTGTGTGTATGGACAATTTATGGGATCTTTTATTTCAGCTCATGAAACAATATTTTTGTTCAGTGTAGTTAGTTGGCTAGCTAGCACAAAATGACAAGTTCGTATTTCTTGATCCAAACAAAAAACAGAACAAACGAGTTATATACATACATTGACAAGTTGCTACCAGATCCACTAAACAAAATCATCAGACAACAATTATCTGTTTGCTCTGGTGGTGTTAGCTACATTTGGCTAGCACAGCAAATAACCACAGAGCTAGCGTGATGTGAAGGTAGAGAAAGATCAATTTACCTTGTTAACCAGCTAGATAGATTCATCTCTCACGACAGCCAACAATAGAACTAAACTAAACATAGCTAGCATACGAGTCCAATGTTTGACGGCCACATTGTTCACATCAAAGGTTAGTGGGGTAATTACTGCCGCTAGCTATCAATCTCTCTCTCCCCCTTCACCAATCTGTCTCTAATAGCTCTTCATCTGCTTTCTCCAAAATGCAACTATATTTTACCCAGGTGTATTGCCCACTTAGTTTCAATTAAGAAACATACTGTAGTATTAATTAACCACTAGCTTGTGGCATGTATTACCAACCTCACGTTACGAGAGCTAGCTAGAGGTTTGTTTCCATGTAGTAAAGCTAGACTACAATACAAAAATGCTAGCGCTGACACCTTGTGGTGATAATGTTGAACTGCATATCATTACACCAGGATGATACATAACGTGAAGCAACAAATTGCAACTTAAATTTCAAGCAATATGTATTTTGAAATTAAAATATTCCTTTCTGTGATATTTGATAATCTCTCTCTCCTGTGCATGTCATCCTTAAGGCCTACCTTAATTAGTAGGGCTTGCACTAATCCATTTCATTATGGCATGTGTGGTAACTGTATAAGTCTAATCTTGTATCTTTCAAAATGGTAAGCCTCATTAATTGTCTACTTAAAAAGGAAACCCACACACTGCTCTTGCCAGTATCAGCCTTTTCTTTTCTTTCAAGTTATTAGAAAAGTATTCCCACACACATAAATCCTCTCAGATCTGGGAGTGCTTTTCCTATTTCAAATAGTATCATTTCAAATGGAGATAACATCTGAACAGAATGCAAACAATGTGTGAGGATTTGCTAATCCTGTTTCAGTATAGAAATGACAAGCCACATGTACAAGTGCATTGGACATGCCCACGAGGCCAATACTAATCCCATCATATGTCTGTATTGGGAATGCATGCCATAAATAATCTCACATCCATTGTAAACAATGGAACCAAAAGGGTACAGCACGGATAGTGGAGGCAAGAGAAAAATATCCTGGAGAGTGACCACAGTGAAGGGTCCCTTTTACATGGGCTGCAAAGTAACCATGTAATGTTTGCGTTCCATCCCTGTATGGTTGAACGGGCCAGGACGCAAACCCAAATCAAACCACTTGAGGACAGTGAGCAGAATTCAGCAAATTTGCAGGAGGAGATCCTCCCGCAGCTGAGATGCTTATGGTATTAAAATATAGATACATTCATGATAGACAGAAGACACTACTTCACGTCACAATGGCTACTAGAATTCACCTGCAGCTCACCTCTGCTACAGTCACACCCCTTTCACCTCCTCCTACGCCACCGACAGTATAAATCAGCCGCCGACTGTGTGATCTGAGTCAATGTAGCAGAATGAAATACCCACAAAATGTATTCTGTGGGTGCTAGATTGACTCAGTTCACACAGTCTGCTCTGCTGGCTGCTGAGGTTGATGCGGAGAAAGACAGTGAGTGTAGCAGAGGGGTGAGTGTGTAGCACATGTGAGCTAGTTGACAGGTGAGTGCTAGACTCTTTCTCAATTCATCCTTGATTCCTCTCATCGCCTCCTCAAAACCCATTGGAGAAGGTCAGTGGGGAGGAACCTTGTACCTTCTCCTCCAACACAGTTGTGATACAATACAGGTGAGGAGATAGGATGCAAGTAATCAAGGAAAGACAAAGTGAGACAAAGCCCTAGTAGCCATCGTGTGACGTCACCCGCCCTGAGACCTAAAGTATTGTTATCCTAGCCCAACCAAGATCATGGTTTTGGTAGGATAATGGACGCTCCTTTGTGGGTATGAAGTGCTGTTGTGGACAGGGGTTGAATCCTAGGTCAGCCATACAGAGATTGTTACACCCACACCAATGACCAAGGACACCAGCTTCAGCTGAAAATCTGTGCAATATCAGACAAAACGAGAGCATGACAACAAAATAAAATGGACAAAAAGGGAATGTTCAATAACCAAAAATACACTATACTTAAATCAAAGAATCAACACTTTATTTCATATCATACAAAGAACGCCTACAGTTGAAGTTGGAAGTTTACATACACCTTAGCCAAATACATTTAAACTCAGTTTTTCACAATTCCTGACATTTAATCCTAGTAAAAATACCCTGTCATAGGTCAGTTAGGATCACCACTTTATTTTAAGAATGTGAAATGTCAGAATAATTGTAGAGAGAATTACTTATTTCAGCTTGTATTTCTTTCGTCACATTCCCAGTGGGTCAGAAGTTTACATACACTAAGTTGACTGTGCCTTTAAACAGCTTGGAAAATTCCAGAAAATGATGTCATGGCTTTAGAAGCTTCTGATAGGCTAATTGACATCATTTGGGTCAATTGGAGGTGTACCTGTGGATGTATTTCAAGGCCTACCTTCAAACTCAGTGCCTCTTTGCTTGACATCATAGGAAAATGAAAATAAATCAGCCAAGACCTCAGAAAAAAATTGTAGACCTCCACAAGTCTGGTTCATCCTTGGGAGCAATTTCCAAACGCCTGAAGGTACCACGTTCATCTGTACAAACAATAGTATGCAAGTATAAACACCATGGGACCACGCAGCCGTCATACCGCTCAGGAAGGAGACGCGTTCTGTCTCCTAGAGATGAACGTACTTTGGTGCGAAAAGTGCAAATCAATCCCAGAACAACAGCAAAGGACCTTGTGAAGATGCTGGAGGAAACAGGTACAAAAGTATCTATATCCACAGTAAAACGAGTCCTATATCGACATAACCTGAAAGGCCGCTTTGCAAGGAAGAAGCCACTGCTCCAAAACCGCCATAAAAAAGCCAGACTACGGTTTGCAACTGCACATGGGGACAAATATAGTACTTTTTGGAGAAATGTCCTCTGGTCTGATGAAACAAAAATAGAACTGTTTGGCCATAATGACCATCGTTATGTTTGGAGGAAAAAGGGGGTGCTTGCAAGCCAAAGGACACCATCCCAACCGTGAAGCACGGGGTTGGCAGCATCATGCTGTGGGGGTGCTTTGCTGCTGGAGGGACTGGTGCACTTCACAAAATAGATGGCATCATGAGGAAGGAAAATGATGTGGATATATTGAAGCAACATCTCAAGACATCAGTCAGGAAGTTAAAGCTTGCTCGCAAATGGGTTTTCCAAATGGACAATGACCCCAAGCATACTTCCAAAGTTGTGGCAAAATGGCTTAAGGACAACAAAGTCAAGGTACCGCCCCCCATTCATCCTGTGAATGGCACACATACAGAATCCATGTCTCAATTGTCTCAAGGCTTAAAAATCCTTCTTTAACCTGTCTCCTCCCCTTCATCTACACTGATTGAAGTGGATTTAACAAGTGAAACCAATAAGGGTCATAGCTTTAACCTGGATTCACCTGGTCAGTCTATGTAATGGAAAGAGCAGGTGTTCTTAATGTTTTATATACTGTATTGACTATGGGGGGGGGGGGGATAATGTTTCCAACCTGATACTTACAGTACATTACCCAAATTGCAATGCAATTTTGATTGACTACAGGAGGAAGAAGAGGTGTGTGTTTCAATTCTACTGCACAAATTCACATTTGATTGTCTAGCTAGTCTATGGGGAGCTGTTCAAAACGGCCTCTTTGGCAGGAGATGCATCTTTCGTCCTGTCAACAGTGAGCGTCTGAGGAAGGCTGCAGAGGTTGTGTTCCCGGTCTCACCACACATAGATAGGCACACACCTCCTTCCTGTTGACAGGCTCTTTCCACACAACTCAACTCTGTCCCCCACAGTTACTCAAATGTCACCATGCATACTCGGCGTCAGAGAGGGAAGATGCTAATTAAGCCGATGACGCCATTTTGTCTTGACGAAATGAGTCATGTTCCAGAGCTGTCTGTATAACGGTTTTCCACAACACAAAATGGTGTGCATTTAGCTCTATCAGGAGTGTCTAACTAATTTTGCCCCGGGGGCCGCATTCAGTCTTCAACGAGTTCCAGAGGGCCGCACTGAACATTTCCTTGACGTCAATTTGCAAAATAGAGTGCTCTCTGACTGTCTTGTGATTACTAGCGAGCTGGACAGTCAAGAAACTGTATGAATATACAGTTCCTTCAGAAAGTATTTATACTCCTTGACTTATTCCACATTTTGTTGCTACAGCCTGAATTAAAAATGGATTACATCGATTTTTTACACAATATTTTCAAGCAGATTTAAGTCAAAACTGTAACTCGGCCAGTCAGGAACATTCAATGTATTCTTGATAAGGAACTCCAGTCTAGATTTGGCCTTGTGTTTTAGGTTATTGTCCTGCTGAAAGGTGAATTCATCTCCCAGTGTCTGGTGGAAAGCAGACCAGGTTTTCCTCTAGGATTTTGCCTGTGCTTAGCCCCATTCTGTTTATTTTTTATCCAGAAAATCTCCCCAATCCTTAACGATTGCACGCATACCCATAACATGATGCAGCCACCACTATGCTTGAAAATATTGAGAGTGGTACTTAGTAATGTGTTGTACTGTATTTGCCCCAATAATAACACATTTTATATTCAGGACAAAAAAGTTAATTGCTTTGCCAATTTTTTTGCAGTATTACTTTAGTGCCCTGTTGCAAACAGGATGCATGTTTTGGAATATTCTTATTCTGTACAGGCTTCCTTCTTTTCACTCTGTCAATTAGGTTAGTGTTGTGGAGTAACTACAATGTTGATCGATTTCAGGTGTCCCTCAGTCTTCTCCTCTTGGCCTTTCGGCACAGGGTAATATGGCGCCTCCTCGCCAACAAAGCCAAAGCTTCACTTCTCCTCTTGGCCTTTCGGCCCAAATTTCCCCACAGGATAAAGCCAACCCTCTCTGCGCACTTGGCACCGAACACCTTGACAAAATCGTCAAAAATGCCCACACTTTTGATCCCGTTCCAGGGAGGCCAAACGGCACTGAGACGTTCTTAGCGGACATAGAGAATGCCTTGGATGGCTACCCGAACACTACGGGTGCTGACAGGCTTTACCTGTTGAAGCGAATGTCGAATAGACACGTGACAAGGTTAATCTGTCTACAACAGCAACACATGCAGAACGACTACAAGAAACTTGCCACGGCTTTGAAAATAGAATTCAGTGGTTTGGCGACACGCAAACACGACAGCTTGCTGGCTAACACTGTCAAACAAGCTCGGAATGAACACCCACAAGCATATTATCATATGCTTAGTTCAGATTACTTTGGCCTACTCGCTGAAACCGGAATGGAAGAGCTATTGCCATTCAAACAAATGTTTCTGTTGAACATGTATCCCCGCTTCATTAACTACTTGTGCCCTACAGCCCACGTTGGTTTGCCAATCTCAGAACTCCAAAAACTTGCGAGCACAGCTTTTGAGGCATCAAAAGTGAGCCGCGCTTAGAGCCTTGACATCGCAGTTTTGAAAATTGAACAGGAGCACTCACTTCAGTTAGAGGGTGCGTTAACAGAGATAGGAGCGTTGAATGATGACGAACAACAAAGGTATCTACCACGAAACCAACCACCGCAGTCAAAATAGCTATAAAGTACGTCGCCAGTGAAACGACTACCGCTACAATCAACCTGATAGCTACGTTCCTGCACCCAACCCACAGAAAGTGTCAAGGAACAAGGGTAACAAAGGCTTCTATGATGATCAAAACGTAGACTGATGCTCTATAGAAGTTCTGCTACGAGAAGTACTAAAGCGAGAAAAATTTGAGAAAGGGGAAAAAGATAAGTCACTATGACTAGACGTGGAATTGCCAGACAACAGGTCCGTCTGAATTACCACCCTTAGCGAGGACGTAAACAATCAAATTACTCCCGCTCTCAATCGAGACCCTATCCAGCGGGCCGCTTTTTCAGGAAACAAGCCCACAGGCTTTGACTATAGACTCAGATACAAATGTTGCGAAGCAAAAGGTCAAAAACATTGCAATTGCCAATTCCACTCAAACCCCGATAAGTCGATCTGTCTTCACCATGAACACAAATGACACATCACATTGTTGCGAACCTCCACTCCACTTTGTGGGGAATATGACCACAAAACGCAACTCAATGTTGCCATACCTGGAAACAGGCCTGGAGGGCTGCTTAACCTGTGATGCTCTAATTGATTCAGGCTCGACAATATTTCTCATCTCTCAAACATTGTTCAATGATCTCAAAAGGGCTTTGAACCCAGCTAAACGTTGGTTAAAAACGCAACGATGCGACACTAAACTTTGAGGTTTCACTCAGACTACCTCGCCTCTCACATTGAGACTCATGCTGAAACTACACTTCCAAGATGTATCGCTCGTTCACCCCATGCATGTTACCAGCTTCGAAACTGAACACCTGCTACTTGGAGCAGACTTAATGGATCGGAAAACCAACCAAGTATTGACCCTATCCCCTCCTCTCTTCTCCAGACCATTTCCGGAGACCTTCTCCCTTACCTCACCTCGCTCATCAACTCATCCTTGACCGCTGGCTATGTCCCTTCCGTCTTCAAGAGAGCGAGAGTTGCACCCCTACTCAAAAAACCTACACTCGATCCCTACAATGTCAACAACTACAGACCAGTATCCCTTCTTTCTTTTCTCTCCAAAACTCTTGAGCGTGCCATCTCTAGCCAACTCTCCTGCTATCTCTCTCAGAATTACCTTCTTGATCCAAACCAGTCAGGTTTCAAGACTGGTCATTCAACTAAGACTGCTCTTCTCTGTGTCATGGAGGCTCTCCGCACTGCTAAACCTAACTCTCTCTCCTCACCACGTGCTCTCACCACTGGTGTACCCCAGGGCTCAGTTCTAGGCCCTCTCCTATTCTCTCTATACACCAAGTCACTTGGCTCTGTCATATCCTCACATGGTCTCTCCTATCATTGCTACGCAGACGACACACAATTAATTTTCTCCTTTCCCCCTTCTGATAACCAGGTGGCGAATCGCATCTCTGCATATCTGGCAGACATATGTCGGATCACCACCTCGAGCTGAACCTCTGCAAGACGGAGCTGCTCTTCCTCCCGGGGAAGGACTGCCCGCTCCATGATCTCGCAATCACGGTTGACAACTCCATTGTGTCCTCCTCCCAGTGCAAAGAACCTTGGCATGACCCTGGACAACACCCTGTCGTTCTCCGCTAACATCAAAGCGGTGACCCGATCCTGCAGGTTCATGCTCTACAACATTCACAGAGTACGACTCTACCTTACACAGAAAGCGGCACAGGTCCTAATCCAGGCACTTGTCATCTCCCGTCTGGATTACTGCAACTCGCTGTTGGCTGGGCTCCCTGCCTGTGCCATTAAACCCCTACAACTTATCCAGAACGCTGCAGCCCGTCTGGTGTTCAACCTTCCCAAGTTCTCTCATGTCACCCCGCTCCTCCACACACTCCACTGTCTTCCAGTTGAAGCTCGCATCTACTACAAAACTATGGTGCTTTCCTACGGAGCTGTGAGGGGAACGGCACCTCCTTACCTTCAGGCTCTGATCAGACCCTACACCCAAACGAGGGCACTACGTTCATCCACCTCTGGCCTGCTAGCCCCCCTACCTCTACGGAAGCACAGTTCCTGCTCAGCCAAGTCAAAGCTATTCGCTGCTCTGGCACCCCAATGGTGGAACAAGCTCCCCCACGACGCCAGGACAGCGGAGTCACTGACCACCTTCCGGAGACACTTGAAACCCTACCTCTTTAAGGAATACCTGGAATAGTATAACAGTAATCCTTCTACCCCCCTCCCCCCATAAAAAAAGGGTGGTTGTCCCACTGGCTATCCTAAGTTGAATGCACCAATTTGTAAGTTGCTCTGGATAAGAGCGTCTGCTAAATGACTTAAATGTAATGTAAATGTCACAGGTAACCATGCCGTCTCCACTGACCCCACAGTCTTTTCCTAACGCTGGCTGCAACACAGTCATCCACAAGGAGTATCTGTCGAAAGTACCCCTTGGGAAAAAGACGTTTCGACACCTCTTGGTGCAGAATCTGACCCAAGGAGATATTACGATATCTCGTCACATTCAATCAGCAAACCTGATTGACTATTCCTTTCATGATTTCGAGCCTGCAGTCTCTGTGAGTGAGCAACTTCCCTCCTCCTTGGAGTCATGCGATACTGTAGCTGAGATTAACTTCTCGTCCTTCGGACACTTCCGCAAGCACTGCGGCCGTCTCAGAAATAAAAGCATCGACGTGCAGAGTGTACTCTGCTTCCGAAGATATATTTTCCACTTTGAGGGGGACTGAAACCCCTTACAATTAAACTAACGGCGTCAGTCCCGCTACTGACCCGATGACTCCCACTGGTGAAACGCTGTGTGATATCGCAGAAAGACTACGTGCAACACTGTACGAGGCTGCCCGATCAGGAAACAAATCTAGTTGTAAACTTCCCCAGGAGAACAGAGAGGAGCGGACAAGCCCCTCGACGGGGGATAACCTTAGAGCACATCTGAGATATCACTGAGGTGTACCAAAAGAAGTCCAGTGGACTTTCCACCTCCAAAAACAAAATGGTAACAATAATCATTCCTTGCCATGTGTAGTCTCAACTACAATGCAACTAGTAAAATACTCTAATCATGTGTTCCGGTAGGATAACATTTTTGAATAAATCGGTAGGTTAGCTGGTCCCCTTGAGTACCAGTACCAATGCCAGCAACAGTCAGTTGCCACACTCCGTAAGAAGGTTAGAGACATAACAAGTCGAATTGCCCTTGATAACAGCGACAGAGGAGGTAGTCACTCAGATTGCAACACGTGGACATGAATCTCCCAAAACACTCTTCTGATGGTTAACACACATGCCACTAATAAATAGAACCCTCCATTCAGGAGTAAAGTTGTTAGAAGTCATGAACCATGATCACACCGCGTACGACTGGTTCAGTGCTTATAAAGTACTTCCGTCGTGAGGTTAGCTCCTCCGTGGATAACATAGCTAGGAAATAGACTCCTTCATACCCATCACCACTACGATGGTGTAATACACATCGACTTGTAGTAAAACCACTACAGGCCCCCTTGGCATATGGCTTGAGGTCGGCACCAATTCTTACTGACTCACTGTCATTGACTTGGAAATTATCTGATGACGTCAGACTCATTCTGAACAGGTTGCAGCCTACCAGGATACTTGGTTTTCTTTCCCTTGGCATGTGCGCTGGTGTCAGCATAAACGCACATGTACAACGGAACATTTAAATGAGGATTTATGCTAGGATCACTTAAGGGTCCGAGCAAAATACCAGCCTTGGTAAAGTTGAACATTTACCCTGAAGCCATTTGACTCTACAGCTACCTTAAATCACCAGTTTCTCCCCAGAGGTCCATAGGTCATCCCTGTAGACTGTCCGAAGCTAGTGCCTTACAGCTGTAGACTTATCATGTAGTTATCAACTTAGGATAGTGCCTAAGCAACACACCGCTAAGTAGGAACACCCTAGATATGACAGACACAATGCCATGATAGAGTAATTTAGCCAAGACCGTGGACGTATATAGAATATAGTCCAATTAGATGATTAAGGTGTGGTAACTATATTTTGTATATCTTTTGTTTGTGTTTTTGTTCATTTTTCCTTTCATTTTCTTTGACTTAGGAAGTGATAGTGCCACAAACAAGTTCCCCAGACGACCACCAGTTAGTGTCACAACGCCGCTCGTTTGAGGAAGAAATGTAATTATGTATTTTGTGAGTGTTGTGCTTGTTAACATCTGCCTAAGTTACTGCCTAGATCTACCAGCCTGGACAACCGGACGACGGGTCCGGAACGGTGATCCCCAATCAGGACATCCCCTGGCCATTCCTACCAGGGTAAACCACCAAAGGGGGACCGCAACGACGATCCACAACCAGGACATCCTGTGGTCATTTTTATGGTGGGTTGCATCTTGCAGAATCCTTCCAAGGTTGAACCCACCAGAAGGGGACTGTCATGACTCTCCTGGGTGAGGATCAAAGTCCTCAGATCAGCTTGGCAAATGGCTGACAACAACCAGACCCTCTTACCCACAGAAGAGAGGAGGGGGGGAGGAGGCTGTGCTCATCTTGATACCTTAACACTCTGCCATAAATTAGAGAGGAGGATAATCTGTGGCCCTCTAGTATGGTGAAAGGAATGTGCTTTGTCTCCAGAAGATTTTGCCGCCAAAACGTTTACGTCCAAAAAGTAAACACTGGAACAATATTCCTAACATCCGAATGTTTGGAATGGTCAGTGGGGATCTAAAGACTAATCATGTCATATTGTTTATTATTTTGTGATGCCATTAAAAATATAATATCGCAAATACTGTAATTTTGAAGTTTACATCCAATAT
Organism: Coregonus clupeaformis; assembly: GCF_020615455.1. Classification (NCBI taxonomy): domain Eukaryota; kingdom Metazoa; phylum Chordata; class Actinopteri; order Salmoniformes; family Salmonidae; genus Coregonus; species Coregonus clupeaformis. Next base: position 222,967 of record NW_025533522.1, on the reverse strand, counting down.
GTTGTGTATATAATATGGAGAATTACGAGAGTATTTTTGTTAAGATAGGAATGTGATTTTAGTTTTCGAACGAGATCATAGGTTTTCATATAAGCTATGCACGGTGACTAGACACGCCCGAGTGAGCTCAGAGACCGTGTCAGCAAGTAGGAGTGCCCCTTTTACCAGAGTGCATAAAAAGCCTTGGTAACAAAATGTACATTAGACGAGAAAGCGTGGAGCTGCGGCTACACAGCTGAAAATGATTAGAACTTTGAATCTCAACGCGAGGTGAAGAAGATAAACTCACTAGACCAGAACATTGCCAGTCTGCAGCTATGCGTGTAAAGTGATCTAGAACTTTGACTAAAGACACGAGGTGAGAAGGAGAAAATCCCATCTCAGACAATCATTAGAATGCATCGGAGTATCTGTTCTATTTGAACACTCCACTCCAAGCCAGGACAACTAAGAAGGACATTGTGACCTCTGGTGGACAAGCAGAGCCTTACACCAAAACGGTACACTAAAACCTACCCCTTCCCATAGAAGGATTGATTAGTTTCAACGGCGAGACGACGAACAAAGACATAACAAAGACATCTACACGTACAGTTGAGGTTGGAAGTTTACATACACTTAGGTTGGAGTCATTAAAACTTGTTTTTCAATCACTCCACAAATTTCAAACTATAGTTTTGGCAAGTCGGTTAGGACATCTACTTTGTGCATGACAAGTAATTCTTCCAACAATTGTTTAGACAGATTATTTCACTTATAATTCACTGTATCACAATTCCAGTGGGTCAGAAGTTTACATACACTAAGTTAACTGTGCCTTTAAACAGCTTGGAAAATTCCAGGAAATGATGTCATGGCTTTAGAAGCTTCTGACAAGCTGATTGACATAATTTGAGTCAATTGGAGGTGTCCCTGTGGATGTATTTTAAGGCCTACCTTCAAACTCAGTGCATCTTTGCTTGACATCATGGGAAAATCAAAAGAAATCAGCCAAGACCTCAGAAAGAAAATGGTAGACCTCCACAAGTCTGGTTCATCCTTGGGAGCAATTTCCAAACGCCTGAAGGTACCACGTTCATCTGTACAAACAATAGTACGCAAGTATAAACACCATAGGACCACGCAGCCGTCATACCGCTCAGGAAGGAGACGCGTTCTGTCTCCTAGTGATGAACGTACTTTGGTCCGAAAAGTGCAAAGCAATCCCAGAACAACAGCAAAGGACCTTGTGAAGACGCTGGAGGAAACCGGTACAAAAGTATCTATATCCACAGTAAAACGAGCCCTATATCGACATAACCTGAAAGGCCGCTCAGCAAGGAAGAAGCCACTGCTCCAAAACCGAAATAAAAAAGCCAGACTACAGTTTGCAACTGCACATGGAGACAAAGATCGTACTTTTTGGAGAAATGTCCTCTGGTCTGATGAAACAAAAATTGAACTGTTTGGCCATAATGACCATCGGTATGTTTGGAGGAAAAAGGGGGGCGCTTGCAAGCCAAAGAACACCATCCCAACCGTGAAGCACGGGGGTGGCAGCATCATGCTGTGGGGGTGCTTTGCTGCAGGAGGGACTGGTGCACTTCACAAAATAGATGGCATCATGAGGAATGAAAATGATGTGGATATATTGAAGCAAAATCTCAAGACATCAGTCAGGAAGTTAAAGCTTGCTCGCAAATGGGTCTTCCAAATGGACAATGACCCCAAGCATACTTCCAAAGTTCTGGCAAAACGGCTTAAGGACAACAAAGTCAAGGTTTTGGAGTGCCCATCACAAAGCCCTGACCTCAATCCTATAGAAAATGTGTGGGCAGAACTGAAAAAGCGTGTTCGAGCAATGAGGCCTAAAAACCTGATTCAGTTACACCAGCTCTGTCAGGAGGAATGGGCCAAAATTCACCCAACTTATTGTGGGAAGCTTGTGGAAGGCTACCCGAAACGTTTGACCCAAGTTAAACAATTTAAAGGCAATGCTACCAAATACTAATTGAGTGTATGTAAACTTCTGACCCACTCGGAATGTGATGAAAGAAATAAAAGCTTAAATAAATAATTTTCTCTACTATTATTCTGACATTTCACATTCTTAAAATAAAGTGGTGATCCTAACTGACCTAAGACAGGACATTTGTACTAGGATTAAATGTCAGGAATTGTGAAAAACTGAGTTTAAATGTATTTGGCTAAGGTGTATGTAAACTTCCGACTTCAACTGTAAATGCATTCATGACTTCTTACCCAAACGGGCGGTAGTTCGTTATGATTACTTTGAGGGTAGCTTCCAAATGTATCAACGATAAGTTTGACTCTCTCTTTGTCTCTCCCTCCCTCTTTTGATAACCAAGCAGTCATGCTGTTCTTAGTCCGCTAGTGACTTTTTCTCATGTATTAAGTATGTATGTATTCTGTGTTTTTATTTAGTTAGCTAGTAAATAAATAAGACGATTTCTGTAGTGCTGAATGATAAGTAAAGCTGGGGTTCTTGCGGATCCAAGAATTCTGCAACCATTCAGAATGACGACTGATAAGAGGTAATGATTGATATGTTGACTGTTTTATACATATTGATAGGTAAAGACCTTTTAGAGTTTAATTCGGGAGATGGTAACTCTATAAACAACTTCTTCCGTGGTGCCCCAAATCCTAATGAGTTAATTGTTACATTATTAATTTAAATCGAGTAACAATTAAACATAGTTGATTCGATAAATAACAGTCATCATATTAATGAAAGTCACGTCACGACAGCACTGTAGGGCCATTATAATTTCTACACAGTTTCGATTTGGTTTTAGTCATTTTAAAGTATATTGCGTTAGTCCCCCCCCCCTAACAACTCACAGGCCGTATGTTTGACACCCCTGCTCTATAGCTTTTTAAGTAGTTTATGTTAAACTTGAATCAAAATAACTGAATTCATCTTGATTTAGCTCAATGATTCCCATCTTATCTATCCATGGTGAATGCCTAGTCAGCCTTACCTCTTGAATACAAGTCTGAGGACACATAAATCGAAAAGTCATTAAAAATGTTTTAATAAAGATCAGAAAACATACACTTAAAAGAATCAGATGAATCAACTTTCACTTTTGCATTTGTTACACATCTGGCCACGACAGACGCTGTCAATTTAAAACATTAGGTCTAAAAGCCTGTGTAACCAACTGTGTTATTTATTGAACCTCTGAAAGTGCAATGACATAGTTGGCCATTCACAAGGCCTGGCAAAATTAGCAGAAGAACAGTGTTTAGTTTGGCAACACTAAAGGCCAGTTTCCCAGCCCCAGTGGTCTCTCAATGGAGAAACGTCATTGAGAGTGTTTTTTAATCCAGGAATATGTTTAATCTAGGTCTGGCCTCTTTAACAGGGTCCTTACATGTTACATAGTCTATTCCACTGCATTACACTAACTAGCACAGTGTAATGAAAATGTGGATACAGCTCTAGTGAACCAAGCGACGCCAGGGTGCTCCAAATGAAGCACGGTGACTAACTTGCTAATTCCTTGAACTCCCTCACATTAAATACCTTGCAATGTAACTGTTCGAAAAGCTCACCACAACGTAGTCTAAAGTCTTTCGTAATTTTTCTTTCTGGCATTGCGAGCAGCAAAGCATTACAATATTATTGGTTAGCAGAATCGAGTTAGCCTTTAGCAGCTAGCTAACTGAGTTAGCCTTTAGTGGCTAGCTAACTGAGTTAGCCTTTAGCGGCTAGCTAACTTGCGCTCTTCTCCGAGGTCTCCATGCGCGATTCCTTCAGCGGTCTGCTGCGGGGCGAGGTGGCGGCGTCTCCATCTCCCTTCTCCTGGTCGGGGGTGGATAGGTGCTCCAGCTCGTAGCGACCGTTCAGGTCCCCCGGCCGGACATGGTTGGAGGTCTTCTTGTGCTCCCGGATCTGGGCCAGCTGGTGGCCGGCATAGTCGGGCTTTGCGGTGAGGGGCCCCACCGGGACATCCACACCCAGGATGTCGACCACCATGTAGGGCCGCAGCCAGCCCACCAGAGGGGTGCTGCCGGGGGTGTAGTGGGTCTGCCGGTGGTAAAACAGAAGTCCGTCCACCTGAGGACACACAGACTCCACTCAGTTTGGGCTTGTGACAGTTACAGCTGCCTCATCATGCCCCTGGAGAGCTCCCTCTGTCTCACCTCTAACCTCAATGGTGGGCAGCAAGCAGCAAAACAGACTCTAGAGGTTGAGAAAGGAACTAGAGGTTCTATTGGGAGCTATAAGTTGAGAGATGGAGCATTGGACCGGGAAACCCAGACTAGCAATGTGTGTTCATTCTATGAAGTACACTTCATGCTTTCCCAAGAGTGTCAAGAGGCAAACAGAAGAGATTCACTCTACTGAAGAATCACAGACTGTTCTGCCCCTTTTACAGAGGACAAGTAAAATCACAGATGTACTATAGGAAGTAAATAGCTGCATTTGCAGTAGTATGCAGTTGCAGTTGCTCTTACATTGAAGTTGTACTCAGTTGCAAGTGCTTGCTGTATGGCTTCTGTTGAGCAGGCAGTGCTTTGAAGACTCACAAACTTGAACTATGGAGAAAAAAACAAACAGACAGGCAACCATATTACATTTTACATTTTAGTCATTTAGCAGACGCTCTTATCCAGAGCGACTTACAGTTATTGTCAGACAGCACACAGCACACAGGCCACAGTTAATTGATAATCTAATGACAATATCACCATCTTTCCACAATCTCATGACTACACTTTTTTCATTTTAATACACCAAAATAAACTGCATGTGTTCGCGGTCATGGTCAAATCAAAATAAACATGGAAAAGGAGGTGACATCTTTTGTCTTTTTTGTGCCTCTATTCATCCTCATTTGGACTAAACTGAAAAGGGCTATATACAATATACAGTGGGGAGAACAAGTATTTGATACACTGCCGATTTTGCAGGTTTCCCTACATACAAAGCATGTAGAGGTCTGTAATTTTTATCATAGGTACACTTCAACTGTGAGAGACGGAATCTAAAACAAAAATCCAGAAAATCACATTGTATGATTTTTAAGTAATTAATTAGCATTTTATTGCATGACATAAGTATTTGATCACCTACCAACCAGTAAGAATTCCGGCTCTCACAGACCTGTTAGTTTTTCTTTAAGAAGCCCTCCTGTTCTCCACTCATTACCTGTATTAACTGCACGTGTTTGAACTCGTTACCTGTATAAAAGACACCTGTCCACACACTCAATCAAACAGACTCCAACCTCTCCACAATGGCCAAGACCAGAGAGCTGTGTAAGGAGCTGTGTAAGGACATCAGGGATAAAATTGTAGACCTGCACGAGGCTGGGATGGTCTACAGGACAATAGGCAAGCAGCTTGGTGAGAAGGCAACAACTGTTGGCGCAATTATTAGAAAATGGAAGAAGTTCAAGATGACGGTCAGTCACCCTCGGTCTGGGGCTCTATGCAAGATCTCACCTCGTAGGGCATCAATGATCATGAGGAAGGTGAGGGATCAGCCCAGAACTACACGGCAGGACCTGGTCAATGACCTGAAGAGAGCTGGGACCACAGTCTCAAAGAAAACCATTAGTAACACACTACGCCGTCATGGATAAAAATCCTGCAGCGCACACAAGCTCCCCCTGCTCAAGCCAGTGCATGTCCAGGCCCGTCTGAAGTTTGCCAATGACCATCTGGATGATCCAGAGGAGGAATGGGAGAAGGTAATGTGGTCTGATGAGACAAAAATAGAGCTTTTTGGTCTAAACTCCACTCGCCGTGTTTGGAGGAAGAAGGATGAGTACAACCCCAAGAACACCATCCCAACCGTGAAGCATGGAGGTGGAAACATCATTCTTTGGGGATGCTTTTCTGCAAAGGGGACAGGATGACTGCACCGTATTGAGGGGAGGATGGATGGGGCCATGTATCGCGAGATCTTGGCCAACAACCTCCTTCTCTCAGTAAGATCATTGAAGATGGGTCGTGGCTGGGTCTTCCAGCATGACAACGACCCGAAACACACAGCCAGGGCAACTAAGGAGTGGCTCCGTAAGAAGCATCTCAAGGTCCTGGAGTGGCCTAGCCAGTCTCCGAAACCTAAAGGATCTGGAGAAGGTCTGTATGGAGGAGTGGGCCAAAATCCCTGCTGCAGTGTGTGCAAACCTGGTCAAGACCTACAGGAAACGTATGATCTCTGTAATTGCAAACAAAGGTTTCTGTACCAAATATTAAGTTCTGCTTTTCTGATGTATCAAATACTTAGGTCATGCAATAAAATGCACATGAATTACTTAAAAATCATACAATGTGATTTTCTGGATTTTTGTTTTAGATTCCGTCTCACAGTTGAAGTGTACCTATGATAAAAATTACTCTACATGCTTTGTAAGTAGGAAAACCTGCAAAATCGGCAGTGTATCAAATACTTGTTCTCCCCACTGTATGTATTATTGTGTATCGCTCTTACAGGGTTCCTTTTGGTAATGTCAGCCATGCCATCAGTCTCCTGGACTTTCGACTGGAGCCAGTAGAACCGGAACTCCGTCTGTTGATGGGAAAACAAACACTATCATCAACAAAGCTGCCTTTAAAATCCCCAAATGACAGATGAATTGGTCAACATGGCAAAAACGAGGACATCTGTAGCCCAGACACTAGTACTCCAGTACTGTAATTCCACTGGAACTTCAATGCTCTACTATGGCAATGGAGTTAATGGTAGAGAAAATACAACTTTTAAAAGCAAACATGAACATGTTTTTAATCAATCTGTGTGTGCTTACCGGACAGTCATACACTGGATGGCCCCTCCAACACATGACATCCAGGATGAAGTAGGTCCGCTCCACCTCACTGTAGATACAGTCCAGGATGGTGTAATCTGCACACAGACCGAACATTAGCACTACCATTTATAGTCATATATTTTTGCATGGATGCACAGTTTGCAATGACAGTGGTAGAATAGATGGGCTGTGTCTTTTTTGGGTTCCACTTTGATTCCTAGCCCCTCCTCGCTCCAAACCCTCAGGGTGTTCACAGATCTGAAAGTATTGGATAGGTTAAGTAATAATGGTGGATGCTCTGCTTTGCCTATTGGAAGGCTAATTGGAGCCATTACCATATTGATAAGATTGTACTTTATTAATCCTCAAAGGGGAAATGTGATTGCACCAGCCAATACATACAAAACCTACCCCCACCCAGTCCTGTTAAATCTGTGAACCCTAACGGGGTGGAGGAACTGGAAGCTCCAGATTGAAAATGGGATCAGGCCCACGTACCTTTTCCCATTGCAGAGTTGTGTCTGTTCCCTCCAGGCAACAGAGAAGGGAAGCGGTTCACACAGTAACCACTTTTGGTGTATGCTGCAGTGGACCCCTTCAAAATGGTGGGGAAACAGAGACGCGACAATGAAAAAGTTCTCTCACTTCAGTCAAATCATATATTCAATCAAACATTCGACAACTCCATATAACAAACAGTGTACTCTACATTATGCTGTATTATGATACCCCAGGAAACAGATATGACTGTTCAGATAATGATAAAATAGGTTATGCCAAATCTAGAATCGGGTGAAAGAATAGGCCTAGAAGAGTTCACAGTTTATTTCCGCTGATGGAATGACAGCTAATTTTAACCCAACGGCGGTTATCATCATTGTCATGACCACACAATGACCACATTCATGATCTCCAAAAGTTTGTCTTTTTCACACAGAGACAGCTCTTAAAATTAACATGAAAAGAAATGGCTGTGCTCGAGAGCATCAAAACCGCGATGTATTATGGGTAAATTGTGACTACTGATCTACAAATAATATTGAGTAGTTTTTCTGTAGTTATACATACTGTTTTACCCACTTTATATGTATATACTATATTCTAGTCATGGCTCATCCTTTAGACATTTTTCACACCCCTTCACTTTTTCCACATTTTGTTGTGTTACAAAGTGAGATTAAAATTGATTTAATTGTACTTTTTCAACAACGATCTACAAAATACTCTGTGATATCAAAGTGGAAGAAAAATTCTAACATTTATAAAAAATGTATATTAATAATCTTGATTAGATACATTTTCACCCCCCTGAGAAAATACATGTTAGAAACACCTTTGAAAGTGATTACAACTTTAAGACTCTAAGAGCTTTGCACGCCTAGATTGTACAATATTTGCCCATTATCCATTTAAAAATGATTCAAGCTCTGTCAAGTTGGTTGTTGATCATTGCTAGAAAGCCATTTTTAAGTATTGCCATAGATTCTCTAGCCGATTTAAGTCTAAACTGTAACTAGGCCACTCATGAACATTCAATGTCGTCTTGGTAAACAACTCCAGCGTATATTTGGCCTTGTGTTTTAGGTTATTGTCCTGCTGAAAGGTACATTTGTCTCCTCTAGGATTTTGCCTGTGCTTAGCTCTATTAAGTTTTTTTTTTTACTCCCTAGTCCTTGCTGATGACAAGCATACCCATAACATGATGCAGCCACCACCATGCTTGAAAATATGAAGAGTGATATTCAGTGATTTGTTGTGTCGGATTTGCCCCAAACATAACACGTTGTAATCAGGACAAAAAATACAAATCTTTTCCACATTTCTTTGCAGTATTACTTAAGTGTAGTGCTGAGCAACTAGTGCTTTTTGAGGTAGGTTCGCTTTCTTAATTTTTTTTACATTAAATGCATTATGAATAATGCTGTTACAATGATTTTATACATTTTTATGGAAATTTAAAAGCCAAAAATAGTGAACATTCGATTGACAAAACACTGAAAATATTCCATTGTCTCTGTCAGGTCCACATTGGGTAGACATCGATAGAAAAATAGGAAATTACTATGAAATTGTGTATATTACTTAGCTTATATTTGATGTCTATTATTTTTCATTCTTTAAAGTAATAATCTAATCTCTGCTCAGGCAGTAGCAGTCAGCCAGCCCGGCCATCTAATGTTATGTGCTCCCCATACTGTACTGTCTTTAATCATTCTATTAAGATTGCTCTGCAGCATCTTAGGCAGGCTGTCTGACAAATACATTTGACTAGTTCTTCAAGGTAGATAATGTATACATTCTCTGTCCTTCTCGTCGCTGTGTTGCGTACATTCCTCTCTCATGCGGTCTATGCAGTCTCTGTACATCTAACCCAACGTAGCGAGCGTAAAAGTGTATCCATCCAAAAATCTGTATATAATGACGAGATGCTCATGTCTATGTTCTAACAATGGGAGTCATCCCGAAGCCGGGAAGGCTTAGGTCAAAAGCCTTGTTCCAAAATAAACCCAGAGAAATGCATTCTGCTTATTTTGGACTGATTTTGGCGTGAGAGAAACTTCTCGCCTCTTCCTCTCTGATATGAGCCGGGAAAAACTAGTGCAATGGATTATGGTCATTGTAGTTCATTACCACGTTTCTGCACTGAACTAGGTTGAATATTTGCTTACTGAAAACTACAACTCCCTTCAGCCAAGCGACCCACATAGTTCTTGACATGATTTCTCACATTTCTCTCATGAATGATTTGATTTATTTAAAGAAATGACGCTTTGGGCTTACAAAAAAATGAAATGGTATTCAAGTAATTTAATTCAAGTAATTGAACTGTTCCGGATGACTGTGTGATCACGCTCTCCGTAGCCGATATGAGTAAGACCTTTAAACAGCTCAACATTCACAAGGCCGCAGGGCCAGACGGATTAGCAAAACGTGTACTCCGAGCATGCGCTGACCAACTGGCAAGTGTCTTCACTGACATTTTCAACCTGTCCTGATTGAGTCTGTAATACCAACATGTTTCAAGCAGACCACCAGTCCCTGTGCCCAAGAACACTAAGGTAACCTGCCTAAATGACTACCGACCCGTAGCACTCACGTCTGTAGCCATGAAGTGCTTTGAAAGGCTAGTCATGGCTCACATCAACACCATTATCCCAGAAACCCTAGACCCACTCCAATTTGCATACCGTCCCAACAGATTCACAGATGATGCAATCTCTATTGCACTCCACACTGCTCTTTCCTACCTGGACAAAAGGAACACCTACGTGAGAATGTTATTCATTGACTACAGCTCAGCGTTCAACACCATCGTGCCCTCAAAGCTCATCACTAAGCTAAGGACCCTGGGACTAAACACCTCCCTCTGCAACTGGATCCTGGACTTCCTGACGGGCCGCCCCCAGGTGGTAAGGGTAGGCAACAACAAATCTGCCACGCTGATCCTCAACACGGGGGCCCCTCAGGGGTGCGTGCTCAGTCCCCTCCTGCACTCCCTGTTCACCCAAGTTCCTTGGTGTCCACATCACCAACAAACCATCATGGTCCAAACACACCAAGACTGTCGTGAAGAGGGCACGACAAAGCCTATTCCCCCTTAGGAGACTGAAAAGATTTGGCATGGGTCCCCAGATCCTCAAGAAGTTCTACAGCTGCACCATCGAGAGCATCCTGACTGGTTGCATCACTGCCTGGTATGGCAACTGCTCAGCCTCCGACTGCAAAGCACTACAGAGGGTAGTGCGTACGGCCCAGTACAACACTGGGGCCAAGCTTCCTGCCATCCAGGACCTCTATACCAGGCGGTGTCAGAGAAAGGCCCTAAAAACTGTCAAAGACTCCAGCCACCCTAGTCATAAACTGTTCTCTCTGCTACCGCACAGCAAGCGGTACCGGAGCGCCAAGTCTAGGTCCAAAAGGCTACTTAACAGCTTCTACCCCCAAGCTACAAGACTCCTGAACAGCTAATTGTAAGTAAGCATTTCACTGCAATGTCTGCACCTGTTGTATTCGGCGCATGCGACCAATAAAATGATTTGATTTGATTTAATCAAATGGCTACCCAATTTGCATTGTCACCCCCTCCCTCTTTTATGTTGCTGCTACTCTGTTTATTATCTATGCATAGTCTATGCATGTACATATTACCTCAATTACCTCGACTAACCTGTGCCCCCGCACATTGACTCTGTACCGGTACCCCCTGTATATAGCCTCGCTACTGTTACTTTACTGCTGTTATTTAATTATTTTGTACTTATCTATTTTTTACTTAACACTTATTTTTCTTAAAACTGCATTGTTGGTTTAGGGCTTGTAAGTAAGCATTTCCCTATAAGGTCTACACCTGTTGTATTCGGCGCATGCGACAAATAAAATAGGATTTGATTTGAATTAGTTGTTTAATAACAACAACTAAATGTTGGTTCATCGCTCAGCACTAAAGTGCATTGTTGCAAACAGCATGCATGTTTTGTAATATTTTTAGTCTGTACAGGCTTCCTTCTTTTCACTCTGTCAATTAGGTTAGTATTGTGGAGAAACTACAAGGTTGTTGATCCATCCTTGTTATTCTCTTATCACAACCATTAAACTCTGTTTCAAAATCACCATTTGCCACGTGGTGAAATCCCTGAGCAGTTTCCTTCCTCTCCGGCAAATGAGTTAGGAAGGACGCCTGTATCTTTGTAGTGACTGGGAGTATTGATACGCCATCCAAAGCCTAATTAATAACTTCACCGTGCTCAAAGGGATATTCAGCGTCTCCTTTTTTCTTTATTGAGATATTGAAAAACCTCCCTGGGCTTTGTGGTTGAATCGGTGCTTGAAATTCACTACTCAATTGAGGGACCTGACAGATAATTGTATGTGTGAGGTACAGAGATGGGGTACTCATAAAAAAAGAAAATCATGTTAACACTGTTATTGAACACAGAATGAGTCTATGCAACTTATGTGATTTGTTAAGCACATTTTTACTCCTGAACTTATTTAGGCTTGCATAACAAAGGGGTTGAATACCTATTGACTTTCATTTAAAAAAAAAAAGTTCTACAAACAAAATTCCACTTTGACATTACAGGGTATGTGTGTAGGCCAGTGACACACAATCTCAATTTAAAAAATGTTCAATTCAGGCTGTAACACAACAAAATGTGGAAAGGTCAAGGGGTAAGAAATACTTTCTGAAGGCACTGTAACTACTGCTGTACACACACACACACCTTTCTATTCATATACTGTCCATACTGTCTTTACACACTATTAAATGTATGTATGTATTGTGATGTCACGAGAGGCTGTGTCCTGGAGGGACGTTACATCCCCCTGAGGTGGCTGCAAACCCAGACAGCTATGGCTCCATCTGCTGGTATGGTCGGGAACCCCACCCCTCTATGGCCAATCTTCCCACGCAGCTGAAACAAATGAGGAGCTGATGAGCTGAAGGTTTGGGAAGGGAAGAGAGACAGTCTCCAACCTGGGCTCTCTGGAGGACAAGAGTGCTGCACGTCCACTTCCATAAGGAATATAAGGATTTGGAGATACTTACCTTTGGGAAATACTCACCTTTGGATATATGCACCTGTGGAAATACGTGAGAGACATTTGGAAGGACTTTTTTGCTGGGTTGGCCACTAGCTGCAACGTGGACTACACAATCCCGCTGAAAGCTGTGTAGCCTCTCGTGACGTCACAGATGGTGGAGAATACGGGCACGCTCAAGCGTTAATAGTGCATGTCAGAGGAGGATACCGAAGGTTTGATCACCCAGTTTTCCAAGTTGGCCGTAGGCTCCCCGCCGACTGAAATGGAGGACATATTGAAAGCCCTTGTTGCTGGCCAGCAAGCCCAGATGCAAGCAAACGTGGCTCTCTTGGAGGAGCAAAAGAAAGCCAACCTTCTGAAGGCAGAGGAATTGCAGTTGCAGAGACAGAGGGTGGTCCAAAATACCCGCCCAATAAAGGCAAGTGACTTTATATCTAAGATGGGAGCTACCGATGACATTGAGGCATACCTGCATGCATTTGAGGCCACGGCCACTAGGGAAGCCTGGCCCAAGCAACAGTGGGTTGGTCTGTTAGCCCCCTTTCTAACCGGGGAATCGCTGAATGCTGTCCGGGACCTGGGCCCTGACCAGGTTACTGACTATGATGCCCTGAAGTCTGAGATCCTCAGCAGATATGGACTCACAAAGTTTGGTATGGCCCAGCGCTTTCACAGCTGGACCTTCCAACCAGACCAACCTCCTCGGGCGCAGATGCATGAACTTGTCCGAATCGCAAGGGAAATGGCTGGATCCGCAGAGGAATACAGCAGCGGCGGTGGTGGAGGCCGTTGTGGTGGATCGTTACCTACGCGCCCCTGCCTTATGAGGCAAAACGGTTCATCAGTCAACAGGCCTTGACCACGGCTGATCTGACCGTGGAAGCTGTGGAAAAGTACCAGGCCACAGCGGAGATGCTGAATGCTTCCCGAAAAGACCCCAGGAGGGCGGCCCCCACCACAAATGGGAAGAACCCGTCCAAAGGACCCAAAGGTCTCGAACCCAGCCACGTCAGGACTTATCCCGGCTCCAGGGGGAGCCAGAAACCAGGCGGGTCCAAGAAGAGTACACCAGGAGGGGGAAACTTCGACAGTGTTACCGGTGTGGGGAGATGGGACATATCTCCTGGCAGTGTGGGAAACCAGCCGATGAACCTATGCCCACTGCGGAGTCCTCCAGCTCAGCACCCACACACCGTTTTGCCTCGCTCTTGGGAGTCGTAGATGGCGGCCCAGATCGACCCCCCCACCTGCCCGGTAACTGTGAATCACCATGATGTGGAGGCCTTACTGGATTCTGGTAGCCGGGCCACCCTGGTGCGTAAGGATTTGGTGGGCCCAACGTGTCTGACCCCGGGGAAAGTCCTCCCAGCTTCCTGTGTCCATGGGGACACCAGAGAATACCCCATTACTGAACTTACAATGACCAGCACACGGGGAACCATACACACGACGGCGGGGGTGGTTGATTCCCTCCCCGTCCCTGTCCTAATTGGACGAGACTGCCCAGCCTTTTACCCACTCTGGAGAGAGTCTCAGGAGAGGATAACCCGAGTACCTCGGAAACGGAGAGGCAAGACTCATCCTGGGAAGGCTCCGGTGCAATCCTCCGAGTTACTCACTCCCGCCCGGGCTCTGATAGGGATGGCAGGTGCCCAGACCGACACAGAGACGGAGCTACAGAATCTGGACAAAGAACTGTCTGGTCTGAAGGGGACCGCTGAGAGGTATCGTTTGTTAAAGCAACAGTTAGACATGAAGACAGAAGAGTTAGATATCCTCCAGGCTAAACTCCAACAGAGCTCCTTCCCTAAGCAACAGGAGGAGCTGGAGAGGCTGCGCAGGACCATCGAGGAGTGTGAGGAGACCCTGCGCAGTAGTAAGGAGGTCCAGAAGAAGGCAGAGGAGAAGTACAAGGTGTTGGAGAACAAGCTGAAGAATGCGGAGGCAGAGAGAGAGAAGGAACTGAAAGCTGCTCAACAGAAGCTAAACTCTGCTAAAACCAAGGCTGATGCGTTCAGTAAGAAACTCAAGGAGAGACAACAGGAGGCTGAGTCCCTGGTCCTAGAGTTGGAGGAGTTGAAGAGAGAGCAGTCTGGCAAGCACCACGGCAATGCGGACGCCCTCTCCCGGCGTGATGCCTTCTTCGCTGCCTTTACCCCGACGAGGACGTCGGTCCCGAGGAGGGGGATGTGTGATGTCACGAGAGGCTGTGTCCTGGAGGGACGTTACATCCCCCTGAGGTGGCTGCAAACCCAGACAGCTATGGCTCCATCTGCTGGTATGGTCAGGAACCCCACCCCTCTATGGCCAATCTTCCCACGCAGCTGAAACAAATGAGGAGCTGATGAGCTGAAGGTTTGGGAAGGGAAGAGAGACAGTCTCCAACCTGGGCTCTCTGGAGGACAAGAGTGCTGCACGTCCACTTCCATAAGGAATATAAGGATTTGGAGATACTTACCTTTGGGAAATACTCACCTTTGGATATATGCACCTGTGGAAATACGTGAGAGACATTTGGAAGGACTTTTTGCTGGGTTGGCCACTAGCTGCAACGTGGACTACACAATCCCGCTGAAAGCTGTGTAGCCTCTCGTGACGTCACAGTATGTATGTATGTATGTACACTACCGGTCAAAAGTTTTAGAACACCTACTCATTCAAGGTTTTATTTTTATTTTTTACTATTTTCTACATTGTAGAATAATAGTGAAGACTTCAAAACTATGAAATAACATATATGGAATCATGTAGTAACCAAAAAAGTGTTAAACAATTTGAGGGAACATTGGCTGTAACCCAACAAAATGTGGAATAAGCCAAGTAGTATGAATACTTTCCATCATTGCTAGTAGCTTACAGCAAGCACCATGCCCGATCTGTCTCCCTGCATCTCCTCCCGCGAACTCCTTGCTGACTGGCTGTCCTAGCCAGCAAAGATCATCTATCTATCGGAGTTATTCAGGATATAGTATAGCTTCGCTTTTTCCTCTCTGATCCAGAAATACTTTAAGAAATTAACAGTACTGGTATTTCGGTCTGAGCATAGCTAGCAATTCCAGGCAACCTCTTCCGTCTCACGTTAACAAAACCCTGCCCACAGTGTTTGATTGACAGGTCTAACACACATCGAAAACGCAATAGAGCAATGCAGAAACGAAACAGCAAAATTAAGCATTGCGATTGATTTATCAAATTTGATTGATCATTTTAATCTTGACAGTCTTAAACCACACAGAGTATGGAAAAGCATTATCAATTGCAATTGAGAATACATTTTATTTTTGTCACAATTCATGCTATCACAACAAGGAAATGAAATGACAAACATGAGAAATGATTTGTCATTTAAGCATTTACATTTAGTTTTTCAGTGTTGTACTGGATAGTACCATGGAAATGAAATATTAAACACTATGTTTTTCAAATTGGCAGGCATTATGCATACTCAATCATGAAAATTATAATGCTATATATTACTTTGATGTGGGAAATCCTTCAAGAATGTTGGAAAAGCATTCCAGGTGAAGCTGGTTGAGAGAATGCCAAGAGTGTGCAAAGCTGTCATCAAGGCAAAGGGTGGCTACTTTGAAGAATCTCAAGTATAAAATATATTTTGATTTGTTAAACACTTTTTTGATTACTACATGATTCCATATGTGTTTTTTTCTACAATGTAGAAAATAGTAAAAATAAAGAAAAACCCTGGAATAAGTAGGTCTGTCCAAAGCTTTGACTGGTACTGAATATAGTTCGGACACACCTACTCATTCAAGGGTTTTTCTATTTTTTTCTAGGTTCTACTGCACTGTTGGGAGCTAGAAACACAAGCATTTCGCTGCATCTGCAAATCTGTGTTCGCGACCAACAAACTTTGATTTTATTTATTTACGATGCAAGGTGATTTGTAGATCAGGCAGTCTCGACTTGTCTTTAAAGTTGGCTGAAATGTCGAACGCGCCCATTGACGCATGCTTTTCTTTGACTTTTTAAAGTAAAACAAAGTAACCCTTGACCTTCGAGGTGTACAATGGTGGAAAGATGCTATAGACCACCAAGTGCTAACAGTCAGTATTTGGATAACATGTGTGAAATGCTTGATAATGTATGTGATATCAATAGATATATTTTCTGGGTGATTTAAATATTGACTGGCTTTCATCAGGCTGCCCACTCAAGAGAACGCTTCAAACTGTAACTAGTGCCTGCAACCTGGTTCAGGTTATCAATCAACCTACCAGGGTAGTTATAAACAGCACAGGAATTAAATCATCAACATGTATTGATCACATCTTTACTAATGCTGCAGAAATTTATTTGAAAGCAGTATCCAAATCCATCAGATGTAGTGATCACAATATAGTAGCCATATCTAGGAAAACCAAAGTTCCAAAGGCTGGGCCTAATATAGTGTATAAGAGGTCATACAATACGTTTTGTAGCGATTCCTATGTTGTTGATGTAAAGAATATTTGTTGGTCCGTGGTGTGTAATGAGGAGCAAACAGACGTTGCACTTGACACATTTATGAAATTGCTTATCCCAGTTACTAATAAGCATGCACCCATTAAGAAAAGTACTGTAAAAACTGTTAAATCGCTGTGGATGGATGAGGAATTTTACAATTTTATGGTTGAGAGTGATGAGGCAAAATAAATGGCAAATGGGTCTGGCTGTACAACCGATTGGCAAACATACTACAAATTGAGAAATCATGTGACTAAACTGAATAAAAATAAGAAACTACACTATGAAACAAAGATAAATGACAAAGAATGATAGTAAAAAGCTTTGGAGCACCTTAAATGAAATTTTGGGCAAAAACGCAAAATCCGCTCCATCATTCACAAAACCCACTAATATTTCCAACTACTTGAATGATTTTTTCATTGGCAAGATCAGCAAACTTAGGCATGACATGCCAGCAACTAACGCTGACACTACACATCCAAGTATATCTGACCAAATTATGAAAGACAAGCATTGTAATTTTGTATTCCGTAAAGTAAGTGTGGAAGAGGTGAAAACATTATTGTTGTCTATAAACAATGACAAGCCACCGAGGTCTGACAACTTGGATGGAAAATTACTGAGGATTATAGCGGACGATATTGCCACTCCTGTTGGCCATATCTTCAATTTAAGCCTACTAGAAAGTGTGTGCCCTCAGGCCTGGAGGGAAGCAGAAGTTATTACTCTACCTAAGGATAGCTCAGTTGGTAGAGCATGGCGCTTGCAACGCCAGGGTTGTGGGTTCGATTCCCACGGGGGGCCAGAATGAAAAATGTATGCACTCGCTCTGGATAAGAGCGTCTGCTAAATGACTAAAATGTAAATGTGAAATGATAGTAAAGCCCCCTTTACTGGCTCAAATAGCCGACCAATCAGCCTGTTACCAACCCATTGTAAACTTTTGGGAAAAATTGTGTTTGACCAGATAATAATAATAATAATAATAATATGCCATTTAGCAGACGCTTTTATCCAAAGCGACTTACAGTTATGCGTGCATACATTTTTTTTTTTTTTTTGTGTGTATGCAATGCTGTTTTACAGTAAACAAATGTACAGACTTTCAGCATGCTTACAGGGAAGGACATTCAATAAGCACAGCACTTACACAAATGACTGATGATTGGCTGAGAAAAATTGATGATAAAAAGATTGTGGGGGCTGTTTTGTTAGACTTGCGGCTTTTGACATTATCGATCATAGTCTGCTGCTGGAAAAACGTACATGTTATGGCTTTACACCCCCTGCTATATTGTGGATAAAGAGTTATAGGTCTAACAGAACACAGAGGGTGTTCTTTAATGGAACAAAATCCAGATAGAATCAGGAATTCCCCAGGGCAGCTGTCTAGGCCCCTTACTTTTTTCAATCTTTACTAACGACATGCCACTGGCTTTGAGTAAAGCCAGTGTTTCTATGTATGCGGATGACTCAACACTATACACGTCAGCTACCACAGTGACTGAAGTGACTACAACACTTAACAAAGAGCTGCAGTTAGTTTCAGAATGGTTGGCAAGGAATAAGTTCATCCTAAATATTTAAAAAAATAAAAGCATTGTATTTGGGACAAATCATTCACTAAACCCTAAACCTCAACTAAATATTGTAATGAATAATGTGGTAATTGAGCAAGTTGAGGAGACTAAATGAAATCAAATTGTATTTCTCACATGCGCCGAATACAACAGGTGTAGACTTTACTGTGAAATGCTTACATACAAGTCCTTAACCAACAATGCAGTTCAAGAAAAATAGTTAAGAAAATATTTACTAAATGAATTAAAGTAAAAAATAAAATAAAAAGCAACACAAAATAACAATAACGAGGATATATACAGGGGGTACAGGCTGGGGACCCATGCCAAATCTTTTCAGTCTACTGAGGGGGAAAACGTTTTGTTGTGCCGTCTTCACCACTTGTTTTGGTGTGTTTGGACCATGATAGTTTGTTGGTGATGTGGACACCAAGGAACTTGAAACTCTCAACCCGCTCCACTACAACGCCGTCGATGTGAATGGGGGCGTGTTTGGCCCTCCTTTTCCTGTATTTCACGATCAGCTCCTTTGTCTTGCTCACGTTGAGGGAGAGGTTGTTGTCCTGGCACCATACTGCCAGGTCTCTGACCTCCCTATAGGCTGTCTCATCGTTGTCGGTGATCAGGCCTACCGCTGTTGTGTCGTCAGCAAACTTAATGATGGTGTTGGAGTCGTGGGTGAACAGGGAGTACAGGAGGGGACTAAGCACGCACCCCTGAGGGGCTCCCGTGTTGAGGATCAGTGTGGCAGATGTGTTGTTGCCTAGACTTACCACCTGGGGGCGGCCAGTCAGGAAGTCCAGGATTCAGTTGCAGAGGGAGGTGTTCAGTCCCAGGGTCCTTAGCTTAGTGATGAGCTTTGTGGGCACTATGGTGTTGAACGCTGAGCTGTAGTCAATGAACAGCATTCTCACATAGGTGTTCCTTTTGTCCAGGTGGGAAAGGGCAGTGTGGTGCGTGATTGAGATTGTGTCATCTGTAGATCTATTGGGGCGGTATGCGAATTGGAGTGGGTCTAGGGTTTCCGGGATGATGGTGTTGATGTGAGCTATGACCAGCCTTTCAAAGCACTTCATGGCTACCGACGTGAGTGCTACGGGGCGGTAGTCATTTAAGCAGGTTACCTTCGCTTTCTTGGGCACTGGGATAATGGGGGTCTACTTGAAACATGTAGGTATTACAAACTTGGTCAGGGAGAGGTTGAAAATGTCAGTGAAGACACTTGCCAGTTGGTCCGCGCATGCTCTGAGTACACGTCCTGGTAATCCGTCTTGCCCGCGGCCTTGTGAATGTAGACATGTTTAAAGGTCTTGCTCACATCGGCTACGGAGATCGTGATCACACAATCGTCCAGAACAGCTGGTGCTCTCATGCATGCATCACTGTTGTGTGCCTCGAAGCGAGCATAAAAGGCATTTAGCTCGTCTGGTAGGCTCGCGTCACTGGGCAGCTGGAGGCTGGGTTTCCCTTTGTAGTCCGTAATAGTTTGCAAGCCCTGCCACATCCGACGAGTATCAGAGCCGGTGTAGTAGGATTCAATCTTAGTCCTGTATTGACGCTTTGCCTGTTTGATGGTTCGGCATAGTGGGATTTCTCATAAGAGTCCGGATTAGTGTCCCGCTCCTTGAAAGCTGCAGCTCTAGCCTTTAGCTCGGTGCGGATGTTGCCTGTAATGGCTTCTGGTTGAGATACAGTTGAGGTTGGAATTTTACATACACCTTAGCCAAATACATTTAAACTCAGTTTTTCACAATTCCTGACATTTAATCCTAGTAAAAATTCCCTGTTTTAGGTCAGTTAGGATCACCACTTTATTTTAAGAATGTGAAATGTCAGAATAATAAGAGAGAGAATGATTTATTTCAGCTTTTATTTCTTTCATCACATTCCCAGTGGGTCAGAAGTTTATATACACCAAATTAGTATTTGGTAGCATTGCCTTTAAATTGTTTAACTTGGATCAAACGTTTCGGGTAGCCTTCCACAAGCTTCCCACAATAAGTTGGGTGAAATTTGCTCCATTCTTCCTGACAGAGCTGGTGTAACTGAGTCCGGATTGTAGGCCTCCTTGCTCGCACACGCTTTTTTAGTTCTGCCCACAAATGTTCTATAGGATTGAGGTCAGGGCTTTGTGATGGCCACTCCAATACCTTGACTTTGTTGTCCTTAAGCCATTTTGCCACAACTTTGGAAGTATGCTCAGGGTCATTGTCCATTTGTGACCAAGCTTTAACTTCCTGACTGATGTCTTGAAATGTTTCTTCAATTTAACCACCATTTTCCTTCCTCATGATGCCATCTATTTTGTGAAGTGCACCAGTCCCTCCTGCAGCAAAGCACCCCCACAGCATGATGCTGCCACCCCCGTGCTTCACGGTTGGGATGGTGTTCTTCGTCTTGCAATTTTTCCTCCAAACATAACGATGGTCATTATGGCCAAACAGTTTATTTTTGTTTCATCAGACCAGAGGACATTTCTCCAAAAAGTACGATCTTTGTCCCCATGTGCAGTTGCAAACCGCAGTCTGGCTTTTTTATGGCGGTTTTGGAGCAGTGGCTTCTTCTTTAATGAGCGGCCTTTCAGGTTATGATATAGGACTCATTTTACTGTGGATATAGATACTTTTGTACCCGTTTCCTCCTGCATCTTCACAAGGTCCTTTGCTGTTGTTCTGGGATTGATTTGCACTTTTCGCACCAAAGTACGTTCATCTCTAGGAGACAGAACGCGTCTCCTTCCTGAGCGGTGTGACGGCTGCGTGGTCCCATGGTGTTTATATACTTGCATACTATTGTTTGTACAGATGAACGTGGTACCTTCAGGCATTTGGAAATTGCTCCCAAGGATGAACCAGACTTGTGGAGGTCTATAATGTTTTTTCTGAGGTCTTGGCTGATTTCTTTTGATTTTCCCATGATGTCAAGCAAAGAGGCACTGAGTTTGAAGGTAGGCCTTGAAATACATCCACAGGTACACCTCCAATTCACTCGAATGATGTCAATTAGCCTATCAGAAGCTTCTAAAGCCATGACATCATTTTCTGGAATTTTCCAAGCTGTTTAAAGGCACAGTCAACTTAGTGTATGTAAACCGCTGACCCACTGGAACTGTAATTCAGTGAATTATAAGTGAAATAATCTGTCTGTAAACAATTGTTGGAAAAATTACTTGTGTCATGCACAAAGTAGATGTCCTAACCGACTTGCCAAAACTATAGTTTGTTAACAAGACATTTGTGGAGTGGTTGAAAAACAAGTTTTAATGACTCCAACGTAAGTGTATGTAAACTTCCGACTTCAACTGTATGTACGTACGGTCACTGTTGGGACAACGTCATTGATGCACTTATTGATGAAGCCGGTGACTGAGGTGGTATACTCCTCAATGCCATTGGATGAATCCCGGATCATATTCCAGTCCTGCTTCGAGTAACCCTGGATTGTAAACTGTCATGGTCAAAACATATTGATACAACAGTAGCTAGGATGGGGAGAAGTCCATAATAAAGCGCTGCTCTGCATTCTTAACAGCACTATCAACAAGGCAGGTCCTACAGGCTCTAGTTTTGTCGCACCTGGACTACTGTTCAGTTGTGTGGTCAGGTACCACAAAGAGGGACTTGCAATTGGCTCAGAACAGGGCAGCACGGCTGGCCCTTGGATGTACACAGAGAGCTAACATTAATAATATGCATGTCAATCTCTCCTGGCTCAAAGTGGAGGAGAGATTGACTTCATCACTACTTGTATTTGAGAGAGGTACTTACATGTTGAATGCACCGAGCTGTCTGTTTGAACTACTGGCACACAGCTCAGACACCCATGCATACCCCACAAGACATGCCACCAGAGGTCTCTTCACAGTCCCCAAGTCCAGAACAGAATATGGGAAGCGCACAGTACTACATAGAGCCTTGACTACATGGAACTCTATTCCACATCAAGTAACTCATGCAAACAGTAAAATTAGATTAAAAAAAAAAAAGATTAAAATACACCTTATGGAACAGCTGGGACTGTGAAGCAACACAAACATAGGCACAGACACATGCATACAAACACACAATAACATACTCACTATATGGTATTAGAGTAGTGGCCTAAGGGCACACACTTAATATGTTGTGAAATCTGTTCTGAATGTACTGTAATGTAAAAAAAAAAGCATAACTGTGGGCCTCCCGAGTCGCGCAGCGGTCTAAGGTGCTGCTAGAGGCTTTATCACAACCGGCCGTGATCGGGAGCCCCATAGGGCGGCGCACAATTGGCAAAGCGTCGTCCGGGTTAGGGGAGGGTTTGGCCGAGTGGGCTTTACTTGGCTCATCGCACTCTAGCCACTCCTTGTGGCAGGCTGGGCGCCTGCAGGCTGACCTCGGTCATCAGTTGAACGATGTTTCCTCCGACACATTAGTGCGGCTGGCTTCCGGGTTAAGTGAGTAGGTGTTAAGAAGCGTGGTTTTGCGGGTCATGTTTCGGAGGACGCATGACTCGACCCTCACCTCCCGAGCCCGTTGGGGAGTTGCAGCGATGAGACAAGATCGAAATTGGGGAGAATAAGGGGGAACATTTCAAAAAATATAACAATATTTTGCTGGATCCCAGGAAGAGTAGCTGCTGCCTTGGCAGCCAGCCGCACCAATGTGTGGGGATCCATAATACCATGGCTTGCGAAGGTATTCACCCCACTTGGCATTTTTCTTATTTTGTTGTCTTACAACATGGAATTTTTGGGGGGTTTTGTATCATTTGATTTACACATCATGCCTACCACTTTGAAGATGCACATTTTTTTTGTGTGAAACAAACACAAAATAAGACAAAAAAACTGAACCCCCCCCCCTTTTGCAGCAATTAAAGCTGCAAGTCTCTTGGGGTATGTCTCTATAAGCTTGGCACATCTAGCCACTGGGATGTATGCCCATTCTTCAAGGCAAAACTGCTCCAGCTCCTTCAAGTTGGATGGGTTCCGCAGGTGTACAGCAATCTTTAAGTCATACCACAGATTCTCAATTGGATTGAGGTCTGGGCTTTGACTAGGTCATTCCAAGACATTTAAATGTTTCCCCTTAAAATCACTTGAGTGTTGCTTTAGCAGTATGTTTAGGGTCATTGTCCTGCTGGAAGGTGAACCTCCATCCCAGTCTCAAATCTCTGGAAAACTGAAAACAGGTTTCCCCTCAAGAATTTCCCTGTATTTAGCCCCATATATCATACCTTCAATTCTGACCAGTTTCCCAGTCCCTGCCGATGAAAACCATCCCCACAGCATGATGCTGCCACCACCATGCTTCACTGTGGGGATGGTGTTCTCGGGGTGATGAGAGGTGTTGGATTTGCGCCAGACATAGCGCTTTCCTTGATGGCCAAAAATATAAATTTTAGTCTCATCTGACCAGAGTACCTTCTTCCATATGTTTGGGGAGTCTCCCACATGCCTTTTGGCGAACACCAAACGTGCTTGCTTATTTTTTTCTTTAAGCAATGGCTTTTTTCTGACCACTCTTCCGTAAAGCCCAGCTCTGTGGAGTTTACGGCTTAAAGTGGTCCTATGGACAGATACTACAATCTCCGCTGTGGAGCTTTGCAGCTTCTTCAGGGTTATCTTTGGTCTCTTTGTTGCCTCTCTGATTAATGCCCTCCTTGCCTGGTCCATGAGTTTTGGTGGGCGGCCTTCTGTTGGCAGGTTTGTTGTGGTGCCATATTCTTTCAAATTTTTAATAATGGATTTTAAATGGTGCTCCGTGGGATGTTCAACGTTTCAGATATTTTTTTATAACCAAACCCTGATCTGTACTTTTCCACAACTTTGTCCCTGACCTGTTTGGAGAGCTCCTTGGTCTTCATGGTGCCACTTGTTTGGTGGTGCCCCTTGCTTAGTGGTGTTGCAGACTCTGGGGCCTTTCAGAACAGGTGTATATTTACTGAGATCATATGAAACTTAGATTGCACACAGGTGGACTTTATTTAACTAATTATGTGACTTCTGAAGGTAATTGGTTGCACCGGATCTTATTTAGGGTTTCATAGCAAAGGGGGTGAATACATACAGTGAGGGAATAAAGTATTTGATCCCCTGCTGATTTTGTAAGTTTGCCCACTGACATAGACATGATCAGTCTGTAATTGTAATGGTAGGTTTATTGGTGAGAGACAGAATAACAACAAAAAAATCCAGAAAAACGCATGTCAAAAATGTTATAAATTGATTTGCATTTTAATAAGGGAAATAAGTATTTGACCCCTCTGCAAAACATGACTTAGTACTTGGTGGCAAAACCCTTGCTGGCAATCACAGAGGTCAGACGTTTCTTGTAGTTGGCCACCAGGTTTGCACACAACTCAGGAGGGATTTTGTCCCACTCCTCTTTGCAGATCTTCTCCAAGTCATTAAGGTTTCAAGGCTGACGTTTGGCAACTCGAACCTTCAGCTCCCTCCACAGATTTTCTATGGGATTAAGGTCTGGAGACTGACTCCAGGACCTTAATGTGCTTCTTCTTGAGCCACTCCTTTGTTGCCTTGGCCGTGTCTTTTGGGTCATTGTCATGCTGGAATACCCATCCACGACCCATTTTCCATGCCCTGGCTGAAGGAAGGAGGTTCTCACCCAAGATTTGATGGTACATAGCCCTGTCCATCGTCCCTTTGATGCGGTGAAGTTGTCCTGTCCTCTTAGCAGAAAAACACCCCCAAAGCATAATGTTTCCACCTCCATGTTTGACGGTGGGGATGGTGTTCTTGGGGTCATAGGCAGCATTCCTCCTCCTCCAAACACAGCGAGTTGAGTTGATGCCAAAGAGCTCCATTTTGGTCTCACCTGACCACAACACTTTCACACAGTTCTCCTCTGAATCATTCAATGTTCATTGGCAAACGACAGACGGGCATGTTTATGTGCTTTCTTGAGCAGGGGGACCTTGCGGGCGCTTCAGGATTTCAGTCCTTCACGGCATAGTGTGTTACCAATTGTTTTCTTGGTGACTATGGTCCCAGCTGCCTTGAGATCATTGACAAGATCCTCCTGTGTAGTTCTGGGCTGATTCCTCACCGTTCTAATGATCATTGCAACTCCACGAGGTGAGATCTTGCATGGAGCCCCAGGCCGAGGGAGGTTGACAGTTATTTTGTGTTTCTTCCATTTGCGAATAATCGCACCAACTGTGGTCACCTTCTCACCAAGCTGCTTGGCGATGGTCTTGTAGCCCATTCCATCCTTGTGTAGGTCTACAATCTTGTCCCTGACATCCTTGGAGAGCTCTATGGTCTTGGCCATGGTGGATAGTTTGGAATCTGATTGATTGATTGCTTCTGTGGACAGGTGTCTTTTATACAGGTAACAAACTGAGATTAGGAGCACTCCCTTTAAGAGTGTGCTCCTAATCTCAGCTCGTTACCTGTATTAAAGACACCTGGGAGCCAGAAATCTTTCTTATTGAGAGGGGGTCAAATACTTATTTCCCTCATTAAAATGCAAATCAATTTCTAACATTTTTGACATGCGTTTTTCTGGATTGTTTTGTTGTTATTCTGTCTCTCACTGTTCAAATAAACCTACCATAAAAATTAGACTGATCATTTCTTTGTCAGTGGGCAAACGTACAAAATCAGCAGTGGATGAAATACTTTTTTCCCCCCCTCACTGTATGCACGCACCACTTTTCCATTATTTATTTTTTTGAATTCTTTGAAACAAGTTATTTTTGTCATTTCACTTCACCAATTCGGATTATTTTGTGTATGTCCATTACATGCAATCCAAATAAAAATCCATTTAAATTACAGGTTGTAATGCAACAAAATAGGAAAAACGCCAAGGGGGATGAATACTTTTGCAAGGCACTGTAAATACAAATGCGACATGTAAGGAAAACACTGATTGGTCCTTACCTTGGAGGCGACGATGAGAGAGCGCTTCCCCACGGGACAGACCACCATGAGCCAATCAGTGTCCAGTTCCTGAGGGACGTCCACTAGCCACTCTGACAGCATGAGCTGGACAGGAAGAGAAGACTCAGTTCAGTTACATTATTAGGATTCCTGTGATTTGTTTTGACTGAATTAAAGAGTTTAGCACACCATTATTTTCTGTAAAATACGTTTTTTCAAATCATAAAATCAGTACTATGTCAAAACTGTTTCTGTCCTGCCACCTCTTATTTTAAGCTCTGCCTAACTGCTTTAACCAGTTCATTTGGAGGGAGGAGTATCTTTTCAGAAACAAATTTGAGGTGTTTAAATACTGGCTGAAGGAAAATGCTACCTTGGCAATTCATGCGCCCTCTTCTGGTAAAATAATGCATTGTCAGAAATATTGCGCTGACCTGGTTGGCATAGTACTTTGGCAACTTCTTCCTCTCAATCTCCATCCCCTCATCCTCTGCATCCTTCTCCTTCTCCTGCTGTTCCTCCTCCTTTCTGTCCACCACCACTTCTTCCTCATCACTATCTGCCCCTGTCCAGTCCCCATCAGCCAGACGGCGTGCATGGTTGACATAATTCAGCCTTTTCCTAAAGACAAGAAAGCACACATATGAAGTCAAGGGGAAATGGAAATGTAATTAGTAATGATGTCCGTCTCTCTCTGGTGGTGTTGGCAAATGATATAGTGCCTTACAAAAGTATTCAGACCCCTTGGATTTCTTCACATTTTATTGTGTTACAAAGTGGGATTAAAATTAATTGAATTGTCATTTTTTGGTCAACAATCTACACTAATGTCAAGGTGGAAGCAATTCCAGTTGTGAGTCTTCTTGGGTAAGTCTCTAAGAGCTTTGCACACCTGGATTGTGCAATATTAGCCTATTATGCTTTTCAAAATTCTTCAAGCTCTGTCAAGATGTTGGGGATCATGGCTAGACAGCAATTTTCAAGTCTTGCCATAGGATTTCAAGCAGATTTAAGTCAAAACTGTAATTTGGCCATTTAAGAACATTCACTGTCTTCTTGGTAAGCAACTCCAGTGTAGATTTGGCCTTGTGTTGTAGGTTATTGTCCTGCCTAAAGGTGAGTTCCTCTCCCAGTGTCTGGTGGAAAACAAACTGAAGCAGGTCTTGCTCTAGGATTTTCCAGTGCTTATCCCATTCCTTCTTATCCTGAAAAACTGCCGATGTCAAGCATACCCATACCATGATCAAATCAAATGAAATGTTATTTGTCACGTGCCGAATACAACAGGTGTAGACCTTACCGTGAAATGCTTACTTACAAGCCCTTAACCAAGAAAAACAGGAGTTAAGAAAAAGGTAAAGTAAAAAAATTAAAGAGCAACAATAAAATAACAATAACGGGGCTATATACAGGAGGTTTCCGTACCGAGTCAATGTGCGGGGGTACAGGTTAGTCGAGGTAATATGTACATGTAGGTAGGGGTAAAGTGACTATGCATAGATAATAAACAGCGAGTAGCAGCAGTGTAAAAAAGGGGGGGCAATGCAAATAGTCCGGGTACCCATTTCATTAGCTGTGCAGCAGTCTTATGGCTTGGGGGTAGAAGCTGTTAAGAAGCCTTTGGACCTAGACTTGGCGCTCCGGTACCGCTTGCCGTGCGGTAGCAGAGAACTGTTTATGACTAGGGTGGCTGGAGTCCTTAACAATTTTTAGGGCCTTCCTCTGACACCACCTGGTATAGAGGTCCTGGATAGCAGGAAGCTTGGCCCCAGTGATGTACTGGGCCGTACGCACTACCCTCTGTAGCGCCTTGCGGTTGGAGGCCGAGCAGTTGCCATACCAGGCAGTGATGCAACAAGTCAGAATGCTCTCGATGGTGCAGCTGTATAACTTTTTGAGGATCTGAGGACCCATGCCAAATCTCCTGAGGGGGCATAGGCATTGTCGCGTCCTCTTCACGACACTCTTGGTGTGTTAGGACCATGATAGTTTGTTGGTGATGTGGACACCAAGGAACTTGAAGCTCTCAACCTGCTCCACTACAGCCCCGTTGAGGAGAATGGGGGCGTGCTCAGCCCTCCTTTTCCT
This sequence comes from Coregonus clupeaformis, assembly GCF_020615455.1. NCBI lineage: Eukaryota > Metazoa > Chordata > Actinopteri > Salmoniformes > Salmonidae > Coregonus > Coregonus clupeaformis. The sequence goes on along the minus strand of NW_025533522.1, from coordinate 194,630 downwards.
GTAGTCCAACGATCATCTCCTTTGTCTTGATCACGTTGAGGGAGAGGTTGTTGTCTTGGCACCACACTGCCAGGTCTTTGACCTCTTACCTATAGGCTGTCTCATCGTTGTCGGTGATCAGGCCTACCACCGGTGTCTTAATGATGGTGTTGATGTCGTGCTTGGCCACGCAGTCACGGGTGAACAGGGAGTACAGGAGGGGACTAAGCACACACCCCTGAGGGGCCCCTGTGTTGAGGATCAGCGTGGCAGATGTGTTGTTGCCTACCCTTACCACCTGGGGGCGGCCCGTCAGGAAGTCCAGGATCCAGTTGCAGAGGGAGGTGTTTAGTCCCAGGGTCCTTAGCTTAGTGCAGCCACCATCAAGCTTGAAAATAAGGTGGCAGTTACAGTGGGGAGAACAAGTATTTGATACACTGCCGATTTTGCAGGTTTTCCTACTTACAAAGCATGTAGAGGTCTGTAATTTTTATCATAGGTACACTTCAACTGTGAGAGATGGAATCTAAAACAAAAATCCAGAGAATCACATTGTATGATTTTTATGTAATTAATTTGCATTTTATTGCATGACATAAGTATTTGATCACCTACCAACCAGTAAGAATTCCAGCTCTCACAGACCTGTTAGTTTTTCTTTAAGAAGCCCTCCTGTTCTCCACCCATTACCTGTATTAACTGCACCTGTTTGAACTCGTTACCTGTATAAAAGACATCTGTCCACACACTCAATCAAACAGACTCCAACCTCTCCACAATGGCCAAGACCAGAGAGCTGTGTAAGGACATTAGGGATAAAATTGTAGACCTGCACAAGGCTGGGATGGGCTACAGGACAATAGGCAAGCAGCTTGGTGAGAAGGCAACAACTGTTGGCACAATTATTAGAAAATGGAAGAAGTTCAAGATGACGGTCAATCACTCTCGGTCTGGGGCTCCATGCAAGATCTCACCTCGTGGGTCATCAATGATCATGAGGAAGGTGAGGGATCAGCCCAGAACTACACGGCAGGACCTGGTCAATGACCTGAAGAGAGCTGGGACCACTGTCTCAAAGAAAACCATTAGTAACACACTACGCCGTCATGGATTAAAATCCTGCAGCGCACGCAAGGTCCCCCTGCTCAAGCCAGCGCATGTCCAGACCCGTCTGAAGTTTGCCAATGACCATCTGGATGATCCAGAGGAGGAATGGGAGAAGGTCATGTGGTCTGATGAGACAAAAATAAAGCTTTTTGGTCTAAACTCCACTCGCCGTGTTTGGAGGAAGAAGAAGGATGAGTACAACCCCAAGAACACCATCCCAACCGTGAAGCATGGAGGTGGAAACATCATTCTTTGGGGATGCTTTTCTGCAAAGGGGACAGGACGGTAGCACCGTATTGAGGGGAGGATGGATGGGGCCATGTATCGCGAGATCTTCTCTCAGTAAGTGCATTGAAGATGGGTCGTGGCTGGGTCTTCCAGCATGACAACGACCCGAAACACACAGCCAGGGCAACTAAGGAGTGGCTCCGTAAGAAGCATCTCAAGGTCCTGGATGGCCTAGCCAGTCTCCAGACCTGAACCCAATAGAAAATCTTTGGAGGGAGCTGAAAGTCTATTGCCCAGCGACAGCCCCGAAACCTGAAGGATCTGGAGAAGGTCTGTATGGAGGAGTGGGCCAAAATCTGGGTAATCCAAGATGGCGTAGTAGTGCAGTTGTGTTTTTATCGTCTGTCTGTAAATAGCCTGTAAATACCCTATTTTTCGTACATATTTCCCTATCAGACTTTTCATCCTTCTACAAGATATACTTTCCTGCAACCCGCCTCACTCAATGTGGAACGGATTCTATTATTGACTTACCTTGACTTACCTTTATCTAGAATCTAAAATCTCCAGTTGAAACTAGCTAGCCAGCTAACTAGCTACTTGCTATTTGCTATTAGCCACAGCTAGCGGTGTTTCACCCAGGACATTGGATTTTTTTTCTGCGGGATTAATTTTAATCACTGGACATTGATCACCGGATATTCGGCCAGTCTGCACAGCGCGTTATCGACCCAGAACATATCAGTTTTTCCGCCGGAATCACTGAATCACTGGACCTTTAACTCCGGATTTCATCGCTACCAGCTAGCTACCACCAGCCAGCTACAACAAACGGACGCTGTGGTCTGGCTAATCAAATCATCCTGAGCTAGGCCCATCGCCCATCTCCCGGCTATCTACCTCTCTGTCAACCGGACGGGACCACCTAGTGTTGACACGGAGCCCGCCGATCCTACACGACTGGTCTGCGGGACGAAATCGTCTGATGTGGTTACGACGTTAACCACGAAGATTCCATCCATCTGCTAGCCCTGGCCCGCTAGCCGTGGCCTCTTACTAGTGCTTCACCACCGGACCTTATGATAACTCAGCTATACAGCTGATATCTGCTGGACTGTTCCTTTTTACGGTACTACATCCTGTTTATGTTTAGCCTCAGCCCAAACATGGTTAGTTTATTGTTGTTTCGGTTATTTCTAATTGTACTATATCACTGTAGACCCCCAGCCTAGCTAAACCTGCATTAGATAGCTCCTTTGCACCTCCCCCTATACACGCGGAGACCGACTCAATTGATGACTCTAGCGATGCTATCTCTTTCATTGTTACCCAACGCTTAGGGTTACCTCCACTTTACTAATATCCTTCCATATCCTTGTCTGTACATAATGCCCTGAATCTTTTCTATAACACCCGGAAATCTGCCCCCTTTATTCTATGTACCCAACGCACTAGAAGACCAGTTCTTAAAGCCTTTAGCCGTATCCTTATTCTAGTCCTCCTCTGTTCCTCTGGTGATGTAGAGGCTAACCCAGGCCCTGCAGTCCTCAGTATCACTCCTACTCCCCAGGCGCTATCATTTGATGACTTCTGTAATCGCAAAAGTCTTGGTTTCTTGCACATAAATATCAGAAGTCTACTTCCTAAGTTTGAGTTATTCACTGCGTTAGCACACTCTGCCAACCCTGATGTTCTAGCAGTGTCTGAATCCTGGCTCAGGAAGGCCACCAAAAATTCTGAAATTTCCATCCCCAACTATAACATTTTCCGTCTAGATAGAACTGCCAAAGGGGGGTGGAGTTGCAATCTACTGTAGAGATAGCCTGCAGAGCTCTATCATACTATCCAGGTCTGTGCCCAAACAGTTTGAGCTTCTACTTCTAAAAATCCACCTTTCCAGAAATAAGTCTCTCACTGTTGCCGCTTGCTACAGACCCCCCTCAGCCCCCAGCTGTGCCCTGGACACCATATGTGAATTGATTGCCCCCCATTTATCCTCAGAGTTTGTACTGCTTGGTGACCTAAATTGGGATATGCTTAATACCCCAGCCATCCTACAATCCAAGCTAGATGCCCTCAACCTCACGCAAATTATCAACGAACCTACCAGGTACAACCCTAAATCCGTAAACATGGGTACCCTCATAGATATCATCCTGACTAACATACCCTCTAAATACACCTCAGCTGTCTTCAATCAGGATCTCAGCGATCACTGCCTTATTGCCTGCGTCCGTAACGGGTCCGCGGTCAAACGACCACCCCTCATCACTGTCAAACGCTCCCTAAAACACTTTAGCGAGGAGGCCTTCCCTAATTGACCTGGCCCAGGTATCCTGGATGGATATAGATCTCATTCCGTCAGTAGAGGATGCCTGGTTGTTCCTTAAAAGTAATTTCCTCTCAATCTTAAATAAACATGCCCCATTCAAAAATACAGAACTAAGAACCGATATAGCCCCTGGTTCTCCTCAGACTTGACTGCCCTTGACCAGCACAAAAACATCCTGTGGCGTACAGCATTAGCATCAAATAGCCCCCGCGATATGCAACTTTTCAGGGAAGTTAGGAACCAATATACACAAGCAGTCAGGAAAGCAAAGGCTAACTTTTTCAAACAGAAATTTGCATCCTGTAGCACTAACTCCAAAAAGTTTTGGGACACTGTAAAGTCCATGGAGAATAAGAGCACTTCCTCCCAGCTGCCCACTGCACTGAGGCTAGGAAACACTATCACCACCCGATAAATCTACAATAATCGAGAATTTCAACAAGCATTTTGCTACAGCTGGCCATGCTTTCCATCTGGCTACCACTAACCCGGCCACCAACTCCGCACCCTCTGCTGCAACTTGCCCATGCCCCCCGCTTCTCCTTCACACAAATTCAGACAGCTGATGTTTTGAAAGCGCTGCAAAATCTGGACCCCTACAAATCAGCTGGGCTAGACAATTTGGACCCTTTCTTTCTAAAACTAGCCGCCGAAATTGTCGCTACCCCTATTACTAGTCTGTTCAACCTCTCTTTCATAACGTCTGAGATCCCCAGAGATTGGAAAGCTGCCGCGGTCATCCCCCTCTTCAAAGGGGGTGACACTCTAGATCCAAATTGCTACAGACCTATATCCATCCTGCCCTGCCTTTCGAAAGTATTCGAAAGCCAAGTTAACAAACAGATAATTGACCATTTCGAATACCACCGTACCTTCTCCGCTATGCAATCCGGTTTCCGAGCTGGTCACGGGTGCACTTCAGCCACGCTCAAGGTCCTAAACGATAGTATAACCGCGATTGATAATAGACAGTACTGTGCAGCCGTCTTCATCGACCTGGCCAAGGCTTTCGACTCTGTCAACCACCGCATTCTTATTGGCAGACTAAATAGCCTTGGTTTCTCAAATGACTGCCTCGCCTGGTTCACCAACTACTTCTCAGACAGAGTTCAGTGTGTCAAATCGGAGGGCCTGTTGTCTGGACCTATGGCAGTCTCTATGGGGGTGCCACAGGGTTCAATTCTTGGGCCGACACTTTTCTCTGTGTATATCAATGATGTCGCTCTTGCTGCTGGTGACTCTCAGATCCACCTCTACGCAGACGACACCATTTTGTATACATCTGGCCCTTCATTGGACACTGTGTTAACAAACCTCCAAACGAGCTTCAATGCCATACAACAATCCTTCAGTAGCCTCCAACTGCTCTTAAACACTAGTAAAACTAAATGCATGCTTTTCAATCGAACGCTGCTGGCACCCGCCCACCCGACTAGAATCACCACTCTCGACGGGTCTGACCTAGAGTATGTGGACAACTACAAATACCTAGGTGTCTGGTTAGACTGTAAACTCAACTTCCAGACTCACATAAAGAATCTCCAATCCAAAGTTAAATCTAGAATCGGCTTCCTATTTCGCAACAAAGCCTCCTTCACTCATGCTGCCAAACATGCCCTCGTAAAACTGACTATCCTACCGATCCTTGACTTCGGCGATGTCATTTACAAAATAGCCTCCAACACTCTACTCAGCAAATTGGATGTAGTCTATCACAGTGCCATCCGTTTTGTCTCCAAAGCCCCATACACTACCCACCACTGTGACCTGTACGCTCTTGTTGGCTGGTCCTCACTGCATGTTCGTCGTCAAACCCACTGGCTCCAGGCCATCTATAAATCACTGCTAGGCAAATCCCCGCCTTATCTTAGCTCATTGGTCACCATAGCAGCACCCACCCGTAGTCTGCGCTCCAGCAGGTATATCTCACTGGTCATTCCCAAAGCCAACACCTCCTTTGGCCGCCATTCCTTCCAGTTCTCTGCTGCCAATGACTGGAACGAATTGCAAAAATCTCTGAAGCTGGAGACTCTTATCTCCCTCAATAACTTTAAGCATCAGTTGTCAGAGCACCTTACCGATCACTGCACCTGTACACAGCCCATCTGAAATTAGCCCACCCAACTACCTCATCCCTATATTGTTATTTATTTTGCTCATTTGCACCCCAGTATCTCTATTTGCACATAATCTCTTGCACATCTAGCATTCCAGTGTTAATACTATTGTAATTATTCTGCACTATAGCCTATTTATTGCCTTACCTCCATAACTTGCTACATTTGCACACACTGTATATATATTTTCTGTTGTATTTCTGACTTTATGTTTTTTACCCCATATGTAACTCTGTGTTGTTGTTTTATTGCACTACTATGCTTTATCTTGGCCAGGTCGCAGTTGTAAATGAGAACCTGTTCTCAACTGGCTTACCTGGTTAAATAAAGGTGAAATAAAAATAAATAAAAAATCCCTGATGCAGTGTGTGCAAACCTGGTCAAGACCTACAGGAAACGTATGATCTCTGTAATTGCAAACAAAGGTTTCTGTACCAAATATTAAGTTCTGCTTTTCTGATGTATCAAATACTTATGTCATGCAATAAAATGCAAATTAATTACTTAAAAATCATACAAATGTGATTTTCTGGATTTTTGTTTTAGATTCCGTCTCTCACAGTTGAAGTGTACCTATGATAAAAAATTACAGACCTCTACATGCTTTGTAAGTAGGAAAACCTGCAAAATCGGCAGTGTATCAAATACTTGTTCTCCCCACTGTATAAGCGACAGCACTTAACCCCTTACACTCGTGGGAATTGGCCTATTTGGATAGGGCTAAATTGAAATGTTTCTTACAGAAGAAATATGGAAAGCATACAGTGCCTTCAGAAAGTATTAACACCCCTTGACTTTTTCCACATTTTGTTCTCTTACAGCCTGAATTTAAAATGGATTACATTTAGATTGTACGTCACTGATCTACACACAATACCCCATAATGTCAAAGTGGAATGATGTTTTTAGACATTTTTACAAATTAATAAAAAATGAAAAGCTGAAATGTCTAGAGTCAATAAGTATTCAACCACTTTATTATGGCAAGTCTAAATAACATTTTCTTAACAAGTCATATAATAAGTTGCATGGACTCACTCTGTGTGCAATAATAGTGTTTAACATGATTTTTGAATGAATACCCCATCTCTGTTCCCTGTTAGTTAACACTATCAACGTTTCGCTTTACTGTGGCAATTGTGATCGAATCAACGCAATATTAGCCACCTTCAATGCAACATACCGAAACAAAAACGACCTATGCAAGAGATTTTGTTATAAGCAGAACGCATCGTAGTATGATTCTATTGCATTGACACGCACAACTCAGCCCGTACTCTACACAGACCGGTGCGGCATTACCAATCAGAGCTGCAATAGGCCTATATGCAAATAGACCACTGCCATATATGGATCTGTGCCATTTACTTTGAACTGGACTGTGTTTACAGTGGTCGTGAGTAGATGCGCCATATCTCAGAATGGCCAGTAAAAAGAAAAGATTATGATGTGCAGTCTGAGATATGGCTTTTTCTTTGCAACTCTGCCTAGAATGTCAGCATCTCGGAGTCGCCTCTTCACTGTTGACGTTGAGACTGGTGTTTTGCAAGCACTATTCAATGAAGCAGCCAGTTGAGGACCTGTTTCTCAAACTAGACACTATTGTATTTGTCATCTTGCTCAGTTGTGCACTGGGGCCTTCCACTCCTCTTTCTGGTTAGAGCCAGTTTGCGCTGTTCTGTGAAGGGAGTAGTACACAGCGTTGTACGAGATCTTCAGTTTCTTGGCAATTTCTCGCATGGAATAGCCTTCATTTCTCAGAACAAGAATAGACTGACGAGTTTCAGAAGAAAGTTATTTGTTTCTGGCCATTTTGAGCCTTTAAATCGAACCCACAATTGCTGATGCTCCAGGTTCTAAACTAGTCTCAAGAAGGCCAGTTGTATTGCTTCTTTAAATCAGCACAACAGTTTTCATAACAGCTAACATAATTGCAAAAAGGGTTTTCTAATGATCAATTAGCTTTTTTTAAATGATAAACTTGGATTAGCAAACAACATGCCATTGGAACACAGGACTGATGGTTGCTGATAATGGGCCTCTCTATGCCTATATAGATATTATATTAAAAAATCAGCCGTTTCCAGCTACAATAGCCATTTACAACATTAACAATGTCTACACTGTATTTCTGATCAATTTGATGTTATTTTAAATGGACAAAAAAAATTGCTTTTCTTTCGAAAACAAGGAAATCTCTAAGTGACCCCAAACTTTTGAATGGTAGTGTAGGTCTACATTGAACAACACACATTGGCTGCTATTGTAGGCTTAACAAGTTGAGACCCTGAATGAATTCCAAAAAATTATAATAGGGTCGGGAGCCCTAAGCGACTCTTACATAACCAGTCAAAAGATTGGACACACCTACTCAAGTCTAAATTTATATGTTTTCATTTCAGGCTGTACGGCAACTAAAAGCATTTTGAAAGGGGGTGGTGACTTTCTATACCCACTGTGTGTGTGTGTGTGTATGTATGTATGTACGTACGTACGTACAGTGGGGGAAAAAAGTATTTAGTCAGCCACCAATTGTGCAAGTTCTCCCACTTAAAAAGATGAGAGAGGCCTGTAATTTTCATCATAGGTACACGTCAACTATGACAAACAAATTGAGAAAAAAAAAACCCAGAAAATCACATTGTAGGATTTTTTATGAATTTATTTGCAAATTATGGTGGAAAATAAGCATTTGGTCAATAACAAAAGTTTCTCAATACTTTGTTATATACCCTTTGTTGGCAATGACACAGGTCAAACGTTTTCTGTAAGTCTTCACAAGGTTCTCACACACTGTTGCTGGTATTTTGGCCCATTCCTCCATGCAGATCTCCTCTAGAGCAGTGATGTTTTGGGGCTGTCGCTGGGCAACACAGACTTTCAACTCCCTCCAAAGATTTTCTATGGGGTTGAGATCTGGAGACTGGCTAGGCCACTCCAGGACCTTGAAATGCTTTTTACGAAGCCACTCTTTCGTTGCCCGGGCGGTGTGTTTGGGATCATTGTCATGCTGAAAGACCCAGCCACGTTTCATCTTCAATGCCCTTGCTGATGGAAGGAGGTTTTCACTCAAAATCTCACGATACATGGCCCCATTCATTCTTTCCTTTACACGGATCAGTCGTCCTGGTCCCTTTGCAGAAAAACTGCCCCAAAGCATGATGTTTCCACCCCCATGCTTCACAATATATGGTGTTCTTTGGATGCAACTCCGCATTCTTTGTCCTCCAAACACGACGAGTTGAGTTTTTACCAAAAAGTTCTATTTTGGTTTCATCTGACCATATGACATTCTCCCAATCCTCTTCTGGATCATCCAAATGCACTCTAGCAAACTTCAGACGGGCCTGGACATGTACTGGCTTAAGCAGGGGGATACGTCTTGCACTGCAGGATTTGAGTCCCTGGCGGCGTAGTGTGTTACTGATGGTAGGCTTTGTTACTTTGGTCCCAGCTCTCTGCAGGTCATTCACTAGGTCCCCCCGTGTGGTTCTGGGATTTTTGCTCACCGTTCTTGTGATCATTTTGTTTGGAGTGTGACTGTTTGAGGTTGTGGACAGGTGTCTTTTATACTGATAACAAGTTCAAACAGGTGCCATTAATACAGGTAACGAGTGGAGGACAGAGGAGCCTCTTAAAGAAGAAGTTACAGGTCTGTGAGAGCCAGAAATCTTGCTTGTTTGTAGGTGACCAAATACTTATTTTCCACCATAATTTGCAAATCAATTCATAAAAAATCCTACAATGTGATTTTCTGGATTTTTTTCTCTCTCAATTTGTCTGTCATAGTTGACGTGTACCTATGATGAAAATTACAGGCCTCTCTCATCTTTTTAAGTGGGAGACCTTGCACAATTGGTGGCTGACTAAATACTTTTTCCCCCACTGTATACAGTACCAGTCAAAAGTTTGGACACACCTACTCATTCAAGGGTTTTTCTTTATTTTTACTATTTTCTACATTGTAGAATAATAGTGAAGACATCAAAACTATGAAATAACACATATGGAATCATGTAGTAACCAAAAAAGTGTTAAACAAATCAAAATATATTTTATATTTGAGATTCTTCAAATAGCCACCCTTTGCCTTGATGACAGCTTTGCACACTCTTGGCATTCTCTCTAAAAAAAAAAGGTTCACCTGAAATGCTTTTCCAACAGTCTTGAAGGAGTTCCCACATATGCAGAGCACTTGTTGGCTGCTTTTCCTGCACTCTGCGGTCCAACTCATCCCAAACCATCTCAATTTGGTTGAGGTCGGGGGATTGTGGAGGCCAGGTCATCTGATGCAGCACTCCATCAATCTCCTTCTTGGACAAATAGCCCTTACACAGCCTGGAGGTGTGTTGGGTCACTGTCCTGTTGAAAAACAAATTATAGTCCCACTAAGCGCAAGTGGGACTAAGTGCAAACAAGATGGGATGGCATATCGCTGCATAATGCTGTGGTAGCCATGCTGGTTAAGTGTGCCTTAAATTCTAAATAAATCACTGACAGTGTCACCAGCAAAGCACCCCCACACCTCCTCCTCCATGCTTCACAGTGGGAACCACACATGCGGAGATCATCCATTCACCTACTCTGTGTCTCACAAAGAAACAGTGGTTGGAACCAAAAATCTCAAATTTGGACTCCAGACCAAAGGACAGATTTCCACCGGTCTAATTTCTTGGCCCAAGCAAGTCTTCTTCTTATTGGTGTCCTTTAGTAGTGGTTTCTTTGCAGCAATTCGACCATAAAGGCCTGATTCACGCAGTCTCCTCTGAACAGTTGATGTTGAGATGTGTCTGTTACTTGAACTCTGTGAAGCATTTATTTGGGCTGCAATTTCTGAGGCTGGTAACTCTAATTAACTTATCCTCTGCAGCAGAGGTAACTCTGGGTCTTCCTTTCCTGTGGCGGTCCTCATGAGAGCCAGTTTCATCACAGCGCTTGATGGGTTTTGCAACTGCACTTGAAGAAACATTCAAAGTTCTTGACATTTTCCAAATTAACTTACCTTCATGTCTTAAAGTAATGATGGGACTGTCGTTTCTCTTTGCTTATTTGAGCTGCTCTTGCCATAATATGGACTTGGTCTTTTACCAAATAGGGCTATCTTCTGTATACCCCCCCTACATTGTCACAACACAACTGATTGGCTGAAACGCATTAAGAAAATAAATTCCACAAATTAACATTTAAGAAGACACACCTGTTAATTGAAGGAAAAAAATAATCCCATCAATTTTAGTATAAGGCTGTAACATAACAAAATGTGGAAAAAGGGAAGGTATCTGAATAATTTTTGAATACACACACATATACACAGACACATACCGCGCTTTTCCATGTTTTGTTACGTTACAGCCTTATTCTAAATTGATTAAATTAGTTTTTTCCTCATCAATCTACACACAATACCCCATAATGACAAAGTGAAAACAGGTTTAGACATTTTTGCATGTTTATTACAAATAAAAAAAACAAAAATACCTTTACAAAAGTATTCAGACCCTTTGCTATGAGACTCGAAATTGGGCTCAGGTGCATCCTGTTTCCATTGATCATCCTTGAGATGTTTCTACAACTTGATTGGAGTCCACCTGTGGTAAATTCAATTGATTGGACATGATTTGGAAAGACACACAACTGTCTATTTAAGGACCCACAGTTGACAGTGCATGTCAGAGCAAAAACCAAGCCATGAGGTTGAAGTAATTGTCCGTAGAGCTCCGAGACAGGATTGTGTAGAGGCACAGATCTGGGGAAGGGTACCAAAAAATGTCTACAGCATTGAAGGACCCCAAGAACACAGTGGCCTCAATCATTCTTAAATGGCAGAAGTTTGGAACCACCAAGACTCTTCCTAGAGCTGGCCGCCCAGCCAAACTGAACAATTGGGGGAGAAAGGCCTTGGTTTGGGAGGTGACCAAGAACCCGATGGTCACTCAGATAGAGCTCCAGAGTTCCACTGTGGAGATGGGAGAACCTTCCAGAAGGACAACCATCTCTGCAGCACTGCACCAATCAGGCCTTTATGGTGAGTGGCTAGACAGAAGCCACTTCTCAGTAATGGGCACGACAGCCCGCCTTGAGTCTGCCAAAAGACACCTAAAGGACTATCAGACCATGAGAAACAAGATTCTATGGTCTGATAAAACCAAGATTGAACTCTTTGGCCTGAATGCAAAGCGTCACGTCTGGAGGAAACCAGGCACCATACCTACGGTAAAGCATGGTGGTGGCAGCATCATGCTGTGAGGATGTTTTTCAGCAGCAGGGACTGGGAGACTAGTCAGGATCGAGGGAAAGATGAACGGCGCAAAGTATAGAGAGATCCTTGATGAAAAGTTGCTCCAGAGCGCTCAGGACCTCAGACTGGGGCGAAGGTTCACCTTCCAACAGGACAACGACCCTAAGCACACAGCCAAGTCAACTCAGGAGTGGCTTTGGGACAAGTCTCTGAATGTCCTTGAGTGGCCAAGCCAGAGTTTGGACTTGAACCCGATCAAACAACTCTGGAGACCTGAAAATTGCAGTGCAGCGACGCTCCCCATCCAACCTGACAGAGCTTGAGAGGATCTGCAGAGAAGAATGGGAGAAACTCCCCAAAAACAGGTGTGCCAAGCTTGTAGCGTCATACCCAAGAAGACTCGAGGCTCTAATCGCTGCCAAAGGTGCTTCAACAAAGTACTGAGCAAAGGGTCTGAATACTTATGTAAATGTGATATCACTTATTTTTTTTATAAACCTGTTTTTGCTTTGTCATTATGGGGTATTATGTGTAGATTGATGAGGAAAATGTTTTACTTCATACATTTTTGAATAAGGCTGTAACGTAACAAAATGTGGAAAAGGGGAGGGGTCTGAATACTTTCCGAATGCACTGTATCAGGACCCGGTCTTTCAAAGATCATTTGTAAAAATCAAAATAACTTCACATATCGTCATTGTAAAGGGTTTAAACACTGTTTCCCATGCTTGTTCAATGAACCATAAACAACTAACGAACATGCACCTGTAGAACGGTCGTTAAGACACTAACAGCTTACAGACGGTAGGCAATTAAGGTCACAGTTGGACACTAAAGAGGCCTTTCCACTGACTCTAAAAAACACCAAAAGAAAGATGCCCAGGGTCCCTGCTCATCTGTGTGAACGTGCCTTAGGCATGCTGCAAGGAGGCATGAGGACTGCAGATGTGGCCAGGGCCATAAATTGCAATGTCCGTACTGTGAGACGCCTAAGACAGCGCTACAGGGAGACAGGACGGACAGCAGATCGTCCTCGCAGTGGCAGACCACGTGTAACACCTGCACAGGATCGGGACATCTGAACATCACACCTGCAGGACAGGTACAGGTTGGCAACAACAACTGCCCAAGTTACACCAGGAACGCACAATCCCTCCATCAGTGCTCAGACTGTCCGCAATAGGCTGAGAGAGGCTGGACTCAGGGCTTGTAGGCCTGTTGTAAGGCAGGTCCTCACCAGACATCACTGGCAACAACGTCGCCTATGGGCACAAACCCACTGATGCTGGACCAGACAGGACTGGCAAAAAGTGCTCTTCACTGACGAGTCATGGTTTTGTCTCACCAGGGGTGATGGTCGGATTCGTGTTTATCGTCGAAGGAATGAGCGTTACACCGAGGCCTGTCCTCTGGAGCGGGATCGAGTTGGAGGTGGAGGGTCCGTCATGGTCTGGGGCGGTGTGTCACAGCATCATCGGACTGAGCTTGTTGTCATTGCAGGTAATCTCAACGCTGTGCGTTACAAGGAAGACATCCTCCTCCCTCATGTGGTACCCTTCCTGCAGGCTCATCCTGACATGACCCTCCAGCATGACAATGCCACCAGCCATACTGCTCGTACTGTGCGTGATTTCCTGCAAGACAGGAATGTCAGTGTTCTGCCATGGCCAGTGAAAAGCCTGGATCTCAATTCCATTGAGCACGTCTGGGACCTGTTGGATCGGAGGGTGAGGGCTAGACCCATTCCTCCCAGAAATCTCTGGGAACTTGCAGGTGGCTTGGTGGAAGAGTGGGGTAACTATCTCACAGCAAGAACTGGCAAATCTGGTGCAGTCCATGAGGAGGAGATGCACTGCAGTACTTAATGCAGCTGGTGGCCACACCAGATACTGACTGTTACTTTTGATTTTGACCCACCCCTCCCCTCCCCTCCCCTCCCCCCCCTGGTACTGTATATATACACATACACACACACAGTGGGTATAGAAAGTCACCACCCCCTTTAAAACATTTCACCTTTTGTTGCCTTACAGCCTGAAATGAAAACACATAAAATTAGACTTTTTCCTGCTTTATTTACACACATTAACCCACAATATCCAAGTGGGAAAAAAATCTAAACAACTCTGAAAATGATTTGAAATTAAAACAGTAAAACACCCTATTTGGATAAGTGAACACCCCCCTGAGTTAATACTTGGTGGAACCACCTTTTGCTTGAATTACAGCCATGAGTCTCTTTGAATACGTCTCTACTAACTTTGCACACCTAGGACTGTGCAATATTTGCCCATTCTTCCTTGCAGAATTGTTCAAGCTCAGTCAAATTGCATGGTGACCACTCATGGACTGCACTCTTCAAGTCATTCCACAGATTCTCGATGGGATTTAGGTCGGGGCTCTGACTAGGCCACTCAAGGACATTCACCTTCTTGTCCTTCAGCCACTGTACGGTTGCTTTGGCGGTGTGCTTTGGGTCATTGTCATGTTGAAACATGAACCATCTGCCCATTTTCAACTTCCTGGCAGAGGGCTGCAGGTATTTTGCACTGTGCATTTTCCCTTCTATTCTGACAAGTGCTCCAGTCCCTGCTGAAGAGAAACACCCCCACAACAGGATGCTGCCACCGCTGTGCTTTACTGTAGGCATGGTGTTCTTTGGGTGGAAAGATGTATTGGGTTTACGCCAGACATATCGTTTTGCGTTCAGGCCAAAAAGTTCAATTTTGGTCTCATCTGACCACAGCACCTTTTGCCACTTGACCTTGGAATCTACAATGTGTTTTTTTTCTTACCACCCTCCCATAGAGGCCAGATTTGTGGAGCGCTTGTGATATTGTGGTCACATGCACACATTGACCAGTCTTTGCCATAAAAGGCCTGAAGCTCCTTCAAAGTCGCCATTTGCTTCTTGGTAGCCTCTCTGATCAGTCTCCTCCTTGCCCGGTCATCCAGTTTGGAGGAACGGCCTGATCTATGCAGGGTCTGGGTGGTGCCATACGCCTTCCACTTCTTAATAATGTTCTTAACTGTGCTCCTAGGGATAGACAAAGCCTTTTAAATATGTTTATATCCATCCCCTGACTTGTGCCTTTCCTCAACTTTATCTCGATATTTTGAAAGTACCTTTCCACCCATAGTGGATTATTTGCTTTGAATCCTCTAGTCCTCTATGAACAACTGCTTTTATTCTGAACTAATCAAAGTCACCACAATTGATCACAGATGGAAGCCAATTAGCTTGATTTTTGATCTGGAAGGTGGTTGGTTATACCTCAGCAAGTTTGCAATTGCAATTCTGGGGGGGTGTTCACTTATCCAAATAGGGTATTTTACTGTTTTAATTGTAATTCATATTTTTTTCTCACTTGGATATTGTGGGTTACTGTGTGTAAATAAAGCCGGAAACAGTCTGATTGTATGTGTTTTCATTTCAGGCTCTAAGGCAACAAAATGTGAACATTTAGAAAGGGGGTGGTGACTTTCTATACCCACTGTATATATAGCAATTTGGGTCAGGTGGGCATAATTTGAAAGCTTGTTCTATTGCCAACATGACTAGCTAAATGATGAAATACGATCTTATAGTGTTAGGCTTTCACTAAACAATTCAGAGAAGTAGATCGTAATTTTGGTACGCATAGAATGGAGTCATGATGCATTTAGATGCGTCGTCAGCGGCAAATTTTCTACACAATACAACAAACATACGATCATTCTGTTCAGGACAACCCAGGGTATAATGCCATGTCATCTTGTAACTGTACATCAAACATAATTTACAGCATTTCCCTCACCCAGACAACAAAACATTTGCAAAGGTTGCCCAATTAGCGGGAGGGATGGGGGGCAACTTCTTGTCGCGCGCGGTGTTCAAATTCAGAACGGCTGTCAGTCAAAACCAAAACAGATCTGTGAAGCGGAGACTCTGAGCTCTGATGTCATGTATAGCATGCTACTGTACAGCCACTGCATTTTAATTTAGGATCTTATCAGTGTCCAGGAAAGGGCTACCTCTTCCGACTCATCCAGATATAAATTACCTTTAAGCTGTCTGACCTTATGTAATGAGTCTGATATGGATACAGGCTTACAGCTACAGCGCTTCACTCAGATATATTCATTAGCACCTTGCAATAAGCCATCTGGTGAAAACTCCACATAGCCTATCAGAGACAACCTCTCCCTCAACGTGACCAAGACAAAGGAGATGATTGTGGACTACAGGAAAAAAAAAAGAGGACTGAGCACGCCCCCATTCTCATCGACAGGGCTGTAGTGGAACAGGTTGAGAGCTTCAAGTTCCTTGGTGTCCACATCACCAACGAACTATCATGGTCCAAACACATTGCACTGCCCCCCCCACCCCATCCTTTTACGCTGCTGCTACTCTGTTAATTATTTATGCATAGTCACTTTAACTCTACCCACATGTACATATTACTTCAACTACCTCAACTAGCCGGTGCCCCCGTACATTGACTCTGCACCAGTACCCCCCTGTATATATAGCCTCCCTACTGTTCTTTTATTTTACTTCTGCTCTTTTTTTCTCAACACTTTTTTTTGTTGTTTTATTTTTACATTAAAAAAAAATAATAAAAATGCACTGTTGGTTAAGGGCTGTAAGTAAGCATTTCACTGTAATGTCTGCACCTGTTGTATTCGGCGCATGTGGCCAATAAAATTTGATTTGATTTGATTTGAGAGGGCAGGATGGAGCTGCCCACAACCATATGAAGTTCCTATGGGTTAGGGGTTAGTAGGCCAAGTTGTGTCTGGACTGGGCCTGTAATTGGTTAGGGAACTAACGTTTTCTGCAGATCTAGAAAGCGCCGCCGTCGCTCGCTTTGCTCCAAAACGCTGAACTTGGTCTTGTACTGGGCCATCCGTGGATGGGGGGCGGCTGTGCTGTTGGCCTCCTTGGAGACGGCGAAGCTGGCCGAGAGAGCTTGGGTAAGGTCATCCATGGTGGTGGGGAGCCTGGAAATCCACACAAAGGCATGAGTTACGACGTGTATGGTGAGCTCAGCTGACCCCTGATATATCAAGGGGCCACTTCTACTAGAGCAACATATGGAGTTGACAACAGGGCTACCAAACTCAAACTGGATGACAATGCAAGTTGACTGATCAATAAGCCAAAATCGTTAGCTAATTTGCTGTTGTGCATATAGTGTCACCACCCCAGGCAACTTGGCATGTGTCGTGTCATGTACAGTGGGGAGAACAAGTATTTGATACACTGCCGATTTTGCAGGTTTTCCTACTTACAAAGCATGTAGAGGTCTGTAATTTTTATCATAGGTACACTTCAACTGTGAGAGACGGAATCTAAAACAATCCAGAAAATCACATTGTATGATTTTTAAGTAATTAATTTGCATTTTATTGCATGACATAAGTATTTGATACATCAGAAAAACAGAACTTAATATTTGGTACAGAAACCTTTGTTTGCAATTACAGAGATCATACGTTTCATGTAGGTCTTGACCAGGTTTGCACACACTGCAGCAGGGATTTTGGCCCCCTCCTCCGTACAGACCTTCTCCAGATCCTTCAGGTTTTGGGGCTGTCCATTGGCAATACGGACTTTCAGCTCCCTCCAAAGATTTTCTATTAGGTTCAGGTCTGGAGACTGGCTAGGCCACTCCAGGACCCTGGCTGTGTGTTTCGGGTCGTTGTCATGCTGGAAGACCCAGCCACGACCCATCTTCAATGATCTTACTGAGGGAAGGAGGTTGTTGGCCAAGATCTCGCGATACATGGCCCCATCCATCCTCCCCTCAATACGGTGCAGTCGTCCTGTCCCCTTTGCAGAAAAGCATTCCCAAAGAATGATGTTTCTACCTCCATGCTTCACGGTTGGGATGGTGTTCTTGGGGTTGTACTCATCCTTCTTCTTCCTCCAAACACGGCGAGTGGAGTTTAGACCAAAAAGCTCTATTTTTGTCTCATCAGACCACATGACCTTCTCCCATTCCTCCTCTGGATCATCCAGATGGTCATTGGCAAACTTCAGACGGGCCTGGACATGCACTGGCTTGAGCAGGGGGACCTTGCGTGCACTGCAGGATTTTAATCCATGACGGCTTAGTGTGTTACTAATGGTTTTCTTTGAGACTGTGGTCCCAGCTCTCTTCAGGTCATTGACCAGGTCCTGCCGTGTAGTTCTGGGCTGATCCCTCACCTTCCTCATGATCATTGATGACCCACGAGGTGAGATCTTGCATGGAGCCCCAGACCGAGGGTGATTATTTTCTAATAATTGCGCCAACAGTTGTTGCCTTCTCACCAAGCTGCTTGCCTATTGTCCTGTAGCCCATCCCAGCCTTGTGCAGGTCTACAATTGTATCCCTGATGTCCTTACACAGCTCTCTGGTCTTGGCCATTGTGGAGAGGTTGGAGTCTGTTTGATTGAGTGTGTGGACAGGTGTCTTTTATACAGGTAACGAGTTCAAACAGGTGCAGTTAATACAGGTAATGGGTGGAGAACAGGAGGGCTTCTTAAAGAAAAACTAACAGGTCTGTGAGAGCCGGAATTCTTACTGGTTGGTAGGTGATCAAATACTTATGTCATGCAATAAAATGCAAATTAATTACATAAAAATCATACAATGTGATTTTCTAGATTTTTGTTTTAGATTCCGTCTCTCACAGTTGAAGTGTACCTATGATAAAAAATTACAGACCTCTACACACTTTGTAAGTAGGAAAACCTGCAAAATCGGCAGTGTATCAAATACTTGTTCTCCCCACTGTATGTATGTGTGTATATATATATATATATATATATATATCATATACACACACATACACATAAATACATATATATACATACATACACACAGTTGAAGTCGGAAGTTTACATACACTTAGGTTGGAGTCATTAAAACTCGTTTTTCAACCACTCCACAAATGTCTTGTTAACAAACTGTAGTTTTAGCAAGTCGGTTAGGACATCTACTTTGTGCATGACACAAGTCATTTTTCCAACGATTGTTTACAGACATATTATTTCACTTATAATTCACTGTATCACAATTCCAGTGGGTCAGAAGTTTACATACACTAAGTTGACTGCGCCTTTAAACAGCTTGGAAAATGCCATGGCTTTAGAATCTTCTGATAGGCTAATTGACATAATTTGAGTCAATTGGAGGTGTACCTGTGGATGTATTTCAAGGCCTACCTTCAAACTCAGTGCATCTTTCCTTGACATCATGGGAAAATCAAAAGAAATCAGCCAAGACCTCAGGAAAAAAATGGTAGACCTCCACAAGTCTGGTTCATCCTTGGGAGCAATTTCCAAACGCCTGAAGGTACCACGTTCATCTGTACAAACAATAGTACGCAAGTATAAACACCATGGGACCACACAGCCGCCATACCGCTCAGGAAGGAGACGCGTTCTGTCTCCTAGAGATGAACGTACTTTGGTGCGAAAAGTGCAAATCAATCCCAGAACAACAGCAAAGGACCTTGTGAAGATGCTGGTGGAAAAAGGTACAAAAGTATCTATATCCACAGTAAAACGAGTCCTATATCGACATAACCTGAAAGGCCGCTCAGCAAGGAAGAAGCCACTGCTCCAAAACCGCCATAACAAAGCCAGACTACGGTTTGCAACTGCACATGGGTACAAAGATCGTACTTTTTGGAGAAATGTCCTCTGGTCTGATGAAACAAAAATAGAACTGTTTGGCCATAATGACAATTGTTATGTTTGGAGGAAAAAGGGTTAGTCTTGCAAGCCGAAGAACACCATCCTAACCGTGAAGCATGGGGGTGGCAGCATCATGTTGTGGAGGTGCTTTGCTGCAGGAGGGACTGGTGCACTTCACAAAATAGATGGCATCATGAGGAAGGAAAATTATGTGGATATATTGAAGCAACATCTCAAGACACCAGTCAGGAAGTTAAAGCTTGGTCGCAAATGGGTCTTCCAAATGGACAATGACCTCAAGCATCCTTCCAAAGTTGTGGCAAAATGGCTTAAGGACAACAAAGTCAAGGTATTGGAGTCGCCATCACAAAGCCCTGACCTCAATCCCATAGAAAATGTGTGGGCAGAACTGAAAAAGTGTGTGCGAGCAAGGAGGCCTACAAACCTGACTCCGTTACACCAGCTCTGTCAGGAGGAATGGGCCAAAATTCATCCAACTTATTGTGGGAAGCTTGTGGAAGGCTACCCGAAACATTTGACCCAAGTTAAGCAATGCTACCAAATACTAATTGAGTGTATGTAAGCTTCTGACCCAATGGGAATGTGATGAAAGAAATAAAAGCTGAAATAAATCATTCAATCTACTATTATTCTGACATGTCACATTCTTAAAATAAAGTGGTGATCCTAACTGACCTAGGACAGGGAATATTTACTAGGATTAAATGTCAGGAATTGTGAAAAACTGAGTTTAAATGCATTTGGCTAAGGTGTATGTAAACTTCCGACTTCAAATGTATCCACACACACACGTGGATGTAGGCAACACAATACTATCTGGGTGCTCTATATAGAGCACCCAGATTATTTGCGTTGCCTACATAGCAGTTGCACTATCAGAGAGAGACAAGCTGCGGAATAATTTGTGCAAGCCGCCCCCTCGTTGGCTACTATGTTGCAATGTCAATATTCTCTGATTTGCCTTGTTGATATTATGTACCCAAGTGAGTGGACACATAAGGCAATTGATTCATGCCTGATATTACCCCCAATTGCCCTGTGTGCCCGCTCCCATATACTATAATTCTAAATGTCCTTCCCCTTGTGATTGTAACACGTATACAGGTAGACCAGAGAGGCCATCCCTGATTGGCACCTGGACTGTGCTCACCTGTGTTTCCTACAAATGTTGTTTCGGATTGGAATATTTGAACCGGTTAGCATATGTGTAGGCGCGCAGAAGGAGACGGAGGAAGCATGGAGAAGTCAGAGGTAGCCACACTTGTAAAGTGGGCTAAGGAACAGAAGTTGGATTTTGGAGAAATGCCATCAGTGAGTGCTTTGCAAGCAATGCACATTTTTTACATTTTCGTCATTTAGCAGACGCTCTTATCCAGAGCGACTTACAGTTAGTGAGTGCATACATTATTTTTTTATTTTTCACACTGGCCCCCCGTGGGAATTGAACCCACAACCCTGGCGTTGCAAACGCCATGCTCTACCAACTGAGCTACATCCCTGCCGGCCATTCCCTCCCCATACCCTGGACGACACTGGGCCAATTGTGCGCCGCCCCATGGGTCTCCCGGTCGCGGCCGGCTACGACAGAGCCTGGATTCGAACCAGGATCTCTAGTGGCACAGCTAGCACTACGTTGCAGTGCCTTAGACCTCTGTGCCACTCGGGAGGGAATAAAGGCGCGGCAAGAGCGTGGTGAAAGGACAGACGTGGTTATGGACAGTGAGGAAGAAGAGCCGAGTGTAGTGTGAAGATGTGTGTTGAGGAAGAATGGCATCAGACACCATAAAGAAGAATCTGGACGAGTAGGAGTGACATTTTTGGTTTCAGGGGGGGTGAGAAAGGAGTTCAGTGTAGTTGAATCAGTGAAGGTAACCTGTAGTGGACTTGTGATATTTGTTTGTGTTACTTCTGACCAGAGGTAGAAGGCGCTTCGTGTCACACAACTTGGGTCAAGATCGGTTTCTTGCTTTACTCTTAGGAATAGGGCACCATTGAAAGGAGTGATTTCTGGGGTAGCGTTAAGTGCAGAGGTAGAGCAATTGAAGTTGAAAAATCCTGGTGTTTGTGATGCCCGCCGTTTGGTGCAACGCAGACTGCACTGCTTTCAGAGAATTTGACTATCCGAAATACATAGGTTTGACAAGGTGACATGTAAAGGGGCCTTTGCTGCCTTTAAAAAGGAATGTGTAGATTTTCCTTTTGTATTTCGTAATTTTCGTCATTCATTGGTCGAGTTTGTTTGTCTTCATGTGTCCTTGTCAATTGTAGGTCTAAGTAAGACATTTGATGTAGGCCTATGCCTTTTATTTCAATGCATGTGTATGGTTTATCTGGGAAGGTTTGCTGTTTTATGTACTGGTTACTCTCACATTGATGTCGGCGTTATGACTTGATAGCTTGTATTTTGCATCTATTTCATGTTACACTGTTCCACAAGTAAAATGTGTCAATTTATGATGAGGTCGAGTAGTGGTTGACAATGTAATTAATTGCGGAGGCATTTTTTTGTTTTGCTCTTCTCCAAATAGCATTAGTGTTTTTAAATTGTGTAGAAATGCAGTAAATGAGCTTCAACCACAAAAATTCCCTGGGAGGGCATCCCCACCCCACTTTGCCATTCCCTAGGTTTAGTGGATCTGACGCCACTGCGCTCAACCACAGTAATAAACCCCGCTTATTTCTACAATGTATCTTCCGAAAATCTGATGTTAAACCTAACCTTAACCCCACAATGCTAACCTTATAACTAATCCTAAACTTACATTAAAGACCAAATGTTTCTGTTTCTGACTGACGATATAGCTGTGGCTGTGTTATCTATACGTGGGAACCGGGTTGCAGGCCTGGGGCTGCCATGGGACAAATTTCTGTCCTAGATACGTTTGTTTCTAACGTTACTTCCATGTTCTGTAACGTTCACTGCCATGTCACTATTTGGTACGCGACGACTGGGTGATGTAAAATGTAACAACTGAGTCAGTGTCACATTGTATCAACTTGAATTGAAACAGCAAGCTGGACCAAATGGATACGCGTTAGCTAGCTAGCTGTTGTAGCTAGCTACATCCACCGCAGCATTCATTCAAATACTTTTAGCTGGCTTGTTGCCTTGCATTGAAACTCTTCACAGTTGTGCGAGCAGTTGCTAAAATAAATAAACCGACTAGATAGGTGGTTAGCTAGCTAGCTAGCCAGATTATAAACTACCTTGATGAAGAACGAGGCAGGCGGGCTGAGATGTCACGTTTCTCCTACCAGCAGGTTTCTTGTTGGCCAAGCAAAATACTTCCCGGAATGAGGTAGCGTTCCAGGGCCCGGTTTCCCCAAAGCATCTTAAAGATGCACTATGCAGAAATCGCGCCGCCATTTCCTGGTTGCTAAAATTCTAATAGTTCGCCTAATTTCAGGTTATGTTACAAAACAAGTAACTATAGTGTAGATAATCATTGTACCATCTAATCCGCAGTGAAATATATTTTCCATAACCAAAAATATTGTATTTTCAGCTGTTGGAAGCTGGTGTACAAAACCGAAAGTGAAAGCAGGAAAAAATGAAGTAAGATCGGGAAGCATAGAAATACGCACATAGAACATATCAACCGTTTCTTAGACTTGCTTTCAATGAGAATGACATATCTATAACTCACATTTCTATGTGAATTTGGTTGCGTTGCCCAAAAAATGACATACTGCAGCTTTAAGGCTAAATTCATGTTAGAACCTTTGTAGGAGCATAATTAAATCTCAGAGCTGTTTCCCAAAACCATCATCACTAAAGTTGCACTTGAAATCACTATTTTATACCGACTGCCTCAGACCACTTGTAGAACATCTAAGTGCGTCATTAGATGTGTTTTTCCCTACCGCGTCAGGTATACACCAAAGATATCGCACTAAACATTGAATCAAGGGGTGCGTTCGCAAATTGGCTCCAGTGTGTCAAAGTACGCTCTGGGTCATTCGTAAATTCAGAGTGTTGTCAGATTGTTTGTTGGTAAATTCAAAGCATTTCGTTCTCTGAGCTTTTAGAGCGCACACTGGACGCTCTGGCAGAGGAGTAGGGTTGATCGGAGCGTTCTGACCTCACAACAGCAGTCAAGCACTTTAGCTGGCTAAAGTTGGCTAGCTTGCTAGCTACTTCCAGACACAAATGATAGAACACCTCACACTGAACATTTTACTTGCCCTAGCAGAGCTGGTTAGAGTGTTTTCATCTTATCTAGAGGGTAAGTGACTATAACTATGTTATGGCAACAATTTAATTCAGTTTTTTATCCAATGTTTACTTACACCTGTCAAAACAACCGAGTTCCTCTGAAATCGGAGTAGATAGCCAAAGTGAATTTACGAATGCACCCTCAGACAAGAGTGCTCTGAAATCGGAGTAGATAGCCAGAGTGAGTTTACAAACGCACCCAATATATTTATCTGTCTCTGTGACCTCCATATCATTATAACTTCACAAATAAGTTGACTACAAATACAAAGTTGCCAATGTCTCTGCAATTGTTACAAACAAGCGAAGGATAAAAATGGTTTTATTCAAATGAAAACAGAGATGACTGCATTAAAAGATAAATAGCCTGCCTACAGTATAGGCTACATAGTACATAGGCCTATTGTATATATTTCAATGATATTGAAATACATTTCATGTTCATTCAATTGAGTTTTATTTTGCTATTTGGCTACTGTCTGTCATTTTTGCCTCCATATATTTCATGATGTGTAGCCTAACATGTGGAAATCTTGATTTAGTGCATTATTATAGGATACACATTAGAATAAGCCGCCTCAATATTTGCAGCCATAGGTGATACCCACAGGGCACACAATGTTTGAATCAAAGTTGTTTCCACATAATTTCGTCAAATTACGTTGAACCAACGCGGAATAGATGTTGAATTGACATCTGTCCCCAGTGGGTAATATCTCTCTAAGAGCTGATCCGTCGCCAGTATTGTGGAATAATTATAATGTTAAGGTAAGATTTGAATGGAGAAAGCTGACCCAAGAGATATTATCACCTAATGGCTAGAAATATTGAGTCGGCTTATTCTAATGCTTACCCTATAACAATGCACTCAATCACAGATTCATTTGGCACATCATTGCACACGTTGTTACACATCATGAAATATATTGAGGCAAAAATGACAGACAGTGTAGCATACAAATAGAACTCAATTGACCTGAACATGAAATGTATTTCAATATGATTGAAATATATAGCACTATGTGGCCTATAGGCCTACTTAATTTTTCATTTAAAGCATATTTTTATAATTCGCATGTTCAATTGCAAAGACATTGGCAACTTTGTATTTATAGTCAACTTTGTTCCCAAGTTATCTGGGTCACAGAGCGACAGATAAACAGCTTGATTGTATGTTTAGCAGAGATCTTCTGTGTATACAGTGATGCGGAAGAGCAAAAAAGCATCTAAGACGCACTTAGCTGTACTATGAGTGGTCTGAGGGTAAATAACAAGCGTTTTTGGTCTGTGCAACGCTTATCAGTCTAATGATCTAATACTCATTCAATTTGAATAATATAATATTACTTTCAATTTCTCAAGACCTCAATTTTCTGATCCACTCGTTTAAATTGAATAGAAAACAGTTTCACATTTTTTCATTAATCATTTTTCTACACTGTAAAATAGTTTTTCCAATTTATCTTTATTCGTTTGAAAAATATAATTATTTTATATTGGTGTGGCTGGGATGAAAGGGTTGATTTCTAAGTATGTGGTTCAAGTGGATGCTACCACTTAAGTTCGGGGGGAGATTAGCCTTGCCTAAATGAATGTGGTCCTTGTGTAACTTAGATGCAAGGAGTCAGGAAGCAGGTGCAGTTAGAGAGTTTAATAATAACGACCATGGCGCGATACAAACCAAGCGACGTGTCTGACATAGAAACACAAACAATACTACCTGATGACTGATAACAAAAGATATGTAAAGGGTAAGTAATCAAGGGAGTAATGAAGTCCAGGTGTGACTGATGATGAGACGCAGGTGTGCGTAACGATGGTTGCCAGGTGTACATAAAGATGGGTTGCCAGGACCGCAAGTTAGTAGACAGGTGACATCGAGCGGGGGAGCGGGATTGGACGTGACACCTTCGAAGCGAAGTCACACACACACACACACACACTAACACACACCAGATATCCCCAAAGCAATGCAATACCATTCTAACTACCATGGTGTGTAGTTAACTCTCTTGGTACTGTCACTGACTGCGAAGACATGGAGTTGCGTGCATCAGTCCCTGCAGCCTGCCCTTCAAATTCGCCACAATGTTATCCTCAATCCCCCATGTATGCCAACACCTTGCATAGAGAGTCTTACAGCTAGGCCTAGCCTATAGGTCGAAGCGGAAGGTTAACTTACAAATCTGTGTGTAATGGCGTGGTGTTTTATGTACACTTCCAATGAAGTAGCCTCATAGGCCTAGGCTTATTATCTTGAGGATGTAGCCTAATGCATGGATTGCACCGAGAAGGATTGCACCTCCCTGTCAGGCTCACAGGCTGGCCCTGAACGGACACCTTGAAGCTTGCACAGAGCTTGAGCTCGGGTAATGCCCCATCTGAGACAACTATTTTACTGTCCATTATTATCAAAAATAGTGGTATAGCTGAGACAAATGTATACATAGCCTATAACGGAGACGATGCCCCTGTATTGGGATAACCTATGCACCCTTCAATCCTCACATCCTTGAAGACATCACAGATTGATGCGAGATTTTACGCTAGGCTAACAACCAAGTTATTTCTATCATTGATCATCATTTATCTAAACATTAGGAACACCTGCTTTCCATGACAGACTGACCAGGTGAATCCAGATGAAAGCTATGATCCCTTATTGATGTCACTTGTTAAATCCACTTCAATCAGTATAAATGAAGGGGATGAGACAGGTTAAATAATTATTTTTAAGCCTTGAGACAACTGAGACATGGATTGTGTATGTGTGCCATTCATTTACATTTAAAAAAACATTTTTAGTCATTTAGCAGACGCTCTTAACCAGAGCGACTTACAGTTAATGAGTGCATACATTTTTCATACTGAAGGTGAATGGGCAAGACAAAAGATTGAAGTGCCTTTAGACGGGGTATGGTAGTAGGTGCCAGGCGCACCAGTTAGTGTGTCAAGAACTGCAACGCTGCTGGGTTTTTCACGCTCAACAGTTTCCCTTGTATATCAAGGACATCCAGCCAACTTGACACAGCTGTGGGAAGCATTGGAGTCAACATGGGCCAGCATCCCTGTGGAATGCTTTCGACACCTTGTAGAGTCCATGCCCCAACAAACTGAGGCTGTTCTGAGGGCAAAAGGGGGCGGTGCAACTCAATAATAGGAAGGTGTTCCTAATGTTTTATACACTCAGTGTATATATTTAGATGATTATTTCAAGGAATGGAGAATCCATCCATGAATATATTCAAACAGCGCCTATATTCTCCTTTGCAGGAGTGGTCCTTGAGATTCCTCTCCTCCCACAGACACGTTTGCGTAAAATCCTTGCTTCCCTCCTCCCCTAGCCGTTGGATAGGCCTATAGGCCTATAATGCTGATATGCTATAGTCTAATTTACTTTCACTTTCCCACTGTAACCTACTGCTAGCCTACAGGTTATGGGTACTCAATCTAGTGGGCCACTGTAGGTTTAGTCTGGGTTTGCGCACTGTATTAGTAGCGTCCACTTGAACCACGTATTTAGAAATCACCCCGTTTTCCTAACCACATATTTCAACCTGTACTTTTCTAACGACACAATGTAAATTAGAAAATTGGAAAAAGTATATCAAAATCTACATTTTACAGGGTAGAACAATTGGAAATTGAAAATTGAAACTCAGTTATGAGTGGATCAGAAAATTGAGAAATTGAAACATTGAAACTTATATTATTCAACTTGAAGGATCACGTTAGATAATTGGATTGATACGCGTTGCAACACCGGGGGTCTAAGTGCAACTTTACTAAAGATGGTTTTTGGAAACAGCTTGGAGATTTAACAATGCTCCTACGAAGGCTCTAATGATGACCTTAGCCTTAACCTCTATGGGATCGGTGTCCTGTATACGGGACGGTTGAGCTAATGTGCGCTAATGTGATTAGCATGACTGTTGTAAGTAACAGCAAACTTTCCAGGACATAGACATATGGGCAGAAAGCTTAAATTCTTGTTAATCTAACTGCACGGTCCAATTTACAGTAGCTATTACAGTGAAAAAATACCATGCTATTGTTTGAGGAGAGTACACAACAACTGTCACGACTTCCTCTGAGGCTGCCTCCTCTCCTTGTTTGGGCAAGCTTCGGAGTTCGTCGTCACCGGCCTTCTAGCCACTGCCACTCCTCATCTCATCATTCCATTTGTTTTGTCTTGTTTATTACACACACCTGGTTCATATCCCCTCATCAGTACCTGTATAAGTGTTCCCTCTGCCCCCTTATCTTTGTGTGTGATTGTTTATTGTGGAGGTTCGATTAGCTCGGTGGAGTTCTTTGTTATTTTGTATCGCCGGGTTATTTTCACCCGTGTGCTTCGTTGTTGTCCAGTGCCCCTGTTTTCCACACTGAAGTGTTTGACGCATTGCTGCATACTACTGTGTTCGGAATAAACCTTTTATTCTGTGATTTGCCCTCCTGCGCCTGACTCCTTCAAAACACACATCACAGAATCACACACCCCAACATGGAGTCAACAGGAGAAACGAACATGCCAGGAGTCGTGGCACAGGTCCGGGAGCATGCTGATATGCTAACCAGCTTGGGAGAAGCGATGGATCGGGTTCTCCAGGTCGTCCCAACGCCTGGAGAGGAGAGGACCCGATCCTTCGAGACCAGCTGAGCGACCGGATCCAGCCACCCACACCCCAGCACCCAGAGGGATTCAATTATCACGACCAAGGGGGTATGATGGGACAGCTGCCCGCTGCCAGGATTCCTCCTGCAGCTGGACCTCTACTTCACAACCGTCAGCCCGGCTCCATCGGAGCGGGAGAAGGTGTCCGCCCTCGTCTCCTGTCTCTTGGGGAAAGCCCTGGAGTGGGCCAACGCGGTTTGGAGTGAAGGAGGAGCCACGTTGGACAACTACGGGGAGTTCGCTCGCCTCTTCCAGGCAGTCTTCGACCACCCGCCCGAAGGTAGAGAGGCGGGCGAACAGCTGGTCCACCTGAGGCAGGGGACGAGGACCGCGCAGGACTTCGCCCTGGAGTTTTGGAGTCTAGCGGCTGGGTCCGGGTGGAACGAGCGGGCCCTAATCGACCACTTCCGGTGCCATCTACGAGAGGATGTCCGAAGGGAGCTAGCCTGCCGGGACACCTTGTTGTCCTTCAATCAACTGGTGGACATGGCCATCCGGTTGGACAACCTGCTGGCTGCTAGAGGACGTCCTGAAAGGGGCCTGCCCATTCCACCCCCCCACCCCCCACCTCTCCAACCCAGATTACGAGATGATGGAGCGGCGATCCGGGAGAGTGGAAGACGACAGCGCCAGTGTCACACTCGTGGCGCGAGAGGACATTCTCCTGCACGCTGTCTTCAGCGTTCTTTTGTGTCTGGAGGTGGCAGGCAGGGCACTCTCGCGTCACCCCAGGTATCGAACACCCACACACGTTCAGAGCCCTCTGCTGCGCACTGTACCCTACACGTCCACTTTCCTGATTATACAGTAGTTCCCCAGTGTAAGGCGCTGGTCGATTCAGGCGCAGCTGGGAACTTTATGGACAGGTCATTTGCACATAGTCTAGGTATTACCTTGGTTCCCCTATCCATTCCACTCCCTATCAGAGCACTTGACAGTCGACCAATAGGGTCCGGGTTCGTTAGGGAAGTTACAGCACCAGTCACTATGGTTACGCACGAGACTCATCGAGAGCAAATCACTTTTTTTATTATTTAGTCTCCTGATTTCCCTGTTGTGTTAGGTCTTCCCTGGTTAGCACTACACAACCCCACCTTTTCATGGCCACAGAGTGTTCTCACGGGGTGGTCGCGAGAGTGTCAGGGTAGGTGTCTAGGTGTTTCCGTTGGTGCAACCACGGTGGAAAGTACAGACACTACCTCCACCGTGGGCGTTCTCCCCAAATACCTCGATTTGGCGCACGCGTTTTCCAAAACGCAGGCAACCAAGTTACCACCTCATCGGGCGGGGGATTGCGTGATAAACCTCCGGGTAGACGCTGTGCCTCCCAGGAGTCATGTGTATCCCCTGTCGCAGGCTGAAACGGAGGCTATGGAGACATACGTCTCCGAGTCCCTGCACCAGGGGTTCATACATCCCTCCACTTCGCCCACCTCCTCGAGTTTCTTTTTTGTGAAGAAGAAAGACGGAGGTCTGCGCCCTTGCATTGATCACCGAGCACTGAACAAGGGGTCAATACGTTATAGTTATCCTCTACCCCTCATTCCATCTGTGATCGAGTCAATGCATGGGGCGCGCTTCTTCACAAAAGTAGATCTCCGGAGTGCGTACAACCTGGTGCGTGTCCGAGAGGGGGACGAGTGGAAGAACACATTCAGCACAACTACGGGGCATTACGAATAGCTGGTGATGCCTTACGGTTTGATGAATGCTCCATCCGTCTTCCAGTCCTTCGTGAACAAGGTGTTTTGGGACATGCTTGGTCGCGGTGTAGTGGTCTACATCGATTATATTCTGGTGTATTCCGCTATGCGCGCCGAGCATGTGTCCCTGTTTCGCAAAGTGCTGGCCCGACTGTTGGAACATTACCTTTATGCCAAGGCAGAGAAGTGTATGTTTTTCCAGCAGTCAGTCTCCTTCCTCAGATACCGCATTACCACCTCAGGTGTGGAGATGGAGGGAGATCGCATTTCAGCCGTGCGTAATTGGCCGACTCCAACCACAGTTAAGGAGGTGCAGCGCTTGATTGGCTTTGCCAACCACTATCGGAGGTTTATCCGGGGCTTTGGCAAGGTCGCAGCTCCCATCACATCTCTGTTGAAGGGTGGGTTGTCCCGGCTCCACTGGTCTGCTGAGGCTGACAGGGCCTTCAGTAACTTGAGGGTTCTGTTCACATCAGCCCCGGTACTGGCTCATCCCGATCCATCACTACCGTTCGTAGTGGAGGTGGATGCATCCGAGGTAGGGATAGGCGCTGTCCTATCTCAACGCTCGGGCACGCCACCAAAGCTCCGCCTTGTGCCTTCTTCTCCAACAAGCTCAGCCCGGCGGAGCAGAACTACGACGTTGGTGATCGGGAGCTGTTGGCTGTTGTCTGAGCCCTGACCGTGTGGAGGCACTGGCTGGAAGGTGCGAAACACCCTTTCCTCGTCTGGACAGACCACCGTAACCTAGAGTACATCCGAGCAGCGAGGAGGCTGAACCCTCGCCAGAACAGGTGTGCCTTATTCTTCACCCGGTTTGATTTTACTCTGTCTTACATCACGGGTACGAAGAACGTGAAGGCAGACCCACTGTCACGGCTGTACGACACAGAGGAGAGGCCCATAGACAACACCCCCATACTCCCGGCCTCCTGCATTGTGGCGCCGGTAGTGTGTGCGATGGACGCAGACATAGAGCGGGCATTGCGCACAAAGTCATCTCCACCTCAGTGTCCAGCTGGGCTGCAGTACGTGCCGTCTCTTGTCCGTGACCATCTGATCTATTGCGCACACATGTCCCCCTCCTCTGGTCACCCAGGTATTGGTCGTACAGTGCGCTGCCTGACCGGAAAGTACTGGTGGCCTACCTTTGCTAAGGACGTGAGGGTGTATGTCTCCTCCTGCTCGGTGTGCGCCCAGAGTAAGGCACCTAGGCACCTCCCAGCGGGTAAGTTACAGCCCTTACCAGTTCCACAACGGCCATGGTCCCACTTGTGTATTGACTTCCTTACTGATCTTTCCCTCTCTCAAGGTAACACCACCATCCTGGTCGTTGTGGACCGCTTTTCCAAAGCCTGCCGCCTCCTTCCTCTGCCCGGTCTCCCTACGGCCCTGTAGACTGCGGAGGCCCTGTTTACACACGTCTTCCGGCACTACGGGGTGCCAGAGGACATAGTGTCTGACCGGGGTCCCCAGTTCACATCCAGGGTCTGGAAGGCGTTCATGGAACATCTGTGGGTCTCGGTCAGCCTGACCTCTGGTTTTCACTCCGAGTCTAATGGACAGGTGGAATGGGTGAATGAGTGGGTAGGTTCCTGCGGTCCTACTGCCAGGACCGGCCGGGGGAGTGGTCGGTGGTCTTGCCATGGGCCGAATATGCCCAGAACTCTCTCCGCCTCTCCTCCACTAACCTAACGCCATTTCAATGTGTTTTAGGTTATCAGCCGGTTCTGGCACCGTGGCATCAGAGCCAGACCGAGGCTCCTGCGGTGGATGACTGGTTTCGGCGCGCGGAGGAGACGTGGAACGCTGCTCACATCCACCTCCAGTGCGTCGCCAGAAGGCCAACACTGACCGCCACCGCAGTGAGGCCCCGGTCTTTTTACCGGGTGATCGGGTCTGGCTCTCTACCCGGAATTTGCCCCTCTGCCTGCCCTGCCGGAAGCTGATTCTGCGGTTTGTGGGGCTAGACCCAAGGAGAATGAACAAGGTTACTACTCCCTCCCTGTCACGACTTCCTCCAAGGCTGCCTCCTCTCCTTGTTCGGGCAGGCTTTGGCGTTCGTCGTCACCGGCCTCATCTCATCATTCCATTTGTTTTGTCTTGTTCATTACACACACCTGGTTCATATCCCCTCATCAGTACCTGTATAAGTGTTCCCTCTGCCCCCTTATCTTTGTGTGTGATTGTTTATTGTGGAGGTTCGATTAGCTCGGTGGAGTTCTTTGTTATTTTGTATCGCCGGGTTATTTTCACCCATGTGCTTCGTTGTTGTCCAGTGCCCCTGTTTTCCACACTGAAGTGTTTGACACATTGCTGCGTACTACTGTGTTTGGAATAAACCTTTTATTCTGTGATTTGCCCTCCTGCGCCTGACTCTTTCAAATCACACATCACAACAACAAAAAACATATCACGGCAACTGGTTTGATACATTCACCTCTGAAGGTAAATAATGTATTTACATTCAGTAATCTTGCTCTGATTTGTCATCCTAAGGGTCCCGGAGATAAAATGTAGCATAGTTTTGTTTGATAAAATCCATTTTTATATTCAAATGTAGGAACTGGGTTCTACAGTTTGAACCCCTGCTGTCTCTGGCTCCACATCCACCCCGCCCGGCCATCTAGATGTGTGAAAGTTAGTGTTTAAGCTAATGATCCATCATGTATGACATTACTGGGAGTGTGTAAACTTACATTTTGCGTTACCACATCATCAATGTATCATTTGACCAATTCGGCACATTTGGGCAGACTTGATACAAAATTGTCCAATATTGCAATGCTTCACTGGATCAATCTGAAACTTTGCACACACCCAAAATCTAAATTGCGCCTAAACTGCAAAAATATATTTTGGCCTTTCTTTTGCATTTCAAAGATGAAGGAACCATTTTTTTAAAGCATGTTTTTTAGTTTTTATTATCTTTTACCAGATCTAATGTGTTATATTCTCCTACATTAATTTAATATTTCCACAAACTTAAAAGTGTTTCCTTTCAAATTGTATCAAGAATATGCATATCCTTGCTTCAGGTCCTGAGCTACAGGCAGTTAGATTTGGGTATGTCATTTTAGGCGAAAATTTTAAGGGTCCATTCCTTAAGAGGTTTTAAGATGCTTTTGGGAACCGGCAAAGGTCGTTTTCTTTGTAGTGGTGGTGCACTAGTGGAAAAGCGTCGCAGACATGTGATTTACTCTGAGATGTCCCGAGCCGCGCGACTACAAAAAAAGACGACCTGAAACGTCAATAGCTCTACAGTACACTGCAAAACAAATTAGTTAGGATTTTCATCCATCCTTACATTAAATGCTGACATTTCTGGCAACAATTTACACAAGCAAAGGTAATGTAGAGGAATAGAAAACGAATCTTGATTTACATTTTAGTGCATCAATCTCAAATATTGCAAATGGCAGCATCTTTCTCATCATCTTCATAGCCTATAGGCTACTCCACAATCACATCAACATCATCATCATCAATCATCAATATCACCATCAATTATAGCCTAACTGTAAAAAAATTATTGACTTATGATAAAAGCGTATGTTTATCACGTTGGGGGCAGTGTAGAGCTGATTTCTTGCATTTCAGAGAATGGATAAAAGACCTCAATGAAGAAAAAAATACGTTCCTCTATTGTCACCTATGTGAAGCTAGCCACAATAACGATTATCCACAATAGTGGAATTTGCGGTTCTCCTTCAAAATAAAGGTCCTTCATTGAAAGTCACGTAAACGGATACAAATTGTGGAACCATGCCATATTTGGACTAGATAACGCTAAACAAGCTTGGAATGTGAATAACTGTGTTCTGTGGGTGTCACTGAGTAGACTCATACCCCATTTCATTCCACAATCAATAGTTAAGGTTGTACAGTGCAATATGAAGTCTACTCAGTGGCACAATAGGCTGAATAGGGAGGTGATTCCCCACAGTCGAAGTCCCACAATAAGCGCTACGACGCTAATATTTGTGTAAACTCTTCACAATTTTTGTTCTGTAGGTGTTGCTGTGTAGACTAATACCCCATTTCATGGATCCCCAATCCACAGGTGTGAAATACAGTGAGCTCCAAAAGTATTGGGACGGTGACCATTTAAAAAATGTTTTGGCTCTGTACTCCAGCACTTTGGATTTGAAATTATACAATGACCTATGAGGTTAAAGTGCCTACTGTCAGCATTCATTTGAGGGTATTCTCATCCATTTTGGGTCACTTTTATTGTAAATAAGAATAGAATATGTTTCTAAACACTTCTACATTAATGTGGATGCTACCATGATTACGGATAACCCTGAATTAATCGTGAATAATTATGAGTGAGATCGTTACAGACCCACAAATATCATACCCCCCCCCCAAAAAATGCAAACATCCCATGTTATTGTAATGGTGAGAGGCTAGCATGTCTTGGGGGTATGATATTTGTGCGTTTGTAACTTTCTCCCTCATCATTATTCATGATTCATTCAGGATTATCCGTAATCATGGTAGCATCCACATTTATTTAGAAGTGTTTAGAAACATATTGCATGCTTATTTTTAATAAAAGTGACTTCAAAATGACACAATACAATATTTATCATTAATTTCTATTGGGCACAAAATAATCTGAAACACAACCAAAACAAACAGAAAATGCATCCAACAAATTTGTAGCGTCACAAGCTTGATGTAATCATTGTGTGCTATGAATGTGGAACCAAATACGTAACTTTTTACTACTTTAATACACATAAAGTGAATTTGTCCCAATACTTTTGGTCCCCTAAAATGGGGGACAAAAAGTGCTGTAATTTCTAAATGGTTCACCCGATATCGATGAAGATACCCTCAAATTAAAGCCGACAGTCTACACGTCAACCTCATAGTCATTGTATCATTTAAAATCCAAAGTGCTAGAGAGCCAAAACAACTAAACGTGTCACTGTCCCAATACTTTTGTAGCTCACTGTATAATTATAGCCCAATGCAATTGAAGTTTAATACATCAACAGTGCGATTTCAACTGATTTTTAAATGTCAAATTAACTAATTATTGTCTTTTGTTGAATTTATATAATAACATTCCAACCTTGTTAAGTATTATCTAGTCCAAATATGGCATGATTCCACTATTTGTATCCGTTTGCATCACTTTCAATTGGGGACATTTATTTTGAAGGCAAACCGTAAATTCCACTTGTGGCTAATCGTTATTGTGGTTAGCTTCACATATGTTTTATTGTCCATGCCTAACGTCATGGAAATAGTTACTTTGTTACAGAACGTATAGGAATAACATCCAAGAAGTAGCTTATGCTTTGCATTAGTCGCAGACCGTAATCATTTGCTAATAATGCTTAATCTTTTTTTTATTAAAGGAAACTGATCAAGATACACAAGAACCTGTTTAGCGGGGGAAATGGAGCAAGTCCAAGGAATGTCGATCAAGACCAGAATGCACTAGTCTGGGATATCATTACTCATCTCTCTCGGCTCTGAATGCTTTCTTCCACCCGGGCCACTTTGTCTTTGTGCTGGAAACAAAATATTTTGATAATGTTTGATCATGTCGGTGGGATGTACAGCAAGTCTGTGTTCGAGGACCGTATCACGCAAGGATAACAATCAAACGATTATTCAGGATTACAACGAATGAACGCATGTTTGCAATTGTTTCTTGGTGAAAACAAGTTTTCGTATGAACCGGTGTGTCAATGCTTGTGTGATGCATGGACTGAGGAGTTACAAGTTGCGATAGCACACAAGTTCGATTGCGGTTTCAAGTATCGAAGGTAAAGCTTGGATATCCTCAATAGAAACAAAGAAAACGTTTAGGCTAATGACACATAAGGCTATCAATAGGAATATGGTACTGATGTAGTGGGCAGTGGTTGCATGGCATGTGATATTTCAGCAATTTATCCAGTTTGCAATTGATATTTGCAGTAAGAATACCAAAGGAAATAGCCCATATTCTCTATTAATTGTATGTGTTCAGGCATGGAGTCTCACAACCACTGAAAACCATTTGCAATTCGATGTTACTGCTTTTGTATGAAGTCCATAGGCCTACTAAAAAGATGGACAAGATTCTTGGCACAGTATAGAAAACAACCCAGGACTCTTGTGTAATCGAGTCAGAGATATACCCAGCTTGATACTGCACTAGAGAGTAAAACTAGATATAGCACTAAGGTTACTATCGTGTTATAGTGCATGAGCACATATCAGTATTTGTGCCATTTGACACTTGTTGTGGCATTCCAGCAAAAGACCATAACATTTACATAACTCTTTCGCACCTTCTCTTATTGATTCAAACAAGTGTTGGGTGACTAAAGTTGAGATGAGCTGAAGTAGTAGGGCTATAGTTCAACAATTTAGAGATCACCTATTTGTACAACATGTGTTAAAACGTTGTGCTCAAGGGTAGCTG
Source organism: Coregonus clupeaformis (assembly GCF_020615455.1). NCBI lineage: Eukaryota > Metazoa > Chordata > Actinopteri > Salmoniformes > Salmonidae > Coregonus > Coregonus clupeaformis. The sequence continues at coordinate 157,912 of NW_025533522.1, read as the reverse complement.
CATCACAATGATTTTAGGCAGCGTGTGCGTATGATATTCATCAGAGAGTCAAAATGTCGATGAAAGGCAAGGCACTCTACACTTTCCAAAGTGAAAACAAAGAGGAGATCAGCATACAGGAGAATGAGGAACTGGTTATCTTTGACGATAACTCTGTAGATGGCTGGTTACAAGGGGAGAACAGTAAAGGACAGAGAGGTCTCTTCCCGGCCTCTTACGTGGAAGTAATCCGCCCTCGTTCCAACTCCAACCTGACAGACTGCTCCATAAGCCCAGTGGGTTCTCCGGGCAATGACTCCTCGTATTTCCCCTCCGCCCCAAACACACCCTTTCACATGCAACAGGGTTACTATGACGATGACGATGATGACTGGGATGATTGGGATGACAGTTCCACAGTGGTGGACGATGATGGCCGCAGTGGTGCAAATGGACATTCCCATCAGAGCCCCCACTCCAACAACCCCAATGTCCACTATCGCGCCAAACCATACATGGAGAGGCAGGACAGCATCTCCAGCTCGCGGAAGGGCAGTATGGTGGGCAGGAACTTGAACCGATTCTCCAGCTTTGTCCGCTCAGGGGTGGAAGCGTTTGTGTTGGGCGATGTGCCCATGAACGCTAAGATAGCGGAGTCGTACACCATTGAGATGGGCCCCAAAGGGCCTCAATGGAAAGAAAGCCCCACACCTTTCTCTTGCTCCATCGAGGACCCTACCAAGCAGACCAAGTTCAAAGGCATCAAGACCTACATATCGTACCGAGTGACCCCAAGCCACAATGCGAGGCCTGTGTACCGGCGTTACAAGCACTTTGACTGGTTGTACAACCGTCTACTGCACAAGTTCACAGTCATCTCTGTGCCCCACCTGCCCGAGAAACAGGCAACGGGGCGCTTCGAAGAGGACTTCATCGAGAAGCGCAAGAGGCGGCTGATCCTCTGGATGGACCACATGACCAGCCACCCGGTCCTGTCGCAGTACGAGGGCTTTGAGCACTTCCTCATGTGCGCTGACGACAAGCAGTGGAAGCTGGGCAAGCGGCGGGCAGAGAAGGACGAAATGATGGGCGCCAACTTCATGCTCACCTTCCAGATCCCAAACGAGCACCAGGACCTGCAGGATGTGGAGGAACGTGTGGACTCCTTCAAGTCCTTCGGCAAGAAAATGGATGACAGCGTCATGCAGCTTACGCATGTGGCCTCGGAACTGGTGCGGAAGCACCTCGGAGGCTTCCGCAAGGAATTTCAGCGGCTGGGGAATGCTTTCCAGAACGTCAGTCAGGCGTTCATGCTGGACCCTCCCCACTGCTCAGACACCCTCAACACCGCCATCTCCCACACGGGACGCACTTACGAGAACATCGGGGAAATGTTTGCGGAGCAACCTAAGTATGACCTCTTCCACATGCTGGACAAACTGTCACTCTACCAGGGCCTACTCGCCAACTTCCCCGACATTATACATCTACAGAAAGGTAATGTACACTCCCCTTATCATGTGCCAATTAGTGTTAGACCTAGAGTATAATAGCTTGTCCTAGAGATGAATATTCAACTCATTGCATTGCCTCACATGGAAACAAAGCCTCAGTGTCACTCTTGTGATAAAAACTGTTATAGCTAAGTTCGGCCCATATTGATATGTTATAAGTGATCATGCATTACCACAACAGCTGGCAAATCAATAGGGCAACTCTTAAAAAGGACTGGCGGATACTGGTCCAGAATCCTACAAACTAATTATTTCCAGGGGCCATACAACACATCTGTTGTTAATCACATTGTTAGGAGGAAAAATTGAAAGTGGAACAAATTTAACACAGCAGTTGGAATCATTCAATGTTCATTGTTAAGATTTGATTCCAAATGTACAGTGGTGACGTCCTAGGTTCATTACTGGATGACATTTCGGGTGAGAAGTTTTTGCCTGCAGGGGCACAGGAAGAATCAGCCATCTTCTTACTCAGAAATCAAGTGTTCCTTGATTGATGGACGCTGACAGTTCTATCAAACATGTCTTTGAGCTCTACTCGAACGGTCTCTCTTAAAACTGACCAGTTCTACTACTCTGTCACTATGGTAAATGGAATGATAATCGAAGTACCCCCAAGCCATTCCTTAGCTGCATGTAGAGGAACTTTCAACACTGTGTACAGTCTGGTACCAGAGTACTCAATCACACTGTACATTTTAAAGTCTACTGGGTTTTTAAATAATTGTGTAACATCCGCTGCTTCCTCTCGTGCGGGGAAGGATGGAAGAAAGTTCCATCACATCAATAGAGGAACAGCTAACTTGTAAACATTTCATCTTTGATAGTACACATCCACTACCACCAGATACACAATTTTCTAAGATAAAAGTGCTTTGAAGTTCCCTGCAATGTAGGGCTGGGCGATATTTAAAAAATGTTTGTCGGTATGACGATATTTGATGGTATTATGTTTTGGAATAATACAAGTTCTACATTTGCTTTATGAGTTGTGTATGACCCTAGGGTGGCAACACATACATTCTAACTGATTTCAATGGGTATTTCTCCATTCTGATTGTTTTATACTGTTCAATCAAACTTCAACCAAAAGTTGATATCATTTAGATCATTTCCACACGGCCACGTAGGGCTGCACGATATGGGCAAAAATCGAGGCCTTATTTTTAACCAAATATTGCAATTGCGATTTGACTTGTGATTTAGATCAAAACACTTGGGTGACACTTGTTGGAATCATGGAAATATAATGATTATTCCAATTCTATAGTTAGAATGTAATAGTGGTCACTTTAAATACAGTGTTGTTTGACAAATGAAAAAGCCAGGGAGCGTTCAAAGAATTAGGAATTACAATACTAATAGGATCTCTATGCAGGTGTTATTGTGACAGGGTAGGAACCAAAGTGTTGGTCAGTGTTTCCCAGGGGAGTGGGACCCTATAATCTTTGGCTACATTAAATGTTTTTTTCTCTTACTTCATGTAGCTAACATTCATGCTCTCTGATTTAGAAGATACTGTTGCACAAACAATTTAGGCCTACTCCAGCACTGGTATCAGGCTGTATTAGCTAGCTACGTTTGCTCTCAGTAAATCAGGGCTATTCAACTATATTCTTATGGGGGCCAGATTTGAAAAAGGTTATTTACGGGGGGGCCAGACATTTTATACATGGGATTACTTTTCCTAAGACCAGTATAAAAAAACAATGCACAAACACAATTATAATCTTATAAAGCACTTTTATTTAAATTAAATGTTGCTAAAATTTCATTTTAAGTGCTTAGCCTAATTCAGTGTATCAAATTGTTTAAATAATGGAACACATTTGTACTTATAACACAGTTGACCTCCATCACATTAATACATTTCTACTTTCCTGTCCGTTTTACATACATAGCTTCATCTTTTGCTTTATTTACACATTGGAAACCTTTTATGCATGGCGTATCTCAGCTGACCAGCATCACATTCTGTTCTATTTTCTATTTCTTTATTATTTCATTATTTTCTCTGTCTTGTTGTGTTGTTTTTTTTACACATAGAAACCTTTTTATGCATGGAATATCTCAGTTGACTAGCTTTTGTGGAGAAGTCACTCTCCCCCCGCACCTCTGTGGGGACTTAAACTCACCAGATCTTGTTGCAAAGTTAGCTTTCAGTTTATCTAAAAACTCTTGACGTCACGGGAGTGATCTGTACTGATGATGACTGAATATAGTTGCGCAGTGTAGGGAAATTGAGCATTTGTTTGGGCTCAAATCAGAGGAGATAATAACACATTTATTTTGAAAGGAAGTCCATTTGTCAATCATGTCAATAACTGTTTTATCCCTTCCCTGTAGTCCCAAAGTAAGTCCATTCAATTGATCACTAAAAAACAAGCATTTTCGCAAGATGTGTTGGCTTTCTTATAGTGGCAATCGCGGAGAAAAGCAACTATCTCCTCCCTAAGCTCACATAGGCTGCTCTCTTGACAGCATTATTAACCTTGCTTAGCCACCTAACATCATGATGTAAAAGTAGATCATGATGCTCAACAGACTACAGAACAAGCTATGTTGCAGGCTAGATGTTAATCGGATAAAGTTTGATAGCCATAACTGAGTCCATGGTGTTTTTTAACTCACCGTTGAGTTAAGCGCAAAGCACGCTCTGGTGTATCAGGCAGTGTAGGGATCTCATCTGCGGTGAAATAACCGATAGGCTGGCAGACAGACCCTGTACCCCTGTTAGCAGCTCTGATTGGCTGTAACTGTTATGTTGGATGATATTGATTGACAGCACTTCATAGGCTGGACTACAGGAAAACAGTTTCTCCCATTGAAGAATGTTAAACAAGGAGGGGGATTTTTTTTGCAGATTTTTTAAATGAATGTTCAGAATTGATCAAAGGGCCATTCTAAATTGAAAACGGGCCTGATCTGACCTGCGGGCCGCCAGTTGAATAGCCCTGACGTACATTTATTAGCTAGCTAGCTAGCCAGCTAACTAGCGATTAGCATTAGCGGCGAACACAATTTATTTTGGCCACAACTTGCTAAGAAAAGACAAACTAGCTGTTTGCTGACAGTAAGATACATAAACTAGTAGTGTAATTATAGAACGCTTGTGGATTTATGTTAAGAAGCAGAGTGGAAAGCAGCATCATTGTCATCAACATATTGTTGCATCTGCTGCATTGACCATGCAGACTGAAGAGTGAATGGTTGACAAGTGATCTCATGGTTGAGCAACAACAACTCCGCTCCTAAAGTGACAGGGGGTGGGGCTTGGTGAGAGAGAAGGAGAGAGATGACTCAAGTAGCGTAGTAAACTATAAAAATGGACTGGCGTATCACATTTAATAGTGATGGGGGAAATAAATCGATACAGTTACATACCGGATATTATTTTTAACTATATATCGTATCGTTTTGACAATATCGCAATATTATTTTTGCGCTAGTTGACTGTACCTGCAAAACTCCAGCATTTTTCCTTCATAGCTTGTTCTCCATTTTTTAAAATAGGGAGCCAATTCAGCACTTTTATTTCCATGACTGATCAAAACTTGCTTTCTCATGACTCTCTCTTGTCCCTCTGCAGCAGACAAATGGTAAGCAATATGTTTGGAACATTGAATCTTAATAAAATTACAGTATCGAATCGCAATTCGGAAAGTATTCAGACCCCTTGACTTTTTCCACATTTTGTTACGTTAAAGCCTTATTCTAAAATTGATTGAATAGTTTTTTACCCCCTCATCAATCTACACACAATACCCCATAATGACAAAGAAAAAACAGGTTTTTATAAATGTGTGCAAATTTATACAAATAAAAACAGAAATATCACAATTACATAAGTATTCAGACCCTTTACTCAGTACTTTGTTGAAGCACCTTTGGCAGTGATTACAGGCTCGAGTCTTCTTGGGTATGCCGCAAAACACCAGTCTCAACGTCAACAGTGAAGAGGCGACTCCGGGATTCTGACCTAGGCAAAGTTGCAAAGAAAAAGTCCAGTGTCTGTGTTCCCATCTTTAATTTTTATTGGCCAGTCTGAAATATGGCTTTTTCTTTGCAGCTCTGCCTAGAAGGTCAGCATCCTGGAGTCGCCTCTTCACTGTTGACGTTGAGACTGGTGTTTTGCGGGTACTATTTAATGAAGCTGCCAGTTGAGGACCTGTGAGGCATCTGTTTCTCAAACTAGACACTCTAATGTATTTGTCCTCTTGCTCAGTTGCGTACCGGGGCCTCCCACTCCTCTTTCTATTCTGTTTAGAGCCAGTTTGCGCTGTCTGTGAAGGGAGTAGTACACAGCGTTGTACGAGATCTTCAGTTTCTTGGCAATTTCTCGCATGGAACAGCCTTCATTTCTCAGTACAAGAATAGATTGACGAGTTTCAGAAGAAAGTTCTTTGTTTCTGGCCATTTTATCCTGTAATCAAACCCACAATTGCTGATGCTCCAGATACTCAACTAGTCTCAAGAAGGCCAGTTTTATTGCTTATTTCATCAGCACAACAGTTTTCAGCTGTGCTAACATAATTGCAAAAGGGTTTTCTAATGATCAATTAGCCTTTTAAAATTATAAACTTGGATTAGCAAACACAACGTGCCATTGGAACACAGGACTGATTGTTGCTGATAATGGGCCTCTGTACGCCTATGTAGATATTCCATTAAAGATCAGCCGTTTCCAGCTACAATAGCCATTTACAACATTAACAATGTCTACACTGTATTTCTGATCAATTTTATGTTATTTTAATGGACAAAAAAATTGCTTTCTTTCGAAAACAAGGACATTTCAAAGTGACCCCAAACTTTTGAATGGTAGTGTATGTAAATAAGGTATTTCTGTTTTTTACTTTTAATACACTTGCAAAAATTTATAAAAACTAGTTTTTGCTTTGTCATTATGGGGTATTGTGTGTATATTGATGAGGGACATTTTTTATTTAATCCATGTTAGAATAAGGCTGTAACGTAACAAAATGTGGAAAAAGTGAAGGGGTCTGAATACTTTCCGAATGCACTGTATAGAATCGTGAGAATTGCAATACATATCGTATCGGCACCTAAGTATCGTGATATCATTTTGTGAGTCCCTGCCAATTTCCATCACTAACATTTAACAAACCAAACATTGAAATACCGTTATAGAAGGTAAAATAAAACCCAAACCGGTCCGTGCATCAATACTGGTATATAGTAAAATACAGTATACCGCCCATCCCTACAACAATATGTTTTGTCTTCATTAATTTGTTTTATTTAATTTACTTTCAAGTGCTACTTTTCTGCAGTGTGGGTTTCATATGATGCAGTATCGTTGGTTATGTAGAACTTACAGGTAGCCTAACTGCCAGAATTAAGGAAACACCAACATAAAGTGTCTTAATAGGGCGTTGGGCCACCACGAGCCGCGAGAATGGCTTCAATGCGCCTTGGCATAGATTCTACAAGTGTCTGGAACTCAATTGGAGGGATGTGACACCATTCTTCCACAATAAATTCCATAATTTGGTGTTTTGTTGATGGTCGTGGAAAACGCAGTTCCGGGCGCCGCTCCTGAATCTCCCATAAGTGTTCAATTGGGTTGAAATCTGGTTGCTTATGTAGTTCAAGCTCCAGCAAGCTAGCTGTATTGCATGGATTTAATAGACATTGCTAGCAGCCTAGCTCTGTAAGTCAAGGCAAAGGAATGTAATGGTCCAAGGCAGAGAATATAGCAGCCAGGAGCTGTAATGACTAAGCAGATTCAGCTGGCTGGCAAGCCAGGTCATCACAGCTCCTGGCTGCTAGAGTCTCTGCCTGGTCTCATAGCAGTTCAAGGGATGCTACTAGCTTTAGAATACATTTCAAATACAAAAGTAAGTAAATGAGATATATATTATCTATGAAATGAATAATACCATCACTAGATGGGAAACATTTCTTGCTTCCATGATATTTTTATTCTGCTGAGTCCCATTTGCACATTGCACATCAGCCCACATATAACCTACATAAATACATTAATGCATTCAGTGGTGAAGTTTGCATGTTAACAAATCAGTCGGGTGGTCAACCACCTTGCACAAACTGACAACCTTGTAATGACAGGGACATGCTACAGTACAGGGCCGGCTCCAGGCATAAGCGACATAATCGGTCTCTTGGGGCCCAAGGCCGCTAAGGGGCCCCCAACCCCCCAATTCATTTTTTTTTGTAACTCAGTCGGTGTCTCAATTTACTGTTGAGAGTTAGAATAGTAGAATACTCAAGGTCATCTCGCTTAGGGCCCCCAACCAAATCTCACTAAGGGCCCCCAAAAGGCTAGAGCCAGCCCTGCTACAGTATGTATGGTACAGTGAGCTGTAAGAAATACAGCGTTTAGTGTCAATTCAAAAAGCTTCCATCTGGGGTGATATTGGATGTGCCTTGCCCCATACAATCCCAAGGATCATTAACCTCCATTGGATGCATTGAAAAGGGTTGATACGCCTAGAACATGCTTAGGCATAGCTGATGCATTTGCTATGGCCTACAACTTTGACGTGTCTGTATTTGTCGTCAGGGTGGTGCAGAATTTGAGCAAGATAGTCAAACGACCAGCATACCAAGGCCATGCTTCAGTTCCCAAACAACCCACATCAGGTGATGGAAGGGGGAGGGGCCTCCATTACAGGAATCAACATTTATCTTAGTTGTCCATGGGAAATAAGGGCGTTGGTGAATGTTGCAATCTTAAGCAAACAACTGCAAAGAGGTCATTCGTAGCTTAATAATAGGGTCCAGCAAATCACAGCTGCACCCTTAATTGTACATTAATTGAAAGTCATTTGAAAATGTCATAGAGATAATAGCATGATGTTAGAGACCAATAGTCATATTGATTCAACTGCAAATATTGGAAATACAGATATAAGCCTACTCATGAAAAATGTGGCTGACCATTGAATGACGTTGGCCCAATGACTTAGATCTACATGTAGTGATAGCATAGTCAAAAAGAAGAATATGTCACTGCACTGTACAGTACATTTCATAATTCCACTTCCTCAGCTCAGTGTACTCTCATTACCTGAAGGCAAGGCACATGAACACATCATATCTAAGAATATATATTGAGGGTTACGTCACATTTTGGATCAATAACTATAGCCATATTTTCTTTAACAACATGGAGTGGCGAGTTTACTGTTGCAGACTTGACTATCAGTTGAAGCTTCCCAGCAGTCTGAGGTCCTGAGTGCTCTGGAGCAGGTTTTCATCAAGGTTCTCTCTGTACTTTGCTCCGTTCATCTTTCCCTCAATCCTGACTAGTCTCCCAGTCCCTGCCACTGAAAAACATCCCCACAGCATGATGCTGCCACCACCATGCTTCACCGTAGGGACGGTGCCAGGTTTCCTCCAGACGTGACGCTTGCCATTCAGGCCAAAGAGTTCAATCTTGGTTTCATCAGACCAGATAATCTTGTTTCTCATGGTCTGAGAGTCCTTTAGGTGCCTTTTGGCAAACTCCAAGCAGGCTGTCATGTGCCTTTTACTGAGGAGTGGCTTCCGTCTGGCCACTTTACCATAAAGGCCTGATTGGTGGAGTGCTGCAGAGATGGTTGTCCTTCTGGAAGGTTCTCCCATCTCCACAGAGGAACTCTGGAGCTCTGTCAGTGACCATCGGGTTCTTGGTCACCTCCTTGACCAAGGCCCTTCTCCCCCGATTTCTCAGTTTGGCCGGGCGGCCAGCTCTAGGAAGAGTCTTGGTGGTTCCAAACTTCTTCCATTTAAGAATGATGGAGGCCACTATGTTCTTGGGGACCTTAAATGCTGTAGACATTTTTTGGTACCCTTCCCCAGATCTGTGCCTCAACACAATCATGTCTCGGAGCTCTAAGGACAATTCCTTCGACAATCACATTGTAGAAACATCAAGGATGATCAATGGAAACAGGATGCACCTGAGCTCAATTTCGAGTCTCATAGCAAAGGGTCTGAATACTTATGTAAATAAGGTATTTCTGTGCCTTGCCATACAATGACTATGCAATAACGTCTCACATGGATGGAACCAGTGACCCCGATCAGGGGTGTAGTGGAGGGTGAACACATGTAAACGTCGTTTACACACCTTTTTATTTGTGAAATAGTGTTTACTCACCTTTTCATTTAGTTAATTATCGTTTACCCACTTATTATTGCGTTCCCAGCGTTGATCAAAGCTCAGAATGATAATATTCTTATCTGAGTTCTAATCACACCTGCCTCTCTGCGAATGAGTGGAATCATGATTCAGGTACGCATTCATTCACCACTCTTATCCAATGGCAAACTCCGCCCACGGCACAGGCTGAGACGTGAAATGAACTACCTCAACCCAGACCAAGTGGCAAGTAGAGACACCACTGACAGTGGGCTTGCGAGATGCTGGACATAAGGCCATTTTTAACCGTCCCTCGACTCTTGTCGTGTCAAAAGACATCCCCCAAACAAACAAAAAACAGACTCTCTGAGAATGAGTGTAAAACTGGAAATAAGTCGCTGATATTTCAGTCAGGTGGCCAGCTAGCTAGCTCAATCAAGGGCTCTGGCTACTGTTAGCCAGCTAGTTAGCTAGCTAACGTTATAGCAAACTGTCTAGAAGGATAAAGTTAGAAGCTATTGTTAAACAAAGCCTGGCCTCAGCAGGAGCAGTTGACTGAAATTATTGAAATAAATAAATTAGGCCCTAATCTATGGATTTCACATGACATGGATTTCACATGACTGGGCGAGTGGTTTGCTGATGTCTACATTGTGAACAGAGTGCCGGGCAGACATAAGCTACGGACAACAAACACAATGTCATTTTATCGATGGAAATTGCGCTTAGTGGGACTATCATTTGTTTTACAACAGGACAATGACCCAAAACACACCTCTAGGCTGTGTAAGGGCTATTTGACCAAGGAGGGTGATGGAGTGCTGCATGAGATTACCTGGCATCCACAATCACCCGACCTCAACCCATTTCAGATGGTTTGGGATGAGTCGGATGGCAGAGTGAAGGAAAAGCAGCCAACAAGTGCTCCGCATGTGGGAACTCCTTCAAGACTGTTGGAAAAGCATTCCAGGTGAAGCTGGTTGAGAGAACCCCAAGAGTGTGCAAAGCTGTCATCAACGCAAAGGGTGGCTATTTGAATAATCTCAAATATAAAATATATTTTGATTTGTTTAACACTTTTGGTTACTACATGATTCCATATGTGTTATTTCATAGTTTTGATGTCTTCACTATTATTCTACAGTGTAGAAAAAAAAACTTGAATGAGTAGGTGTAGGTGTGTCCAAACTTTTGACTGGTACTTTGTATGACACAGTACATGTCACACCCACATGACATCATAGTTTACCAATGGGCAAGTGTGCAGCTGAGTGGGTGAGCATCGTTATCTTTTGTGTTTTTCAATGAGCACTGCAGTGTAGCTGGACTAGCTGTCACTTCCAAGGAGAAAACCACCTGCTGAAATCTTGAACAAAGAGGCGAGGGAACACAATGGAGTGAAACTGACTGACCCCAGTGGTGTCGGTATCGGACAGAGCTGCTGTCCACACGTTGCATAAGATGAAATGTGAGGAGCTGGTTCCCATGCATGGTAGCCTAGATCTGGTAACACCTGCCCAAAGAGAATACATCAAATTGAAGGAATGGGGAGGAGATTATGGGCAGAAAAACAGCTCTAAAATTGTTTGAATACATATTGGAACTATGTACTACTATAATGTGACAATATGTCATTCCACCAGCAGCGTTTGGTCTCAAATACCTTTTTTTGTATTATTTTCACTCATATTTGTTTAGCTCGATTCCTAGTGCAAGATGGCGTCACATCATGACCAGCCAGCCCTCTCACCTGAGGCCAGTCAGCCCTCTCAGACATAGTTTACTCTGAGAATTAGGGATCGCTTCCCAAGTCCCCAGTATGCATACCCACGGTCGGCCATTGAGGCTTTGAAGTGAACAAGAGGCCTGCTTTGTCCTACAGTGTATGTGGCAGAACACATCACATCCATCTATCAGGGTTTTTCTTATAAAGCAAAGGAAACAAAGATGTGTGTGCCTTGTTTCGTGAAAATGTGGGCCAAATGACCTCTCCATCTGTTACTGCACCCACAGGGAACAGAAAGCAGGACCTGGAGAGGCACATGGCCCTAGATACATTACCAGGAATGACAGGGTGTGAGTGAAGATGTAAATGCTGGCTGGCTGTGTGTGTGAGAGAGGGTGCATGCGTGTGTGCTCTGACCCAGAGATTAATAATTGATATTACAGCATACTACAGTATGACCCTATCTTAGTCAGGCAGGCCCCCATTGATTAGACCCTAGAGCACAATGTGTCCATCCTATCCTAAATAGCACATTGGTTAGGCAACAATGTGTCACACTACACAATAGCATGAGCACAAACTGTACACAGCAATTCAGACCAATTGTGATCAACAGGAAGATAAAGACCACAACACCTTTTAAGTTGTCCAGTAATGGCACCTTCTGTAACCTGCTTAGTCTGGGCTGTGAATGTTTTCTCTTGTCTATTTGCTCACACATAAATCTTGACAAACGGTAGGACTGTGTTTTCACACACTGTCTATCCAAATGTCTTTGCATTCCTGGCTGGCTGTGTTTCCTAGCTAGCACACTGCTGTTCCACAGTGGTGAAGTTATACAATACAGAAGTAATACAGATGTCTTAGAATATTAAAATCCTTTAACTGCTTTAAGACACATACTGTATGTTGCATCTTGCAACTTGAGCCATGAATTTTATATGTATTTCATGATGAATTAACGTTACCATGTTGGTAAAGTAGTTCCGTTTAGCGAAGTGTTTGTTTGTATTTTCTAAAAGCTTTTCTGGTGTTCCAAAAAGGACCTATTTGTTGCAGAGAAAATTCACAGGCTTCTGCTTGGCCTTAAATGCTTGGCCCTCCTACCTCTTCCAACCCCCACACTTCCACTCCCCTTCCTCTCTCCCCTGATTGCAGGACATCAAATGGAGCTATAACTGTCTGCTCTTTAAGACTTGGCATCTGCGCTCTATGTCTGCCGGCCTGATAAAGCTGACAATGGTTGGCATGGAGAAGTTAGCCATCAATCTGGTGCTGTGCTGAGTTGTACTGGCTGCACGGTCTACGTACAGACGTGTGTGTGTGTGTGTCTCTGTCTGTCTGTCTGTCAGGTAGAAATAGGCGAGCACAAAATATTATGTGTATGGAAAGGGGTTAGCCATGTCGCTCGCTCATCTTTTTATTTTTATTAAATGTTTTATTTTGACCAGGTAAGTCCCATTGAGATATGAATCTATTTTTAAATTGTGTCCTGGTCAAAAGGAAGAAGCAGCTGCTCTTTCCTTTCAAATGGTAATCTTGTAATATGTACCCTCTGCTGGGTCTTGTGAATAGTAAAGTGGCTAGGCTTAAACCATAATTGCTTGTTGTGTTATGAGAGCTGTGCTTTTGATCAGATGAATCACTAGTTCGTAGTATGGGTCTACTTAAAAAAGGCACGCAAAATCGTGGAGAAGGAAGGGTCGTGTTGCCAATGGCAATCACTCTTAATCAACGACACTGTAAGAGACAGTAACACAATGTCAATTTATCACGCTATCCAGCGAAACATGACGGTGTTATAGTGTTACAACACAGTTCATCAGACTTCCAACAAGTCATCTGTTGAACAATACTCTAAGTGTGAATATGGTTAGACCAGTTGGATCTGTTGAACACTTGTCTCTCTATGTACTACACTTGTTTGCAATCACGGACCAACACATGACCAAAAACATATAAATTAAGGAGGACCAAGGCACTCTTCATGCAATTAAAATGCCTTCATTGTGGTGGCATGTTCAATTGAACAAAATCTTTCAAACTCAGAAACGTTTTGGCATGTCTTGTCTAGCCTTTGTCAGGGAGTGATACCATGAACAACACAATTTAAATTCTGAGGTATTATTAACCTTTTCACGTTTGCGTTCCAAATATCTCTAACGGTCGCCCCAGTGTGAGTTTTTTTATGCGCATGATATCAGGATACACTCACTGTTCCAAAATGTGATTGTTACGCAACAGGACAGTTAACCCATGCTGCCCTCAAACCAAGACACGCTGCCTGCTAATTATCTATAGGATAGGCTGTTTCAACTTGTCAATTTCTAATTATTTTGGAACAAGTTTTATTTTCTAACAGTTTGAATTGGAGGAAACCAGATTTTGTTGTGGCACAGATCTGGGGAAGGGTACCAAAAAATGTCTACAGCATTTAAGGTCCCCAAAAACACAGTGGCCTCCATCATTCTTAAATGGAAGAAGTTTGGAACCACCAAGACTCTTCCTAGAGCTGGCCGCCCGGCCAAACTGAGAAATCGGGGGAGAAGGACCTTGGTCAAGGAGGTGACCAAGAACCCGATGGTCACTCTGACAGAGCTCCAGAGTTCCTCTGTGGAAATGGGAGAACCTTCCAGAAGGACAACCATCTCTGCAGCACTCCACCAATCAGGCCTTTATGGTAGAGTGGCCAGACGGAAGCCACTCCTAAGTAAAAGGCACATGACAGCCTGCTTGGAGTTTGCCAAAAGGCACCTACAAGACTCTCAGACCATGAGAAACAAGATTCTCTGGTCTGATGAAACCAAGATTGAACTCTTTGGCCTGAATGCCAAGCGTCTGGAGGAAACCTGGCACCATCCCTACAGTGAAGTAGGGTGGTGGCAGCAACGTGCTGTGGGGATGTTTTTCAGCGGCAGGGACTGCGAGTAAAAAAAAATGTTTTACTCGCACAGCCAAGTCAAAGGGTCCAACAACCCTCCCGAAAGCAAAACTTTTTTTTTAACAACCATCCTATTTTGGACTATCCCTGAGTAAATTTTGAATTATCCCTAAATGGTAGCAGTCTGGAGCCATGTGTGGGAAAGGAGAACGCACCAAACTGTACTGGAGATTCCTGTGTTTAATTTGCCAGAGTGTTTGTGTTCACAGTTAATCTCTCCCACCCCCCACCCCCTCTCCTGTCCCTCTCTATTCCCACTTCTCTCTTTCTGTCAGTCTTCCTCCATTGCATAGCATGGTTGGCATACCAGTTTCGCTCTCACTGTGACTTATAATATAGCTCAATTCTCTCCACAGCTTAGAATGGTCACAAGACATGTGGTACAGTAGCTGAGGAAAGCCATCTGGTTGGACTAGATAAACAAATCTGGTGATGGCTTTCCAGGCCATTGGACATTTATATTTATTATAGCAGGCATTTATTCCAGTGGATTGACATGAGTAAAGGGATACCAATCTTCTACAACTACCACTACTACGACGACTACCACTATTACTAATTGTATTTATTTAGCACATCACAGTGTAGGTGCTTAAATGCACCACATACGTAATGGACAGATACAATATATTCATGTTATATACGTTATATAACGAGGGCATTGCGTTCATCCACCTCTGGCCTGCTGGCTCCCCTACCTCTGCGGAAGCACAGTTCCCGCTCAGCCCAGTCAAAACTGTTCGCTGCTCTGGCACCCCAATGGTGGAACAAGCTCCCTCACGACGCCAGGACAGCGGAGTCACTCACCACCTTCCGGAGACACTTGAAACCCCACCTCTTTAAGGAATAACTGGGATAGGATAAAGTAATCCTTCTACCCCCCCTTACCCCAACCCAAAGAAATAAAAATAAATAAACATATTGTAAAGTGGTTATCCCACTGGCTATAAGGTGAATGCACCAATTTGTAAGTCGCTCTGGATAAGAGCGTCTGCTAAATGACGTAAATGTAAATGTTATATACATACATAGGGAAACAGACCATTGCGTAAGATCCACATTCCAGTCTACTCTTCTCAAGGGACATGGCATAAGGACATTTGGAAACAGTGATTTAACACCCCCACCCCACCCAACTCCTACTTTTTGTTACGTTGGCATGTTACCCAGTGATGCACATTCTTTCCTCATGTAGAAAACACAATACATTATTCTAGGTCAGAGCCACAGACTGTTCAGTACACCGCTGCCTCTGGAACAGCCATAAAATGCCCTACATGCTTACTCAGACTGCAGCCTGGAATTCTATAGAAACTAGGGTTGGGCGGTATCCAGATTGTCATACCTTCATACCGACCTTGTGCCATCCCGGGATATTTGGTAATACCGGCACTGAACACAAGGGGAGCTATTTTCAATCCAAAGGATTTGTAAAGTTCCATAGCGAATATACAGTTACACACTCTCCTCTGACATAAACTATTTACAGGACAGACATCCCAGCTCATAAAGTTATACAAGTAACTCAAATGCTACTCACAGTTTGCTGCATGCACAAAACAAATATTAGACCGCAAGGCTCTCGATCCAGGAGAGCCAGCTGTTACCAAGTGGAGCTTGATTGCAAGAAGCTAACACTTAGAAAGATAACTAGCTACTAAGTTAGCAAACCAAATGCACAACTGCAGAACATTTAGCACATTTTAGACCGTTAACTTAATGCAGGACTGCCCAACCCTCTTCCTGGAGATCTACCATCCTGTGGGTTTTCAGTCCAACCCTAATTTAACACACCTGATTCTACTTATTAGCTGCTCAACAAGACCTTCACTAGCTGAATCAGATATGCTAAATTAGGGTTGGACTGAAAACCTACAGGACAGTAGATCTCCAGGAAGAGGGTTGGGCAGCCCTGACTTAATGGTTAGCTTATAAGATATCTAGCTGGCAAACATTTAGTTGTGAGTTTCATACTGGTGTGTGCTGCACAACAGTGAGTGACTCACAAGGCTCCGGTCTCTCGTCATTGTGTGCTTGTAAACAACATGTGACTGGGGACTACCGGGAAGCTTCATGATGTAGAATAATGTGACA
Source organism: Coregonus clupeaformis (assembly GCF_020615455.1). NCBI lineage: Eukaryota > Metazoa > Chordata > Actinopteri > Salmoniformes > Salmonidae > Coregonus > Coregonus clupeaformis. The sequence continues at coordinate 141,548 of NW_025533522.1, read as the reverse complement.
GGTGAAATGAAGAACGCAATCTGCTTTATCTGTTAACATGTTGCACAAGTTGACTGCAGGTATTTTATTTAAAAAGTAGCTACAAATATTCAAATGTAATAAAAAATGTCAAATAAATAGTTTCAACGGCAACGACGGTAGGGGTGTAACCGTTCACCAAACCCATGGTGTGGTACATATTGTGGTTTTAGGGTCACGGTTCGGTTTTGGTACAGCGGGAAAATTAAATGCCTTTCACAATGTTAAGCATTCACAATGTTCCTGGCATTGTCTGTTGTGAAAGGATTGTTATGTTGGGCCTCTCAAGTTTCCACTTTGATGCTGCATTTGTAACCATGTGGGAGGTGGGAATTTACCAGTTGTGAAGTCATAAATACCAGTTGGATGATTCATGTGATTTGAACTCATTGACAAAGCTGATTGGCTAATGGCTAGTGCTGAGCGATTAACCGGAATTTCAGTTATTTTTCGTTTTTAAACAACTAATTGACCGACATTGGTTCAATAATTTGAATTCCATTTTGTTCGTTTTTTTTCTGTGAGATCAATCCGTACATCGCACAGTTTCTCTAGAGATCCAGCCTGAACTGTGCAATGTAGTAGGCAGTTGTAGTTTCCAACAGGCCAATATTCTACATAGTTTAGCGCATAAAACGGGGGAATTAACTACAATGACCATAATCTATTGCTCATCTACTAGTCCGGTCTGTGTTTATTTTACGACTGCTACTACTGAAGAGAGAAGAGTGCGCGATCGTGAGGTGATATAGAGAGCAGCTGTTGCGTCGTGAGGTATTTCTACCTGAAAATACATGATCTAAGTGAAAAATTATCTAAACAGAAATTGAAAACAGTGATTATTTTTTTTTTGAATCGAACCGAAACCGAACCAACCTCAAAAATCACTACTAATGGCCAACAAGCTGCATGAACCATAAACAAAAAATACAGCTATCATGCTTGTAAATAAATTATCGAGTTAAATAAATAATGTTTTGTTGTTGCATTTAACTGCCGAAAATGCTGTTATAGAGTAGGCTTGGGCGGTATACCGTATATACCGTATACCTGGGTATTTGGAAATAGCCACGGGATGGTTTTTCAATACCGTCAATACCGTTGAAACTGTTTCTTTTGAGGTTTTTCAATACATTTTTATATTTGTAGCTACTTTTTAAGTAAATGCCTACAGTCAACTTGTGCAATACGTTAGAAGATAAAGCAGATCGGGTTCCTCATTTTACCTGTCACATTATTTTACATTATGAAGCTTACCATAATTCCACAGAATAGTTGAGCCAGTCATGTGTTTGTTTGTAAATTGTACTGCGGGAGAAAGCCGGAGCAGGTGAGTCCAGCTGTGTATTGACAGGGGTTGCGTTTTATATTGAAAGTCAACAGTGTTTTTTTGCTTCAATAGAGTGATCAGGGGCGTACAACTATAGTTTTCCTTGTGCAACACATTCAGCAGAAAATAGCTTCATTTTCATCAGATGACAACAGAAGTGCAATGCAATTTGGGTGGCAGCCACACAAGTAAATGAGCTTACATTTAAAAAAGCAAGGTCTTTTTTGCAAAAAAACGATGCATGGCCATTGTAAAGAATATAGCCAGCAACAAAATGTATAATGTTCTGCTTAAAGTTAATCTTGCATTTTACCTGAGAAAAGTAGGCTGGCTAAATTGAGAAAAGTACCGTAGAAAAATCAGTCAGAGCACTGTCTGTTGATAGAATGCCCATTTGCGAATTCTCATTAGAGTGGAGAAGTGCGACTGAAGCAAAAAAGTGGTCTGATGCCGGGCAGAAATTACAATAAGCATTTTAGATCTGCGTTTACAAAACGCAGCAAGATATTAAGCATTTTATATTTTTTTCCTGCGTGAAAACACAGAATTCTGCATTAACCTTAAGTTTAACTTTCTAGTTATCTAAGTAAGTGGCTGAATTAATAAGGTGACAGGGGATCACATTGTGTTAGCTTTCTGCCGTGTTTGAGAAGTCAAAGCTCTTTGGATGAGTTATCTGTACAGCTGCCACTGCTGTCTTGTTTTTCTTGCATTTTTTCCTCTCCATTCTCGGCCCGTCTGCTCGTCCCCCCTCTTCTCTGAGCAGAGCAGGCAGGCCCGTTACCCTAACGAACCCAGACTCCACACAGACACAGCTTGTACACATGCTGCTCCAGAGCCAGCACTGTATTTGTATTTGTATTTATTATGGATCCCCATTCAGCAGCTACTCTTCCTGGGGTCCAGCAAAATTAAGGCAGTTATAACATTACAATACATTCATAACAGATTTCACAACACACCAAGTGTGTGCCCTAAGGCCCCTACTCCACTACCACATATCTACAACACAAAATCCATGTCATTAAAACCCACATGGACTACGATAGAATCGATGTCCATGTCCTGGCGTAGTACATTGTTGTTCTTCCTTCAGACAAGCATGCGTCAAAACGTTGTCTCTCGTTCATATTCGCTTGTGAATGTCCAAACTCACCAAAAATTACATTCAGTAGCTGCTACCTATATATGTATAACTGTATGAGCTAGATTGCCTGTCTTTGCAATTGGTTTATTTTTGTTTGCGCTCGTTCGCATATTTAGCTAGCAGCCTCCATGGAAATTCACTATTACTTGTGCTAATTTTGTTAGCATTCTGGTAATAGACGCCCAATGGGCTTTTTTTTTGTGTTTTTGGCGCACCGTTGTGTACTAAACCGGTAATACCATAAATCCCGAGATGAGAGAAGGACAGTATGAAAATCTGGATACCGCCCAACCCAATTATAGAGGCCATTTCCTTAGTAGGTGACATCAGAGGTCACTATATGGGAGAAGTGGGTGCTCAGGGTGATAGACGAGTTTCGCACTAGTAATAACCAGTTGGAGGGCCGTTTAAGTGGATTTTTCCCAGTCGTATGTAGTAAATTCCCACTTCCCACTTGGTTACGAACACACCATGACACTGCCTCCTTCAAAATGTTTATCTGACTCAATAAAGGTAATTAACATATACAAGCAAGCATTAGGCAATGAGTTGACGTTGACTAGCAATAATCGGTCTAGAGTTTAGAGTTCACCCTGTACAGATACAAGTTACCACAGAGATCATACATCCATATAGACATCCATATAGATAGCATCAGAGTTATCCTCAGTGAACAAGTTTCATATAGATACCAGACATAGATACTATAGTATTGTTCTATCAAACATTCAATAGTCAGTACTCTGGATACTGTACCAGAGAGATACATTTTGGCCCCTCAGAGGGGGAAGGGCTGACTAGTCCTTGGGAATTATCCTTTGTGCTTCACTTGTGTTCCTGGACCATTTCCCATGCAGCTCCAGGTGACAGAGAGTACATAAATTAGGGCCTAGGCTACATGTGTAAAGTAGTATTATCAGGATAATGTGAAAGTAAGAATGTGAACACCTGAAAGCTTGATGAAGGAAGCAACATTGTATTGCTACATCTGTTTTGAATTCAGTGAGTTGTGTTAACTACTGTTTCTTACAGTAACATGATTTGTGTACTGTCACAGTAGCAGTTAAGTCTGTGGCGTCATATGCTCTATTTGCATCTAAAGCAGATTCTGTTAAAAGTTGGAGGGTGCTTTATCTTGCCAATATCTCAAAAATGCCTAAAAAAGGCCAACAATGTCTACTGTAATATTCCAAGTCAGCCAAGGACAGGTTTTACGAGACTATGAGGAAGCTGAAGTCTCACAAGGCTGTCATGCTTTCCAAAATGTCTCAAAATATGAATAAGTCGTACAAGTATTCACAATTCCTGATCACAGCCCTCAAATTCAAACACAATTCAAATGTTGAATCTGAATATCATTTTCAAGGTGTCATTGTTTTATACAGGTCATGCTAGGTCCACAGGCATGCACTGGTAGTAGTAGCATTTCCCTTGTATCGGTAGCTAGCTAGCCCACAGGTCATAGCGTATTCATTGTATCGGTAGCTAGCTAACTGCTAACTGCTCTCTCCACAGGTCATAGTATTTCCATTGTATCGGTAGCTAGCTAACCGCTAACTGCTCTCTCCACAGGTCATAGCATTTCCATTGTATCGGTAGCTAGCTAAACCGCAAACTTCTCCCTCCACAGGTAGTAACACTCATGTATCGGTAGCTAGCTAACCGCCAACTGCTCTCTCTCTTTCCTCAGGTGCGTTCGCCAAGGTCAAAGAGAGTCAGCGGATGAGCGACGAAGGGAAAATGGACCAGGACGAGGCAGACGGAGTGCGTAAACGCTGCCGGACAGTGGGATTCGCCCTACAGGCTGAGATGAACCACTTCCACCAGCGCCGCGAGGTGGACTTCAAGGAGATGATGCAGGCCTACCTCAAACAGCAGATCGCCTTCTACCAGCGCGTGGGGCAACAGCTGGAGCGTACCCTGCACATGTACGACAACCTGTAGAGGCTGGGCTTGTCATCAGCCCTGACGTTATCCTTCTGATCCGAAATGGCCACCCAGTTCAACGGGGCCTCCTCAGGGGGTTGCCAAAAAGCCTAGTGGAAATAGAGACATCCCACTGGACACACACTGGTTGTTTCAACGTAATTTGTCAACGTATTGTGACGTGGAATCAACGTGGAAAATACATTGGATTTGAAAAAAGTAATCAACCAGTACTGTTTTCATCATTGAAATTAGGGTAAAACTTCAACTTAACTACATAGACTTAACCTGATTAACAGGTTGTTACATCAATCTAATTTCAACATATTCATCAGAACTATGTATACGTTGAAATTGCGTTGAACATTCCACGTAGAAACGTCAAGAATCTTCAACCTTGGGTGGTTGAAATGATGATGAATTTTCATATTTGAATAGACATACGTTATTTGACCTTGTTTCAATGCTGATAGTAAAATGGTTGGTTTGAATCAACATCATTGTTTCAATGTCATGCCATCAACCTAAATAGAGGTATGTTGAAATAAAATGTGAAGCCACAGTCCAATGATTCGGGCCTGAACAGTGACTCCTACATGAGGGGTAGCGCACTTCAGTGAGAACAAGTCTACTATCCAGATGCCTACCTCTATGTACCCTGCTTAGCTTTGGAAACAAGCTGTGATTCAGCTGAGCTATCATGTCAACACAGTTAGACATTGATCAGCTTCCATAATCATTTGCATAGACTACCTAAATACCATTGAATAGTTGAAAGTAACTCCTCTGACTTTTCTTACACAAGCTGTATGTGAAAGTAAATTTGGAGTGAGATTGGGTTTATTATGTAAGCTACATTGACATCTGATTTGCCCAAAGGACACAATAATTTCAACGCTAGGTATACTATCATGGCTGATTGGATCTTTGGAAGTTTAGAAGTATAAGTAGTTACCATTAGCCTTTTAATTAGGATGCCGAATGTACCTCTTTATTTCGGTTGATGGCATGAAGTTGAAACAATGACGTTGATTCAAACCTACCATTTTACTATCAACATTGAAACAAGGTCAAATGAAATACGTCTAATGAAATATAAAATTCAACATAATTTCAACAGTGTTGGGGAAGCTACTCTGAAAATATAGTTTACCAAGCTACCAATTACATCACACTGGAAGAAGTTAAGCTACACTGAAGCTACCCTTAAGAAAAATATAGTTTACTTAACTAAAGTTACTTTGAGAAAGTTGTTCAATAAATCCAAAGTACTATCTGAAAGAGAAAAAGGAGAGAGAGAGAGACAGCGGGGAGAGAGAGAGAAAGAGAGAGAGAGAGAGAGAGAGAGAGAGAGAGATGAAATGTCATAGACTACAAATTGCAAGAACAGTTCACTTTGGGGTCATATGTTAATATAATGTGTAATTTAGCCTATTAAACACGATAACAATGTTTCAAGTGAGAATTTGGCAGGTCTGATGCCGAAAAGCCAAACAAATATTTCCTACTTTACCCATATTTTATTTTATTTTTTAGCAAAAAGAGTAATGTGTATTTCCAGTAGTTATCTACACTGCATGGCAAAAAAGTAATTATTTACTGATTTGACTTTAGATTTGACTTTAGTTCAACTACCACCAAGCTACTGCAAATGTAGTTAAATTACTAGTTGAACTACATGTAGTTCACTACTCCCCAACACTGAATTTCAACCACACTAAGTGTACAAAACATTAGGAACACCTGGTATTTCCATTACATAGACTGACCAGGTGAAAGCTATGATCACTTGTTGATGTCACCTGTTCAATTGAGACAAGGATTGTGTATGTGTGCCATTCAGAGAGTGAATGGGCAAGACAAAATATTTAAGTGCCTTTGAAAGGGGTATGGTAGTAGGTGCAAGGCGCACCGGTTTTGGTCAAGAACTGAGGGCAAAAGGGAGGGGGCGATAGAACTCAATATTAGGATGGTGTTCCTAATGTTTTGTACATTTAACCAGGATGAACATAGGATGAAAAATATTTGGTACGTTTCTGTGTGGAATTTTTAATGCACTTTCAACGTATACATAGTTCTGATGATTATGTTGAAATTAGATTGATGTAACAACCTGTTAGTCAGGTTAAGTTATTGTATTCAAGTTGAAGTTTTACCGTAATTTCAATGCTTACAACACTGGTTGAAATTAGATGAAAACAGTACTGGTTGATGACCTTTTTCAAATCCAATGTATTTTCCACATCCACAATACGTTGACAAATTGCATTAAAACAATGTTGATTCAACCAGTGTGTGCCCAGCAGGCTGTAGCTGGGAAAATGTATCTCTTTATTCTCTTTCTTCATGGTGGACCATGATAGTAACACAAACCCTGGCTTGAAAGAAGAGAGGGGTTGTTGGGGTTGCTGCCTTATAAAGATTACTTTCTGATTATTTTGGCTTGAATATGGGCCAAGAGGTTCGTAGACTCGGACAGAAAGAGGGCATGTACTTGAAGAGGCTGGGGAAGCCAATTTGTGCACTTCACGTAATAGTCACTTTCCAGGCTGAAATTCGAAGTTGAAATTCTTGGTTTCAAGGGACTTACACCATTGTCTTCTTCATAAATACACCAATTTTGCTATGTTATGACCAATATGTTTCTTTGTTTGTATACGATACCATCTATTTAAGGTGTTTGCAACAAATCTTAATATGTTAAATGATAGGTGGTATTTAATAATTATTTGTAGAGGGTTAAAGACAGGCATGTGTAGCCTTAATGCTTGGACAATTCCAAGCAGACGGTAGAAACTGAACTCCTTTAGTGTAATGTATGAAAACCATGACAGAGTCCATACCATCTCCTCTCCAGTTGAGTTTGCACAGGGGCTTTGTACCCGTTGATCATGGTGTGTGTGTGCGTGCATGCATGCATGCGATTGTAATTTGCTGGGTTATTGATAGATTCCTTGTTCTTTCTGTTGCAACAAACATTTGCCCAGCAGTCTTGAAGTTGGAAGTACTTAATGTTACAGTAAGTGTAAACAAGGAGTAATCACCCCCCTTATTTGAGAAACAATGTTTGCTTTGAACATAGTGTTCTTCTCTGAACTGAACCATTACAGCAATTACCAATTTCAGTGTTGATTACCAAATAATTTAAGTTGTTCCAGTCATATTACACATAGATTTTAATAGGAGCTATCTTGTGAGACTTTATAGAGATATGTGGTTTGTTTGAGCTATCTTTAGAACTATGATGAATCTAAGAGGTTAAGACAGAGACACTGCTTCGCAGTGAAAGCATTACCTCAAGAACAGTCAAGTAAATTATGAAATTATTAAGTCCATTCACATGCTTTAATTGGCCTTTCCCAAGTACTGTTAAATAATACAGTACTCTACTCAGGGTTTTTATTCTGATCATGTAATGTGGAATTTTGAGGTATAAATGTCTAGCACAGACCCCAAAGAGATGCATTGTGCATTGATCTCCTGCCATGTACTTCCATTCACCACAATTTGACAGGACAAAAACCAATCACCAAAATAACAATACTGTTATTGGATGATGTCCTCTTTTTCCAGTAATGCTTGAGACCATAGTTTTAGTATATAAACAAAGACTGCCCTGCATTACCTTCTTAGTTAACCACAAATGTCTGACTCTGTCTATGACTCAGTACTGAGTGTTGTCTCAGTGGCTGTTCCGCTTCCAACGTACATTCCAGGGTATGGGCAGATGTAAAAACCAGGTGTTTCACAACCCTTCCTCATCTTCTTGCCTGTCTTCTTATTGCACAAAGACCAAAGTAACACTATTTAGTGCTCAGTTTCAAATGAAATGAAAGGGTCTCTCAATAAATAGCTGGCCATACATTGGAGGTGGTCGAGTGTTGGCTGTCTTCAATAGTTTTCTTATTCAAACGGTCACATTTTGAGGAGATGGGGATGACAACCTCTGTGGAAAGAGACTAACAGGGCAAAAGGAGAAGGAATATTCAGGGGAAAAGGACTGCAAATGATTCCATGTGAAATGTTACACTCACCTACTCTGACTACCACTGGCAGTGCGATGGTAATGTAAGGACATGTAACCATGTTGATAAACTGAATGGCTGGTGGAAGGACACTGAGTCTCACACAGATGATTCTGGCTTAACGAGGATGTGTGAGACTGGGACTGGCATGATGAGACCTATGGTTCTGTTATATTTTCCTATATGGAAATACGTACTGTCTTAGGTTTTTGGCATGAGGAACGATGTCACTAAGGGAGGCTCTGAATGTCTTAATAAAAGCAATCATGCTGATTCTGATTCTGAATGTTGTTTATCTATCTTTGTGCGTGGAGCAGTGCATTAATGTTGCCTTGGGGAGAGATGGGAGAGATGAGGGGTGCTTTCTGGAGCCTTCAAAAGATATGGTATGAATACACACTATACACATTGTATTAATAAATTCCTGCGTAAAAGACACGAAAAGGCACTTATGCTGTAAACACAATGATAGATGACATCACATAATATGGAAATTTTCCCAGCTTTGACTGGGAAACTACTGCAACGAATCAAACTCCCTCTATGCAAACTTGTAAAACAAAATATGGAGAAGGATAATTGTTTAAAAATTTTTTTTTACAAGTTTACATAGAGAGAGTTTGATTCGTTGCAGTAGTTTCCCAGTCAAAGCTGGAAAAATATCAATTTTATGTCAGCAAGTATTCTCACATATTTCCTATGGCGTATGCATTGCACGGTGGGAATGGTTGTCACTGTAGAAATGTAACAAATGCACCTCCCCTTGCCCCCAAATTCTCATTAACAGAAGAGTGATCAAATGAACATCCTACACCTGTAACAAAGCAGGATGCCACCATATCGTCCAATTATGTCAGAACTGTTATCACCTGGGGCCTCCCCAGTGGCGCAGCGGGCGAAGGCATTGTAACTACCAATTGGAAATCACGAAATCGGGGAGAAAAGGGAGTAATGAAAAATTAACAACTGTTTTCACCATGAGGAACGAGGGGATGAAGAATGCATTCTTCAACTTCTTGCTGGCCTTGGTTCTCATTATCATCCACTTCAATGTATTTATGTCTAAAAATACTATTACTACTTCTGTCTGTAAATATGGGCTCTGTTCAATCTATCGCTGAAAGTAATTTCCGTGCGTTTACTGTGAATACTAATGCTAATGCAGGAACATGGCTTTAAATTTCATTCACGCTGTAACGCTGAACCTCCGCGATACGGATTGAATAGAGTCCTAAGTCTGCCAATATTTGCATTCCGGACGTGCCCCATCCTAGACGTGTCCTAATGTGACATACAGTGCCTTGCAAAAGTATTCATCCCCCTTGGCGTTTTTCCTATTTTGTTGCACTACAACCTGTAATTTAAATTGATTTTTATTTGGATTTCATGTAATAGACATACACAAAATAGTCAAAATTGTTGAAGTAAAAAAATTAAAAACGTGTTTTAAAAAATTCAACAAAAAAATCAAACGGAAAAGTGGTGCGTGCATATGTATTGTAGACCAAGGAGCTCTCCAAACAGGTCAGGGACAAAGTTGTGGAGAAGTACAGATCAGGGTTGGGTTATAAAAAAATATCTAAAACTTTGAACATCCCATGGAGCACCATGAAATCCATTATTAAAAAATGGAAAGAATATGGCACCACAACAAACCTGCCAAGAGAGGGCCGCCCACCAAAATTCACAGACCAGGCACGGAGGGCATTAATCAGAGAGGCAACAAAGAGACCAAAGATAACCCTGAGGAGCTGCAAAGCTCCACAGCGGAGATTGGAGTATCTGTCCATAGGACCACTTTAAGCCGTACACTCCACAGAGCTGGGCTTTACGGAAGAGTGGCCAGAAAAAAGCCATTGCTTAAAGAAAAAAATAAGCAAACACATTTGGTGTTCGCCAAAAGGCATGTGAGACTCCCCAAACATATGGAAGAAGGTACTCTGGTCAGATCAAGGAAAACGCTATGTCTGGCGCAAACCCAACACCTCTCATCACCCCGAGAACATCGGCAGGGACTGGGAAACTGGTCAGAATTGAAAAAAATTATGGATGCCGCTAACTACAGAGAAATCCTTGAGGGAAACCTGTTTCAGTCTTTCAGAGATTTGAGACTGGGACGGAGGTTCACCTTCCAGCAGGACAATGACCCTAAGGGGAAACATTTACATGTCTTGGAACGGCCTAAACCCAGACCTCAATCCAATTGAGAATCTGTGGTATGACTTAAAGATTGCTGTACACCAGCAGAACCCATCCAACTTGAAGGAGCTGGAGCAGCTTTAATTGACTTTGGGGGCGCTGTTTGACATAGTTATGCACGCTCAAGTTTTCAGCTTTTTTAGTCTTATTTCTTGTTTGTTTCACAATAAAATATATTTAGCATCTTCAAAGTGGTAGGCATGTTGTGTAAATCAAATGATACAAACCCCCAAAGAAAATCCACTTTAATTCCAGGTTGTATGGCAACAAAATAGGAAAAATGCCAAGGGGGGTGAATACTTTCGCAAGCCACTGTATACATGCACTTTCCTCTATCAAGCATGGAGTGAAAAGGCACACAAAAAAGGCTCACAATAGCTTCATCATGAAGTAAGAACAGCTGTTTTACTCATCATGACACAGAGACAAGGGCCTTCACTATTCGAATGCTTCAGATGTTGCAGAGGCAAGCATTCCATTTGTCAAGAACTTTAACAGCTGATATATGAACGGTAGTGTTAGATCTGACTTTTTAACGTTCTGTTTACGAACTTTGGTATAGAACATTCTATTAACGACCTAGGTCTCTTTAAGTGTAGAGGATGTTAAGGTAGAAGAAAGACAGGCTGGAAATAGATCAATGGGACTGTTACGTACCTACTGTTTTGGGGGTAAATACGTAAAAATATGCTATTGTACAATGTTTCAAATGCTCAAATAATGAATAGCTTAATGCAGGGATGGGCAACTTTGATGGGGGTGGGGGCCACAAAACATTTTAATATGGTATCTGAGTGAGAGTGATTAACAAAATCAATGGCAGCACCCTGGAGGTCAGGGCCCCCCCCTGCCAGGTTGGTATTTGGCCATGATTAATTACTATGTTTACATAGCTGGCTAGACTAACTTACCAATCTAAAAATTGTAAGCTGACATGGCTGATTGAGTGACTGTCAGTGACTGACATAACATAAGAAAAACTGCTGATGCACAACCGCATTTGAAAATGGTGTATTCTTCTATTCTAATTCAACAGGAAGTTTAGACCTCGACTGAGTTCTTTTTTTTGGGGGGGGGGGTGGATTGATCCGCGAACATACAAAAGGGGGGCTGCCAGTTGCCCATCCCTGGCTTAATGGGTGACATTGTCCACTTCTAAACACACAAGGTGTGCTCAAAGCATTGCGTTTTGGTATTCACTGTGTGACACCTGCAAGTTAATAGTCTCACTATCTTAAAATTGATCTTAGTGGAACAAAGATAATATGTGTCAATCGCCCCCTTTATTTGATCATTTCATTATGATGCATTTTTGTGACGTGAACAGCTGTTTTCGTTTTGAACCAAAGCCTTGAATAGATGGCAACGTTCCAGGCCCTCTCAGGTTTGAGTTTTTGGAATGCAACTCATGTGTGCTGGTGATGTCAGTCTCATGACGTGCCAGAGATCAAGGTAATTGAATTCGATTATACAACATCGAGATGGACGGAATCAGGCATCTTCTCTGCTGTCACTATCTCTGTCTGTCTGTCTGTCTGTCTGTCTGTCTGTCTGTCTGTCTGTCTGTCTGTCTGTCTGTCTGTCTGTCACTGTCTGCCTGTCTGTCTGTCACTCCTAATTGTTAATTGCTATTACATATAGAGCTAACATATTAAGGAACTGGCAGTACATCTGTGTCTCTCTGTTTTCTTCCTACCTCCACTGCACTCACCTCTGAGTTGTTTCTGCTAAGCCTATCATCCTTTCCCACAGCACTGGTACCAGAAGACCAGGGGACCACACTGCCTGTGCTAAGACTGCCTGTGTTGGGACCAGCAACATCCTAGTTGTGAATGAATAAACACATTTATTAGATAAAGAAGAAAAATTACTGAATAAATGCCTAATAGAACATTGGTTCATAATACCTTATGAAGCCTAACTACTTATATTGCAAATATGTCTTTCATACATCCTAAGGGTTAATTACTATTACATATATAATATAGAGCCACATTATTAAAACTGGCAGTACATCTGTGTCCGTGTGTCTCTCTCTCTCTCTCTCTCTCTCTGTTTTCTTCCTACCTCCACTGCACTGCACTTGACTGCTGCAGCAGCAGCTGAGGTAGCTGCTTGGCCCAGCAACCTCCTAGGGTAAGACTTTATTTTAAGGGTCTATAGTAAACCATATATAAGGCATTTACAAACCGTTTGCTCACCATTTATTAATCACTACTCCCACATTTGTAAATGTTAGTAAGCTAGTTATTCACACATGTATATATATTTCCTTAAACATCCCTGTGTTGTGTGCTTATTTTTTCACCAGGTACTGTGAGAGATTACACTGGTCACTCAAAAACAGTATAAAGTGTTTATAAAGTATAAATAGCGCTCACTTTAGATTAGGCACTGCAAAAATACTTTATTAATGATTAGAAAATGGTTTATTAATGTGGGGGTAATGATTAATGAATGGTTAACACAATTTATAAATGGTTTATTACGGAACCTTAAAATAAAGTGTTACTGTCATAATGTATTACAATGAAACACTGAATTAATGCATAATAATTGCTAAATAATCCTCTGTTAAAGGTCAATTCGGGGACTCTGTCTATTTTGATTGTTTTATCAATGTTTATTTGCTTCTGAATCTCAGTCTCTTCAGCCAGCGAGTGGGTCTTAGTTTATGACCTGTAGTAACGACTGACTCTGGTGTCGGTTTATATTAATGGGTACCCATTATGACTTGTATTTAATAAAAAGCAGTATCACTGTATTTAATGTCTCAGTGTCTTAATGTCTTATATAAAACATTTATTGGCTTATATGTTATAAAAGCCAATCTAATGACTTTTTAGGCTATTGCAAGTTAGTTCCCCTGAATCCCCAATTCCCTAATTAGGCCTAAGTGTTAATTAGCCTACTATTTCATACGATATACAGCCAAAATATTAACTGGCAGCTGTAGGCTAAATCTGTGTCAGTGTGTGTGTCTTTTTCTGTTTTCTTCCTACCTCGACTGCACTGTCTTCTGTTGCAGCAGCTGATCTGTCGGTGCTAAGCCTAGCATCATTTCTCAGCACAGACAGTCACAACACTCGGTCAGAGCGGGTCTCTTTGCTGATGCCAATCAGAAAACCGGGCCGGCCCATCTTGGTGGGGGGGCAGCCCTTGCCAACTAATCAGGTAAATGCTCAAATATATTATTATGACAACAGAGAAATGGTGCAAAAATCATTACAAAATAAATGACAGGCCCATGGGCTGCCAACCGTGTCCCTTTTTTATTTACATTTAAATTTGCCAGAATTGCCTGATGGCCAATCCGCCCACGGCCAACACTTTGGAAAATGTTCCAAAACCTTGAACCAGTTGCCAAAGTAATGCTAACTGTGCACTCCAAAGTGCCTCGATTCAAGAAAGTGAGGAAGTGGAGAGATGAAAACAAGTCAACCTCATCTCCTTTGAGCTTTTTCCATAGGACATAGCTGAGGGTTGAATGAGGTAACTACCTGTTTTCACAAGTCAAGGGAACAGTTCTTGAAACTAGTCCAATGTGGCCCCAAAGCTCAAACACTGAACTCATTTGTACAGAGGAACTCATAGTCTGCGTCCCAAATGGCACCCCATTCCCTATATAGTGCACTATTTTCTACCAGAGCCCAAAAGTAATGCACTACTGTATAAAGGGAATAGGGTGCCATTTGTGACACATATCCACTACCGTTCAAAAGTTTGGGGTCACTTAGAAATGTCCTTGTTTTCGAAAGAAAAGCAATTTTTTGGTCCATTAAAATAACATCAAATTGATCAGAAATACAGTGTAGACATAGTTAATGTTGTAAATGGCTATTGTAGCTGGAAACGGCTGATTTTCTATGTAATATATACATAGGCTTACAGAGGCCCATTATCAGCAATGGCCAGAAACAAATAACTTTCTTCTGAAACTCGTCAGTCTATTCTTGTTCTGAGAAATGAAGGCTTTTCCATGCGAGAAATTGCCAAGAAACTGAAGATCTCGTACAACGCTGTGTTGTACTTCACTCCCTTCACAGAACAGCGCAAACTGGCTCTAAACAGAATAGAAAGAGTAGTGGGAGGCCCCGGTGCACAACTGAGCAAGAGGACAAATACATTAGAGTGTCTAGTTTGAGAAACAGATGCCTCACAGGTCCTCAACTGGCAGCTTCATTAAATAGTACCCGCGAAACACCAGTCTCAACGTCAACAGTGAAGAGACGACTCCGGGATGCTGACCTTCTAGGCAGAGTTGCAAAGAAAAAGCCATATCTCAGACTGCCCATCTTAATCTTTTCTTTTTATTGGCCAGTCTGGGATATGGCTTTTTCTTTGCAACTCTGCCTAGTGTGCTTCTAGAGGGGCACATGGCAAACCTGTTACAGGCCAAAGTGCCAGCAGATGTCCATAAAAAGAACAGCATGCTGAGAAGAGGAGAGAGAAACCAGCAGCTCATGTCTGGGAGTCTGATAAGAGACAGCATTATTTTAGCCCTGTTACAGAATACTTTTGAGGACACTGTGAACCCAATGAGCGTTCTCATTTGTCCCAAACTCATTGAGAAATCAGGGCATGCTGTGAAATGCAGTTTGACTATTACTTTGACAGAGCTATGGATGCAAGGACTGACCCTCCATGATACCAAATTATAGTTTTAACTATGTTTTGAGGCTATACTGTGTTTGTTTACATTGTTTACAAACATTGGAGTAAAATACGCGTATATTTTGGGTTCTGATGGGTATGACAGTTGAACTAAGCTCGTGAGGCATTTATAAGTTATATTCTTCAATAATCAATGGGTATACACATACAAACGACAGCATACAGACAACTAAGGATTCTAGCTTCAAGGATTTTGTGTAGTTTCAACCCTCACCTAAAGCTAATGCAGAAACAAAAAAACAATAATTGAAGTTGTTTTTGATTAGACGAATCATGCTCTCTCTATGAGACTCATAGATCGGAAGATATTAAAATACCCATCTTTTTACATTGCATTTAGGAAGGCAAGTGAGAGAGTAATGGTCAAATAAATGAAAGAAGCAGAGCGTACTCATCATGCACCTGGTTGCCATCTTGATGTGTCTGGCTCCAGCAGGCTAGTGAATTGTTGCCCTGTGACATGGTTGTAGACTCCTACACCATAGGAATCTATAGCCATGTCTCAGGCCACCTGTTGTACAGTGGATTACTGAATCTCTTTTTCCTGCACTCCAAGAAAACAAAGGGAGCAGATGGTCACCCTCGAATCACACAGTATGCACCTCTTAATCTTGTCTACCCACAATGCCTCAGTGACCACGACGTCACCGTGAGGGAATTCTGCCCCCAGAGACTAGGATGGGACAGGGATTCCTAATATCAGAACACCCTGGATTCATAACTGCTTGTGGACTGATCAGGGGCATAGTCTGAAAATAATCTCTAGCCCCCTCTCCAATGTTATATCTCTTTGCAGATCTGAATAAACTGGACAGATGTATGCCAGTGTACTTGACCCTGTTCTGGAGAAGTAGTAGGCTGTGCTTAACAGTAATAACACACCTGATTTGACTAGTTGAATCATGGGTGTTAGTGCTGGGCTGGAACAAAATCCTGCAGGGCCAGCATTGGTGACTAGAAAGCTCCTTCAAGCCCATTGAACCATCACTATTTTCTACTGCTTACATTTTAGTCATTTAGCAGATGCTCTTATCCAGAGCGACTTACAATTAGTGAGTGCATGCATTTTTATTTTTTTTCATACTGGCCCCCCGTGGGAATCGAACCCACAACCCTGGCGTTGCAGGCGCTATGCTCTACCAACTGAGCTACACGGGGGGCTTTTACATCTATCTAATCTTCAATGGGGTTTGGACTGGGGAATAGTCACCAGTCAAAGGCTGTGTTCACACAGGCAGCCCAATTCTGATATTTTTTCTCACTAATTGGTGTTTTGACCAATCAGATCAGCTCTGAAAAATATCAGATGTGAAAAGATCTGATGTGATTGGTCAAAATACCAATTAGTGGAAAAAAATATCAGAATTGGGCTGCCTGTGTAAACGTAGCCAATGTCAACTTGATTTTAATTGATTTGATTTAGGATACCAAAGTCTTATGAATGAGGACTATGAACTGATTTATCTGGAACTCGAGTTAGATGCTAGCATGTGTTGGACCAATAAATGCACAATTATTTATGTGTCCAGGAAATACTTACTGACTGGGAATCTGACATGCACATTTATTTTCTGCATTGCCCAAAGCACTTCATTCTGTGCTCCTCCCTTGGATATGACATATTTTAAAGTAGCTTATTAAGTTACTTTAAAGTGATTTGTCTTCGAAACATAACAGGAATGCAAGTTAATCTTATTACGTGGGTATGGAAGGAGTGTGTGTGGGATTTGTTTTTCTACTGAGTGTATCTGTATGGAGAGACAGACCCAAATAGAGCAACTTGTATGGAGGCATAAAGAATCTCAAGCACTTGTTCTTAAAAAGGTATTTGTTTATCACCGCTTTGCAAAACACATTTTAGTCATTTAGCAGACGCTCTTATCCAGAGCAACTTACAGTTAGTGAGCGCATACATTTTTCATACTGGCCCCCCGTGGGAATCAAACCCACAACCGTGGCATTGCAAGCACCATGCTCTACCAACTGAGCTACAGGAGGGCCTAAACACAAGGCCATGGCCAATTTATAGAATAAATATACTGTAAAGTAGTAAAACAAATATATTTCAACTGTATAAACTATTTGGTAACACTGTATATGAACCATCTGCCACCTATCACCCTTTAATACATTAAAAGCTTTTCTATAGGCCATGGAGAATTTCCTGACATGACCCAAACTAACCCAATTGACCCAATTTTAAATCAAACCCTATGGAATTTTTACCATATTGCTTACATTTATCAAAGCCTCAGATTTCCACGAGTTCATAGGCGGTAGGGATTAAGGGTTGTTTTGGGATTGGGCAAATATATAATCTTGGCTCCTTATAACAGCAATTCATAACACATTACACACAGTTGGTTCACAGAGTGTTACCAATCATTTTGCATCTCAAACTGGACATTGGAAAAAACACATAGGGGGTATCAAGTACACTTTTTACTGTCAATGTTTTCATAACAGATAAAACACAATGTTGACAAAAAAAAAGAAACAAAATGCCCTTCAAAACTCCCTGGTGTTTTTGTTTTTCTATAGTATTCATTACCTAAGGCTTCTACTACTACTGTGATGCTTTGCTGTATCATTTTCTCTGCATGGGGACAGCAATGTGTTAAAGTGATGCATGCCTCCTCAGCATTGCTGTGGTTAGCAGCTTTTTAGAGATGTGGAAATAGCAGCCACTCTTTCCCTCTCCATAGTACAGAAAGGCTATAATTGACCGATGACTTGCATTTTGGGGGGAGGGGCGGCTCCAACTCCAGATGCATCCTTCCAGGGGAACACATTGACGTTCTGGGGGTGGTTGTGAGGGGTTTTGCCCAGTTAGGTGCGGCACTTCTCCGCCCATCAAAACCAGGCGTCGAGGCCAATCACTCCATCCCAGCCCAACGCCAAGCTGCTTTCCTCTGCCTGGATAAGAGTGAAATTCCAGTGGGTTTGACTCTTGGAGCTTCAACATTCTTACGGAAAGTCCCAGTACTAGGCTACGTCTGCTTCTTATGGTGTTTCTCAAGATGAAATCCTGACAAGTTAATCATCTCCTGAGGGCCTCGTCCCTCGCTGATGACATCACTGGTGTCCGGTAAGGACAGGGCAATACATTATTCAAATGTTGTGGTTTAAAGAAAATGCAGAGACCCTCTGCTGTCCTGTAGCAAATAAACACACACATACTTATACACAGATCCGTGCTGACACAGTTGTTATTCTTGGTTGTTCAAAGAGGGTCAGGAGAAAGGCAGTTTCCCAATTTGTCTTTCTGTCCGTCCTCTTTCCTTGAAGGTCAGAGGGGAGGGACCTTGGATCTTCTCCAGTGCATTTTGAGAAGCAGACAAGCAGGAAAGGAGAGATGATGTGGGGAATCAAGGAAAGTCAAGAAAGAGCCAAAGATGGACTTGGAAAGTTTGCACCTCCTTTTTCATTAGAAAACTGTAGACGGCCAACTTTTCTCTGCTTTTACAAGAATATCCTCAACTGTACATTTCAATGGTATCTTGCCATTGCAGACTTGCAGTGATTCATATAACAAGGAAAAAGTGTAATAGTGCTGTATTTTGTCGAGACAAGCTTGGGGATTTCATAGTGGTCCAACAGGTTTTCTTTTAAAAAATTATCAGCTGAAACAATTATTATTTTGGGCTGTAATTAATTAGATTCACATTTCCTTGTGTGTTTGTATATTTCTGTTTTTGTGAAGCGTTACTGGCTCTCATGAGGACCGCCACAGGAAAGGAAGACCCAGAGTTACCTCTGCTGAAGAGGATAACTTCATTAGTTCAAGTAACAAACATACCTCAACATCAACTGTTCAGAGGAGACTGTGTTAATTACATTTACATTTTAGTCATTTAGCAGACGCTCTTATCCAGAGTGACTTACAGTTTTTTTGTGAGTGCATACATTTTCATACTGGCCCCCCATGGGAATTAAACCCACAACCGTAGCATTGCAAACGCCATGCTCTACCAACTGAGCTACACGGGCCTAATCAGGCCTTCATGGTCGAATTGCTTCAAAGAAACCACTATTAAAGGACACCAATAAGAAGAAGAGACTTGATTGGGCCAAGAAACACGAGCAATGGACAATTTGTCCTTTGGTCTGGAGTCCAAATTTGAGATTTTTGGTTCCAACCGCCGTGTCTTTGTGTGACGCGTGTGGGTGAACGGATGATCTCCACATGTGTATTTCCCACCGTAAAGCATGGAGGAGGAGGTGTTATGGTGTGGGGGTGCTTTGCTGGTGACACTGTCAGTGATCTATTTAGAATTCAAGGCACACTTAACCAGCATGGCTACCACATCATTCTGCAGCGATACGCCATCCCATCTGGTTTGGGCTTAGTGGGACTATAATTTGTTTTTCAACAGGACAATGACTCAACACACCTCCAGGCTGTGTAAGGGCTATTTTACCAAGACAGAGAGTGATGGAGTGCTACATCAGATGACCTGGCCTCTACAATCCCCCGACCTCAACCAAATTGAGATGGTTTGGGATGAGTCGGACTGCAGAGTGAAGGAAAAGCAGCCAACAAGTGCTCAGCATATGTGAGAACTCCTTCAAGACTGTTGGAAAAGCATTCCAGGTGAAGCTGGTTGAGAGAATGCCAAGAGTGCGAAGGGTGGCTATTTAAAGAATCTCAAATATAAAATATATTTTGATTTGTTTAACACTTTTTTGGTTACTACATGATTCCATATGTGTTATTTCATAGTTAAGATGTCTTTACTATTGTTCTACAATGTAGAAAATAGTAAAAATAAAGGAAAACCCTTGAATGAGTAGGTGTTCTAAAACTTTTTACCGGTCGTGTAGGTGTTGGAGGGTAGCCAGATACTGTAGCTAAAGTTCTGGGAAATGTAGACGTGCCTGATAAAAAAAGCCCAGCTGGGGAACATAGGAAGCCCTAAAAACCACAAGGAGGGCCAAATACTTCTGCCGAAGCATGAAATTCGTTGTACACATCTCGAGCATGCCCTTTAATCTTGTGCAACAGCTTAATTTGGATGAAGTGGTGTGTTTCTTTCAAGGTTCCTGATTCACAAATATAGTCATACCGAACGTGATATAACGCCACAGGCCTCCTCGATGTGAGGAAGAGAAGAATGTTGGATGATTGTTTCTGTGAGACTTCTGACAATGAGAATGCTCCTCACATGTTTGAGATGTCCTGGTATAAAATAACAAGGGGTTTACAGCATGTGGAAATTATACTCAACATCCTGTAGTGTGCTGTCCTCACGAAAACCTGCCAAAAGATTCCTTGGTGACACTTTATGTAAAGCCTGCCATCATAACGCTATAAGCATATATTAGCGTTATTAATGTCTTACAGTATGCAATACAACTTTATTGTCCATTAGTTACAGAGAACAACGGAAATGTGTCTTCTGCTCCATTCTCAACCTCACCACATATACAGTTGAAACAAGCACAGGGTCAAGCTGCAGTGCAGCACCCATGGATGGAGAGCATGTTGTGGAGTTAAAGACCATGCTCAAGGGCCCAATGGGAATGTCTTGAGGATGGCATAAAATAGATGTTTTGTTGTTGCAGCTTTAAACCTAGTATCCTGCAATTCAAAAATAAAATCTGTGAAGCAGAAAAAAAAAATGTTGCAGTTTTAAAGCTTAAATTACAGTGCATTTATGTAAAACAATTACAATTAAATGGGGTAAAACAAGAAGTATTAAGTTAAAAAAAATTGATCATTGTTGGAGTACTGTGGATACCAATATCACCGTGAGCCTCCCAGGTCCATGTTGCCCAGGATTAAGAACATAAATAAGAGACTGCGTGAAGCAGGCCTTCATGGTCGAATTGCTGCAAAGAAACCACTACTAAAGGACACCAATAAGAAGAAGAGACTTGCTTGGGCCAAGAAACACGAGCAATCGACATTAGAAAAACCTATAATCTGATAAGATCAAGTGGAGTGTTTACAAAAGCACTACCGGACACATGTAAAATGGGTGGGCGAACTGCTCCACTATGCACCACTAAGCCTGGCAATTGAAGCTATAAGATGTTACCAAAACCTTACACCAATCAATTATTGTTCAACATCTTCACATTTGTCACCAGCTCAAGTTATGTTTATACGAAATAGAGACACTTAAGACCTTCCAATGGCCCCTCCTTTCAATAACATGCCTCTTGTCAATAACCACGCCAGACATGGGTCATCATTCACAACTCTTCGCCACGGGATTCGAGTCCGTCCCACTCACACTTACCCGTGGGTCAGGAGCCAGGCGAGAGTTCCTTCTTGAGACAACAGCCATTTCCTCAGAACACTGAGTCCGCATTCCTGGGATGTTGCCTGACCCCTGTAAACAACATTCCAGCATTGGGAAAAGCCACAGTGCAGCAATGGCCACAGAAAACCATTATCTCACTGTCATTACTCAAGTCTCCCTCCCTCTCTGTCATTGCATCCTCAGTCTCTCAGAGTCAATGTACTGTAAGTTCCCCATAAACTAACATGGTAAGGGTTTCCATCATTTTTACAGTTTTACATCATACACACTATGGAGAAGAACATCCTTCTGTGAGTGAGATTGTTAGAACATTACAGATAGACAGGCATGTACAGTGAGGGAAAAAAGTATTTGATCCCCTGCTGATTTTGTATGTTTGCCCACTGACAAAGAAATGATCAGTCTATAATTTTAATGGTAGGTTTATTTGAACAGTGAGAGACAGAATAACAACAACAAAATCCAGAAAAACGCATGTCAAAAATTGTATAAATTGATTTGCATTTTAATGAGGGAAATAAGTATTTGACCCCCTCTCAATCAGAAAGATTTCTGGCTCCCAGGTGTCTTTTATACAGGTAACGAGCTGAGATTAGGAGCACACTCTTAAAGGGAGTGCTCCTAATCTCAGTTTGTTACCTGTATAAAAGACACCTGTCCACAGAACCAATCAATCAATCAGATTCCAAACTCTCCACCATGGCCAAGACCAAAGAGCTCTCAAAGGATGTCAGGGACAAGATTGTAGACCTACACAAGGCTGGAATGGGCTACAAGACCATCGCCAAGCAGCTTGGTGAGAAGGTGACAACAGTTGGTGCAATTATTCGCAAATGGAAGAAACACAAAATAACTGTCAATCTCCCTCGGCCTGGGGCTCCATGCAAGATCTCACCTCGTGGAGTTGCAATGATCATGAGAACGGTGAGGAATCAGCCCAGAACTACACGGGAGGATCTTGTCAATGATCTCAAGGCAGCTGGGACCATAGTCACCAAGAAAACAATTGGTAACACACTACGCTGTGAAGGACTGAAATCCTGCAGCGCCCGCAAGGTCCCCCCTGCTCAAGAAAGCACATATACATGCCCGTCTGAAGTTTGCCAATGAACATCTGAATGATTCAGAGGAGAACTGGGTGAAAGTGTTGTGGTCAGATGAGACCAAAATCGAGCTCTTTGCCATCAACTCAACTCGCCATGTTTGGAGGAGGAGGAATGCTGCCTATGACCCCAAGAACACCATCCCCACCGTCAAACATGGAGGTGGAAACATTATGCTTTGTGGGTGTTTTTCTGCTAAGGGGACAGGACAACTTCACCGCATCAAAGGGACGATGGACGGGGCCATGTACCGTCAAATCTTGGGTGAGAACCTCCTTCCCTCAGCCAAGGCATTGAAAATGGGTAGTGGATGGTTATTCCAGCATGACAAACCCAAAACACATGGCCAAGGCAACAAAGGAGTGGCTCAAGAAGAAGCACATTAAGGTCCTGGAGTGGCCTAGCCAGTCTCCAGACCTTAATCCCATAGAAAATCTGTGGAGGGAGCTGAAGGTTCAAGTTGCCAAACGTCAGCCTCGAAACCTTATTGGAAACCTTTTTTCCAATACATTTTATTGTCATACAAAGGTACAATCATTTATAGGTATGCAGAAGAGCTGGTTAAAAAAAAAAAATATATATATATATATATATATATACACAGTACATAAACAATGTACAATATCAACATAAAAATACCCAGCACACCAAAATTGGTTCTGTGAAGGTTCCCAGAACATTCGTTAGGTCGCGGAAAATGTACTCATAACACAAAAACTGTCCAGTCGTAGTGATGATTATAGCATTTTTGCATAAAACATCCGCCTGATGTTGCAAGAACACATTTAACCTGTTCTTGAAAGGTTCCCAGATTGTTTCTTTAGGTTGTGGGAAGAGTCTGGTGAGAACAATGTGGGGACATCACAAAATACATTTTTCCCAAAACACAAAAACTGTCCAGTTGTGCAGATGATTCTACAATTGCTCTTTTCGGGTGCAAAAAAACATTCACCTGATGTTACAAGATAGTTCCCAGAAAAGTTTTTTTTCTCAGTTCTTTAAAGGTTCTCAGAATATTTAATTAGGTTGTGGGAACAGTCTGGTGGAAACATTGTGTGGACATGACAAGAGATATGTTCCCAAAACACTAAAACTGTCCAGTTGTGCTGACGTTCAGATAATGTTTGTTTCATGGTGCACAAAACATTCCTTTGATGTTGCAAGAATGCTGACAGAACAGCCTTTCTGAATGCTTAGAATGTTCCCTGAACATTTAATTAGGTTGTGGGAACAGTATGGGTTCATTACAAGAGATAGGTTCCCAAAACACAAAATATATCACCTACAATACAGTCCTCAAATGAGAATTGCCATTACATCTAAAGAGAAAACATAATGGGGATGTATTCCAATTTGCATGCTGACAATGTTGTGGTAAAACTTAAATATAATGTTTTCTAAATGTTCTTAAAATGTTCTGAGGACCTCCAAGACAAGGTAAAATGTATATTGTGTGAACATCAATGGAATATTATGTTATCATTAAAACTGACATTTTTGTGCACTGTGATACAAACATGATCTGAATGTTAGCACAACTGGACAGTTTTGGACCTATCTCTTGTCATGTCCCGCAATGTTTCCACAACCTAATGAAACATTCTGGGAACTATTAAAGAACAGACTAAATGTGTTCTGGGAATGTTCTTGTAACATCAGGTGAATGTTTTTTGCATCCTAAAATAAACATTGTAGAATATTCCGCACAAGTGGAAAGTTTGGATGTTTTTGGAAAATATATTTTGTGATGTCCCCACAATGTTCCCACCAGACTGTTCCCAAACCTAATGAAACATTCTGGGAACCTTTAAAGAAAAAACAAAATGTGTTCTAGGAATGTTCTTGCAACATCAAGTGAATGTTTTATACAAACATACAAACTTTGGGGGAATGTTCTGTGGTGGTTGTTAAAGCTATTGCTCACATTTTAGTGAATATTAGGACATTCCAAGGATATTTCATCTAAAACATTTTTTATAAATAAATAGATTTGATCAAAAACACTCTCTGAATGGTTTTGGGATGTTATTATTCTAATTATCCTAAACCCTAACTAGAACTTAATGGGAATCTTAGCTAATGTTCTGTGAATGTTCCCAGTTTGCAGGGTTGTCACTTCTGGCAGAGCATTAGTATCTAAAATACCAGTAATAGAGAGTGATATTTTATTTTTTACACCATGTGTCCAAATCTCTCCCACCCACCCTCCCTCAAAATGACACAATACATTATTTACCATACATTTCTATTGGGCAAAAAATAATGTGAAACACAACCAAAACAAACAGCAAATGCATCCACCTAAAATGGGTGGACTACATCTAAATACAATCAAATTAAAGCTGACAGTATGCACTTGAACCTCATAGTCATTGTATCCTTTAAACTTTTGGAGCTCACTGTATATATACAGTGCCTTCGGAAAGTATTCAGAACCCTTGAACTTTTCCACATTTTGTTACGTTACAGCCTTATTCTAAAATTGATTAAATTGTTTTTCCCCCTCATCAATCTACACACAATACCCCATAATGACAAAGCAAAAACAGGTTTTTATAATTTTTTTGCAAATGCATTACAAATCAAAAACGGAAATATCACATTTACATAAGTATTCAGACCATTTACTCAGTACTTTGTTGAAGCACCTTTGGCAGTGTTTACAGCATAGAGTATTCTTGGGTATGATGCTACAAGATTGGCACACCTGTATTTGGGGAGTTTCTCCCATTCTTTTCCACAGATCCTCTAAACCTCTGTCAGGTTGGTTGGGGAGCGTTGCTGCAAAGCTATTTTCAGGTCTCTCCAGAGATGTTCAATCGGGTTCAAGTCTGGGCTCTTGCTGGGCCACTCAACGACATTCAGAGACTTGTCCCGAAGCCACTCCTGCGTTGTCTTGGCTGTGTGCTTAGGATCGTTGTCCTTTTGGAAGGTGAACCTTCACCCCCACTCTGAGATCCTGAGCGCTCTGGAGCAGGTTTTCATAAAGGCTCTCTCTGTACTTTGCTCCGTTCATCTTTCCCTCGATCCTGACTAGTCTCCCAGTACCTGCTGCTGAAAAACATCCCCACAGCATGATGCTGCCACCACCATGCGTCACCGTAGGGATGGTGCCAGGTTTCCTCCAGACGTGACGCTTGGCATCCAGGCCAAAGAGTTCAATCTTGGTTTCATCAGACAAGAGAATCTTTTTTCTCATGGTCTGAGAGTCTTTAGGTGACTTTTGGCAAACTCCAAGCGGGCTGTCATGTGCGTTTTACTGAGGATTGGCTTCCGTCTGGCCACTCTACCATAAAGGCCTGATTGGTGGAGTGCTGCAGAGATGGTTGTACTTCTGGAAGGTTCTCCCATCTCCACAGAGGAACTCTGGAGCTCTGTCAGAGTGACCATCGGGTTCTTGGTCACCTCCCTGACCAAGGCCCTTCTCCCCCGATTGTTCAGTTTGGCCTGGCGGCCAGCTCTAGGAAGAGTCTTGGTGGTTCCAAACTTCTTCCATTTAAGAATAATGGAGGCCACTCTGTTCTTGGGAACATTCAATGCTACATAATTTTTTTGGTATCCTTCCCCAGATCTGTGCATCAACACAGTCCTGTCTCTGGGCTCTACAGACAATTCCTTTGACCTCATGGCTTGGTTTTTGCTCTGACATGCCTGTCAACTGTGGGATCTTATGTAGACAGGTGTGTGCCTTTCCAAATCATGTCCAATCCATTGAATTTACCACAGGTAGACTCCAATCAAGTTGTAGAAACATCTCTTGGATAATCAATGGAAACAGGATGCACCTAAACTCAATTTCGAGTGTCATAGCAAAGGGTCTGAATACTTATGTAAATAAGGTAGTCATTTTTTTTTTTTGTATGTGCAAAAACTTCTAAAAACCTGTTTTCGCTTTGTCATTTTCGGGTATTGTGTGTAGAATGATGAGGGGGGAAAATTACTTAATCAATTTTAGAATAAAGCTGTAAAGTAACAAAATGTGGAAAAAGTGAAGGGGTCTGAATACTTTCCGATATACACAATGCCAAGGGTGTGCAAAGCTGTCATCAAGGCAAAGGGTGGCTATTTGAAGAATCTCAAATATAAAATATATTTTGATTTGTTTAACACTTTTTTGGTTACTACATGATTCCATATGTGTTATTTCATAGTTTTGATGTCTTCACTATTATTCTACAATGTAGAAACTAGTAAAAATAAAGAAAAAACTCTTGAATGAGTAGGTGTGTCCAAACATTTGACTGGTACTGTATATATATATATATACAGTGGGGGGAAAAAGTATTTAGTCAGCCACCAATTGTGCAAGTTCTCCCACTTAAAAAGATGAGAGAGGCCTGTAATTTTCATCATAGGTACACGTCAACTATGACAGACAAAATGAGAAAAAAAATTCTAGAAAATCACATTGTAGGATTTTTTATGAATTTATTTGCAAATTATGGTGGAAAATAAGTATTTGGTCAATAACAAAAGTTTCTCAATACTTTGTTATATACCCTTTGTTGGCAATGACACAGGTCAAACGTTTTCTGTAAGTCTTCACAAGGTTTTCACACACTGTTGCTGGTATTTTGGCCCATTCCTCCATGCAGATCTCCTCTAGAGCAGTGATGTTTTGGGGCTGTCGCTGGGCAACACTGACTTTCAACTCCCTCCAAAGATGTTCTATGGGGTTGAGATCTGGAGACTGGCTAGGCCACTCCAGGACCTTGAAATGCTTCTTACGAAGCCACTCCTTCGTTGCCCGGGCGGTGTGTCATGCTGAAAGACCCAGCCACGTTTCATCTTCAATGCCCTTGCTGATGGAAGGAGGTTTTCACTCAAAATCTCATGATACATGGCCCCATTCATTCTTTCCTTTACACGGATAAGTCGTCCTGGTCCCTTTGCAGAAAAACAGCCCCAAATCATGATGTTTCCACCCCCATGCTTCACAGTAGGTATGGTGTTCTTTGGATGCAACTCAGCATTCTTTGTCCTCCAAACACGACGAGTTGAGTTTTTACCAAAAAGTTATATTTTGGTTTCATCTGACCATATGACATTCTCCCAATCCTCTTCTGGATCATCCAAATGCACTCTAGCAAACTCCAGACGGGCCTGGACATGTACTGGCTTAAGCAGGGGGACACGTCTGGCACTGCAGGAATTGAGTCCCTGGCGGCGTAGTGTGTTACTGATGGTAGGCTTTGTTACTTTGGTCCCAGCTCTCTGCAGGTCATTCACTAGGTCCTCCCGTGTGGTTCTGGGATTTTTGCTCACCGTTCTTGTGATCATTTTGACCCCACGGGGTGAGATCTTGCGTGGAGCCCCAGATCGAGGGAGATTATCAGTGGTCTTGTATGTCTTCCATTTCCCAATAATTGCTCCCACAGTTGATTTCTTCAAACCAAGCTGCTTACCTATTGCAGATTCAGTCTTCCCAGCCTGGTGCAGGTCTACAATTTTGTTTCTGTTGTCCTTTGACAGCTCTTTGGTCTTGGCCATAGTGGAGTTTGGAGTGTGACTGTTTGAGGTTGTGGACAGGTGTCTTTTATACTGATAACAAGTTCAAACAGGTGCCATTAATACAGGTAACGAGTGGAGGACAGAGGAGCCTCTTAAAGAAGAAGTTACAGGTCTGTGAGAGCCAGAAATCTTGCTTGTTTGTAGGTGACCAAATACTTATTTTCCACCATAATTTGCAAATAAATTCATTAAAAATCCTACAATGTGATTTTCTGGAAAGTTTTTTCTCAATTTGTCTGTCATAGTTGATGTGTACCTATGAGGAAAATCACAGGCCTCTCTCATCTTTTTAAGTGGGAGAACTTGAACAATTGGTGGCTGACTAAATACCTTTTTTCCCCACTGTATATTTTGCCAAATATCTCGCAATGTGTATATTTAGATTTTTTCAAGTATGACACCATTTTAATCACGATAATCTCCTCTTTCTAATTATGTAAGGCAGGGCAGCGTACTCCGTTGTCATCAATTGTTAGACCAGAATTAGTCAGAAGTTGCAATTTTTTCCCTACTTCCTCGTTATGCAGACATAAGCACAGTTGACACCATCAAGGTGTGGATGTTTACTTTCTACACGAGTTGTTATTTTTCAGTTTCGTCCTAAGAACAGATTGTAGTGGTAAAATGAAAAAGTATAATTTTTTTGGTGCCATTTAGGCAAAATGGAATTCTAAGCATAATCCCAGTCAAAATAGGCTCTGCGAACATTCGATTCAATTCATTTGCTATGGGCTCGCGCTAGTGTTCCAGCTTAGCCAACGTTCTATTGCCATTTTTCAGCCCCTAGTTATTTTGGTTTTTGCAGTATGGCTTTATGGATTCGTGGATTTTTATTATTCCATATAAACTCTGAGATCATTGTGTCCAGCACCCTAAAAAAATGTTTAGGCATAGCAATTGGGATACACAGGAATTTTGGTAGGACCTTCATTTTGCTGAAATTTAGTTTGTACTGTATCCTGAGATATTCCCAAATTGAGTTAAAATCTTAAGCACCAGAGGAATGGAAGCAACCGGGTCTGAAATGTATAAATGCAAGTCGTCAGAATATAGAGATACTTTCTGTTCTCTGTCCTCTCTTTCCACTTCACTAATATTTTCATTGGCCCAGGGGTTCTATTGCAATGGCAAATAGGAGCCCTGAGAGTGGACAGCCTTGCCTAGTCCACGTTTTAGTGAGAAATATTGGGATTTGTGGCCATTCGTTCTTACTGAAGCACATGGTAAAGCATACAATCATTTTACACAGGAAATTAAATTGCAGCCAAGTACAAATTTTCCTAACGTTGCAAATAGGTAATCCCACTCTACATAATCGAATGCCTTTTCGGCATCTAATGATGTTACAACCTCTTTTTTTTATCCCTCGAGTTTATAGATTATGTTAAAGATTATAGGGGACAGGTGATTTTGTATAAATCTGGTTTGGTTCAATGATATTATCTGTTAATTGTCTCCAACCATTGGGATAGGACTTCAGCTAAAATATTTGCATCCACATTATTTAAGGATATGGGGCGATAGGAACTACACTCAAGTGTGTCCTTATTGGGTTTTAAGAGTAATGAGATGCTTGCTTGGTTCATTGTTGAGGAAGTCATTTGTTTTCAGAAGATTCAAAGGAAACGGAATGCAAAATAGGAGTTTGTCGCACATCAATTTTTTTTGTAGATGTCAGATAGGAAGCCGTCAGGTCCAGGGGATTAGTTTGCATTGATTTAATTGCATAAAAAAAAAAAATCGACAGTTAGCTCTTTGTCAAGTGTATGTCTATCTCTAGAATCAAGAGTGGTTAATGGGCGGTTGTTGAAAATAATGTTTCAGGGTGCGTTAGGGGAGTGTTTTCCAATGGATTCTGATTTATATAAATTAGAATAGAAGGTTACCAAAATAGAAAAAAAGGCATGTCTGATTCTTTTGAGGAAACATTCCCAACATTCCTCCAACACATTGGTGCGGCTGGCTTCTGGGTTAAGCGAGCAGTGTATTAAAAAGCAGTGCGGCTTGTTGGGTCATGTTTCGGGGGACACATGTCGACCTTTGCCTCTCCTGAGCCTGTTGGGGAGTTGCAGCGATGAGACAAGTTCATAGCTACCAATTGTGGAGATAAATGGGGTAAAAATGCCCCCCCCCCCAAAAGTACATTGAACTTTAAGACATTGTTAATTAAATGCTAAACTTATTAGTGGCTTAAACTGTAAAAAGATGTGTTAAGAAATTGTTAATGTTAAGTTGATAGAACTTAGAATAAAGACATTTTGTTACAAAAACATATCATAATCAATATGTTTAAGCTGTGACATTCGCAGTAATGGTTACAGAAACGTTTTACTTTTTACATATGGTTGTTTATCTACCTTAGTTGAATGCAATGACTGAAGTCGCTCTGGATAAAAGTGTCTGCTAAATGACCCAAATCTAAATGTACAGTTACAAAGCATGCTGGGTATTATTCTAATGAGCTGGGTATTTTTACATTTTTTTGACATTTAGCAGACACTCTTATCAAGAGCGACTTACAGTTAGTGAGTGCATACATTTTCATACTGGACCCCCGTGGGAAACGAACCCACGACCCTGGTGTTGCAAGCACCATGCTCTACCAACTGAGCTACAGGGGACTACTATTCTAATAAATTCCACCCCCAAACAAGACAATCTCTGACCAAACAAAATAAACTAGTATATTTCAAATAAATGGACATTTCTTGTTTACATCATTTACTTAAAAAACATCATGAATGTTTAATAATTTTGTTAGTTGTACTTATTAAATTAATGTCAACAATTACTCAACTAACCTCTGCTTAAACCTATGTGAAATTACCCCCAAAAACATTAGTTGCGTGAAATTGAAACCAATCAAATGTTGAGAAAATGTACCAAATGTTGTACCTAGTTGTCCTGACAGCTTTTGAGTTAGAACTACTTATAAAGTGAATGCTCAATAAACAATAAATGGTTTTGTTATGTGAACAGTTTACAATCAAGTTGTTTAAACTTGCTGTGATAAAGTTACTTAAAAAGTTAGCATTTGTTATCATAACTTTAAAAACCTCAGTTGATGTGACTTCTCATTTAGTTTTAAGTCAGTACCACAAACATTTTAAGTAATAAATACTTTTTTATTGACTTTGTGTTCAACTTACTACTATAGAAGTATTTAAGGTAAAAATGCATTGGGTTTACAGTATGGAGAGTTGACCTAGTGTCAACAATTAATAAATAACAAATGAAAATTTGGTCAATGGAGACAGGAAATCTCAGGCGGTATATTCAGCACACAATCTCTACACACATTAAATAAAAACGCCTGAGCACGCACGCAAACTAGATAAGCACTTCCAAGGTGAAACATTTTACGAATAGGAAAACATAGTGCCCCTACATCCCTATCATACAGAACATAAATTAGCCTGGTGTAGAATAAACAGCTTATTGGCTGATACTGTATATCTGGTGGTATGATCTGATGGTATCAAGCACTGTGTAAATGTCAGGAGCTTAACCTTTTACTGCAGTGGGCTAAATCAGGGTCACACATAGTGATTCTTGGTAGTCTTAAACAAATCTACTCTGAAACAAAAGTAAACACCTCACACACATGGTTATGGGCTTAAATAAATAAGACACCTGTACCATGTCAGATATAGGGTTGACATGTATTCCATTTTGAGTTTGCATCCCAATATTACACTTTATATACATCACAGAAGACTGAGCCAGGGTGTGTGCATTCTATGTGTTCATTTTCTATGTGGGTTGTTCTAGGTTGTCTATGTCTATGTTTGCATGTGTGACTCCCAATCGGAGGCAACGAGTGTCAGCTGTCGGCTGGTTGTCTCTGATTGGGAGCCATATTTAAACTGTGTGTTTTCTCTTGGGTGTTGTGGGTTTTTGTTCCTAGTCAGTCATGGTCACTGTGGACTTCACGAATCGTTATTTGTTGTTGTTTCGTGTTTCGCTTTAATTAAATAAAGCATCATGTTCGTGCAACACGCTGCGCTTTGGTCTACTTCGCTACTAGACGATCGTGACAACAGGCATAGTTTACCCAAATTACAAATTCCTTACCCTGTAAGCAGTCAATGCACAAGGTATGACAGCAATCCATGCATTGGTTTAATTTCTCTGGCACTGTTTCCACATAATAACGTTTTAGCATTTGTGGCACAAATCCCATTCAAGTCATGGGACCGATAGTTGCATCATGTCCAAATCATCCGAAAGTATCTCAAATGCTAAAACGTTAGCATGTGGAAACGGTGCCAGGGAAACTAAACCAAAGCATGGATTGCTGTCATACCTTGTCCATAGACTGCTTACAGGGTAAGGAAACCAATATGTTAATTTGGAATTTGCGTGAACTATCCCTTTAATATAGAGCAAAGGGGAAATGATAAGGAAGAGAAACGCCTGGCTTTGTTCTAACTCTTTGGAGGTGTGCCAACACATCTCGCCTTCCAGTATGCTATTCCAGGGATATTTTTTCTCTCCATCTGTGGTTATAAACATTCCAGAATGAGGAGAACACTAAACTGAAAGCAGATATTAAAGAGCAATTAGATTGCCGCCTGCAGAATTTAGGACTAAGAAGAATCCTTAAGTTTTGCCATTGAGTTTAGGTTGTGAAATGATCCATTTGGCGCTATTGGAAACATAATTGTAAATCTCTCTGTTCACAAGTACATCGACGCATGACGAATAATGTCTGTTCAACCTTCACTGTTGTAACTTTATTTGGTGGTTCAAGAAATGACTACCCGGGTGTTTGTCATTTCTAACAACATCCCACAGTTTGACTTATCTTCGTCCTCAGCTGGGCTGTCCCCCTAAAGTGACTGTGTAGACAGCCTTAAGTGTATTTCCAGAGGTTCTCTCCTAACATAACTGCACAGCCGGGCTGCATACCAGTTATTTTGCCCTCCCCTTCCCTCCACCCCTCCTCCCCTTCAGTTGTTGGAAGACCGCCACCCACCATCCCATTGGCTGGCATACAGTGACGACATGGCCCAGATCAAAAGCCAAATCAAGCCCTGTTTCCCGTCGGGGCGTCCACCCTGGTAATTTCCCGCCATTGCCCCAGCCTCTGGCCTCCTCCGTGGTCTGGGGATGGGGTTCTGCTAGACTGAGAGCTGTGTTTTCCTTGGCTGTATCTGGCTTTGTAGTCTTGCCCAGCCCACTGCAGGGCCTCAGACACTCACACACATGCATGCACGCACACACACACAACAATAGTTTTCCAACCTGTTATGTTTGATCCTTGATGAATGATAAACCGTGGCATAGGTTAACTACCTTTAATAATGAGATACACTATATATACAAAAGTATGTGGACACCCCTTCAAATGAGTGGATTTGGCTATTTCAGCCACACCCATTGCTGACAGGTGTACAAAATCGAGCACACAGCCATGCAATCGCCATAGACAAACATAGTGTTACGGATACAGGTATCCTGTGTTTTTGTGTGTTTCTACTCTTTCTGCCCTAATCACAGGTGTCCTGTATGTTCCTGATTGGTGGTCGTTGAGGTGTCTGCTGATTGGACCAATCAGTGAATATTCCTGTGAATAGCACCACCTGTTACTCGTTTGTTGAATCACACAGCCCATTGTATAAAACCAGACTTGTGTTTGTTGCAAGAGAGAGAGACTTTTTGCCATATGTGAGTATGGACACGGTGGTGTCCTGTGTGTTGTGTACGCACTAAGTTGTTGGTTACCCTATTGGTAACATTATTAGAAAATATTTCTTTACCTGAGTGTGGATACTGTTGTATCCTGTGTACTTATTTAATTGCTGAGTACCCTGTTTAGTAGTTTTGTGTGTTGTTTGGGAAAAGGGGGGTTTAAGCTAGTTGCCCTTGGGCGTACATTACCCGTAGGAAGAAATCTGTCTATAAACACCAGTTAGACCTGAGCGGACCACCCACTGTATTTTTTGTATGACTAGCAGTAGCCTAGCGGTTCTTCAGGCAGGCTAGATCAGTTTAGGGGTTTTACATTATTGTTTCATTTCTTGGGTCCTGCTCAGCCCCTTTTTCCCAAACCTTTACCGTGTGTTTAGTAATAAACACTTTGTGTTTGACGGTAGTTCATGGTAGTTGTGTCTTATTTGTTCTCACTATTCCATGCCACACTTATAATTTACATGAATTTATGTTACGGGTCTCATGTCCATCCACCCTAGATGTTTAGAGCCACGGGGTTCGTAACATAAAGTGGGGGCTCGTCTGGGATCTATCCCATGCTACTCGTGCAAATTAGTAAGTGGCTGGTTCAGTGTTGAGCTTAGCAGCTGTAACTACCTGTTTTTTTTGTGTGTGTTCAGTAGTCGACGGCTCGTGTAGTTAGTAGGATGGCTACTTTTGATTTGGAAGCATTTTTGGAAAACCCTACGTGGGAGATTTTTGAGAATTGTCGTAGAGTGGATCTACAGGCTTTGGCTGACCACTTTTCTGTACCCATACCGAGGGGTATAGTGAAAGCAGAAGTTAGGGAAGTAGTGCTAGCGATATTGTTAAACGAGCGAGTGCTTGAGTTACCGCCGCCTGAGTCTGCTGCTCCTGTAGGGGATGTGGTTGATGTTTCTGTAAGCCCATCAGTGTCTGAGGACGAGGCTAAGGCTCCAGCCACATTGCCCCGTTATGACCCACTCTCCCCACTGACTGACAGTGATGCCAGGATCGATGTCCGCTCGACGCGGCTCCAAATGGAGGCGGAAGAGCGGGCACAAATCAGGCAAGACAAGCTGGAGATGCGTAAAATGGAGCTAGAGGCAGAACAGGAGACGCGTAAGGCAGAACAGGAGACGCGTAAGATAGAACAGGAGACGCGTAAGATGGAACTGGAGACGCGTAGGCTTGATCAAGAACTGGAGACGCGTAGGCTTGATCAAGAACTGGAGACGCGTAGGCTTGATCAAGAACTGGCGATGCGTAAAATGGAACTAGAGGCAGAAACAGCGAGGTTAGTCTCTGCTAATACTATGCCTGCTAGTGAGCCATCCTCACCAGCTGTGTCATCTGCTACGTTTGATATTAGTAGGCAGATCACCTTGGTACCTGTGTTCAGGGAGTCAGAGGTTGATTCCTATTTCAGTGTTTTTGAACGTATAGCGGTAGCATTGAAATGGCCCGACGAGG
Organism: Coregonus clupeaformis; assembly: GCF_020615455.1. NCBI lineage: Eukaryota > Metazoa > Chordata > Actinopteri > Salmoniformes > Salmonidae > Coregonus > Coregonus clupeaformis. Next base: position 106,197 of record NW_025533522.1, on the reverse strand, counting down.
TATGGTGCCTATTACTTCAGTGTAAGCTAACAGGTAAAGCCCAAGAGGTTCTGGCAGCGCTACCTCTTGAAGACAGTTTGAATTATGAGATGGTCAAAGCTACTGTTCTTCGTGCCTATGAGCTTGTTCCTGAGGCATATCGACAGAGATTTAGGTCTCATAAAAAGTCTCCTACTCAGACTTATGTGGAGTTTGCTAGAGACAAAGGAAATCTGTTTGACAAATGGCACAGTGCTAGTAAGGTAACTGATTTTAACTCTCTACGGGAGTTAATCTTGTTAGAAGAGTTTAAAAATTGTTTACCGGAACGCATTGTAGTTTATCTGAACGAACAGAAAGTATCCTCACTGTCGAGCGTCTGTATTGGCAGACGAGTTTGTGTTGACGCATAAGAGCGTGTTTTCGCTCGTACGGAGAGCAGGGCTGCGGAGTTGCTAACTTCTAGTCCTAGTCGACCAGCAGTACATCCAGCACGCCCAAAAGATGTGCGTCACTGTTTCTATTGTCATAAGGTGGGACATATAGTTAATGATTGCTTTCTGCTAAAACGCAAACCGGGGATGCCTCAGCACGCCAGGCCGCCAACGGGTGTTGGGCTGATTCGATGCGGTTGTAAGGCCGGAATCAAGACAGAAGCCTCATAATGAATGTGGTTTGAAAGTCCCTGTCCCAGATCACAGTTATGAACCGTTCATTTTTGAGGGGTTTGTTTCTATATCAGATGATGAAGCGTCTCAGCGTCCAGTTAGAATCCTCAGAGATACTGGTGCGGCGCAGTCGTTCATACTAGCTGATGTGTTGCCCTTGTCTAATAATACATATTGTGGTTCCAGTGTGTTAGTACAAGGAATTGAAATGGGTTTCGTCCCAGTGCCATTGCACTTTGTGAACGTACACTCTGAGTTAGTCAGTGGATTGTTCAGAGTTGGCGTACGTCCGATGTTGCCAGTAAAAGGGGTGACCTTTATAATGGGCAACGATATTGCCGGAGGAAAGGTAATACCCATATTGGAGGTATTGGATAAAAGTGACCAGTCTCTCTCCGAGGAGCTGGCACAGGGTTATCCAGATGTGTTCCCCGGCTTGTGCTGTCACACGTGCTCAAGCACGACAAGTGGGTGAAGTGGTAGATTTGTCAGACACGATTCTATTCAGAGAGTGTGACCCAGAGGATAGTTCGGGTGCTACCTCTGGTAAGCTGGTGCAGTCTGACCAACAGCCCAGAGAAAGGAAGAAGGATGTGGAACTGGTTGCTGAGGCAATACAGTTACCAGTTACTCGTGAGCAGCTGATCGCTAACCAACAGGTTGACATTAGCCTGGCTAAATGTTTTTCTAGTGTTGTCTCAGAGGACGAGCTAAAGAAGGAAAACATGGCATACTTCATTGATGGTAATCTCCTCATGCGTAAATGGACCTCCCATGTTGGCGCTGGCGGAGATTGGAATGCTGTTTACCAAATAGTGATTCCTACAGCCTTTCGACAAAATGTTTTATCCCTCGCTCATGATCACCAGTGGTCCGGACATCTGGGAGTCACCAAGACTTATGATCGAGTTTTGCGACATTTCTTTTGGCCTGGCTTAAAACAAGATGTGGCTCAGTTCTGTCGGACTTGCCACACCTGTCAAGTAGTTGGGAAACCGAACCAGGTTATTTCCCCCGCGCCTCTTTGTCCCATACCGGCCATAGGTGAACCATTCGAACATGTGATGGTTGATTGTGTTGGACCATTACCGAAAACAAAATCTGGTAACCAGTTTTATGTTGACAATTATGTGTGTGGCCGCCAGGTACCCAGAGGCCATTCCTCTGCGAAGGATTACTGCTCCGGTGGTGAGTAAAGCGTTGATCAAATTCTTCTCAACTTTTGGATTACCTAAGGTGATACAAACTGATCAGGGTACGAATTTCCTTTCTAAACTTTTCAAACAAGTGTTAAAATCCTTGTCAGTTACACACCGTGTGTCAAGCGCATATCACCCAGAGTCTCAGGGTGCGCTTGAACGTTGGCATCAGACCCTGAAGTCTATGCTCCGTAAATATTGCTTGGAATCTGAGAAAGATTGGGATGAGGGAGTTCCTCTAGTATTGTTTGCTGTCCGTGAGACAGTACAGGAATCCCTAGGGTTCAGCCCAGCTGAACTGGTGTTTGGACACACCATGAGAGGACCTATGAAAGTCCTTAAGGATCAGTTTTTGTCACAAGAGTTGTGTGTGAAAGAAAATGTGTTGGACTACGTTAGTCGCTTTCGTGAGCGCCTACATGCTGCCTGTGCTCTAGCAAAGGAAGCGCTGTCTTCCCTCACAGAAACGGATGAAACGACACTATGACACACAGGCTGTTTCTCGTTCACTGCAGCCAGGTGACCGAGTTCTTGTGTTGTTGCCTGTGCCAGGAGCGTCATTGTCAGCACGTTTCTCTGGGCCTTATGTCATTGAAAAGAAACTAACTGAAACTGACTATGTGATACAGACTCCTGATAGAAAACGCCAATCTCGTGTGTGCCACGTTAACATGTTGAAGACATACCACAACAGACCCGTCACTCAGGTAGACAGTCCAGAGAAACTGGCCGAGTCGGCTGTCTCTGTTGCTGCCACGGCTGTAGTGGGAGGTCATGTTAATGATGTGGACGGAGATGGTTTGGAGTTGCGCAATACTCAGCAGCAGTGTGCTAGATTGCCCAATTCAGAGATGCTGCTGTCTCTCCCGTCAAGCCTGATTCATTTAACGGACAGACAGTCAGATGAGATTGTGAGACTGTTACACAGCTTTCCATGTCTTTTTAATGATGTTCCTACATGTACAAATGTGTTAGAACATGACATTAATGTTGGAAACGCTGCACCTATCAAGCAACATCCTTATCGTGTCAACGTCGCTAAGAGAAAGATAATGAGGGGTGAGGTCGGTTATTTGCTGGAGAATAACCTGGCTATGCCAAGTTCAAGTCCTTGGAGTTCTCCGTGCATTCTGGTTCCTAAACCTGATGGGACATCCAGATTATGTACGGACTATCGGAAAGTCAATGCTGTCACAGTGCCCGACTCGTTCCCGTTACCCAGACTGGATGACTGTATTGATACTGTTGGTGCTGCTACTTATGTAACCAAACTAGATCTTCTAAAGGTTACTGGCAGGTGCCGTTAACCCCACGTGCCTCCGACATCTCTGCCTTTGTGACCCTCAGATCACTTCCTACAATATGCTGTCATGGCATTTGGGATGCGGAACGCACCAGCCACTTTCCAACGCCTGGTTAACACAGTATTGGCTGGAGTTCCTAATTGTAGTGCTTACCTTGATGATCTGGTCATTTATTCAACTGAGTGGTCTGATCATGTTAACACTCTAAGGGTAGTGTGTGAACGTCTAGCAACCGCTTCTCTAACCCTGAACTTAGCAAAGTGCGAGTTTGGGAAGGCCACTGTTACGTATCTTGGTAAACAGGTCGGCCATGGTCAGGTGCGCCCTGTAGATGCCAAGGTCTCAGCTATAAACGCATTTCCCGCACCTACCACCAGAAGAGAGCTATGCCGTTTTTTAGGGATGGTTGGCTACTACCGTAGTTTCTGTAAAAATTTCTCTGCGGTAGTTGCTCCATTAACGGATTTGCTCAGTCCGGCGAGAAAATTTGTATGGTCTGAAGATTGTTGTACTGCTTTCAACACTGCTAAAGCACTCTTGTGTAGTACTCTGTTCTTGCTGCGCCAGATTTTGAGCGGCCGTTTAAACTGGAGGTAGATGCAAGTGCCAGAGGTGCTGGTGCTGTTCTACTGCAGCAAGACCAGAGTGGAGTGGACCATCCTGTCTGTTATTTTTCACGGAAATTTAACAAATGTCAGACAAACTATTCCACCATTGAACAAGAAGCTCTAGCTTTGTTGTTAGCTCTGCAGTACTTTGAAGTTTATGTTGGTTCCAGTGCATTACCAGTAATAGTGTATACTGACCATAACCCCTTAGTGTTTCTCCACCGGATGTACAACCAGAACCAACGCCTTATGCGTTGGGCACTTTGTCGTGCAAAATTATAATTTGGAGATCCGCCACAAAAAGGGGTTAGATAATGTGTTGGCAGATGCTTTGTCTCGTGTGTAATGATCTAGGTTTTTTTTGTTATCCCGGCAGGAGGGTTATTGAATTTTGGGTGTTGTGATGAGTACGTGTGTCGCAAAACCATTTTGGTTTGCTCTTTTAAGGGTGGGAGTGTTACGGATACAGGTATCCTGTGTTTTTGTGTGTTTCTACTCTTTCTGCCCTAATCACAGGTGTCCTGTATGTTCCTGATTGGTGGTCGTTGAGGTGTCTGCTGATTGGACCAATCAGTGAATATTCCTGTGAATAGCACCACCTGTTACTCGTTTGTTGAATCACACAGCCCATTGTATAAAACCAGACTTGTGTTTGTTGCAAGAGAGAGAGACTTTTTGCCATATGTGAGTATGGACACGGTGGTGTCCTGTGTGTTGTGTACGCACTAAGTTGTTGGTTACCCTATTGGTAACATTATTAGAAAATATTTCTTTACCTGAGTGTGGATACTGTTGTATCCTGTGTACTTATTTAATTGCTGAGTACCCTGTTTAGTAGTTTTGTGTGTTGTTTGGGAAAAGGGGGGTTTAAGCTAGTTGCCCTTGGGCGTACATTACCCGTAGGAAGAAATCTGTCTATAAACACCAGTTAGACCTGAGCGGACCACCCACTGTATTTTTGTATGACTAGCAGTAGCCTAGCGGTTCTTCAGGCAGGCTAGATCAGTTTAGGGGGTTTTACATTATTGTTTCATTTCTTGGGTCCTGCTCAGCCCCTTTTTCCCAAACCTTTACCGTGTGTTTAGTAATAAACACTTTGTGTTTGACGGTAGTTCATGGTAGTTGTGTCTTATTTGTTCTCACTATTCCATGCCACACTTATAATTTACATGAATTTATGTTACGGGTCTCATGTCCATCCACCCTAGATGTTTAGAGCCACAGGGTTCGTAACACATAGGCAGTAGAATGGCCTTACTGAAGAGCTCAGTGACTTTCAACGTGGCACCGTCATTGGATGCCACCTTTCCAACAAGTCAGTTCGTCAAATATCTGCCCTGGTAGAGCTCTGCCCCCTCCAACTGTAAGTGCTGTTATTGTGAAATGGAAACGTCTAGGAGCAACAATGGCTCAGCCACGAAGTGGTAGGCCACACAAGCTCACAGAACGGGACCGCTGAGTGCTGAAGTGCGTAGCATGTAAAAATCGTCTGTCCTGGGTTGCACATTCCAAAATACCTCTGGAAGCAATGTCAGCACAAGAACTGTTAGTCGGGGCCATCATGAAATGGGTTTCCATGGCCGAGCAGCCGCACACAAGCCAAAGATCACCATGCGCAATGCCAAGCGTCGGCTGGAGTGGTGTAAAGCTCGCCGCCATTGGACTCTGGAGCAGTGGAAAAGCGTTCTCTGGAGTGATGAATCACGCTTCACCATCTGGCAGTCTGACGTACGAATCTTGGTTTGGCAGATACCAGGAGAACGCTACCTGCCCAAATGCATAATGCCAACTGTAAAGTTTGGTGGAGGAGGAATAATGGTCTGGGGCTGTTTTTTATGGTTCGGGCTAGGCCCCTTAGTTCCAGTGAAGGGAAATCTTCAGGATACAGCATACAATGAATGACTTTCTAGACTGTGCTTCCAACTTTGCGGCAACAGTTTGGGGAAGGCCCTTTCTTGTTTCAGCATGACAATGCCCCCTTGCACAAAGCGAGGTCCATACAGAAATGGTTTGTCGAGATCAGTGTGAAAGAACTTGACTGGCCTGCACAGAGCCCTGACCTCAACTCCATCGAACACCTTTGGGATGAATTTGGAACGCCGACTGCTAGCCAGGCCTAATTGCCCAACATCAGTGCCCGACCTCACTAATGCTCTTGTGGCTGAATGGAAGCAAGTCCCCGCAGCAATGTTCCAACATCTAGTGGAAAGCCTTCCCGGAGGAGTGGAGGCTGTTAAAGCAGCAAAAGGGGGGACCAACTCCATATTAATGCCCATGATTTTGGAATGAGATGTTCGGCAAGCAGTTGTCCACATACTTTTGGTCTTGTAGTGTATGTTATAGCAATCTGTCAGTCGATGACACAGTCGATGATGTGGTACCCGACCATTGGTTGATGCATGCAACGTCTAATTGAGAGCAAAAACTTGACATTGACAAGTGACTATTGCTGGTGTACAATTTAATGCATTCAAATATGTTTTTTTACACATTTGAATCACGTTTCTTTGCTTACAGACATTTCTCTTTTTGATCTGAGACAATGATGTTCTGCTCTCTCTCGCAATTATGTTTCATCTTGCTCATGCACGCCATCTCACGCCCGTTCGACTTTTGAATCGGATTTAACTACATAACCACTGGGCACACCACGTCATTTCAATGTGGATAATTGGGTAATATTTGGTTGGGATGTTGATCAATGAAATGACAAGCTATATTCACACACTCAAAAAGACAGCGAAAAGTTAGTTGAATTTCACTATGCTTTCAAACATCTAAAAGCCCGACCAAATTCCAATGGAAAAACAATGTCTGATTTTGTTTTTCACCCAAATGTCTATCACTGTGTTTTCAACCATTTGAAAGCACAGAAAAGTTAAAATGGGGATACAATGTCAGATATTTTGTTTAGTTATACAACTGATTGTATTATCGCTGTGCTTAATCTAATAGCAGAATCAAATTACTTGGATTGCAGCTGAGATTATATTAAAAGTACACGTTGCAAGTGATCAATGCCATTCGATTATTACACCAATTGTGAAGACCACTGACCTGTGACGACCTATGCATGACTACATAAGAAGAAATGTATAGTTACAGTAATCTGCGGCCATGGATGTGTTACTCATTTTAAGGTTGAATGCTATATTTGTTTGTAAGATAGCCTTAACTTTAGGCTATTTACTGTATTACAAAAGTAATATTGAATTATATTTGGTTGACAACGCAACTAAATATGAACATTTATGGCTCTATTCAATCCGTATCGCAGAAGTTCAGCGTTACAGCGTGATTGAAATTTAAAGGCAACGTTCCCGCTTTAGCGGAGACTGCATTCACGGTAAATGCTGCATACAGTATGTCGGAACAATCTGAAATTCCCCTAAAAGGAGATGTACTGTATCTGGTGTTGGATAGTTCCATCTGTGCCACTGACTTAGTTTGGCTTTAATTCCAGTTTGTCTACAAATGAATCATTCATATGTTGGATTCACGTCTCCATCTCTATTATTGACTATTTTTAGTTAAATTCTGGGTTGAATTGAAACAATAGCTGTTGATGTCTTTGCAAATGCTATATAAGCCTAAATAGCATCATTGATTATATATAAGCGATCAAGTATGGTCACATTTAATTTGCTCTGTTAAATGTACCATTTGGAATGACCTCGATAGCAACAGGGAATCTCTTTAGTTTTTAAGTGGAGATCTCTCCACAATCATTCTCAAGATAACACATTGGTAATAGTCAGTGACAAAAACAGTATCATAGCAGAGTTTGTTTAAAACGCTGGATGGGAGACCAAAGGGTAGCTGTAGATAGATCAATTCTCCAGTAGGAGGTGCTGCCCAGCCTATTGTTTTTTATCTGGATAGAACTTTGAAGATCTGACGTTGTTTTAAAGGTACAAATTCAATATTTTTTATACAAGGTTTGTCTATGTTGGAATTTGGTTACCTTGGTAACACAATCCTGTGGTTAGATTTCACCCTAATTTCACTTTTTTCAAATCCATGTATTTTCCACATGAATTCCATGTCACAATACATTGACAAATGACGTTGAAACAATGTTGATTCAACCAGTTTGTGCCCAGTGTGTATAATCCTTTATTTTCTCTGTCTATTCATAGCGACTACCAATCTGACACCATGTTATATTGGTTCCTCATCAATGACAAACCGGGGCGTAGGTTTAACTACTTTGAATAACAAGATTCTTCAGCTAGCAATAGTACAGTGTGTAGCCATGAAATACATACTCCCAACAACCGAGAAACACTATTTTCACGCCACTTCGATACAGCTCCGACCAGAAGTGAATTTTTCATAGAGGGTTAGGAGAACTTATGCAGCAGGTTAGGAGAATAAACGTAGCAGGTTAGGAGAATTAGGTTATGGTTAGGAAAAGGGTTAGTGCTCTCCTAACCTGCTACGGAAACTTTCCGGTCGTAGCTGCTTGGGTGGTGCATTGCCTTGCTTAAGGGCACATTGTTAGATTTTTCACATAGTCGGCTCTGGGATTCCAACCAGCAAAACTTTGGTTCCTGGCCTAATGCTCTTAACCACTAGGCTACCTGCCTCATGGGTAACATAGTCTTAATGTTATTAACACATAACACACAACCCATGATGAGGAAACATTACGAGGAAACCCTGAACAGCTTCTACCCCCAAGCCATAAGACTGCTAAACAAGACTGCTAAATAGCTAATCAAATGGCTACCCACACTACCTGCATTGACCCTTTTTTGCACTAACTCTCTTGCACTGACTCTATGCACAAACACTGGACTCTGCCCACACACTCGCACAAGCTTACATTCACAACCCAACACACACACACTACATACACCCACACACACATAACAAGCACACACACACACACACACACACACACACACACACACACACACACACACACACACACTTTCACGCTCATCACATATGCTGCTGCTACTGTCTATAATCTATCCTGTTGCCTAGTCACTTTACCCCTACCTACAGTGCCTTCGGAAAGTCTTCAGACCTCTTGACTTTTTCCACATTTTGTTAGGTTACAGCCTTATTCTGAAATTGATTAAATCGCTTTTCCCCTAATCAATCTACAAACAATACCCTATAATGACAACAACAAAAACAGGATTTTAGAAATGTTTGATAATTTATTACAAATAAAAAACTGAAATATAATATTTACATAAGTATTCAGACCCTTTACTCAGTACTTTCTTGAAGCACCTTTGGTAGTGATTACAGCCTTGAGTCTTCTTGGGTATGACGCTACAAGCTTGGCACACCTGTATTTGGGGAGTTTCTCCCATTCTTCCCTGCAGATCCTCTCAAGCTCTGTCAGGTTGGATGGGGAGCATTGCTGCACAGCTATTTTCAGGTCTCTAAAGGAGATGTTCGATCGGGTTCAAGTCCGGGCTCTGGCTGGGCCACTCAAGGACATTCAGAGACTTGTCCCAAAGCCCCAACTGCGTTGTCTTGGCTGTGTGTTTAGGGTCGTTGTCCTGTTGGAAGTTGAACCTTCGCCCCAGTCTGAGGTTCTGAGTGCTCTGGAGCAGGTTTTCATCAAGGATCTCTCTGTACTTTGCTCCGTTCATCTTTTCCTCGATCCTGACTAGTCTCCCAGTCCCTGCTGCTGAAGAACATCCCCACAGCATGATACTGCCACCACCATGCTTCACCGTAGGGATGGTGCCAGGTTTCCTCCAGAAGTGAAGCTTGGCATTCAGGCCAAAGAGTTCAATCTTGGTTTCATCAGACCAGAGAATCTTGTTTCTCATGGTCTGAGAGTCTTTAGGTGCCTTTTGGCAAACTCCAAGCGGGCTGTCATGTGCGTTTTACTGAGGAGTGGCTTCCGTCTGGTCACTCTACCATAAAGGCCTGATTGGTGAGTGCTGCAGAGATGGTTGTCCTTCTGGAATGTTCTCCCATCTCCACAGAGGAACTCTAGAGCTCTGTCAGCATGACCATCGGGTTCTTGGTCACCTCCCTGACCAAGGCCCTTCTCCCCGATTGCTCAGTTTGGCCGGTCGGCCAGCTCTAGGAAGAGTCTTGGTGGTTCCAAACTGTGTTCTTGGGGACCTTCAATGCTACATAATTATTTTGGTGCCCTTCACCCAGATCTGTGCCTCGACACAATCCTGTCTCAGAGCTCTACAGACAATTCCTTTGACCTCATGGCTTGGTCTTTGCTCTGACATGCACTGTCAACTGTGGGACCTTATATAGACAGGTGTGTGCCTTTCCAAATCATGTCCAATCAATTTAATTTACCACAGGTGGACTACAATCAAGTTGTAGAAACATCTCATGGATGATCAATGAAAACAGGATGCACCTGCGCTCAGTATCGACTCTCATAGCAAAGGGTCTGAATACTTATGTAAATAATGTATTTCTGTTTTTTCTTTTTAATAAATTAGCAACAATTTCTAAAAACCTGTTTTCGCTTTGTCATTCTGGTTTTTTTTGTGTAGATTGCTGAGGATTTTTTATTTATTTAATCAATTTTAGAATAAGGCTGTAACGTAACAAAATATGGATACTTTCCGAAGGCACTGTATATGTACATAGCTACCTCAATTACCTTGTACCCCTGCACATTGACTCTGTACTGTTATACCCTGTATATAGCCATGTTATTTTTACTCGTTAATGTTATTAGTTTATTCATTGATTTGGATTATTTTGAGATGGGTGTAAGTGGGGTCACCACATAACAGCACAGTTTCCCACAATGAAACACAGAGACTGGTGTCTCAGAAGCTTCATCAAGCAATAGCGACCCGCACTGATTGGGACTAATATTGAACGTAAATAGAGGACGAAAAGAAGCCATTTTAAAGTTTTGTGACACCTTCTAATGCTGCACTTCTTCTGTCATCACCAAGCACCAGTAAATTAGACCGTCTCCCGGTCAGGAAGCTGAGGTTGCGTAAAAGGTAATTGCATGGTTCAAAAACACGCGTCCATACAGGCTTGTTTACAGTGAGCCAGGAACAGCTGTATGGGGTTCACACGCACACATGCATGCACAGACTGTTTGTGTACAGTGGACCACAGGGCAACTGACACTATTTATCCTACAAACACAACAGCACCAGTGCCATCTCCAGCCCCTCTGCATTCCTTCCAACTGTTAACTGTGCGCTTGTATGTGTGTGTGTGTGTGTGTTTGTGCAACTCAGTGAATGAGCCTTTCTTCTACGCAGACTGAACACAGAGGGACTGTTCGGGCCTGATGCTGGCTCCAGCCCTGATCCGACACACACTGCTGCAATCTTGACCTGAACATATGGCCCCTTGGTATCCTGAGACACAGCTAGACTCTGACAGCTGGCTTCAACTGTGACAGGCTACAGTATGTACTGGAGTCAAATAGAGAACATATTATACCATAATAAATAATATAATGAGATTGTTTTGGGGAAAAAATTGGGAATTGATTCAAGGAGGGATAATATGTGTATTTCCAAACCACAACTGGACCCAATCTCTGATTTCGTTCAACAATGTGCAAGTTTATATGATGGGAAATGTCCGGTTTGTTCCGTACACGACTCCAATATGAGCAAGATCACAATATGAACCCTCTTGAAAACTTGATATAAAGTAAATAGAAAAATATTAATATTGATAGATAAAATAGATTATTTAATATGTACCCATGGGATAAGCACATTACAGTTCAGCACTGTAAATTAAAATACACTCTTATGCCCTGGATATATCTGCACACTATCACAACAATCTAGAGTCATTACATTTTTAGAGTCCACTGTAACTTGACTTACAGTGCCTTCAGAAAAGTATTCATACCCGTTGACCTATTCCACATTTTGTTATGTTTACAGTCTGAATTCAAAATTGATTAAATATGTTTTTCTCTCACCCGTCTACACACAATACCCCATAATGACAAAGTGAAAAAAATAAAGTATAATTGTTTTGCAAATGTATTGAACATTACATTTAGTATTCACACCCCTTTGCTTTGACACTCCAAATTGAGCTCAGGTGCATCCAATTTCCTTTGATCATCCTTGAGACGTCACTACATTTTAGTCATTTAGCAGACGCTCTTATCCAGAGCGACTCACAGTTAGTGAGTGCATACATTTTTCATACTGGCCCCCATGGGAATTGAACCCACAACCCTGGCATTGCAAGTGCCATGCTCTACCAACTGAGCTACACAGGGCCACTTGATTGGAGTCCACCTGTGGCCAATTCAGTTGTTTGGACATGATTTTTAAAGAAACACACCTGTCCCAAAGTTGACAGTGCACTTCAGAGCAGAAACTATGTTATGAAGTCCAAGGAACTGTCCGTAGATCTCTGAGATAGAATTGTGATGAGGCATAGATCTGGGGAAGGGTATTGAAAGTTTCCAAGAGCACAGTGGTCTCCATCATTAGGAAAATGAAAGAATATGGAACTACCCAGACTCTGCCTAGAGCAGTCCGTCCGACCAAACTGAGCAACCGGGCAAGAAGGACCTTGGTCAGGGAGGTGACCAAGAACCCAATTACCACTCTGACAGAACTACAGAGTTCCTTGGCTAAGATGGGAGAACCTGCCAGAAGGACATCAGTCTCTACAACACTTCAACAATCTGGGCTTTATGGGAGAGTGGCCGGACGGAAGCCACTCCTGAGAAATAGACACATGACAGCACACCTGAAGTTTGTAAAAAAGGCACGTGAAAGACTTTGAGAGCATAAGGCAAAATATTATGTGGTTGTTTGGTCTGAATGCAAAGCGCTATGTCTGGACAAAACTCGGCACAGCTCATCACCCGTCTAACTCCATCCCTACCATAAAGCATAGTGGTGGCAGCATCATGCTATGGGGATGCTTTTCAGTGGCAGGGACTGGGAGACTGGTAAGGATAGATGGAACAATGAATGGAGCCGAATACAGGAAAATCCTTGATGAGAACGTGCTTCAGAGTGCAAATGACCTTAGACTGGGGCAAAGATTTACGTTCCAACAGGACAATGACCCCAAGCATACAGCCAAAGCAACGCTGGAATGTGAAAGTCCTTGAGTGACCCAGCCAAAGCCCAGACTTGAATTCCATTGAAAATCTGTGGAAAGACTTAAATATTGCTGTTCACCGCCGCTCCTCATCTAACTTAACAGAGCTTGAGAAGATTTGCAAGGAAGAATAGGAGAAAATCCCCAAATCCAGATGTTCAAAGCTGATACAGACATACCCAAGACGGCTCAAAGCTGTAATCCCCACCCAAGGTGCTTCTACAAAGTATTGGGGTGGAGGTAGCCTAGAGGTTAATTGTGTTGGACCTAGTAACCGCAAGGTTGCTGGTTTGAATCCCTGAACTGACTAGGTGAAAAATCTGTTGATGTGCCCTTGAGCTAGGCATTTAACTCTAGTTACTCTGGATAAGAGCATCTGCTAAATTATGTAAATGTTTTGACTCAGGGGTTACATAATTTAGCAGACGCTCTTATCCAGAGCAACTAGAGTTAAATGCCTAGCTCAAGGGCACATCGACAGATCCTTCACCTAGTCAGCTCAGGGATTCAAACCAGCAACCTTGAGTGAATACTTATGTAAATAAGATATTTCTGCATTTCATAAAAATATATATAAAAAACATTTCACTTTGTCATTATGGGGTATTGTGTGTAGATGGGTGAGAGAAAAAAAAAAGATTTAATACATTTTGAATTCAGGTTGTAACACAACAAAATGTGGAATAGGTCAAGGGCTATGAATACTTTCTGATGGTACTGTAAGTGGGGTAATTACGTTTAGTGAATGTAAATTGGGGGAAAGTATACCTTCAGTAAATCCAGCCCAAACTCCAAAGGATTAAGCTGTCAGACATAATTTATGTAATGGTGAAATCAATCCCAATTCATCTCAGCAACCCAGAACCAACATCTCCGTAAATCTACTCAATTAGTTTCTGGGGGCAGAGGTATGAGATACGAAACTAGCACATATGCTGGAACCTCAGTAGCTCCACCCCGCTCTCTCCGCAAGTTTCAGGCAAGTCTATGGGCCAAATGCCCCTCCCCTTCCGAAAATCAAGTCTGGTGTAGGTGAATTGTGATTCGTCCAAATAACCAGTGAACAATGTACAGTGCCTTTGGAAAGTTTTCAACCCCACATTTTGTTGCGTTACAAAGTGGAATTAAAATGGATTGAATTGTCATTTTTTTGTCACAAAATACTCTGTAATGTCAAAGTGGAAGAAAAAGTCTAAAATTGTTCAATACATGTTAGAAAGACCTTTGGCAGCAATTACAGCTGTGAGACTTTTTGGGGCCTCATTTATAAACCATGTGTAAGTACAAAATATACCCCAAAATGTGCGCGCTCCAGTTTTCACACAAAAGTTGGCATTTTACAGACACAGCATAAATGAATGCTAAAGATGAAAACATCCTGCCAACACAGTAAATAGACTAGTAGCTTACGTAAAATAGTTGACAGTATTGGGTCAAGACATTTCAGCTTTTCATTTTTTATTAATTTGAAAGCGTTTTGAAAAACATTCTCTTTGACGTTATGGGATATTGTGTATAGATTAGTGACACAAATTAGTAATTTAATCAGTCAAGGGGGTTGCATACTTTCTGAAGGCACTGTATAAGAAAGTTTTCACTTAGAACAATGTGGCAGAACCTGTTTTCAAACAATGTAACAGGGCGCATTTGGCCGTTTGCAAGAATAATCTGTGCCATTGTAGTCTTTGGAGGTTGCGTAAATCATACCCACTCTTCAACTCAACTCACTTCACATAACTCCACTGACTATTCACTTCCTGTGGACATCCAACTGAAATGAAATAACAGATTATACACACAGGTAAATAGAGAGAGAGGAAGGCGGAGAGAGATAGAGAATAGAGAGGAAGAGAGGAGGGAGAGTTCCACTAATCCACACAGTAGATTTGAAAATGAACTTCAAATGAAACTATTTTAGCTGTATCTTTTTTGTTTATATTTCTGTTGACCACATTCTTGTTCATCGAAACCCCTACAAATGTGTGAAAAGAATGATCTACTGATGCATCAACACAAGCAGTCAATATACTGTTCAATGATTACAGTGTGTAATCAGTGAGTGTGATTACAGTACAGTGATTAAAGCAATGCATACCCAGGACACTTTATTAAAAACCCAACAACTGTAGATCTCAAAATCATCTTGCCTTCCAGATTAGGACTGTTTTGAATCTAGGGGTTGTAGACAAAACAACTGTATCAAATAGTTGATTTGTTCTTCCTAGCTGGTGCACATCCAGAAGTCTCCTGTATGAATAGCAGTTCCTATGCTGTATCTGTCTGGATTGTGACACTCTGGCTCCGGACTTTGATTATTGAGCCAGGGTTGTTCATTTTCTGTTGGGTGTATTTCTATGTTTGCTTTTTCTGTCGGGTTTATTTCTAGGTTTTGTCAATGACTCCCAATCGGGGTAACGAGTGTCAGCTGTCGGCTCGTTATCTCTGATTGGGGAACCATATTATACTGTGGGTTTCACTGTGTGTTTGTGGGTTTTGTTCCTGTTTCTGTCAGTGTTGCAGAGGACTTCACTATCGTCATTTGTTGTTTTTTCGTGGTTGCTTTATTAAATAAAGTCATCATGTATCACTCGACGCTGCGTGTTGGTCCGCTTCTTCAGGCGATCGTGACAGAAAAACCCACCGTAAAAGGACCACAGCGTGTCCAGGAGCAAGACAGCTGGACATGGGAGGGAAGCGCCTGGTAAGGAGATCGAGAGGCTGGCGATGGATGTACCTGGCCTATCCAACAGGGGGTACTTGGGAAGACTTATGAGCTATATGTAATTGGGAGTCCAGTAAACATAAAAGATCTACAAATTGTTTTTGTTAAGTTCCAGAGAGCTGCAATGTGCTGTTAATCGGTGTTGCCAACTGTACAAAGGTGTGTAAATGTTATTTCTCAATTTTGCTCAAAGCTTTTGGTTCTCAGCTTTTTTCTTCCTCCATCTGTAATCATCATGGGCCCCTGTAGTAATAATCAAGGTGTGGTTCTCTTTTATTTCTCATCAGGGAATGGGATCCAGGAAATCCACTCACTCTAAATCCCATCAACAAATATCTTACAAGGGGATGCGTCCTGTCCTGATCATTCCCATAATGAGTCGTGGCTATAATCTCTATTATGAATATCTCCTAATAATTTATTGAGCTAATTGAGCATGGAAAGATGTAATCGAAAACATCTCACAAATCCATTTAGAGAAAGAGTAACAGAACAATCGAGATAACACAAACAGATACTATAGAGCCCTGTTGTTGACAAC
Source organism: Coregonus clupeaformis (assembly GCF_020615455.1). NCBI lineage: Eukaryota > Metazoa > Chordata > Actinopteri > Salmoniformes > Salmonidae > Coregonus > Coregonus clupeaformis. The sequence continues at coordinate 90,119 of NW_025533522.1, read as the reverse complement.
ACAGCTCACTAAATATATTAACAAATATATCAAAACATATAATGAGAATTATGAACATATGAGTATGCTGTGAAAAACAGTACTTTTGAAGAGTAGCAAGACTCCTCATGACTTAACAATGGGAAATTAAAAACGTCCTTGTTATGGGTTAACAAGTGTACATGCTGATCTGATATCAAGAAAGAGTATTCAATCACACTCCACTTTAGATGTCAATAAAATACATCCTGTTTTTTTGCTCAGAGAAGCTGCAACACAAGCCCACTTGATTGGACAGTAGCTCTTTAAACCCCCCTCCCCCCTCCCAACTCCTCTTATTTTTCCTTCTGCTCTCTTCATTTGTGCCCTGCCCAGCCTACAACAGTGATTCTCACATTTCTGGTCTCTTATATTGCCATATACTGTACATATTGCATTGCTGAAGCTAGAACGACGTGAACATCGAAGACAGCCCTGAAATACAGTCAACAGTGACAACGGTAAGATAAGACAAGATCAGGTGTGGCTTAAAGATGGCGGACTGAATACAGCTGTGCAGATCACGTCAAGATAAACACGTAATATTCAATATCTGCACGTTTGACTAAATATTAGCACTTAACTCCACATACTCGTGGGTAATACCCTTCAATATGGATAACAACACAAAACAAATTATAAGGCTAGAGACATTTATTGACCAATATCACCAAAACAATCAACACCCAAACATGACGGAGAGTAAACATGGAGAACCAATCCCCCCAAAAAAACGACAGTCCTCGACGGACACAGAAAATGGATCCTTTTCTCCATCCGGAATGGTAAGGGTGGAAACCAATCTGTTACAGTCGATAAATGATAAACTGGGCATACTTGATTTACACTACCAGTCAAAAGTTTGGACACACCTACTCATTCAAGGGTTTTACTTTATTTTTTAAATATTTATTACTTTGTAGAATAATAGTGAAGACATCAAAACTATGAAATAACACATGGAATCATGTAATAAACAAAAAAGTGTTAAACAAATCAAAATATATTTTATATTTGAGATTCTTCAAATAGCCACCCTTTGCCTTGATGAAAGCATTGCACACTCTTGGCATTCTATCAACCAGCTTCACCTGGAATGTTTTTCCAACAGTCTTGAAGGAGTTCCCAAATATGCGGAGTACTTGTTGGCTGCTTTTCCTTCACTCTGCCGTCCGACTCATCCAAAACCATCTCAATTGGGTTGGGGTCGGGGGATTGTGGAGGCCAGGTCATCTGATGCAGCACTCCATCACTCTCCTTCTTGGTAAAATTGACCATACACAGCATGGAGGTGTGTTGGGTCATTGTCCTGTTGAAAAACAAATGATAGTCCCACTAAGCCCAAACCAGGTGGGAGGGCGTATCGCTGCAGAATGCTGTGGTAGCCATGCTGGTTAAGTGTGCCTTGAATTCTAAATAAATCACAGACAGTGTCACCAGCAAAGCACCCCCACACCATAACACCTCCTCCCTCCATGCTTTATGGTGGGAAATACACATGCGGAGATCATCCGTTCACCCACACCGCGTTTCACAAAGAGACAGCGGTTGGAACCAAAAATCTCAAATTTGGACTCCAGACCAAAGGACACATTTCTACCATTCTAATGTCCATTGCTCGTATTTCTTGGCCCAAGCAAGTCTCTTCTTCTTATTGGTGTCGTTTAGTAGTGGTTTCTTTGCTGCAATTTGATCATGAAGACATGATTCACACAGTCTCCTCTGAACAGTTGATGTTGAGATGTGTCTGTTACTTGAAATCTTTGAAGCATTTATATGGGCTGCAATTTCTGAGGCTGGTAACTCTAATGAACTTATCCTCTGCAGCAGAGGTAAATCTGGGTCTTCCATTCTTGTGGTGGTCCTCATGAGAGCCAGTTTCATCATAGCGCTTGATGGTTTTTGCGACTGCACTTGAAGAAACTTTCAAAGTTCTTGAAATGTTCCGTATTGACTGACCATGTCTTAAAGTAATGATGGACTGTCATTTCTTTTTGCTCATTTGCCCCACACCCACCTTGTCACAACACAACTGATTGGCTCAAATGCATTAAGAAGGAAAGAAATTCCACAAATTAACTTTTAAGAAGGCACATCTGTTAATTGAAATCCATTCCAGGTGACTACCTCTTGAAGCTAGTTGATAGAATGCCAATAATGTGCAAAGCTGTCATCAAGGCAAAGGGTGGCTATTTGAAGAATCTCAAATATAACATATATTTTGATTTGTTTAACACTTTTTTGGTTTCTACATGATTCCATATGTGTTATTTCATAGTTTTGATGTCTTCACTATTATTCTACAATGTAAAAAATAGTAAAAATAAAGACAAACCCTTGAATGAGGAGGTGTGTCCAAGTTTTTGGCTGGTAGTGTATATACACATATATTTTTTAAATATTATTTTCCACTAACCCTACCACCCCTCCCTAATTGGAGTAAACTAATGAACAACAACACTTAGGCTTCTACTTCCAGATTATACATACTATATACATTTTACGGACACAATCTTTTTTACAAAAGTTATATTTTGTTTGTTTTTAGTCCTGTCTTTCTGATGTCCATCCAGTTTGATTTCTATTTGCCATATATTTCTAACTGTGCTGTTCCACAAAAGGTCTGAACCTATATACATTTTACGGACGCAGTATATTTTACAGGAGTTACCTAGTTGTTATTAACTATTTTGCAATCTATATGGCACATCTGTCAATTATTGGGTCCTTAAATGAAACTGGTATACTTTTCTATTCATCACAATTTTCTTTAACCAATTTTAGTCTTTAATGCAGGGCCGACAAACAAGTTCCTTGCCTCTTCCATTTTTGCGGTAATGCTGCAATTTGTTGGTTGTAATTTTGGGTAGAGCAGACATTTCCATATATTTGTGTTAGCTGCATGTGTGACATAACTCCACCAGTCCTATTTATGATATCATTTACAAAGATGATACCTTTTTTTTAAATCATGTTTTTTTTTAAATCAATTACTATATTTGAGTTTAACCACAATATTTGTTGTATTATTTGTTCTGTCTTTTCTGGTGGATTATACTGAAATTGCAACCAACTTTCTATGGCTTGTTTTAAAAATAGCGATATTTTGGAGATTATTTCGTTTTCAAATAACTGAAAGTGAGAGGTTGTAATCTGAATAAATGGGGAAAAAAAGGCCAGTTGAAGTCAGAAGTTTACATACACCTTAGCCAAATACATTTAAACTCAGTTTTTCACAATTCCTGACATTTAATCCTAGTAAAAATTCCCTGTCTTAGGTCAGTTAGGATCACCACTTCATTTTAAGAATGTGAAATGTCAGAATAATAGTAGAGAGAATGATTTATTTCAGCTCTAATTTCTTTCATCACAAGTGGGTCAGAAGTTTACATACACTCAATTAGTATTTGTTAGCATTGCCTTTAAATTGTTTGACTTGGGTCAAACATTTTGGGTAGCCTTCCACAAGCTTCCCACAATAAGTTGGGTGAATTTTGGCCCATTCCTCCTGACAGAGCTGGTGTAACTGAGTCAGGTTTGTAGGCCTCCTTACTCGCACACGCTTTTTTCAGTTCTGCCCACACATTTTCTATAGGATTGAGGTCAGGGCTTTGTGATGGCCACTCCAATACCTTGACTTTGTTGTCCTTAAGCCATTTTGCCACAACTTTGGAAGTATGCTTGGGGTCATTGTCCATTTGGAAGACCCATTTGCGACCAAGCTTTAACTTCCTGACTGATGTCTTGAGATGTTGCTTCAATATATCCACATAATTTTCCTTCCTCATGATGCCATCTATTTTGTGAAGTGCACCAGTCCCTCCTGCAGCAGAGCACCCCCACAGCATGATGCTGCCACCCCGTGTTTCACGGTTGGGATGGTGTTCTTCAGCTTGCAAGCCCCCCCTTTTTCCTCCAAACATAACGATGGTCATTATGGCCAAACAGTTCTATTTTTGTTTCATCAGACCAGAGGACATTTCTCCAAAAAGTACAATCTTTGTCCCCATGTGCAGTTGCAAACCGTAGACTGGCTTTTTAATGGTGGTTTTGGAGCAGTGGCTTCTTCCTTGCTGATCGGACTTTCAGGTTATGTCGATATAGGACTCGTTTTACTGTGGATATAGATACTTTTGTACCTGTTTCCTTCAGCATCTTCACAAGGTCCTTTGCTGTTGTTCTGGGATTGATTTGCACTTTTCGCACCAAAGTACGTTCATCTCCAGGAGACAGAACGTGTCTCCTTCCTGAACGGTATGACGGCTGCGTGGTCCCATGCTGTTTATACTTGCGTACTATTGTTTGTACAGATGAACGTGGTACCTTCAGGTGTTTGGAAATTGCTCCCAAGGATGAACCAGACTTGTGGAGGTCTACAATTTGTTTTCTGAGGTCTTGGCTGATTTCTTTTGATTTTCCCATGATGTCAAGCAAAGAGGCACTGAGTTTGAAGGTAGGCCTTGAAATAAATCCACAGGTACACCTCCAATTGACTCAAATGGTGTCAATTCGCCTATCAGAAGCTTCTAAAGCCATGACATCATGTTCTGGAATTTTCCAAGCTGTTTAAAGGCACAGTCAACTTAGTGTATGTAAACTTCTGACCCACTGGAGTTGTGATACAGTGAATTATAAGTTAAATAATATGTATGTAAACAATTGTTGGAATTTGTGGAGTGGTTGAAAAACGAGTTTTAATGACTCCAACCCAAGTGTATGTAAACTTCCGACTTCAACTGTAAGTATAACTTTTGTATGACTGACGCCTTTAGTGAGAGGTCTAATGCTTTAATATTTAATAATTTCTACCCTCTGAATTCATAATCATTATATAATTAGCCGTTTTTCATTTTGTCTGGCTTGCCATTCCAAATAAAATGGAATGTTTTTTGCTCATATAATTTAAAAAACAGGTCGCTAGGTGTAGGCAAGACCATAAGCAAATAGGTAAATTAGGATGTGACTAAAGAGTTAATCAGGGTGATTTTTCCACAAATAGACAGGTATTTTCCTTTCCATGGTAGCAAGATCTTATCTATTTTTGCTACCTTTCTATTAAAATATATTGGATTGAGATAATTTATTTCTTTCGGGATATGTATACCGAGTATGTCCACATCACCGTCAGACTATGTTATTGGTAAACTACACGATAATGTAAAAGTTGTATTTCTTTGATATCCAATACGTAATATAGTACACTTATCATAATTTGGTTGTAATCCAGAGAGGTTTGTGCTGTCTTGCCTTGATTGACCCTACCTGGGCAATGGAGCCAATGGAGTAATCACAAAAGTGCAAACCCTCCGCACGTCTGGCACTCTAGATAGTCTCAATTAAATTAGTAATTCAAAGAACTCCGGTGTCTGTCAAAATTAATTGGGGAGATCAGAGAATAACTTTGTATTCTGTATAATGATGAATAAACTAGTCCTCTCTCTCTCTCTCTCTCTCTCTCTCTCTCTCTCTCTCTCTCTCTCTCTTGCTCTCTCTCTGTGTATGTGTGTGTTCCTCATCCCTCAGGGGGTCTCCTGCACTGGACTCAGACCTCCTCAGAGACCTCAGCCTCCCTGGCAGTGGAGATCAGCTCCTACGTTCTGCTGGCTTTCCTCAGTGCCTCCCCTCTGTCTACCACTGACCTGGGCTACGTCTCCCACATCGTCAGGTGGCTGGTGAGGCAGCAGAACGCCTACGGAGGCTTCTCCTCCACACAGGTATACTTCCAAAACACCTCTGGTCCGAAATGGCACCCTGTGCTGTGCACTAGTAATGAGGCATTATTACCTTGACTTCACCACAGGCATGTACAGTGGGGAAAAAAAGTATTTAGTCAGCCACCAATTGTGCAAGTTCTCCCACTTAAAAAGATGAGAGAGGCCTGTAATTTTCATCATTGGTACACGTCAACTATGACAGACAAAATGAGAAAAAAAAATCCAGAAAATCACATTGTAGGATTTGTAATGAATTTATTTTCAAGTTATGGTGGAAAATAAGTATTTGGTCAATAACAAAAGTTTCTCAATACTTTGTTATATACCCTTTGTTGGCAATGACACAGGTCAAACGTTTTCTGTAAGTCTTCACAAGGTTTTCACACACTGTTGCTGGTATTTTGGCCCATTCCTCCATGCAGATCTCCTCTAGAGCAGTGATGTTTTGGGGCTGTCGCTGGGCAACACAGACTTTCAACTCCCCTCCAAAGATTTTCTATGGGGTTGAGATCTGGAGACTGGCTAGGCCACTCCAGGTCCTTGAAATGCTTCTTACGAAGCCACTCCTTCGTTGCCCGGGTGGTGTGTTTGGGATCATTGTCATGCTGAAAGACCCAGCCACGTTTCATCTTCAATGCCCTTGCTGATGGAAGGAGATTTTCACTCAAAATCTCACGATACATGGCCCCATTCATTCTTTCCTTTACACGGATCAGTCGTCCTGGTCCCTTTGCAGAAAAACAGCCCCAAAGCATGATGTTTCCACCCCCATGCTTCACGGTTGGGATGGTGTTCTTTGGATGCAACTCAGCATTCTTTGTCCTCCAAACACGACGAGTTGAGTTTTTATGCCAAAAAGTTATATTTTGGTTTCATCTGACCATATGACATTGTCCCAAAATCCTCTTCTGGATCATCCAAATGCACTCTAGCAAACTTCAGACGAGCCTGGACATGTACTGGCTTAGAGCAGGGGCACTGCAGGATTTGAGTCCCTGAGCGGCGTAGTGTGTTACTGATGGTAGGCTTTGTATATACTTTGGTCCCAGTTTCTCTCTGCAGGTCATTCACTAGGTCCCCGTGTGGTTCTGGGATTTTTGCTCACCGTTCTTGTGATCATTTTGACACCACGGGGTGAGATCTTGCGTGGAGCCCCAGATCGAGGGAGATTATCAGTGGTCTTGTATGTCTTCCATTTCCTAATAATTGCTCCCACAGTTGATTTCTTCAAACCAAGCTGCTTACCTATTGCAGATTCAGTCTTCCCAGCCTGGTGCAGGTCTACAATTTTGTTTCTGGTGTCCTTTGACATCTCTTTGGTCTTGGCCATAGTGGAGTTTGGAGTGTGACTGTTTGAGGTTGTGGACAGGTGTCGTTTATACTGATAACAAGTTCAAACAGGTGCCATTAATACAGGTAACGAGTGGAGGACAGAGTAGCCTCTTAAAGAAGAAGTTACAGGTCTGTGAGAGCCAGAAATCTTGCTTGTTTGTAGGTGACCAAATACTTATTTCCCACCATAATTTGCAAATAAATTCATTAAAAATCCTACAATGTGATTTTCTGGATTTTTTTTTCTCAATTTGTCTGTCATAGTTGACGTGTACCTATGATGAAAATTACAGGCCTCTCTCATCTTTTTAAGTGGGAGAACTTGCACAATTGGTGGCTGACTAAATACTTTTTTACCCCACTGTATGTGTTTCTTGTCATGTCAAGCCTGGCAAAACTAACTTCCACTGAAATGGAGGCAAGAAATCATAATGAATAGAAATGGGAAATAGTCACTCTAGGAGCTGACCAATATAAAAATCTACACTTTCTGTAAAATGGGGTATTCTCTTTAATTTTGAACAGATTTTTCTGTGGTCTGTTGGTGTTTGTGTTTAGGACACAGTGGTGGCCCTCCAGGCCCTAGCTCTTGAGGGAGATTTTTTAGTGATGAGATAAAACTGATTTATTCACGAACATATAGTTAGAATTCTCTGTTGCTAGGCAAGAACTTAATTGGGTCATTTCACTGTGTTTGTGTGTCTGTGAAGTGGGAATCTGACCTAGGGTCGAATTGCTCGCTCTTACCTAAACCCATGGCTGTCCTACGTTATCAGAGACTGAAACCAGACTGTGGCCTTTTGCCTCTCTCGTCAAACAAAGTGTAAAGAGCGGTGCCAGGGTTGAACAGAGAGCAGGCTAAACCTTTGTCTCTCCTTGGCTATCTTCTTGATTGATTACAGCATGATGGGGTGGGGTTTGTGTATGTTTGAAAGATGAAGTGTAAACCTGTCATGTCCAACAATCAGTCTTCAGGTCAAGCCCGGGAGAGCCGGGGTTGAACAGTTTAAACTGAACATGAGTGTTTTTGCATGACAAGGGCGTGATTGATTGTAATAATATTGTTTCTAAACAATATAGTCCCCTGTAGCTCAGTTGGTAGAGCATGGCGCTTGCAACACCAGGGTTGTGGGTTCGTTTCCCACGGAGGGCCAGTATGAAAAATGTATGCACTAACTGTAAGTCGCTCTGGATAGGAGCGTCTGCTAAATGACTAAATTGTAAACTGAATGACAGTCGAATTTAGCTGTCATCATAGACAAAGGAAGTGGGCGGAGCGATAGAGAGCGGGAAACTGAAGAGGGAGGGATTTTAAGATAGGATGTGTGTGAATGAGACTATATAGAGGGGAAGCAGAGAGAGAGAAGAAAGGCTACTCTGCAGACCAGCACGGCTTTGTTGAATTGTAATAAAGTCAAATCTAGATTCTACAAAAACTCTGGAAGAACTTTGATTTTTAATAAAGTATAGTGATTATTTTCCACATCACTCTCTACTCCACCAGGGTGTTCAGTAGAGAGGGCACCAGCACAGTGACAGTACGGTCTCCCAGTGGGGGACAGCACCTCTTCAATGTGAACCAAAACAACAAGCTTCTCTACCAGGAGAGGGCGCTGCAGGACACAGAAGGAAAGTACAACGTGGAAGTGAAGGGCAGTGCTTGTGCCTCAGTGCAGGTCAGTGAAGACACTCCTCACAATCCTATGTTGCAAGATCTGATTTATACATTACTGTGAAGTTCAAACATTTAAGAAGCTTCGTCTGGCTTGATATCTAGTTTATGAAATGTTTCTTTTTTTCTATCTTTTAAAATGTATATTTTTAGACCACATTGTTTCCCTGACTTCTTCTTCCCTCTTTCCCAGATGGCGCTCCACTACAACATCCCTACTCCTACTGACAGCACAACGCTCAGCATCAAGGTGAAGACAGAGGTCGACTGCAACAGCAACTCTTTGAGACCCAGAGTCACACTGAAACTCCAGTCTCAGTAAGAATGAATAACACATTTGCATGCACAGCATTCTTTGAATCAGGTCATTGATAACATACAGTGTTATTTTTGAGCATGTCTTACAGAATATTTTTGACGAATTTAATTGGTGTTATTATACCTACAGTGCCCTCTGTAATTATTGGGACAAAGAAGCATTTTTTCTTATTTTGGCTCTATACTCCAAAAGTCTGGATTTGAAATCAGGGTATTTACAGGTTAAATCAGGGTATTTACATCCATATCAGGTGAACCATTTAGAAATTACAGCACTTTTTGTACATAGTCCCCCTATTTTAGGGAACCAAAGGTATTAGGACAAATTCACTTATATGTTTATTAAAGTAGTAAAAAGTTAAGTACTTGGTCCCATATTCACTCTACAATTTCGTTGGATGCATTTTCTGTTTGTTTCAGATTATTTTGTGCCCAATAGAAATGAATGGGAACTAATGTATTGTGTCATTTTGGAGTCACTTTTATTGTAAATAAGAATATAATATGTTTCTAAACACTTCTATATTAATGTGGATGCTACCATGATTATGGATCATCCTGAATGAATTGTGAATAATGATGAGTGAGAAAGTTGCAGTTGCACAAATATCATACTCCCAAGATATGCTAACCTCTCACCATTACAATAACAGGGGAGGTTAGCATTTTTGGGGGGTATGATATTTTTGCGTCTGTAACTTTATAGATGAAAATACCCTCAAATTAAAGCTGACAGTCTGCACTTTAAACTCGTAGTCATTTTCTGATTTTAAAAAATGCTTCACTGTCCCAATAATTACAGAGGTCACTGTATGTATAAGTTATATCATTTCTAGTTTGTACCTATGTAGCAGTAACAGTAAGAAAACATATCACATATCAAGCAACCTGGTCTTTTTATTGGTAAAATAAATTCATTCATTTGATTATTACAAGCACATATCAGACTTTGATATCAGGCATCTCTTTGCTTTCACAGATATCATGGAAAGGAGCTGACCACCAATATGATTATAGTGGATTTGAAAATGTTGTCTGGGTTTGCCCCAGACCCAGAGTCTTTGGGGAGGGTGAGTTTTTGTCATAACATACTTTTATGGTGTTACCTGTGGCCTTTTTCCATGTATAGTATAATATTATTATTATTATTATAATAATAATAATAATAATTATTATTATTATTTTTAATTATTATTATATATTATTATAATTATAATAACAATAATTATTATTATTTTTAATTATTATATATTATTATTATTATTATTATTATTATATTATTATTATATAGTAGCTCTTGCCTCTTTCACCTGTGAACCTTTCTGAAACTGAACTTTGCTGTCAATGCAAGATTAATAACATGTATGGCTTGTCTTCCAAGCTGAGGAGTTCACTTCAAGTGAATCGTGTTGATACTAAAGATGACCATGTGTTAATGTACTTGACAGAGTTGAGACCAAAACAAAATCATAAATTCTATCAACTCTTATGGCAACATATGTCCATTGGTTTGTCCAAATTGCTCAAGATCAGTAAATTTGGTTAGGAATCATTGATCGACAGCAATATTCAAACCTTTGATTTTCACATTTTAGACCACTCAGGAACACTCTCAACACCTCTTGGTAAGCAATTCTGGTCTTAGGCATAAACATTTGTTTAATTGTCCGTCTGAAAAACAGAACTCTATCCCAGGGTTAGGTTTTCAGAAGACTGAGGGGGGTTTTCCTTTAACTGGGCTTTGCTCCTTTCATATTGATTTTGATCCTGACAAACTCCCCAGTCCCTGCCAATGACACGTACACACATAACATGATGCTGCCACCACAATACTGGAAAATACAGAGGGTTTCACTCTGTCTTGTGATGTATTGGATTTGACCCAAACCTGTAGTATTTAATTTAGGCCACAGTAGTTAATGTCTTGTTGCAAACATAATGGATGATTTGGAGTGGATTTTTTAATACAGGCTTCCTTCTTTTCACTTTGTCATACAGGACAGTAATGTGGCATGAATGCAATGTTGTTGATCCCTTCATATTTTCAAGTATTGTGGTGGCAGCATCATGTTATGGTTATGCTTGTCACCGGCAGGGACCGGGAGGTTTTTTAGGATGAAAATAAATATGAAAGGAGCAAAGCCCAGGTAAAAAGTTATAGGAAAACCCCCCTCCGTTTTCTGAAAACCTGACCCTGAGATAGTTTTATTTTTATAAGGGACAATAACACAACTTGTAATGCCAAAAACACAACACAATGGCTTTCCAATAGGTGTGAAGTGTTCCTGAATGGGTTTGAATATTGCTGCCCATCAGTGATTCCCAACCAACTTTACTGCGCTTGAGACATTTTGACAAAAACAATGGATATATACTTCCCTAAGAGTTCAAAATTATTCATAGCTGTAATGGCTGCCAAAGGTGCTTCCACCAATTATTAACTCTGTGAAGACATACGCAATCAATACATCATCATTTTGTATTTCTTTGCAATTTGGAAAATGTTTTATAATTTTCTTTCACTTTGGAAATGGTCAAAAAGAAACAAAAAGAGCTTCTTAGAAAATAGCAGTTTCTCAAGCAAGAAAATACAGAGCAAGAAAAATAATAAGTAAAGCTGCAGAACAAGAAAAGTTTCATGTAATAGTTTTGTTTTAGTATATGTGTTCTCTCTCTCTCTTCGAAAATTTGGCAAGGATAGGAAAAAAATCTAATTGAATCACTTTTTAGTTTTAATTTTAAGGCAGCAAAATTTGAAGAATGTGCAAGACTTTCACTAGCGACTGTATATATATTTTGACGTACTTGCAGTGACATACAGTGCATTCGGAAAAAAAATGTATGCACTCACTAACTGTAAGTCGCTCTGGATAAGAGCGTCTGCTAAATGACTAAAATGTAAATGTAAAAAAATGTATTCATACCCCTTGACTTTTTCCACATTTTGTTACGTTACAGCCTTATTCTAAAATTGATTAAATAGTTTTCTACACATAATACCCCATAATAACAAAGCAAAAACAGGTTTTTATAACATTTTGCTAATTTATTAAAAATAAAAAAACAGAAATACCATATTTACATAAGTATTCAGACTCTTTGCTATGAGACTCGAAATTGAGCATTATGACCATCCTGTGTCACTTTACTTGGACTAAGAAAATACACTTTATCAAGAAGCCTTATGACCATCATAATCACATAAGCCAGATAGGCCTATCACGTACATGCCCTTATATCAGTCAAAAAGAGGGTGTCTTGCTCCTGAAATCTACTCCTGCATTCATCCCAGTTATCGGCAACATCAGCAACAGAGCAATTACAATTACAATAATATGGTCAATTATAATGTATATAGTATATAACATAAACATACTGTTGACATGGAGGCTATAGTGTAACGGAAGGTTTTGCCATGTGTGGTAGGTTTTGTGGGTTTTGACACTCTTATGTAGGTGTCATAACCAGCCATAAAATAACACAATATATGTCACAACAGGTCTAAATATATGTGTCATGACAGTGTTATGACCATATTATAACAGGTTATGACAATTTATCTCAGCTGTTCTGACATATTATGACATGGTTATGACTGTTACTTGACACGCTGGGTGTCAAGTAGAGTGTTACCGAAACGGAAACTTCTGCTTAGAGCATTTAAATAATTGTGACCAATATGTTTTTTATTATTTATCTCCCAACAGTTACGATCACTATTTCTTAGTTACGATCACTATTTCTGGAATTAAAAGTTTTCCATTATAACCCTATTCTTGAGCATTTTTTCCAGAAAGTTTTGTCACACTGTGGCAAGCAATGAGTTCCAAGGTTTAGGCTCAGGAGACGAGGTGAATATTGAAAGGCTTTATGTAAGACAGTGGGTCTCATCCTGGGGAACTAGTACCCGTAGGGGTACCTGGCCTATCCAACAGGGGGTACTTGTGTCACGCCCTGACATTGAGATCTCTAGTTGGGTTGGTCAGGGTGTGAAATCTATTTGATATATTTCTATGTTGGCCGGGTGTGGTTCCCAATCAGAGGCAGCTGTCGGTCGTTGTCTCTGATTGGGGATCATACTTAGGCAGCCATGTTGCCTACCTTAGTTGTGGGATCTTGTTTCTGTTTGGCTTGGTTGATGTTTAGCCTCTTGAACTTCACGTTCTGTTGGATTTTGCTATTTTGTCGATGTTTATTAAAATAAATGACTATGTACGCATACCACGCTGCACCTTGGTCCGATCCTTTACACAACGAACGTGACAGAAGATCCCAACCACAGGAGGAGCAGACATCATGGACATGGGAGGAGATATTAGACGGAAAAGGATCATGGACGTGGGAAGAGATCCAGGCAGGTATGGATCACCTTCCTTGGGAGCAGACGGAGGCAGCGAGGGAGAAAAAACGGCGACTCAAAAGGTCCTGATCACGAAGAAAGCCCGAGAGGCAGCCCCAATAATTTTTTTGGGTTAACACATTTTTTTTTAGCCCTGAAAGGGCTGACTGTGAAGGAGGAGAGAGCTAGAGAGGAGGCCACTCTGAAGATGGAGGCCCTCCAAGCAGCTAAAGACCTGCAGCTCAGCACTCTGAGGGAGCAGCTCTCCCTTCAGAAGGAGGCGCTGCAGGAGGCCCACAGGGAGAAGGAGTCAGTGGATGTACTGAGAGAGGAGCTGGCTAGGCAACAGGAGGAGCTGAGAGAGGAGTTAACGCTGAGAGAGGAGTTAACCCTACAGCAGCAGAGAACGCAGTCCTTAGAGCAGAGGCTGGCGGAGCCAGGTTTCAGAGTAGAGCCAACTCCCCGCACTCACGTTAAGGAGCGTGGGACCGTTCAGGCACCCTGTTATGCTGTGATATGCACTGTATCTCCAGTACGCATTCACAGCCCGGTGCGCTTGGTGCCCGCGTCCCGCTCTTGCCGGGCTAAAGTGAGCGTTCAGCCAGGACGGGTCGTGCCTGCTCCTCGCACCAAACCAGTGGTGCGTGTCTCCAGCCCGGTACGGCCCGTTCCTGCTCCTCGCACCAAACCAGTGGTGCGTGTATCCAGTCCGGTACGGCCCGTTCCTGCTCCTCGCACCAAACCAGTGGTGCGTGTATCCAGTCCGGTACTGCCCGTTCCTGCTCCTCGCACCAAACCAGTGGTGTGTGTATACAGTCCGGTACGGCCCGTTCCTGCTCCTCGCACCAAACCAGTGGTGCGTGTATCCAGTCCGGTACGGCCCGTTCCTGCTCCTCGCACCAAACCATTGGTGTGTGTCCCCAGGCCGGTACGGCCCGTTCCAGCGCCACGCACCTGACCTCCAGCGACGGTCAGCTGCTCCACTCCAGTGGCCAGAGCAGTCCGCTCCACCGATGCCTAGTCCAGCTCCGGTCAGCTGCTCCACTCCAGTGCCAGAGCAGTCCGCTCCACCGGTGCCTAGTCCAGCTCCGGTCAGCTGCTTCACTCCAGTGCCAGAGCAGTCCGCTCCACCGGTGCCTAGTCCAGCTCCGGTTATCTGCTCCATACCAGAGCTGGGGCAGTCCGCTTCACCGGTGCCCTGTCCGGGTCCGGTCGTCTACTCTTCCCCCATGCCGGAGCCATCCGCTCCACCGGGGTCCGAGCCGGAGCCAGACGTCAACCCCTCTCCAGGGTCGGGGTCTCCCACACCAGGGTCCAGACAGGACTTGGTGCATCGCGGGAGGACTGCTGGGCCGGGACCAGACGTCAGCCCCTCTCCAGGGTCGAGGGCTCCCACACCAGGGTCCAGACAGGGCTTGATGCATTGGGGGAGGACTGAGAGGGGGAGCATCGCACCGGGGTCCAGACCGGACCGGGCGTGCAAAGGGGAGGCAGGATGGGAGAAGAGTTTACTGCCTACGTCACGTCCGAAGCCGGAGCCGGAGCCGGGCCGGAGCCGCCACCGAGGCTAGATGCCCACCCGGACCCTCCCCTAATGAGTCAGGTTTTTGCGTCTGGGGGCGGTACTCTCACGCCCTGACATTGAGATCTCTAGTTGGGTTGGTCAGGGTGTGAAATCTAATTTAGATATTTCTATGTTGGCCTGGTGTGGTTCCCAATCAGAGGCAGCTGTCGGTCGTTGTCTCTGATTGGGGATCATACTTAGGCAGCCATGTTGCCTACCTTAGTTGTGGGATCTTGTTTCTGTTTGGTTTGTTGATGTTTAGCCTCTTGAACTTCACGTTCTGTTGGATTTTGCCGGTGTTGATTAAAATAAACGACTATGTACGCATACCACGCTGCACCTTGGTCCGATCCTTTACACAACGAACGTGACAACTTGGGAAGAATCATGGGCAGCGCAATATGTCATTGGGGGTAAGGTAAATCAAAAAAGTTTAGAACCACTGTAGTAGTAAGTAGTAACAGAAAATCTACACAGATCATCAAAGGTCACGTATACCAGTGGAGGCTCCTCAGGGGAGGAAGGGGAATTTCATAAAATAAAAATTGTAAAACATTACAAAAGTTATCCTTTTAAACTATATGAAATATATTCACATGCCACCAAATAATGTATTAAAGCACACTGTTTTGCAATGAAGGTCTACAGTAGCCTCGACAGCACTCTGTAGGGTAGCACCACGGTGTAGCCGGAGGACAGCTAGATTCCGTCCTCCTCTGGGTACATTGACTTCAATACAAAACCTAGGAGGCTCATGGTTCTCACCTACTTCCATAGATTTACACAGTAATTATGACAACTTCCGGAGGATGTCCTCCAACCTATCAGAGCTCTTGCAGCAGAAACTGACATGTTGTCCACCCAATCAAAGGATCAGAAAATGAATCTAGTACTGAAAGCATAAGCTACAGCAAGCTAGCACTGCAGTGCATAAAATGTGGTGAGTAGTTGACTTAAAGAGAAAGACAACAATTGAACAGTTTTGAACAAATACATTTATTCAAAAATGAAGGAGAAGAAAGAGAGCGATAGAGAGAGATTGTCATTTTTTGTCACTTTCAGTTTCACTTACTTGGCTAGCAAATGCAGCTGGCTATTTTAGCCTACTCAAACACCCTGCTCAAACAGAGGGATGCTATGTTAGCTAGCTGGCTATGACTAGCCAACACAACACTGGAACTCTTCCAAGTCAAGGTAAGCTTTTGGTTTTACTAATTTATTGCCAACGGGGCCCGCCGGTGTAACTGCTGAACTGCTAACTGACTATACACTGTAATGTTACAGCATGATTGTAGGGGGTTTACTAACGCGTTAGTTCAATTTGCTATGTTGACTATGATGTTACTTTAGCTAATATGGTGACAACAATGTAGGCTGTGTGTAGCAGTTATGATATGGATTGGCTTGGAAAGCTTTTTTCGCCTGGCCACATACAACTGATGTGTTGTGCATTGAATTCCCCAATGAAGGGAAAAGGTGAGAGGAGGAGAGCGCATAGATGCGAGAAGGAACACAACGTGGCTGCTATGAATGTGAACTGTGTTTACGCAAGACCAGGGGTCTATTCATTCAGCCGATTCTGTTGAAAAACCTTTCTTAAACGGAAGCAAACGAAGCGTAAACGGAGCGGTATTGAATGTGTCGCTGTCTGTCCATGTGTCACTGTCTGTCACCTCAACATTTTCTCTCAACCTGTGTGCACCTATGTTGTAATCTTTCATCCATAGGCTAGGTTGTAGTAACCTCATGATTGGTATAGGGAAAATTAGAGTATCATGTAGTAGCCTAAACCTATCGATGTTCAATTGAACTGGGTGAATGGAATATGAATGACAGTCATCCAATATGCTGTAATAGAAATAAGGCCATGCTCATGAAAAAATATCTATATATCTTAAGCGGCACTGACCGCCACTGACGTAGACGTACATGTACACTACCGTTCAAAAGTTTGGGGTCACTTAGAAATGTCCTTGTTTTCGAAAGAAAAGCAATTTTTTTGTCCATTAAAATAACATAAAATTGATCAGAAATACAGTGTAGACATTGTTAATGTTGTAAATGGCTATTGTAGCTGGAAACGGCTGATTTTTTATGGAATATCTACATAGGCGTACAGAGGCCCATTATCAGCAACCATCAGTCCTGTGTTCCAATGGCACGTTGTGTTTGCTAATCCAAGTTTATCATTTTAAAAGGCTAATTAATCATTAGGAAACCCTTTTGCAATTATGTTAGCACAGCTGAAAACTGTTGTGCTGATTAAAGAAGCAATAAAACTGGCCTTCTTGAGACTAGTTGAGTAACTGGAGCATCAGCAATTGTGGGTTCGATTACAGGCTCAAAATGGCCAGAAACAAAGAACTTTCTTCTGAAACTCATCAGTCTATTCTTGTTCTGAGAAATGAAGGCTATTCCATGCGAGAAATTGCCAAGAAACTGAAGATCTCGTACAACGCTGTGTACTACTCCCTTCACAGAACAGCGCAAACTGGCTCTAACCAGAGTAGAAAGAGGAGTGGGAGGCCCTGGTGCACAACTGAGCAAGAGGACACATACATTAGAGTGTCTAGTTTGAGAAACAGACGCCTCACAAGTCCTCAACTGGCAGCTTCATTAAATAGTTCCCGCAAAACACCAGTCTCAACGTCAACAGTGAAGAGGCGACCCTGGGATGCTGACCTAGGCAGAGTTGCAAAGAAAAAGTCATATCTCAGACTGGCCAATAAAAATAAAAGATTAAGATGGGCAAAAGAACACAGACACTGGACAGAGGAAGATTGGAAAAAAGTGTTATGGACAGACAAATCGAAGTTTGAGGTGTTTAGATCACAAAGAAGAACATTTGTGAGACGCAGACCAAATTAAAAGATGCTGGAGGAGTGCTTGATGCCATCTGTCAAGCATGGTGGAGGCAATGTGATGGTCTGGGGGTGCTTTGGTGGTGGTAAAGTGGGAGATTTGTACAGGGTAAAAGGGATCTTGAAGAAGGAAGGCTATCACTCCATTTTGAAACGCCATGCCATACACTGTGGGCGGCGCTTGATTGGAGCCAATTTCCTCCTACAACAGGACAATGACCCAAAGCACAGCTCCAAACTATACAATAACTATTTAGGGAAGAAGCAGTCAGCTGGTATTCTGTCTATAATGGAGTGGCCAGCACAGTCACCGGATCTCAACCCTATTGAGCTGTTATGGGAGCAGCTTGACCGTATGGTACGTAAGAAGTGCCCATCAAGCCAATTCAACTTGTGGGAGGTGCTTCAGGAAGCATGGGGTGAAATCTCTTCAGTTTACCTTAACAAATTGACAAATGCCAAAGGTCTGCAAGGCTGTAATTGCTGCAAATTGAGGATTATTTGACGAAAGCAAAGTTTGAAGACACAATTATTATTTCAATTAAAAATCATGATTTCTAACCTTGTCAATGACTACATTTCCTGTTTCTTTATATTTACTATTTTCTACATTGTAGAATAATAGTGAAGACATCATGTTGTAACCAAAAAAGTTTAAAAAAAAATCAAAATACATTTTATATTTGAGATTCTTCAAATAGCCACCCTTTGCCTTGATGACAGCTTTGCACACTCTTGAAATTCTCTCAACCATCTTCATGAGGTCAGCTGGAATGCATTTCAATTAACAGGTGTGCCTTCTTAAAAGTTAATTTGTGGAATTTCTTTCCTACTTAATGTGTTTGAGCCAATCAGTTGTGTTGTGACATGGTAGGGGGGGTATTCAGAAGATAGCCCTATTTGGTAAAAGACCAAGTCCATATTATGGCAAAGAGAAACGACAGTCCATCATTACTTTAAGACATGAAGGCCAGTCAACACGGAACATTTCAAGAACTTTGAACGTTTCTTCAAGTGCAGTTGCAAAAACCATCAAGCTCTATGATGAAACTGGCTCTCATGAGGACCGCCACAGGAATGGAAGACCCAGAGTTACCTCTGCTGCAGAGGATAAGTTCATTAGAGTTACCAGCCTCAGGAATTGCAGCCCAAATAAATGCTTCACAGAGTTCAAGTAACAGACATCTCAACATCATCTGTTCAGAGGAGACTGTGTGAATCAAGCCTTCATGGTCGAATTGCTGAAAAGAACCCATTACTAAAAGACACCAATAAGAAGAAGAGACTTGCTTGGGCCAATAAACATCAGAGATGGACATTAGACCGGAGGAAACGTCCGTTGGTCTGGAGTCCAAATGTGAGATTTCTGGTCCCAACCGCCTTGTCTTTGTGAGACGCGGTGTGGGTGAACGGATGATCTCCGCATGTGTATTTCCCACCGTAAAGCATGTAGGAGGTGGTGTTTTGGTGTGGGGGGTGCTTTGCTGGTGACACTGTCTGTGATTTATTTAGAATTCAAGGCACACTTAACCAGCATGGCTACCACAGCATTCTGCAGCGATACGCCATCACACCTGGTTTGGGCTTAGTGGGACTATCATTTGTTTTTCAACAGGACAATGACCCAACACACCTCCAGGCTGTGTAAGGGCTATTTTACCAAGAAGGAGAGTGATGGAGTGCTGCATCAGATTACCTGGCCTCCACAATCCCTCGACCTCAACCCAATTGAGATGGTTTGGAATGAGTCGGACGGCAGAGTGAAGGAAAAGCAGCCAACAAGTGCTCAGTATATGTGGGAACTCCTTCAAGACTGTTGGAAAAGCATTCCAGGTGAAGCTGGTTAAGAGAATGCCAAGAGTGTGCAAAGCTGTCATCAAGGCAAAGGGTGGCTATTTGAAGAATCTCAAATATAAAATATATTTTAATTTGTTTAACACTTTTTTGTTTACTACATGATTCCATATGTGTTATTTCATAGTTTTGATGTCTTCACTATTATTCTACAATGTAATAAATATTTAAAAAATAAAGTAAAACCCTTGAATGAATAGGTGTTTCCAAACTTTTGACTGGTAGTGTAAATCAAGTATGCCCAGTTTATCATTTATCGACTGTAACAGATCGGTTTCCACCCTTACCATTCCGGATGGTGAAAAGGATCCATTTTCTGTGTCCAAATCCTTGGGGGATTGGTTCTCCATGTTTACTCTCCGTCATGTTTGGGTGTTGATTGTTTTGGTGTCCCCCAGGGCTCAGTTCTAGGCCCTCTCCTATTCTCTCTATACACCAAGTCACTTGGCTCTGTCATATCCTCACATGGTCTCTCCTATCATTGCTACGCAGACAACACACAGTTGATTTTCTCCTTTCCCCCTTCCGATAACCAGGTGGCGAATCGCATCTCTGCATGTCTGGCAGACATATCAGTGTGGATGTCGGATCACCACCTCAAGCTGAACCTCGGCAAGACGGAGCTGCTCTTCCTCCCGGGGAAGGACTGCCCGCTCCATGATCTCGCCATCACGGTTGACAACTCCATTGTGTCCTCCCAGAGTGCAAAGAACCTTGGCGTGACCCTGGACAACACCCTGTCGTTCTCCGCTAACATCAAAGCGGTGACCCGATCCTGCAGGTTCATGCTCTACAACATTCGCAGAGTACGACCCTACCTTACACAGAAAGCGGCACAGGTCCTAATCCAGGCACTTGTCATCTCCCATCTGGATTACTGCAACTCGCTGTTGGCTGGGCTCCCTGCCTGTGCCATTAAACCCCTACAACTTATTCAGAACGCTGCAGCCCGTCTGGTGTTCAACCTTCCCAAGTTCTCTCATGTCACCCCGCTCCTCCGCACACTCCACTGGATTCCAGTTGAAGCTCGCATCTACTACAAAACCATGGTGCTTGCCTACAGAGCTGTGAGGGGAACGGCACCTCCTTACCTTCAGGCTCTGATCAGACCCTACACCCAAACGAGGGCACTACGTTCATCCACCTCTGGCCTGCTAGCCCCCCTACCTCTACGGAAGCACAGTTCCCGCTCAGCCCAGTCAAAGCTATTCGCTGCTCTGGCACACCAATGGTGGAACAAGCTCCCCCACGACGCCAGGGCAGCGGAGTCCCTGACCACCTTCCGGAGACACTTGAAACCCTACCTCTTTAAAGAATACCTGGAATAGTCTAACAGTAATCCTTCTACACCGCCCCTCCCCCAGTGGTGCTTGTCCCACTGGCTATCCTAAGTTGAATGCACAAATGTGTAAGTCGCACTGGATAAGAGCGTCTGCTAAATGACTTAAATGTTAAATATTGCTCGATACGTTTCTCTAGCCTTATAATTTGTTTTGTGTTATCCATATTGAAGGTTATTACCCACGAGTATGTGGAGTTAAGTGCTAATATTTAGTCAAACGTACAGATATTGAATATTACGTGTTCATCTTGACGTGATCTGCACCGCTGTGTTCAGTCCGCCATCTTTAAGCCACACCTGATCTTGTCTTATCTTACCGTTGTCGCTGTTGAATGTATTTCAGGGCTGTCTTCAATGTTCACGTGGTTCTAGCTTTAGCAATGCAATACGTACAGTATATGGCAATATAAGAGCCCAGAAATGTGAGAATCACTGTTGTAGGCTGGGCAGGGCACAAATGAAGAGAGCAGAAGGAAAAATAAGAGGAGTTGGGAGGGGGGAGGGGGTTTAAAGAGCTACTGTCCAATCAAGTGGGCTTGTGTTGCATCTTCTCTGAGCACAAAACAGGATGTATTGTATTGACAACTAAAGTGGAGTGTGATTGAATACTCTTTCTTGATATCAGATCAGCATGTTCACTTGTTAACCCATAACAAGGACGTTTTATTTCCCATTGTTAAGTCATGAGGAGTCTTGCTACTCTTCAAAAGTACTGTTTTTCACAGCATACTCATATGTTCATAATTCTCATTATATGTTTTGATATATTTGTTAATATATTTAGTGAGCTGTGTTGTCAACAACAGGGCTCTATAGTATCTGTTTGTGTTATCTCGATTGTTCTGTTACTCTTTCTCTAAATGGATTTGTGATATGTTTTTGACTACATCTTTCCATGCCTTGTCCACACCATTAGCTCAATAAATTATTAGGAGATATTCATAATGGGGATTATAGCCAGGACTCATTATGGGTATGATCAGGACAGGACGCATCCCCTTGTAAGATATTTGTTGATGGGATTTAGAGTGAGTGGATTTCCTGGATCCCATTCCCTGATGAGATATAAGAGAACCACACCTTGATTATTACTACAGGGGCCCATGATGATTACAGATGGAGGAAGAACAAAGCTGAGAACCAAAAGCTTTGAGCAAAATTGAGAAAGAACATTTACACACCTTCGTACAGTTGGCAACACCGATTAACAGCACATTGCAGCTCTCTGGAACTTAACAAAAACAATTTGTAGATCTTTTATGTTTACTGGACTCCCAATTACATATTGCTCATAAGTCTTCCCAAGTACCCCCTGTTGGATAGGCCATTTACATCCATGGGTACTAGTTCCCCAGGAAGAGACTTACTGTCTTACATAAAGCCTTTCAATATTCCCCTTGTCTCCTGAGCCTACACCTCGGAACTCATTTCTTGCCATAGTGTGACATCAAAACCTACACGCAAAAACGATCTGGAAAAAATGCTCAAGAATAGAGTTTTAATGAAAAACTTTAATTCCAGTAAGTTACATCCTTTACTTGAGATCTTGAAAGATGCCTCAAGGGTTGCATGTGTGACCTCTGTTAATGTCATTTTCTTCTTACATCTGCAGAGCGGCAAATACAATGAATAGGGCCATGTAAATAATTCTCTAATAACAAGCATTTAGGTAAAATTAATAAAGGAATATTGACCCAGTTAACTAAATGATGTATATCACATATAGTATATGGGTCAGGCCAGCTATATAAAATTACCAATAATTCCAGATAGTTCACCAGCTTGTAACCGCTACTTGCAAGGGAAGACATATTCTGTCTCTGCCTGGTCACCTGAATAAAACCAAAAATACAGGTAAGTCTCACTAAATGAACACAAGTTAACTAAATGTTACTAAAAAGCAGAGGGAAAAATACATCTTGGGGAAAGTTAGATATAAACTTACTTGGCTGGTAGTAGTCGTAGATCTTGACCACCGCTGGCTTTAGATTCTGTACTGGGAGCTCCTGTATGATGTCCAGGGTGTGGTTGAAAGGTAGGAATAGTGACGGTAACTGTTGGGAGAAAAAAAAAGCATTTTGGTTACAAGTATTTAAACCCTCCAAGCAGAAGTGTAATTTCAGCTTTGCTGACTTTGAAGGACATTCCACACAAATTAATTCCATTACATTGAGTGTTATGTGCACTGTTTCAAACTGATGGATGGTTTGGTCTCACCTCTCTCAAGTACATTAACACATGGTCATCTTTAGTATCGACACGATCCACTAGAAGTGAAACTCTCAGCTGTGAAGACAAGCCATTCACTGATCATTCATATTGCATCGACAATGTTGTAACTTTAATGGGTTACAGAGTTAATGTTTACTGTTAATTTATTGAGCTGTATCTAAATATATTTTTATTTTACAGTTATTTACATATTGTATGTACAATAGTAATTGTATTAGAATTCATGTGATGGAGATTGAATGAACTACAGTATGTACATATTTCTGTTGTATTGGTTAGTATTGGATTACGCTATTGACTGCAAATACCAGAATGCCTTGCGACAGGAAGTAACAAAAATGGGAACGCGCCAGTTATGTACAAGTGACAAGTGATTATCCTAGCAACTTTCTTTTATTGTTTTTTAGAATCTAACGTGGCAAAATGTAACGTGAACCAGTATTATTACAAAAAATAAGCTTTCATCTTACAACCGACGTCCCGAGTCATTACTTTGAAGATAGTTATTCTATAGAAAAAAAAGGTCAGTATCAGAAAGGTTCACAGATGAGAGGCAAGAGCTACATGGAAAAAGGTCACAGGTAACACCATAAACGTATGTTATTTAAAAAACTCACCCTCCCCAAAGACTCTGGGTCTGGGGCAAAACCAGACAGCATTTTCAAATCCACTATAATCATATTGGTGGTCAGCTCCTTTCCATGATATCTGTGAAAGCAAAGAGATGCCTGTGATATCAAAGTTTGATTTTGATAAACAATAAACAAACTAATTAAACTAGTTTGATTATTTTAACCATAAAAAGACCAGGTTGCCTGATATGTTTTCAAACTGTTACTGATCAAAGCCTAGGTAGAAACCAGTGGAGGCTGCTGAGGGGAGGACGGCTCATAGTAATGGCTGGAATGGAATTGCATCAAACAGCTGGAAACCATGTGTTTGATGTATTTGATACAATTCCACCTATTCCGCTCCAGCCATTACCACGAGCCCGTTCTCGCCAATTAAGGTGCCACCAACCTTTCCAATAGGAAACCAAGTAATTTGGGCCAAGTCCATTCTGGAAGACATGCTCCATAATAACACTTTGGAGTGTTATTGATAAATCTATTCAAAGAATGCTTTTGTGAATGCAAATGGCCATTCATTCTTACTGAGATTGAAGTTTTAGCGTGACTCTGGGTCTCAAAGAGTTGCTGTTGCAGTCGACTTCTGGCTTCACCTTGATGCTGAGCGTTGTGCTGTCAGTAGGAGTAGGGATGTTGTAGTGGAGCGCCACCTGGGAAAGAAAAATAGAAAAAGTCAGGAGAGGCTTCTTCAATCAACAGTCTGGGCTCTGGATATCTGTATGATGGTTACTTCAATTCTTCAATTGTAACCATTGAGTCTTGAATAATATAACAATGGTTCTTGAGGAGTTACATTTCCCCAGCCCCATCCCTCAGCTCACAGGAGGTTGGTGGCACCTTAATTGGGGAGGACAGGCTCGTGGTAATGGCTGGAGCGGAATTAGTGGAATGGTAGCAAATACATCAAACACATGGTGTCCATGTGTTTGATGCTATTCCATTTACTGTGTTCCACCCATTATTATGTGCCGTCCTCCCCTCAGCAGCCTCCACTGCCTCAGTTGTATACCAAATCAAGTGGCACAGGGCTGCTGTTTTGCAGAAAAAACATTCCCAGACTGTAGCTTTAGTGATAGATTAAACCGTATTTTGGCAACATAGGATTGGGAGGATAGATGTGTATTCACTGACCTGCACTGAGGCACAAGCACTGCCCTTCACTTCCACACTGTACTTCCCTTCTGTGTCCTGCATCGCCCTCTCCTGGTAGAGAAGCTTGTTGTTTTGGTTAACTTCGAAAAGATGCTGTCCCCCACTGGGAGACTGTACTGTCACTGTGCTGGTGCCCTCTCTACTGAACACCCTGGTGGAGTAGAGAGCTAGGGCCTGGAGGGCCACCACTGTGTCCTAAACAGAAATAGAACACAGACAAATCTGTTCAAAATGAATGAAGCTATCCCATTTTACAGAAAGGGTCGATTTTTACATTGGTCAGTTCCTAGAGTGACTATTTCCCATTTCCATCCATTATGATTTCTAGGCTCCATTTCAGTGGAAGTTAGACTCATCAGGCTTGAAATGACAAGAAGCACACACATGCCTGTGATCTGGTAAAAGTCAAGGTAATAATGCCTCATTACTAGTGCACAGCACAGGGTGCCATTTCGGAACAGAGGTGTTTTGGAAGTATACCTGTGTGGAGGAGAAGCCTCCGTAGGCGTTCTGCTGCCTCACCAGCCACCTGACGATGCGGGAGGCGTAGCCCAGGTCAGTGGTAGACAGAGGGGAGGCACTGAGGGAAGCCAGCAGAACGTAGGAGCTGATCTCCACTGCCAGGGAGGCTGAGGTCTCTGAGGAGGTCTGAGTCCAGTGCAGGAGACCCCCTGAGGGACGAGGAGCGCGCGCGCACACACACACAGACACAAACACACACAAACACACAGAGAGAGAAAATAGGGCTAGCTTATTCATCACTATACAGGATACACAGTTCTTCTCTGACCCCCACAATGAATTATTTGACAAAAACTGAGTTCAAATTGTATTTGTGTTCTATAAAATGCTTTGGGTGTTTGATTGAGCATATTTGGAGAGCCAGGCGGGCGGAGGGTTTGCACTATTGGGATTACTCCATTGACTAACTCTATTAAGTCATGATAGCACAAACAGATCTTGGACCAGGATATGTCTCACCCTCTTGTAATGCGATCGTGTCCAGGTGCTGCAGAAGCTGTGCCCGGGTCTCCATGTCCCCTGCCAGGGTAAAGGTGTAGGCCATTAGAGCAGTAGTGTAGGTGTTGGACAAATCACTGGTGGAGTTCCTCAGGCAAGACAAGCTGCCATACACAACAGGATCCTGGAGCACAGAATAACAGAGCAACACGTTAAGAGACATGTTTTTTTTATTTTTACCTTTATTTAACCAGGCAAGACAGTTGAGAACAAGTTCTCATTTACAACTGCGACCTGGCCAAGATAAAGCAAAGCAGTGCGAAAAAACAACAACACAGAGTTACATATGGGGTAAAACAAAACATAAAGTCAAAAATACAACAGAAAATATATATACAGTGTGTGCAAATGTAGCAAGTTATGGAGGTAAGGCAATAAATAGGCCATAGTGCAAAATAATTACAATTAGTATTAACACTGGAATGATAGATGTGCAAGAGATGATGTGCAAATAGAGATACTGGGGTGCAAATGAGCAAAATAAATAACAATATGGGGATGAGGTAGTTGGGTGGGCTAATTTCAGATGGGCTGTGTACAGGTGCAGTGATCGGTAAGGTGCTCTGACAACTGATGCTTAAAGTTAGTGAGGGAGATAAGAGTCTCCAGCTTCAGAGATTTTTGCAATTTGTTCCAGTCATTGGCAGCAGAGAACTGGAATGAATGGCGGCCAAAGGAGGTGTTGGCTTTGGGGATGACCAGTGAGATATACCTGCTGGAGCTCATACTATGGGTGGGTGTTGCTATGGTGACCAATGAGCTAAGATAAGGCGGGGATTTGCCTAGCAGTGATTTATAGATGGCCTGGAGCCAGTGGGTTTGGCGACGAATATGTAGTGAGGACCAGCCAACAAGAGCGTACAGGTCACAGTGGTGGGTAGTATATGGGGCTTTGGAGACAAAATGGATGGCACTGTGATAGACTACATCCAATTTGCTGAGTAGAGTGTTGGAGGCTATTTTGTAAATGACATCGCCGAAGTCAAGGATCGGTAGGATAGTCAGTTTTACGAGGGCATGTTTGGCAGCATGAGTGAAGGAGGTTTTTTTGCAAAATAGGAAACCGATTCTAGATTTAACTTTGGATTGGAGATTCTTAATGTGAGTCTGAAAGGAGAGTTTACAGTCTAACCAGACACCTAGGTATTTGTAGTTGTCCACATACTCTAGGTCAGACCCGTCGAGAGTAGTGATTCTAGTCGGGTGGGCGGGTGCCAGCAGCGTTCGATTGAAGAGCATGCATTTAGTTTTACTAGTGTTTAAGAGCAGTTGGAGGCTACTGAAGGAGTGTTGTATGGCATTGAAGCTCTTTTGGAGGTTTGTTAACACAGTGTCCAATGAAGGGCCAGATGTATACAAAATGGTGTCGTCTGCGTAGAGGTGGATCTGAGAGTCACCAGCAGCAAGAGCGACATCATTGATATACACGGAGAAAAGAGTCGGCCCAAGAATTGAACCCTGTGGCACCCCCATAGAGACTGTCATAGGTCCAGACAACAGGCCCTCCGATTTGACACATTGAACTCTATCTGAGAAGTAATTGGTGAACCAGGCGAGGCAGTCATTTGAGAAATTGGCCAGGTCGATGAAGACGGCTGCACAGTACTGTCTATTATCGATCGCGGTTATAATATCATTTAGGACCTTGAGCATGGCTGAAGTGCACCCATGACCAGCTCGGAAACCGGATTGCCTAGCGGAGAAGGTACGGTGGGATTCGAAATGGTCGGTGATCTGTTTGTTAACTTGGCTTTCAAAAACTTTCGAAAGGCAGGGCAGGATGGATATAGGTCTGTAACAGTTTGGATCTAGAGTGTCACCCCCTTTGAAGAGGGTGATGACCGCGGCAGCTTTCCAATCTCTGGGGATCAAAGACGTTACGAAAGAGAGGTTGAACAGGCTAGTAATAGGGGTTGCGACAATTTCGGCGGCTAGTTTTAGAAAGAAAGGGTCCAGATTGTCTAGCCCAGATGATTTGTAGGGGTCCAGATTTTGCAGCTCTTTCAGAACATCAGCTGTCTGAATTTGTGTGAAGGAGAAGCGGGGGAGCATGGGCAAGTTGCAGCGGAGGGTGTAGAGCTGGTGGCCGGGGTAGTGGTAGCCAGGTGGAAAGCATGGCCAGCCGTAGCAAAATGCTTGTTGAAATTCTCGATTATTGGTGGTGATAGTGTTTCCTAGCCTCAGTGCAGTGGGCAGCTGGGAGGAAGTGCTCTTATTCTCCATGGACTTTACAGTGTCCCAAAACTTTTTGGAGTTAGTGCTACAGGATGCAAATTTCT
Organism: Coregonus clupeaformis; assembly: GCF_020615455.1. Lineage (NCBI taxonomy): Eukaryota > Metazoa > Chordata > Actinopteri > Salmoniformes > Salmonidae > Coregonus > Coregonus clupeaformis. The sequence goes on along the minus strand of NW_025533522.1, from coordinate 61,793 downwards.
GTTTGAAAAAGTTAGCCTTTGCTTTCCTAACTGCTTGTGTATATTGGTTCCTAACTTCCCTGAAAAGTTGCATATCGCGGGGGGCTATTTGATGCTAATGCATTACGCCACAGGATGTTTTTGTGCTGGTCAAGGGCAGTCAAGTCTGAGGAGAACCAGGGGCTATATCTGTTCTTAGTTCTGTATTTTTGAATGGGGCATGTTTATTTAAGATTGAGAGGAAATTACTTTTAAAGAACAACCAGGCATCCTCTACTGACGGAATGAGATCTATATCCATCCAGGATACCTGGGCCAGGTCAATTAGGAAGGCCTGCTCGCTGAAGTGTTTTAGGGAGCGTTTGACCGTGATGAGGGGTGGTCGTTTGACCGCGGACCCGTTACGGACGCAGGCAATAAGGCAGTGATCGCTGAGATCCTGGTTGAAGACAGCGGAGGTGTATTTAGAGGGTAAGCTAGTCAGGATGATATCTATGAGGGTACCCATGTTTACGGATTTAGGGTTGTACCTGGTAGGTTTGTTGATAATTTGTGTGAGATTGAGGGCATCTAGTTTGGATTGTAGGATGGCCGGGGTGTTAAGCATATCCCAATTTAAGACAGCGCCTATCCCTACCTCGGACGCATCCACCTCCACTACGAACGGTAGTGATGAATCGGGGTGAGCCAGTACCGGGGCTGAGGTGAACAGACCACGCAATCTACTGAAGGCCAAATCAGCCTCAGCAGACCAGCGGAGCCGGGACGGCCCACCCTTCAACAAGGAGTTAATGGGAGCTGCAACCTTGCCAAAGCCCCGAATAAACCTCCGATAGTAGTTGGCAAAGCCAAGGAAGCGTTGCACCTCCTTCACCGTGGTTGGAGTCGGCCAATTACACACGGCTGAAATGCGATCTCCCTCCATCTCCACACCTGTGGTAGTAATGCGGTATCCGAGGAAGGAGATTGACTGCTGGAAAAACTCACACTTCTCTTAAGGCATCACCAGGTATTCATAATGCCTCGAGGTTGTGCTGAATGCTGTTTTCCACTCATCCCCTTCCCGAATACGCACCAGGTTGTAGGCACTCCTGAGGTCTAATTTCGTGAAAAAACGGGCCCCATGCATTGACTCAATCACTGAAGGAATGAGGGGAAGAGGATAACTAAATCGTACCGTCACCTTATTCAGTGGTTGATAATCAATGCACGGGCGTAAACCGCCATCTTTCTTCTTCGCAAAGAAGAAACTCGAGGAAGCAGGTGAAGTGGAGGGACGTTTATACCCCTGGCGCAGGGACTCGGTGACGTATGTTTCCATAGCCTCCGTTTCAGCCTGCGACAGGGGATACACATGATTCCTGGGAGGTACAACATCTACCCGAAGGTTTATCGTGCAATCCCCCTCCTGATGAGGTGGTAATTTAGTCAATTGCGTCTTGAAAAACGCAAGCGCCAGATCATGTTATTCGGGGGGAATGCACACGGTGGGGGTACCGTCTGGACTTTCCAAAGTGGTCGCACCAACGGAAACACCTAGATACCTACCCGGACACTCACCACCCCGTAAGAACCCTCTGCGGCCATGAAAAATTGGGGTTGTGAAGGGCTAACCACGCAATACCTAAGACTACAGGGTAAGCAGGAGACTCAATAATCAAAAAAGTGATATGCTCAACATGCGTCTCCTGTGTAATCATGGTGACTGGTACAGTAACCTCCTTAACCAACCCGGACCTTAATGGTCGACTATCAAGTGCTCTGATGGGGAGTGGAATGGATAGGGGAACCAATGAAATGCCTTGATGGCGTGCAAATGCCCTGTCCATAAAGTTCCCAGCTGCGCCTGAATCGACTAGCGCCTTACACTGGGAAACTACCAGGTGATCGGAAAGGAGATAGATAAGGTACAGTGCGCCGCAAAGGGCCCTGCACAAGTTTGGGTGTTCGTTACCTGGGGTGATGCGTGAGTACCCTGCCTACCGCCTCCAGACCCAAAGGAACGTTTACTGCGACGTGAGGTGGATTGTCCCTTCGTGCCACCAGAGTGGCACTGTCGCTGTCCTCCTGCGCTCTCTCGACCGGCGGCTCCCCCCAGCTCCATCTGCTCGGGGTCAGAGACGTCCGGAGTGGGAACGGGCAGACCCCTACCAGGACGTCCTCTGGCTGCTAGCAGATTGTCCAGCCGGATGGCCATGTCCACCAGTTGGGAGAACGATAGCATGGCATCACGGCAGGCTAGCTCCCGTCGGACGTCCTCCCTTAGGTGGCACTGTAAATGGCCGATCAGGGCCCGCTCGTTCCAACAGGACCCCGCCGCCAGCGTCCGGAACTCCAGCGCGTAGTCCTGTGTGGTCCTTGTCCCCGCCTCAGGCGGGTGATTGAAAACGGTCCGAAAGAGGCGAGCAAACTCCCTGTAGTCCTCCAACGCGGCAGCTCCCTCGTTCCACACCGCGTTGGCCCACTCCAGGGCTCTCCCACAAAGGCAGGAAACGAGGACAGATACCTTCTCCCACTCCAGTGGCGCCGGCCTGATGCTGGAGAAATATATCTCTAGTTGGAGCAGAAATCCCTTACATCGCACTGCTATCCCATCAAACGCCGGTGGCTGGGATATCTGGATACCTCCAGGGGCTGGGGTGTTGGTGGCTGGATCCGGTTGACCAGCTGGTCTCGATAGATCGGGTCCTCTCTTCTCCAGGCGTTGTACTACCTGAAGAACCCAATCCATCGCTTCCCCCAAGCTGGCCAGCATCGAGGAATGCTCCTGGACCCTTGCCACAACTCCAGACATGCGGTCTTCTCCTGCTGACTCCATATCAGATCAGGTGAGTGATTCTGTGACGAGGTGTGAATGAAGGAGTCAGGCGCAGGAGGTAAAACACCGAAGTACAGAGTTTATTCCGTTTATATAAATAAAACGAACCCAGCGTCAAAACGAAACTATCACAAGGGAAATATTCCACCTTGGCAATAACAAATGGAAGAGTAGCTCAACCGAGCTACTCGCTCTCACAAATACAATCACTCACAAAGACAAGGGGAACAGAGGGAACACTTATACACATACTAATTAGGGGAATGAGCACCAGGTGTGTGTGATTGACAAGACAAGACATGACAAGTGGAGTGATGAGAATAGGATCGGCAGTAGCTAGTAAGCCGGTGACGACGAACGCCAAAACCTGTCCGAACAAGGAGTGGAGGCAGCCTCGGCGGAAGTCGTGACAGGTGCGTGCATATGCATTCACCCCCTTTGCTATGAAGCCCCTAAATAAGATCTGGTGCAACCAATTACCTTCAGAAGTCACATAATTAGTTAAATAAAGTCCACCTGTGTGCAATCTAAGTGTCACATGATCTGTCACATGATCTCAGTATATATACACCTGTTCTGAAAGGCCCCAGAGTCTGCAACACCACTAAGCAAGTGGCACCACCAAGCAAGCGGCACCATGAAGACCAAGGTGCTCTCCAAACAGGTCAGGGACAGAGTTGTGGAGAAGTACAGATCAGGGTTGGGTTGTAAAAAACTATCAGAAACGTTGAGTATCTCACGGAGCACCATTAAATCCATTATTAGAAAATTTAAAGAATATGGCACCACAACAAACCTGCCAAGAGAGGGCCGCCCACCAAAACTCACGGACCAGGCAAGGAGGGCATTAATCAGAGAGGCAACAAAGAGACCAAAGATAACCCTGAAGGAGCTGCAAAGCTGCACAGTGGAGATTGGAGTATCTGTCCATAGGACCACTTTAAGCCATACACTACACAGAGCTGGGCTTTACGGAAGAGTGGCCAGAAAAAAGCCATTGCTTAAAGAAAAAAACGCATGCGGGAGACTCCCCAGACATATGGAAGAAGGTACTCTGGTCAGATGAGACAAGAATTGAGCTTTTTAGCCATCAAGGAAAAAGCTATGTCTGGCGCAAACCCAACACCTCTCATCACCCCGAGAACACCATCCCCACAGTGAAACATGGTGGTGGCAGCATCATGCTGTGGGGATGTTTTTCATCGGCAGGGACTGGGAAACTGGTCAGAATTGAAGGAATGATGGAGGCGCTAAATACAGGGACATTCTTGAGGGAAACCTGTTTCAGTCTTCCAGAGATTTGAGACTGGGACAGAGGTTCACCTTCCAGCAGGACAATGACCCTAAGCATACTGCTAAAGCAACACTTGAGTGGTTTAACGGGAAACATTTAAATGTCTTGGAATGGCCTAGTCAAAGCCCAGACCTCAATCCAGGGTGAATAGTTACGCACGCTCAAGTTTTCAGTTTTTTTGTCTTATTTCTTGTTTGTCTCACCCAAAAAAATATTTTGCATCTTCAAAGTGGTAGGCATGTTGTGTAAATCAAAGGATACAAACCCCCCCAAAACAATTTTGATTCCAGGTTGTAAGGCAACAAAAAATGAAAAATGCCAATGGGGGTGAATACTTTCGAAAGCCACTGTAACAACAGGTCTGGCCTATGTTAAAAGTGTTTAAAAAAAGTTTAAAGCATTTGTTAGGTGTTAAGCCTGTGTTAAATTAGGCTTAAAACGATTAAAAGACAAAAAAGTGATTGTGATTGTGTTCAGTTGTGTTTGGGAAATAGAGATAGACATGAACCAGGTTTCCATTCAACCTTTTTGCGCGCGTAAAGTATGTTTGATAAAAAATGTCATGACAGGCCTGAAGGAAACAGAACATTTGTCTGTAAAAATTTCCAATTGTCGACAAAAAAAATACGCTAGACAAGGTGGGACCTTTTTGTGTCAGTAAAATAAATTATGCGAGAAATGGTGGTGGAAACACTTTTATGGGCAAATATTGATATAATAACCATCATATCTAAGTAAACTTGGAATCACGCGATGACATGTTGTGTGGTCCTCCCACTACAACTCGCCGGGAGAACATGCAGTTTATTAGGCTTCAGATTAAATAAATATTGAGGGTTTTATTCTGGTGACATGATGATCGATGCTTGGCTGTCATTTGACAAATAAAAAGAACCTCGCTCTTTTGTCCATAACAATCTCATCATATAGTCAATTTGATGGAAATATCTCCGGTGGGAAAATACGCATATTGTTTTTATGCGGATTGTAGAAAATATTTGCATGAAAATCTGTCGCCAATCAGATGGAAACCTAGCTATGGTTTTAAAAAGGTAGTGGTAATATTTCATTCAATACAGAAATGTGTAGGCAGCTTAACTTACCCCTTGTGCCAAGAGACCAATTCTTTGGGACGAGCTATGTTTTCAATACTGTAATGTTTACATGAATTATGATTATTTCCAGGGATACACAACATCCTGAAATATATGTCGATATCTTTGTTAGAAAGAATACTATCTTTCCCTTGACAGAGTGATGCTGAATGTAAAACATTTATCAATTATACACCACTCTCCCCTACTCTGTAATGCAGTTTAATGAGGTACAGGTTCCTAATCTAGACCACTAATGTATGTTTGATATAGGTGGGTTGGTTGTTTAGCAACAAAACTGACAGGTACGCAACTATGGGGCAAAACAGACGGGGTTGGCTTAGATTGTTGACAAGTTAACTATATTTTGCCTCCAAATGCTTATTGAAAACATAAATACATTTGCACAATGAGCACTTGTTGTTTCTCAAATAAATCATTACAGTTGCTGGTTAGCTAGCTAGCGAATTTTTGGCATATTAGCATAGACATGACATGAGTCAAAACACCTCAAAACAAGCCATGGTATCAATAATAAGATACTACGAGCTGAAACGAACCACCGACTATTCTCCACATGGCAGCTTCTTGTCATTGTTGCTAACTATCTGACCGTTCAGAATCATAAGATCACACAGCCTTCTGCCTCAATGATGCGCGCGCATTATTTTTGTGACGTTGTCAGTCAACCCATCTATAAGGCAACAGCCTCACTGTGCAGTGCTCTTACCCAACTTCCACAAGATCCCATATCCATGTCTCAGGGAAGAACGTACGGACCGTCTCTATGGGTGGCGGAGGTGGAGCGGCACCATGTCCGGCATCGAGTAATCCAGCTTGAACCACTGCAAATCCCTGACCTGATGCACCCGTTTCAAGGCTGTCCATTTCTACAGTGTGGGAGTAGTATCTGTAGGGTATTACTAAAACAAAACAGTCATTATTCTCGTGTTAGAATCAGCCTGGTCAAACCAGACCGAATGCTGCGCTCACTGGTGATGCATGCAGCGTTCAGACTGGTTTAACCAGGCTATGTTAGAATAACAAAAACCATGCATTTCCCAAGATTCAACAAAGACTTCTGGCAATGACGAGAGTAAGCGGTGTTAAGGAGGACATCTCACCATAGGATCGATGGTACTGGTTCCCCTTGTAACTTAGGCAGGAAGGTACTCTTAGAACCAGATTAGTTGCCAGCTTCAGTACCAGTTTCTAGAAATGTAAGAATCACAAACAAGAGAGCTCAATATTAATGATTGTCTCAGTTTTATTTTTCTATTCTATGTTTTTTTGTTGTTGCCTCAAACAGGCTATTTTAGCAATGTATAATTTAAGAAGATGAATGCACGGTAACAGTTTGGTAAATGATTCTTACGAGAGAGAGGAAAAGAGGCTTCAAACAGAAGGCAGTGACTACTTAGACTTGTCTAATTTCATTTTCCATTGCTAAACGTTTTTAAAATGCTTTCCGTGCCCTGATGAACACAACCCAGGATAGGAACTTATTAAAGTCACACTATGCAGAAATCGCTCCTCCATTTCCTGGTTGCTAAAACTCAAATAGTTCACCTAATTTCAGTTTATGTGACAAAATAGCCTAGTATAGTGTAGAGAATCATTGTACTATCTAAACCGCTGTTAAATATATTTTCCAAAACCATGAATATTGTTGTTTCAGCTGTTTGAAGATGGTGTACAAACCCAAAAGTAAAAGATGCAAAAACAAAACTTAAGAACGGGGACCATAGAAATAGCACACATAGAACAGATACACTGCTTCTTAGACTTGCTTTCAAGCAGATCTATTACTCACATTTCTATGTGAATTTGGTTGAATTCAGGTCGCCCAAAAAGTTACATATTGCCACTTTAAGTACCAATAGGGATATGCTTTCCAGTTGATGAAAGCACACCCATTGGCCCACTGTGAACAGACCCACTCCAAGTCTGCTGTAGTCACTTCTTATTCCCCTGAAGCTGTTTGTATTCCCAGCACCACAAAAGCTGTTTATATGGTGGTATGACCGTTGACATTCACTTCAGTGAGCTCTGTTACCTTGTCAGCATCCAGCCTCTTCCCTGGCTCCATGATGTGAACACTCTTGTCCACAGTGCTGAGGCCACAGAGGGAGCCGGGCTGGGCCGAGAGCTGCAGGGTGTTCTCCTCCCCTGGGACCGCTTTTGAGGGTGAGAACTCCACCAACACCTGGCACACATGACATACACAAGTGTACATGATACACCTTTAGTGTACACAATATCTTTGTGATGAGGGTATGACACACACAGACACATGCACACTGTAAAAACGGACAGCTCATCTCCTTTCCAAAACCCCAACTTTCTTTTGGTTTTCTTATTGAAATAAGGTCACGCCAATCATCATAATTGTATCAGCCAATCAGCAGCCTTTCCCCCGGGACTTAGCATAATACCTGACCAGCCAGGGCCTCAGACAGTCTGCAGTTTCCATTCTGATGACAACCAATTTTTCTCTTCTCTTATTCTACCTCCTTAGAACAAATTGCTTTTCTTTCTGATGTTTTATTGAAGGTGCAGCTAAATGTAAGTCCCAAAATCCTGATGTCTTGTTGTTTGGAGCTAAACAGTGTCTGTTGTAAATATGTACCATTTGTGTTAAACTTGGTACTCCCGCTAGCGTTAGCATTAGCATTGTCATCCGGAATGCATTACTATTTAGCATGCATATTAGCGATTAGCATTTGTTAGCATTTGTCTGTGGTGCTAGGCTATTTTCGGTTGTAGATCGCTCATGCTTATTATGTTTTATAATTTGTAGATATTTCTACATTGCTCTGTTGTTTGATTGTGCATCTAGCATGTGTTTGGGTCCACATAGCCTGTTTAGTTTGTAGGCATATTTTTCCCATACTGTGCTATAGCCTAAGTTCTCCCCTTTTCTTTGCAGAACCACAATTAGTATCAGAGAGGGTGGTGTTGTAATTGTGTGTGTGGATCTTCATTAAACCATTGAACTGGAACTACTGCATCCTCGTGTTCTGAACGGACACCCTGTGGTGGTTGCTACTGGCCTAAAATCCAGCACCTAGGTTTTTTATCCCTTTTTATTGGTCCTTCGAATTCATAAACAACCCATATTTTTCATGGTCCTTATGAGCAGGATGCAGTAACTGCCAGAGTCCAAGGATGCCAGTCACCAGAGAAGATCCTCCACAAGTTGTGGTTCGTCCCACCGTCAGACTCGCCCCCCACATCGTCTGGTCGACTATGAGGTATGCTACGAGTCAAGGCAGACGATCACCACACACACAACAACACACCACTCCAACGAGGGACCACGAGCAGAGGGCACTGTGAGTGGAATTAATTACTCTCACAACAAGACCAGCAGCAGCTACCTTCCTGTACAAGATGAGAGAGAAACCCGTTCTTCTTCCAGAACAGTCATAACATGCCTGAAGCTGATAGGAGTGGAAACTGAGAAGTTGACAAGGGAGATAATGGAGCTATCGGAAGAGCTAAATTAATCAGCTTCAATGGGTCCCCAACAGTTCAAGTCACTACCCAGGCTGACCCGCAACAGTGAGAATGGAGCCTCACCTTCATCGGTTGCCAACTCACCGGCCCCCCATAGCAGGCGCACCTTGACTAGAGATTGTCATCATCAAAGTCAGCCTAAGCGGGCACAGCTGGTGACAACCAGAGATGATAAACTGCAGGCACAAAGGCAGCTGGATAAGATAGAGCAGCTCATTGAAAACCTTGGGATCAGAGGGCTCTCCTTTTCAGACCAGTCATCCTCATCCTCATCATCTACTCAGTCAACCCCTCGCCGTCGTGAGCCATCGCACCAGCGAGACCGATCGTCTTCTCATTGCAGGACTCGTAGCCCTACTGCGCCACCTAGAGGGCTGACTTCACATGATCGCCAACGTCAGCCCTCACCTAACCGCTGCGGTCAGCCTACACTTGATCGCCAACATCAGCCCTCACCTAACCACTGCGGTCAGCCTACACCTGATCGCCGTCGTCAGCCCACACCTGACCATCACCGCCGCGACTACTCACCTAATCGTTATGGTCAGCCTACACCTGATCGCCGTCGTCAGCTCACACCTGACTGTCGCCGCCGCGACTACTCACCTGACTGTCGTGACTACTCACCTGAACGCTGCGGTCAGCCTACACCTTATTGCCGTCGTGAGCCCACACCTGACTGTCACCGCTGCGACTACTCACCTGACCGTCGCGCCGTGACTACTTACTTGACCGTTGTTGTCAGCCCTCACATGACCATCGCTGCTGCGACTACTTGCCTGACCATCGCCGCCGGGCCTACTCACCTGATCGTCGTTGGCACTCACCTGTCCGCTACCGCACACCTTCTCCACCCAGCTGAGAGTGCACCTACCATGGACTAACTCCTACCATCCCCAACTTCATCAATGAATACCCACGAGAGTTTGCAAGACTGAAGTTGGCCCTCGACAATGTGCTGCCTGTAGATGCAACAGAGTGCTTCAAGTTTCAGATATTGTTGGACCACCTGAAGTTGGAAGAGGCTTTGCTAATTGCCAACTCCTACAGCAACAGCAGGTACACATACAGTGACACCATGGAGTCCCTCACAGAACTGTATGGCCAGCCCCACCTGTTTGCCCTCCAATGCATTGCAGGGTTAATGGATGGCCCCAACATCAAGAAAGGTGACACCAAGGCATTCCGAACATTCGCTCTGAGGATGTGCTTGGTTGGCATGTTGGATCAGCTAGGGAGTAATGGACAGACAGAACTGAGGTGTGGATCACATGTCTCTCGCCTCTTAGCTAAGTTATCACACAACCTAAGAGTCAGCTTCAAGAGATGTGTGAACCCCATCAAGACACCCATTCCAACCCTCCTTCACCTGGCAGAGTGGCTTGAGTACGACGTGAGAGTACAAGTAGATGGCACACAGTTCAGTAGCGACCAAAGCAGGGACCACCCTAGCTCATGCCGAGATCAACATGAAGACAAATCCTTCCCTAAGACCATCACCATCCTCCACGGGGGTGAGCAGAGAAAGGACAAAGCCGAAGTCTCTGCACAGAACCAATCTCCGGAGGAAAAGTCACGGGAGAAGCCAAATAAGTATTGTCGTTCTGCAACACCATGCAGCATTACATGAATCAATGCACCGACTTTCAGCTCCTTTCCAAAGAACAGAAAGAATCGTGGATCAAGACAAATGAAAGATGTGGGAAGTGTGGACGCGAACACCAAGCAGCTCAGTGTATTCTCAAGGCTAAGTGCAAGAAGTGCGAGAAGAAGCATCTTGAGATTCTCCACGAGGTCAACACTAGTCGGACTGCTACAAAGAACGCTAGCACGAACACTATGAAGACCACCAGCACAAAGGCGCCAACAGAGGCCTGGTGAGCTCCACTGCAGAGACCCTCTACGTTGATCGACCTTCCGGCAGCAGTAAGGTGTTGCTGAAGATGAGTTGAGCCATCTTGCAGAGCGGCAACAAGTCACTTGACACGTACGCCCTGTTGGACGATGGGTCGGAGCGCACTATACTTCTACACGAAGCAGCAGAGCAGCTAGGCCTCCAAGGCAATCCTGAGGACTTGGCACTTCGTACGGTGCGTCAAGATATTTGAGTCATCCATGGAGCTTCTTTGTCATTCTCTGTGGCCCCTGTTACTCAACCAATCCTTTGACATCCACAGAGCCTTCACAGCTGAATAGTTGTGCCTTGCACCGCATACCTACCCTGTCAAAGCCCTTCAGGAAAGGTATCGGCACCTCAAAGTCCTTTCCCTTCAACCGCTGGATCAGGCACAGCCGCTACTGCTCATCGGATCAGACATTCCCCATCTAATCACCCCGACAGAGCCAGTGCGTTTGGGTCCCCCTGGCGGACCTGCCGCCATCAAAACTTAGCTCAGATGGACCCTTAAAAGTTCCTTCATACATCCCTCGTCTCTCCATCTGCAGAGCTCTTCAGCCATGTAGAGATGCTCTGGCAGTTGGATACGCTACCATACAGGAGTGAGAAGCTCATCACATGGTCCAAACAAAATGTAGAAGCCATGCATCTACTGGAGGAGAAGACAGTCAGGGTCGAAATGGACAGGGTTCAAAGGTACGCCACTACCCTTTCGTGGAAGAAGAACCTTCGTCCCTTGGAAGCTAAACCATGATGATTACCCTGAGGTCTATGAGTGGCAGGTTCTTCCCTTTGGGACGACATGTAGCCCCTGCTGCACCACGGTTGCCCTTCGGAAGCTTGCGTTTAACCACAGTGAGCCCAAAGAAGATGTGCACTTCTCTGTAGAATGCTGTTTCTATGTAGACAACTGTCTACAAAGTCTCCCCTCTGCAGATGAAGCCAAGAAACTGGTGGACAAGTTGAAGCACCTTCTTGCCAAGAGCGCACCCTTGGATTACGATGGCAATGTCTGTCTGACACTCTTGGCTACAAGCACGGTCACATGGAGAAAGTTGAACCCACCATGCGCAACATATATCGGATCCTTGCCAGCCAGTACGATCCACTTCGCTTCATCGTTCCATACACCACACGGCCAAGGTTGTGGTCCAGAGGCTCTGGGATAAGAAAAGAGGGTGGGATGCCCCAGACCTACCTGAAGATCTTCTCCAAGCGTGGCTTATTTGGGAGAACGAACTTCCACAGCTCTCAGGTCACACTACCAAGGTGTTACGTCAGCACCGACATGGATCTCCCAACCAGCGCAAGAATGAAAAAATATATATAAAATAATAATGTATGCACTCACTAACTGCAAGTTGCTCTGGATAAGAGCGTCTGCTAAATGACTAAAATGTAAAATGTAAGAAGTATTCACGTCTTCAGTGATGCCTCAGAACGTGCGTACGGTGCCGTTGCGTACCTCCATACTGAAGACACCAAGGGACGGATCCAAGTGGCATTCCTTGCAGCAAGATCAAGAGTGGCCCCGAAACGACAACAGTCAATGCCAAGACTCGAGCTCTGCGCAGCACTCACCGGTGCCCAGCTGGCCGTGGTCATCAGAAAATAACTCACTGAGGAAATCCACGAGGTCATGTCTGGTCGGATTCTACAACAGTCTTAACCTGGCTCCAGTCAGACTCCTGCAGGTACAAAGTATTTGTAGGCACAAGAGTCACAGAAATACAGGAGCTCACGGACCCCCAGGCCTGGCTTTACATGGACACGGAGAGAAATCGACGATATCACACATGGCAAGACGCTGTCTCAGCTTATAGAACACAACCGTTGGAGTCAAGGTCCTCCATTCCTGTGGCAGGCCCAGTCATCCTGGGTCCTTGCCAGCCAGTGTGCTGAGTTACGTTGAAGGTTCTGGATTCTGAGAGGGAGGGCAGCTATTCGCCGTTTTCAGCTTGGTTGCACCGAATGCAGGAATTGGCAAGGCCAGCCAGATGTGCCTAGGATGGCTGACCTGCCTCCAGCCCGACTGCGGCTCCACAAGCCCACATTCTATTATACAGGTGTGGACTGCTTTGGACCGTATTTCATCAAGATTGGCCCAAAGAAATGAAAAGAGATGGGGCATCATCTTTAAGCGCATGACCACCCAGGCTGTACACGTGGATCTACTGACGAACGTGGATTCCGATTCGTTCCTAAAGGCTTTGAGAGGCTTCATCGCTCGAAGAGAAAAGCCCTTTCAGATCCTGTCTGATCGAGGAACACATTTCAAGGGAGGGGAGCGGGAGCTACAGGAGACCTTCATGACTCTCCACCCATAGCTCCAGGAACAGTTAAACAGTCAGAAGATTCGCTTCGCCTTCAACGTACCAAGTGCACCACACTTTGGAGGATGCTGGGAGAGGGAGATCAGATCCATCAAGACTATCCTGCAAACCACCCTTGGCGCGCAGACCATCTCCGAAGAGGTGCTGAGGACTGTCCTAATTGAAGTAGAAGGAATCTTACATTTACATTTACATCATTTAGCAGACGCTCTTATCCAGAGCGACTTACAAATTGGTGCATTCAACTTATGATAGCCAGTGGGACAACCACTTTTTTTTTATGGGGGGGGTCGGGGAGGGGGGTGGGGTAGAAGGATTACTTTGATACTATTCCAGGTATTCCTTAAAGAGGTAGGGTTTCAAGTGTCTCCGGAAGGTGGTCAGTGACTCCGCTGTCCTGGCGTTGTGGGGGAGCTTGTTCCACCATTGGGGTGCCAGAGCAGCGAATAGCTTTGACTGGGCTGAGCGGGAACTGTGCTTCCGTAGAGGTAGGGGGGCTAGCAGGCCAGAGGTGGATGAACGTAGTGCCCTCGTTTGGGTGTAGGGTCTGATCAGAGCCTGAAGGTAAGGAGGTGCCGTTCCCCTCACAGCTCCGTAGGCAAGCACCATGGTCTTGTAGTAGATGCGAGCCTCAACTGGAAGCCAGTGGAGTGTGCGGAGGAGCGGGGTGACATGAGAGAACTTGGGAAGGTTGAACACCAGACTCCAATCCCTTGGGATATGTTTCGTCGGACATCGCGGATCCGGATCCAATCGCTTCTAACTCTCTTCTCATGGGGCGGCCAGACTCGTCACTACCACAGGTGGTCTACCCAGAGTCTGAACTGCTCCGTCGAAAAGATGTAGACACAGCCAGGTTCTAGCCGACAATTTCTGGCACTGTTTCACATGTAACTACTTCCCTGCACTTCAATGCTGCCATAAGTGGCACAAGGATAAGGAAGACCTTATAGTTGGGACTGTTGTGATGATCGTGGATGATCAGTTTCCTAGGGGACTGTGGCAAATTGGAACTGTCAAGTCAGTTATCCCTGGAGCAGACGGGAAAGTGAGGACAGCAGAGATCGAAGTCAAGGACAGAACCTACGTCAGGCCTGTTGCTCGACTCATCCAGCTGCCCGCCCTTCCTCAAGAAGCTACTGACCCTTAGCAGGCTTGTCAGTTGAAGCAAATAGGTACAATACATTTGGGATCAGCTGTGAAAACGGACAGCTCATCTCCTTTCCAAGACCCCAACTTTTGGTTTTCTTATTGAAATTAGGTAATGTCAATCATCATAATTGTATTAGCCAATCAGCAGCCTTTTTTCAAGGGACTTAGCATAATACCTGACCTGGCAGGGCCTCAGGCAGTCTGTAGTTTCCATTCTGATGACCCACTGGTTTTTCACTCCTCCATATTCTACCTCCTTAGAAAATATTGCTTTTCTTTCTGATGTTTTATTGTGCGTGCAGCTAAATGTAAGTGCCAAAATCCTGATGTCTTGTTGTTTGGAGCTAAATAGACTCTGTTGTAAATATCTAGCATTTGTGTTAAACTTGCTAGCTCGCGTACTCCCACTAGTGTTAGCATTAGCATTAGCATTGTTAAGTTGCGTCAATTCAAATCTGGTATAGGAACAAAAAAGGTCAATACACGTCTTCTAAAATAGACTAGTATTTTAATTAATGCAATCCACTTCAATGGTGAATATGATGTTCGTATATACGGGTCCACTGAAATACCACGCAGGGCACTCAGAGAACTGATCCATTGTTATAAGTTCTTCTTCAAATACTCTGACAGAGATAGTTCCCGCTCCCTGCTGGCCAATCAGAGTAGAGACTGAGCGTGGTTTAGACTTACTCAGCCAATCGTTGGTGCACAGGCTGGTCCCAGCCCCTTGGCGCTTTACCGTTGCACACTGTTGCCAGGCATAAGTTGTTATCATCGCACCCTGTCTCGAGTCAGCACCCATAGACACTGTTCCCCTGTACTCCTTGTACCTACGTCCTTGGACGGTTCACAGATCACAAAGAGGCAGTGTTTGTGTATGTGAGACATTTGAGACACAAGATCTTATCTCCCCCTACTCCCTAACAGCTCCTCACATGAATCACAGCTTGTTATGTGAAACAATTTATATCAGTACAGTACAAACCTATTATGTTTAATCATTCATGCATTCTTTCTAAGCTAGGCATCACATCTAGATCCCTACAGCATTGTCATCCGGAATGCATTACTATTTAGCATGCTAGTTAGTGGTTAGCATTTGTTAGCATTTGTCTGTGATGCTAGGCTATTTTCGGTTATAGATCGCTCATGCTTATTATGTGTAGATATTTCTACATTGCTCTATTGTTTCGTTGTGCATCTAGCATGTGTTTGAGTCCACATATCCTATTTAGTTTGTTGACATGCAAAGAGGCATATTTTTCCCATACTGTGCTATAGCCTGAGTTCTCCTCTTTTCTTTACAGAACCACAATTAGTATCAGAGAGAGTGGTGTTGTATGTGTGTGTGTGGATCTTCATGTGGTCCTCTGTAGCTCAATTGGTAGAGCATGGTGCTTGTAATGCCAGGGTAGTGGGTTCGATCCCCGGGACCACCCATACGTAAAAATGTATGCGCACATGACTGTAAGTCGCTTTGGGTAAAAGCGTCTGCTAAATGGCATATAATTATTATTATTATGAACTGGAACTACGGCTTCCTTGTGTTCTGAAAGGACACCCTGTGGTGGTTTCTACCGGCCTAAAATCCAGCACCTACGTTTTTTATTGGTCCTTCGAATTCATAAACAACCCATATTTTTCACATACATATACACACACCTTGTGCCTGAAGCATTTCTCAGTGGGGAAGTTCATGCTGTGGGCGATTACAGTCTCGCTGGGAAGCATACTGTACACCAGGACCTGTATCACTGGCGCCATCTCTGGAACCACTGCCAACTTCAAGGTGACTTCACCCTCAGTTACTGCAACGCAAGAGCATGTCACACTGAGTACGTTTACATGCACAGTAATAATTAGATAGTAAACTGATTATGGCAGTAAACAGATGATGCAATAGTCACCTTACTCTATCTTAATCGATGTAAAGTCAAAATCTAAGAAAGCATACGCCGATTAAAACACCAGGGGCATGTAAACGTTGGGTATGCACAAAATATGCCCCTAAACATTCATAACATGCGCCAGTTTTCACTCAAAAGTTGGTATTTATACAAACTGAACTTGAAGTGAGAATGTGCTTATCCTCCTGCAAACTTCAGACCATGCATGGTTGAAGTATTGCATTGCAAGATGGCAAAAGTAGCCTTGTGCAGGAATATATTACACTCTTATTCATAACAAAAAACAGGTAGCTAAATATAATAATAATAATATAATCATTTTCCCTTAGTGAGCGAAAATCGATTTATTTTATCTTTGCATTCTAAAATAATATGAAATAGATACCTATTTCTAATTATTCATTTCATTACCATAATCATTGCAGAATAAATCCTCACCTTTTCTGACTGTGCTGGTTTCATAGGCTACTTGCGAAATAGCCTATAGGCCTACAACAAGTTAGGATAGGCTACCATTCGTCCCATCTCTCATTTCATTGGACCCACTTCACAATAAATAGATACGCTATTTCAAGTATATTTCTCTATGTGATCCGAAGCGCAGTTCATTGGGCCCACTTCACAATAAATAGATAAGCTTTTTCAATTATTTTGCTCTATGCCAGGGTTCTTCAATTCCGGTCCTGGAGGGCCGAAACACCTCTGTTTTTCATCCTCTCCTTCTAATCAGGGGCTAATTCAGACCTGGGACACCAGGTGAGTGCAATTAACTACCAGGTAGAAATAAAAAACAGAAGTGTTTCGGCCCTCCAGGACCGGAATTGAAGAACCCTGCTCTATGCGATCCGAAAAACTGATCGCAGACGATTCACCTTTTTCATTGACTTTTGTAGGCGTCTGAATACTGTATTGTCGAATTTCTCGAGTAGACAATATTTCATTTGTAAACATAATACATAAATGATATAATGCAGAATTGTCAATGGCTGAGGTTAATGTGGTGTGGGAGTCAGGCGCAGGACACCGAAGCTTAGTCCAACAAAGTGTACTAGTGCAAACCAAAGCACAATACAATGAACGGCCTCAACAATAAACAGAGGCAAGCGATTACGCAAACTGTGCGTAAACCAATAAAACAATAAACAGAGAAAAACACGCAGCACTAACGGACAGGCGAATAACAACACACAAACTAACCAACACCAAACAGGCAACTTATAGGACACACAATTAGACACAAACGGACACAGGTGCAACAGACAGACAAAAGCAATCAAACATAGAAACATTCAACGGTGGCAGCTAGTACTCCGGGGACGACGAACGCCGAAGCCTGCCCGAACAAGGAGGAGGAGCAGCCTCGGCAGAATCCGTGACAATAATAAATTCCTCACCTTTTCTGGCCATGATGAGTTCATATTCCCGAAGTAGTCATAAAACAAATTACCATGCGCATCTCTCATTTAATTGGGCCTATTAAATAGGCTATTATATTATACAGAGTTTTTACTCTAGGCATTGGACAGGGAGCGCGGTTTTAACATACAGTAGAATTTAACAGGTGAACAGCAGTTGATCGTTTGTATTGCAGTGTGTAGGCTACCACTGTAAGTAGGCCTACTATAGTTTTCATTTTAGACAATGTTTCAGAATTCGTGGGCAGTGCAGCATATTTATGTTCAGGAAAAAATGTATGCAAAACATTATTGCATTCAAATGATCTGTTTACAGGTCCACAACCATTTGCAATTGTTTTTTTCTTTCTGAAACGGTCAGATAGTGACATTTGCGGTAGGCTGCAAAAGAAAAGATTCTGGCAACACCTCCAAAGACATTTGATCATGTTCGCCATTGCTATTTCCTTTAGATACTGGCTTCATTTCAATACTTCCAAAGTATACAGCCAATAAGGGCGTTATTGTCACAATCAAAGGTGAATGATAATGACGTTTTCCAGGCAGAGTTATAATGCTCATTGACGCCTGCACAGTTTTATGACCGGTCTGATTTATAACGGGAAACATGCGTATGTATGGCATGCGGCAAGTTTATGTATCTCAATATTTGTGTGTATGTACAGTTTTTTCAAAAATGGCGCACGCTGATATTTAGAGTTACATTTACGCAACGGTTATGAATGAGGCCCCTGGTTTTCTGTACAATCTTTCAAATGATTAGGACATGTACACAATTTAATCGGTGATCCAGACATGTAAACACCTTAATAGGTGTTCCAGCAGTGTATTTGATCTGCTCATGTGCTAGCACCAGCCGAGCGATATGCCCTCTTGCAAAACATAAACATTTTAATCGAAGTATTATATTAATCTGCCTATCCACAATAATCGCTTTATTGTGTGCATGTAACCATACTCACTGTCATTGTCATCAAGCACCTTCCAGTACGTTCATAATTACTTAATAAAACTTCCTCACCAGGACTCCCCTGCTGCACGGTAACCTTCATGTGTCCATGCTGAACTATTGCCCCTCTGGATAAGGCCTGGAGGAGGGAAAAACAGTTATCCCATCAAGTCAGCAAGAAGGAGATGATGAGGAGTATTGGTGTTGTATAGGGACATCCTTCTTTGAAGGTGAGAGGCTGGGACTAGGTCTGAAATAACCCTGGTCAAAATAGTGCACTAGAGAATAGGGTTCCATTTTCGGACGCACCCTGGGTTTGCAGGTTGTCACAACTTGTTCCTGGTTCTACTCACCAGGTAGATGACATCCACAGAGCCCTTTGGGACGGTCTCCCCTACGATGGCGTACTGGATGGTGATTGACACTTCCTCCCCACATGCCAGTGGTTTCTCCATCTTCTGAATAGCCAGAGAGCTAGAGGTTTTACTGTGAGGGGCAGTGGGCTGGATCAGTGAGAGTATGTGTTGCCCTCTGTTGAAATAGGGGACCCTGTATCTAGTGTTCTCCACTTGTGGTGTGTTGCTTACCTGGAAAGCAAAAGAGGGAAGAGAGAGTATAACTGAAGGCTCAATCCCAAATCAACCCTTAGAGCTCCGCCTTGCCCTCTGATAGGCTAAGTGGAAGTTCACCATATTGCTTATTATACCAATGGAATCTTCTCAGATCTCCACAAGAACGTGGTAGGCCCTAGGGTGTAGGGTCAAGGGGGTGATTTGGGATAGCGCATGAAGAGTCTTCAGAGTCTCAAAGTCTTTCAAAACCTAGAAGGAATCATACTTACTATGAGGTTAATATTCTCTTTGGGCATACTGGTTGTGTTGAGAGAGAAACTGGCAATACCATGACTTGGTTAGGTTCTGGAGACGATGTGAGGACCAGCCTTTCTTCTCCAACAGGTAGACTAACATGTCAGAGAAAGGTGTGTTGTTGAAGTGAACAACGTTTATCTGATGAAAAAGGGGGGAAAGTTCTATGAAGTGATGCTACATGTGTCACTGTTACCTACCATTGGTAGTTAGGTAAACAGGAATGTCAAAGAGCAAATGGCATCCACAATTCAACAAAGTTCAAGAAACAATAACACTGGATTTGGACTTACCTTGCCCTCCATAATTGATCCATGTTCATAGATTTTGGGTGTGTCGACAAATGTGAGTTTTCCAATCAGATAGGAGAGCCCTATATGTTTATTCTTTGACTATGTAATACCTATCAAAGAAAAACAAATGATAATAGCATGGTTTATTTCACAACCACACGTGCCACCATTCTGCACAATGGCAGTTCACAATGCAGAAGCTGAATTGCAGTGCAGCTTACATAAGATTTTAAAACATTATTAAAAACAGAAAACATTAAATGTTGTCATGACTTTTCCCAACTCCAAATTATTGTGTTGAATGACTTGCCTGTCCCCTCCTCCTCTACTGTTGTGTTTAAACTAAGCCTGTCTATGAGCATTTTCTGGCCAGCATTCTTTGTGAAAATTGACATGTTGAAGACATGAGAAGCACAGCCGGTTTGATCAATCTGGGAAAAGCAAGCAAAAGCCCACACATTAAGAACTGATTTAAATCAATTTAACCACATCACATTAAAATGTAATGTGATGTGAAAACAATTATACTGTTGATAGTTTCTTCAGGAAAGCATACAGACCTCTATTGACTCTTTGTGGCATTGGGGTGTATAATCAGGAACTCCTTGTGGGTTTTCCTCATCAATTGTTATTGGTATCAATACATTGTGTCATAAGGGTTGGCACAACTCTACCTTTGCTTTGCCAGGTACAGGCTGTCCATACGTGTATCTGATTTGATTTAATAATAAAACACATAAAAAACATAAATGTCCTACTTAGAGAGACAGTATATTATAAGCCTCATAAGAGATATTAGAAAGGCTCATACATGCATGCTTATAATGCATTATAACTGCAGGCTTTAAGTAAAGTGTTTTCAACATTGAATCTGGACCAGTATTCATAAAGACTCTCGGTGTATGAGTGCTGATCAAGGATCAGTTTAAACTGTTGGATTATAATGAACAAGGTCACATTGACAGGGGGAGACCTGATGCTACATTCTCAGAAAAAAGGTGCTATCAAGAAGGTAGAACACTTTTGGGTTCTATATAAAAACCCTTTCCACAGAGAGTTCTACATTGAACACAAAAGGGTTCTACCTGGAACCAAAAAGGGTTCTCCTATGGGGACAGCTGAATAACTCTTTTGGAACCCTTTTATCTAAGAGTGTAGGTCAGCAATCCTTCTCTGAGATGCTTTATGAATACAGGCCCAGCTGTTCATGTAAATGCCAAATGTGTCCCAAACGTTTCAGGGACTCATAGGAGCAGTTTATGACACTGAGCAGTAACATTGTAGGTCTTCAATTAGTATTTGTCATTAGCGCAGACCTGGGATCAAATAAATGCATATTTAAGTATTTGTTTTTAAATCCTAATTTTCTGTGTATTTGGTTATTTATAAATAAATATAAATATAAATAATATGGGCAAATAAACTACTTCTATTTGAAGTATTTTAAAGTATTTTAAATAATTTCCTATAGATAGCCTACTATTTGAAACTATATTAAAATACTTGTTTCTAAATATATTATTTCAAATATCCCTAGGACCAAACAGACCTGGTTGCAAATGCACAAATTATTGAAATATTTGTATTTGAAAATACAAATATATATATTGAAATATTTTCAAATACATGCTAATACTTTCCAAGTACTGTATATTTCCAAATACATTCCAATATTCAACTACTTGTATTTTTTAAGAAAAAATATCCAGATACTTACTTTGAAATGTATGTGAAAGTTATTGAAATATTGAAAATAGTATTTGAATCCAGGTCAGCATTAGCATAATTGGAGAGTGACATTTAGTGGAGTTACACATTGTCTTGTAACTACAGTGCATTGCAAAACGTCAATAGTGTTGACTCACATTGCACACACTACTTTATACTCCTCTTGAACTATGCTGATCTCATTGGTGAGGTTCATTTAGATCTTAAACTTTGGCAAAACTAGATATAAAAGAACAGTTAACTCATGAATGTTCCAGGATTGTGATGCATTGATCAACTGCCAGAGCCATAATATTATGTAGCATGAAAGGTAAAAGAAAGAAGCTCAACCTGACATATTTATTTTACCTTGAAGTGATGGTATATCTTTTTTTCACCAATCCAAACTACAATGGTATAGGATCCTACAGGTGCTTCAGAGTTGAGGGGGTGAGAAAGCTGCATAATGTTGCCACTAGATGTAGTATTGACCCACTGTCCAATCCTGTTGTGATGAACATCCTGTGGGTTCATAGAACAAGAGGCACGTTGAGCAGGGCACTACATTGTGAAACGTTCAGATACAAATATGTTATGTAGGCCAAACATGCCTGTCTAACATGTAGAATAAGGAGTCACGTCAGTTCTATTCATTACATTCTATCTGCAACGTTCCGAAGTTTGCTTGTTGAAGGTGGCCCAGATGTTATCACATAAAGCTTATAGGGAGTCTTCTAGTAACTGCCATGTGGAAATGAATGATGACCTCCAGTACCTAGCTGGTGGAGTCATTGTCTTATAATGTCGTAGTATTTAGTGACAGTCATCATAAATTGACAGACTAATAAGGCTCTTACCTCAAGTTCCACAATGTTGTACTGTGAAGGGCAAGACAAAAGATTGGTTAATGTTTTATGAATAACTCTCAAATTCCCCCAAAATGACCAAAGGAGCAAAACTGTCTACAACTATAGGAACTAGGCAGGTGCTTGGATTTGTCTCTCCAACTCAACATCACAAGTAGTATTTGCACTGGAGCTCTAATGTCAATTCAGTAGATTATTTCAATCTAGGGGAAAACATTCTCATACGTTCCAATCTGACCTATATGAATGGAAAACCTCATGTCCTGTGGTGAATGTTTGAGGACCTTCAAATCAGCCCACACAGGTTTACTTAGAGAACAGTATGTTTGCATTGAGTGCTATGTGTCTCAACTGTTTGTGTAGCCTTATCAAACAGATAACATTGGCTAAAGATTTGGATTTTGCCAAATAGTTGTTCAAAACATTGCCCATTTCCAAAGCCTTATTGTTCATGAAGTACTAATGCGATGTGTATGACATGTGGTGGCTCGTTTAAAATTAAAATAAGCATTTACAGTATGTACATAATAAGCCTTGTCCTTGTCCATAGGACAGGAGCCTATCTCCTGTTTCTGTAGCTTGAGGCAGCCTGGACAGGACGCTAGTCTATCACTCTGCATTAACCCCAATCCATCTCCTTAATGCTGAGTGCCAAGCAGAGAGGCTTCGGGTCCCATTTTTAGAGTATTTTGTATGGCTCGACTGGGGATTGAATCCCCATCCTTCCATTCTCAGGGTGGACACTTTAACCATAAGGCGGACACTGTAATCATTTTGTTGGACAAAACTGTATATAGTGTTACATAATAGCTGATTGCCATGTCTATCGCACAGTATTGTGATGTTGGGATCCTTGAGATTCTTCTGTATCTGTCTTTTTGTTTGAAATAGTGGGGATACTGTTCTGAAGGAAGACCAAATAGGTCACTGTTTTCAATATTCAATGTTTCACATTTTCAACACTCACCAGCTGATTGACAGGGCTAAAACTGGTATCCAAGGTGATCACTCTAAACTGTACTGTAAAAAGACAATGAAAAGACAAAGACAGGCACTCAATGAGAGTTTTAGAAGCATAACTTTGCTAACTTTCATTGATTTTTCAGAAATCCCATTAAAGGATTTCCAGATTCCAGGACACTTTCAACTGGGATTTCTGGAAAACCAGGGATTTTCGGGAAAGTTACCAGAATTTTGCAAGACAAACTTTTGACAGCTACTGTGGATAATATTTGACACCGTTTGTACTAAGGCCCCAATTCAGATAAAGGAAAACTGCACTGCGAGTTTGCTGAAAATGTTTACACTATCGATATCCAATGATAATGTCCAGGAGAGGAACAGCTTGTAACATGGGGTATGTTGGTTCAAACTCCAGTGTACATATCCTGAGTGAACCCGCAGTGGATTTTTTCTTTATCTGCTCCTTACTGTCCTGTTTCAAGTGAGTATTGGGAGAAACATGTGATGACAGAGCAAACCATCATAGAAACATGCTGTCACCTAATTGTCCCGGGTTGTAGATTGGTTTATCTGTTTGGATGAAGGTCATCTGACTGTAGGGTTTAATCATGACCTTTCTCTCCTCTGTCGATAGACACGTTTCACCTTGAAACCTCCACCTTAAATTTTGGCACTTCGTCACTCTCCACATGAGGGGCCTGTCAGGGAGGCAATGAACCAATAACATATGATCCAGTGTGGCTTAGTTGGTAAGAACGTTGTCACGGATTCTGCCGAGGCTGCTCCTCCTCCTTGCTCGGGCAGGCTTCGGCGTTCGTCGTCCCCGGAGTACTAGCTACTGCCGTTCGATGTTATCGGTGGTTGTTTAGTTTTGTCTGTATTGTTTACACCTGTTCGTCATTATGTTTGATTGTTGCCCTTATATTACCCCTGTCTCTCATTAGGACATTGTGTGTGATTGTTTTCCCTTCACGTATGTCATTTAGTGAGCGGGTTATTTCCTCCCTGCGTGGAGTTATTTCTGTGTTCATATGGTCATTATCGGATTAAAGTACATGTCCGAGAGTTCTGTGCCCTGCGCCTGACTTCTTCAACCGCATCTCACCGACAGCCGTGACAGAATCACACACCACAACATGGAGTCAGCAGGAGCAACGGCACCGACCGGATCACTCGAGGAGCGCGTCCTACAACAGGCAGCGATGCTTCAAAATCTTGGTGCCGCCATGGATAACGTGATGAACACTTTGGGATGATGGGAGAGAGGAGGTTTGCCCACACCTCCTCCAACGATACCACCACCATCCGCTACTCCTATCGTCTCACATCCGGAGTCCAGTGGGATTCGGCTCTCGCTCCGGAGGGCTTATGATGGCACCGCAGCCGGGTGTCAGGATTTCCTGCTCCAGGTGGAACTTTACCTGGCAACCATTCACCCGGCACCCTCGGGATACGAGAGCGTGTCCGCCCTCATCTCCTGTCTGTCCGGCAAGGCACTGGAGTGGGCCAACGCCGAGTGGGGAGGGATAGACGCCGCTACTGTGAACTATGCGGAGTTCACCCGCCGCTTCAGGGCAGTGTTCGATCATCCCCCGGAGGGGAAGGCGGCGGGTGAGCGTCTATTCCACCTCAGACAGGGGAGGAGGAGCGTGCAGGAATTCGCACTGGACTTCCGGACTCTGGTTGCCAATTCGGGATGGAATGAGAGGGCCCTCATCGACCACTACAGGTGTAGCTTAAGAGAGGACGTTCGTCGAGAGTTGGCCTGCAGGGACACCAACCTAAGCTTCGATCAGCTGGTGGACATGTCGATTCGCCTGGATACCCTGTTGGCTACCCGCGGACGTCCGGCGCTGGGGCCGTCCATTCCATCCCCCAGCACCTCCGAGCCAAGCCCTATGGAGCTCGGGGGTGCTGGTAGTAGGGAGGCCAGGAAGGAGGCTGTCCCCTGCACCAACTGTGGCCGCCGAGGACACACGGCGATTCGGTGCTGGGGAGGGTCTCCTCGGATTCAAGGCAGCAGGCAACGCACGGATGAGTCCTTCCCGGTGAGTAAGGCCCCAACTCACCCAGAGCTCTCTGTTGTTCATATGTGTATCCAAGTTGTGTTTCCAGAAGTTTCTTCTTACTCCCAGCATAAGGCGCTAGTCGATTCAGGCGCAGCTGGGAATTTTATCGATCGCCATTTCTCATATAAGTTAGGAATCCCTATATTACCAGTCGATGTGCCCTTCCCTATCCTTCCCTAGATAGCCGGCCTTTGGGGTCGGGATTGATTAGGGAGGTCACAGCGCCACTGAAGATGAAAACGCAGAAGGGTCATGAGGAGACTATACAGTTGTATTTAATTGACTCTCCTGCGTTTCCAGTGGTGTTGGGACTTCCCTGGTTAATATCTCATGACCCCAACATTTCATGGCAACAGAGGGCTCTCAAGGGATGGTCTGATCAGTGTGTGGGGCGGTGTGTAGGTGTTTCCGTAGGGGCAACGACGGTGGAGAGTCCGAACTAAATGCCCACAATGCACATTCCTCCTGAGTATGCCGATTTGGCACGCTCCTTCTGTAAGAAGAAGGCGACTCAATTACCACCTCATCGACAGGGGATTGTGCGATAGACCTCCAGGTTGGCGCTGCGCTCCCTCGCAGCCATGTGTATCCTCTGTCTCAGGAGGAGACGGCTGCTATGGAGACATACGTCACCGAATCCTTGAGACAGGGATACATACGGCCATCCACTTCTCCTGCGTCCTCGAGTTTATTTTTAGTAAAGAAGAAGGATGGGGGTTTACGCCTGTGTATTGATTACCGTGGTCTCAATCAGATCACTATTAAATACAGCTATCCTCTCCCTCTGATTGCTAGTATGACTGAGTCATTACACGGGGCGCGCTTCTTCACAAAATTGGATCTCAGGAGCGCTTACAACCTGGTGCGCATTCGGGAAGGAGATGAGTGGAAGACAGCATTCAGTACCACCTCGGGTCACTATGAGTACCTCATCATGCCATACGGTCTAATGAATGCTCCTTCAGTCTTCCAATCATTTGTAGATGAGATTTTCCGGGATTTGCATGGACAGGGGGTAGTGGTGTATATTGGATGACATTCTGATATACTCCGCTACACGTACCGAGCATGTGTCCCTGGTACGTCGAGTGCTGGGTAGACTGTTGGAGCATGATCTGTATGTGAAGGCAGAGAAATGTCTGTTTTTCCAGGAGTCCATCTCCTTCCTGGGACACTGGTTGTCTGCGTCAGGGGTGGAGATGGAGATTGACCGCGTTTCAGCCGTGCGTAATTGGCAGACTCCAACTACAGTAAAGGAGGTGCAGCGTTTTTTGGGTTTTGCCAATTACTACCGGAGGTTTATCCGGGGTTTTGGACAGGTAGCAGCTCCCAATACCTCCCTGCTAAAGGGGGGCCCGGTGCGTTTGCAGTGGTCGGCTGAGGCGGACAGGGCGTTTAGTCATTTGAAGGACCTGTTCACCTCAGCTCCGGTGCTGGCACATCCGGATCCCTCTTTGGCGTTCCAAGTCGAGGTGGATGCGTCCGAGGCGGGGATCGGTGCTATACTGTCCCAGCGCTCGGGCACGCCTCCAAAACTCCGCCCCTGTGCTTTCTATTCCAAGAAGCTCAGTCCGGCGGAACGCAATTATGACGTGGGGGACAGGGAGCTGCTAGCTGTGGTCCAGGCCCTGAAAGTGTGGAGACATTGGCTTGAGGGGGCTAACCACCCTTTTCTCATTCTGACTGACCATCGTAACCTGGAGTACATCCGGGCAGCGAAGAGACTGAACCCTCGTCAGGCTAGGTGGGCCATGTTTCTTGCCCGGTTTGTATTTAAGATCACGTATATCCCAGGGTCACAGAACGTTAAGGCAGACGCCCTGTCCCGACGATATGACACAGAGGAGAGGTCCATTGAGCCCACTCCCATACTACCGGAGTCTTGTCTCGTGGCACCGGTGGTGTGGGAGGTCGACACGGAAATCGAGCGGGCGTTACGTACCGACCCTTCTCCCCCAGAGTGTCCAGAGGGATGGAGGTACGTACCGCTCGAGGTCCGTGACCGACTGATTTATTGGGCTCACACGTCCCCCTACTATGGTCATCCTGGTATTGGTCGTACGGTGCACTGTCTTAGCGGGAAGTACTGGTGGCCCACCTTAGCCAAGGACGTGAGGGTTTACGTTTCTTCCTGCTCGGTGTGCACCCAGTGTAAGGTGCCTAGACACCTGCCCAGAGGGAAGTTACAACCTCTCCCCGTTCCACAACGGCCGTGGTCTCACCTGTCGGTGGATTTTGTCACGGACCATCCCCCCTCCCAGGGGAATACCACGATCTTGGTCGTTGTGGATCGGTTTTCTAAGGCCTGCCGTCTCATCCCTATGCCAGGTCTTCCTACAGCCCTACAAATGGCCGAAGCCCTGTTTACTCACGTTTTCCGGCACTACGGAGTGCCTGAGGATATAGCAGAGGTGGGACAAAGTCATTGTTATGCAAGTCACAAGTAAGTCTCAAGTCTTTGCCCTCGAGTCCCGAGTCAAGTCGAGTCAAAGATGAGGCAAGTCCCAAGTCGAGTCAAAAGTCAAAGCCATCAAGTCTCAAGTCGAGTCCAAAGTCCTACCATTTTAGTTTCGAGTCATTTCAAGTCCTCTTACCACAGAAATAAAATGTATACAAATCATGTATGTCTGTAAGATTTGTATTTATTTAAACCTTTTTATACAATAACATTAATCAAATACAGCAAAAAACATAACATTTAATTTTCACAAAAAAAATGCTTGTATTTGAACAGCATATTGCACTAGAACAATGCAGAGAGAGAGAGAGAGAGAGAGAGAGAGAGAGAGAGAGAGAGAGAGAGAGAGAGAGAGAGAGAGAGAGAGAGAGAGAGAGAGAGAGAGAGAGAGAGAGAGAGAGAGAGAGAGAGAGAGAGAGAGAGAGGAGAGAGAGAGAAGAGAGAGAGAAAATGGTTTACGGGGAAGGACAAACACCAAAGCTCTGGAAGTAAAAACAGTGTGGGAACCTGCACTGCAAATGAACAGATCTTACTCCATGTGAAACTCCTACCACAGGAGAGAGAGAGCTGTGTGGACAGGTGATGAGCAGAGAGTGAGTGTGTGTGCGCGCATGCGTGCTGTGGACAGGTGGAGGGAGGCCCCTATACTGCATTGCATTTGCAAAAGATCAAATTGGCCAAAAGTCTGTCAGTCATTTGTGCACGATGGGGACGCAGAATGATGCCACCATGGCTGAAAACTCGCTCCACTGGAGCACTAGAAGCAGGCACTGCCAAGACTCGGATGGCTACTTGAAAGAGTGAAGGAAGAGTCTTACTGTTCAGTGCCCAGAACAAAAGGGCATTCTGTCCTTCTGCCATGTCAATGTAGTGACTTAGCTGTACTGCTGGTGGGGTCCCAACATCCCTTTTCTGCCTCTTATGGTATGCAGCAAACAGCCCTTCTCCTTCCATGTCCTCTAGTTCTTCTTCAGCAGGCACCGGCACAGGCTGCTCTGTCTCTGCAGCATCTTGCAGGATCAATTCTAAAAATAAAAATAAAACGTGTCACAACAGCAGAAACAAAAGAGCCCTTATTTCTGATGTTGATGATACTGTTCAAGACTGAAATTTTTTATTATTGTTAAAGTCAGATTAATATCACATTAGATCCTATATCAGATTAAGATCAAATTATTGTACGTTGCATTTAAATTGCATTGCAAGTCAATAATATTTACCTTTAACTCGTTGTGCCACCTCTGCCTTGATGTCACGGTTGACCAGCACATGGGGCTCAATCCACAGCAGACAAAAGGCTGGATCCAAGGCAGCTGCTTTCAGGTAGACTGTGTCTGAAAAGGGGGGCAGTGATCCCTTCTTGAGACTGGGCCATTTTTACATTAATGAAGATCCCAAGAAATCTTTTTTTCAGGGATGCCTGCAGACCTCTGACCAGGCCACTCAGGAAACGAACTTGAGGCTTCAGCTTCTCAAGATGGTGATTGAGGGACAAGATGGATGGAACAACTGCACTGATTGTAATGACTTTCTCCCCCTGTGTCAAATCAGTTGCTTCTCCGAACGGTTTTAAGATGTCCACCAACTCCTTCAGCAGATTCCACTCTCGTGGTGTGAATGACAGTTCTTTATGCCCGGCCTTCTCAAGAACTGCGCAGAGCTTTTGCTGATCACAATGAAGGACTGCTTTTACCTGCCGCAGTGTGGAATTCCACCTCGTGCTCACTGCAGCAGGGATGCCTCTGTGCTCCCCAAATTCACCATCGAAGATGTCTTTAAACGTTGTGCTTGTGTGGAGCAGGGAGCTAAGTTTTGATAACTTGGAGAGAGAAGGACATGCCGCTTTTGTTTCTTTCAAACCGTCTCCCACAACCAGCTGCAATGTGTGTGCAAAACACTGCAGGCACTGTTTCTTTGCCATAGCAGCATCGACGGTTTGCTGGTCTTCTTGGGTTAAGTCATGCCATAGCTCAGGATCATCAAGATTATCTCCAGCATCTTCATCTTCCTCCTGTTCGCTGGGGAAGCAGACTGTAAATGCCTTGCGCATGTTAGCAGCATTGTCACTAATTATATAGTCCAATTTAGCTTTGATGTTGTATTCATCACATATTGCCTCAAATTGGTCACAGATTCGCTCTGCTGTGTGAGAGCCTTTGAAGCGGTTGCAGGCCAAGAGATTAGTCTTTAGCTGTACCCTCTCTGCATCTCGCTCCATCCAGTGCACAGTGACACCAAGGAATCCCCTCATCTTTCGATCAGACCAAATGTCCACAGTGACTGAAACATGGTCAGTGTTGCTCAATTGAGTTTTTAACTTTGACCGTCTCTCCTCAGCAAGGCTCTCTGTTTTTGTGGTCAGCGTTCGGCGACATACTGGGGTATACTTGCTGTCCAGCACAGCCAGAAAGTGACGAAAGCTCTTATTTTCCACAATAGACAGAGGGAAATTGCAATCAATAATCAAGTCAGACAGTATCGCATTGGAGATGGCCTTCTGCTGTGGGTGGGTCAGGCTGTAACGCCCTACACGAGTGTCAAGGAATTGTGAGATTGAAGGCTGTTGTGGTTCATCTACGATGATTTTGTTCATCTGGTATTCTTCATACCTGTAACAGAGAAGAATATGAAACAGATGTCAGAAAATCCTTTACAGCCACACATGTTGTATTTGAAACTACTCTTTACTCATATCAATGTTGTTGTGTTAATATTCATTGCCTATTGTACACTACGGTTTACGATAATACATTTCAGTTTCAGTGTATGCAATATTAAGAATATTTTCACTGCTTCAAAATTCATAAGAAAGCCCTTTCCCTCAAGAAACTGAAGTCATATGCTTTATAGCAGTGGTTTTCAAAGTGGGGACGGGGACCCTTGGGTGCCGCGAGGGGGTTCTAGGGGGGCCATGGCAAGTTGGCATGAAAAGTATAGAAAAACAAAATAATTGAATAAATTAAATAACTAAAGTAAACCAAATTAAACCAAAAATAAGCTAAACAATATTCCCATTAGTTAAGAACTGCACTATAATAATCTATTGCATCTCTGAACATTACTACTATAATCGTTATTATTTTATTATATACTGTATATATCCCAGTGGTGCGCTGCCTCACAGACCTACTGTAGACTACGGTAGCACTCTGTCCATGCGCTGTCTGCTGTTTGGGCATGATATGAAAAGGGAAGGCTAATGGTGGATCTACTGTGACTGTGTTATCATTTTCCTCTTTACAATGTATACGTCTTACTATGTTTCCTGTTGTACTTGGATGGGTTTAGGGATGCACCAACTACATCCGAGTTGTGAAAGGGGGTGCATTCATTGTTTAATTGTGATATTTTGTCTTCAGCGACAGTTCTGCTTAGTTGTGATTAACCAAAATTACATAAACGACCTCAATGAGGCAGCACACCAGCAACTCTGAAACTGAATTCTAAAACGCTTAACGTGAAAAACGCTTAACGTTGCTTAATGCTTAATATACTAAGACAGTAATATTATAAGACCAAACTCTGCAAATATCATATTAATAAAGCATACTATGTACAAAACATCAGATGAGCCCAGAATATGAACGCAAACACGTTTAATAACACGTTGCGTTTTCCTCCCATAGAAAACCATTATAAGAAAAGGCTTAACGTGTCTTATGTACTAAGACAGTGTTATTAAAAGACCAAACTAAGTAAATATCATATCAATAAAGTATACTATGTACAAAACATCAGATGAGCCCAGAATACATAGTAGCCTACATAAGACATGTTAAGCCTTTTCTTATAATGGTTTTCTATGGGAGGAAAACACTTAACGTGTTGTTAAACGTGTTTGCGTTCATATTCTGGCCTCATCTGATGTTTTGTACATTTAGTATACTTTATTAATATGATATTTATAGTTTGGTCTTTTAATATTACTGTCTCAGTATATTAAGACACGTTAAGCCTTTTCTTATAATAGTTTTCTATGGGAGGAAAACGCAACGTGTTATTAAACGTGTTTGCGTTCATATTCTGGGCTCATCTGATGTTTTGTACATAGTATACTTTATTAATATGATATTTACAGAGTTTGGTCTTTTAATAACACTGTCTTAGTACATTAAAGAACGTTAAGCGTTTTTTCACGAAAGCGTTTTAGAATGTCCATATAATAGCAGTTCAAAAATCCATATTTTTGTAAGCATGAACCAGCAAGGGAGACGTGCGTTTGTCTCGTTGATACAGTAAATATGCAGCAGCTAGCTAGTAAGTTACGGTACATCCGATAAGGTGCGTAGCATTCGTTTCAAAACTTACCTTTCTTTGTGCAACTTCAGGTGTCGAACAAAGTTGGACGTTGTGGCAGCTCCGTCTGTAATCTTCGATCCGCATGTTTTGCAGATTGCAACTCGTTTTTTGTCGACTACCTCGTAATTTTTATAGCCAAACCAAACTATCTTCGGTATCATTTTGACAACTGGCGCGTTGTTGCTTGATGTGCTTCATTGGTTGTCTTGCAATGTGCCTGCTTAGATGCTGTCGAATCAAAACAACGTGGGACTACAGTGATTGGATAACGTGCAGGCAGCACGCGCTCTCTGTATGCATACAGGTGGATGGTGCACATTTTTTTCACAGATGCAGATAAACGGAGAGCGGCGCGGCCGTGTGAAAATTTTTTTCCCCAGTTTTCATGGGAAGTAGCAAGTCTTCTCGAGTCATAAGGCGCAAGTCCAAGTGAAGTCACGAGTCATTGATGTTAAAGTCCAAGTCGAGTTGCAAGTCTTTGTACATTTTGTCGAGTCGAGTCTGAAGTCATCAAATTCATGACTCGAGTCTGACTCGAGTCCAAGTCACATGACTCGAGTCCACACCTCTGGGATATGGTGTCTGATCGGGGTCCCCAGTTCACCTCTAGAGTGTGGAGGGCGTTTATGGAACGTTTGGGGGTCTCGATCAGCCTTACCTCGGGTTTTCACCCTGAGAGTAATGGGCAGGTGGAGAGAGTGAACCAAGATGTGGGTAGGTTTCTGAGGTCCTACTGCCAGGACCGGCAGGAGGAGTGGTCGGGGTATATTCCCTGGGCAGTGATAGCCCAAAATGCACTCCGCCACTCCTCCACTAATCTCACTCCTTTCCAGTGTGTGTTGGGCTATCAGCCGGTTCTGGCACCCTGGCATCAGAGCCAGATCGAGGCTCCTGCGGTGGATGAAAGGTTTCGGCGCTCGGAGGAGACATGAAACGCTGCGCACGTCCATCTGCAGCGGGCCATCAGACGGCAGAAGGCGAGCGCCGATCGCCACCGCAGTGAGGGTCCGGTTTATGCACCGGGAGATCGGGTCTGGCTCTCGACCAGAAACCTGCCCCTTCACCTGCCCTGCCGGAAGCTGGGCCGGCGGTTTGTGGGGCCATTTAAGGACCTGAGGAGATTGGACGAGGTATGTTATAGGTTACAGCTGCCTATTAATTATCACATTAACCCCTCGTTCCATGTGTCTCTCCTCAGGCCGGTGGTAGCTGGTCCACTCCAGGAGAATGAGGTACGAGAGGTCCCTCCGCCACCACTAGACATCGAAGGGGCTCCGGCGTACTCAGTCCGTTCCATCGTGGATTCGAGGCGTCGGATGGGGGGTCTGCAGTATCTCGTGGAGTGGGAGGGGTATGGTCCGGAGGAACGGTGCTGGGTCCCTAGGAGGGACATCCTAGATCCCTCCCTGTTGACAGAGTTCCACCGGAGTCATCCGACTCGCCCTGCTCCGCGTCCTCCTGGCAGTCCCCGAGGCCGGGGGGGTACTGTCACGGATTCTGCCGAGGCTGCTCCTCCTCCTTGCCCGGGCAGGCTTCGGCGTTCGTCGTCCCCGGAGTACTAGCTACTGCCGTTCGATGTTATCGGTGGTTGTTTAGTTTTGTCTGTATTGTTTACACCTGTTCATCATTATGTTTGATTGTTGCCCTTATATTACCCCTGTCTCTCATTAGGACATTGTGTGTGATTGTTTTCCCTTCACGTATGTCATTTAGTGAGCGGGTTATTTCCTCCCTGCGTGGAGTTATTTCTGTGTTCATATGGTCATTATCGGATTAAAGTACGTGTCCGAGAGTTCTGTGTCCTGCGGCTGACTTCTTCAACCGCATCTCACCGACAGCCGTGACAATCACTTCTCCTTTCATCAGTGTGTTTTAAAAAAGATTTTTCTTTAGTAGTTGATGCCATCTTTTTTCATGTCAAATTTCAGTTTGAATCCCAGAAAACTTATGGTAGGCCACCACATTGATATTTCCCATCAAATAAGATGGCATTGCACAAAAATTAAGAGATGCATCACAAAGCTAAGAAGTATAGTAAACTCTTATTGGAATGGTTCTGGATGTCGCCCAGTGCTGGGCTGACCTGAAACTGGAAGCAGTGGTGAAACTTTTGGTCAGAACTCTCTTGGAGAAGACTTTTGTTCTGTCCATTGGCAATCAGAGATATGGTCATGACCAGGGTCTCGTAGGGTAGCAGAAGGCTGGCACAAAGCTTGGCCTCTGAGCCTGTCTGGATCAATGCAGGAATGGCTACCATGTAAACCGAACAGAGAACATATGCATGCACAGCAACAAACACACAGGAAAATCAGTACAAAATGACAGGGCACTTCTAAACAAGAAACTACAGATGTAGGATCTTCATTTGACCTGTATTGTCATTGAAAAAGAATCCTGCAGCAACAGGATTTGAACGTTTAGTCCATAATGTTGCTTGATCAGTGGTTCACTTATGAAAAAAACACATGAAATTCACATGTGATCACGTCAATGAGAATACTTTACTTTAAAAGGCATAATTGACATTAATTCAATTGAAACAGTCATGGTCCCCTGCAGGTTTTGTGCTGTTCCAGGTTTGTTCCAGGGACGTCTCCAATAATGTTTTTAGGACGTTCTTAGAACGTTGTGTCATGGTCCCCTGGAGGTTTTTGATAGATGCAGTGAGAATACAGTATTTATGCGTTATACGCCTGCCCCCCCGCATGGCCGCCAACCCTCCCTCCTTCCTTGCCTTAAGTAGCCATCTGTCTTGTATAACCATACCAAACGTAACACATCTTACTAATATGATTGTACCGGATTTACTTTTACTATGTTATGTCTAGTCTGTGAGACCAGTTTGACAGATGATATTCAGCTGAAACTAGGCGACCAGTATGTGTGAGTCATGCATATATACTACAGGTTAAACGTTTTAGAACACCTACTCATTCAAGGGTGTTTCTTTATTTTTTAAATTAAAAACACCCTTGAATGAGTAGGTGTTCTAAAACTTTTGACCTGTAGTGTATATGCATGACTACATTGTAGAATAATATTGAAGACATCAAAACAATGAAATAACACATATGGAATCATGTAGTAACCAAAAAAGTGTTAAACAAATCAAAATATATTTTATATTTGAGATTCTTCAAATAGCCACCCTTTGCCTTGATGACAGCTTTTCACACTCTTGGCATTCTTGAAGAAAGCATGTTGAAGAGAAGCCCCACGAGCCAAACGACCCCTAGGCTTACGTGAGGGAAAACCAATTAATGTATAATTCTAGCACGGCGGCCAGGGCCATAAAGGTTGTAGCTTACTATTTAGACGAGTTGCAGCCTCCTCCATGCTGTGTTGAAACTCATGAGAAGATTCTGATTCCATTCTCCTTCCTAATGAAATGTACTTGTCAGGTCCCTCTCAAATGCCAGCTGGACATGCTGGGCTTTTCATTGATGTAACATGCTGAATACATTTTTGCACATTGCTGTAGATGTCCCATATGTTATTCAAAATCCATGTTTCAGTGCTAACAGCACAGTCTGCATTGCTGACAAAGGCCCGCCGTATCTTTGAAGAACACTGAGTGGGGTCCATTTGTTGTTGCTGGCTGTGGATGTGATTTCACTTTGCAAGAATCAATAAACTCTGCTTCCACTGGTTCAGTTTTTGTTCAATCCAACAGGTCGTCAGGTGCATTGTAATTCATATACCATTTGTTATGTTTATGGGGAAACAAAACTGTGGGGGCACAAATTCTATCTGGGGGTCCATGCCCGGCTTTGCCACCCTGTAGAGCCGGCTCTGGGTACAATGTTTTTCCCTGAGGTACAAAAAAGTCAAAGGTACACTTCACAGGTAAACATATGAACTCACATGGTACAACCTCAAGTGAATCTTCCAGCAAGACAATAACCCCAAGTACAAATCAAAAAACCCCAAAAGGGTTAATTGACCACAAAATCAACATTTCGCAATGGCCATCTCAGTCTCCAGACTTGAACCCCATTGAAAACCTGTGGTTTCAATTGAAGAGGAAAGTCCATAAGCACAGATGAAGGATATCAAGGATCGGGAAAGATTCTGTATGGAGGATTGGTCTAAGATCCCTCCCAATGTGTTCTCCAATCTCATAAAACATTTGAGAAAAAGGCTCAGTATCATTATCCCCGAAAGGGGAGGGTGCTGGAGTATTGAGAACCGGGGATCCAATAATTTATAACCTTATGTTTTCGAGATTTTTGGTATTACTTGTTAAACAAAATATATTTCTCTGAACAATTGTATAAGTATAAAATAATATAACTGTTCCAAAAAATATCATACCATATAGCTCAGTATTTGTATTATTTATTTGACAGTCTTTTTTGCTAATCTTTATCAAAGGATCGAATAATTTTGGACCCCACTATATATTATGGACAAAGTAAAAAAAACAGGCATTGCATGCAAACTATTGAGATGTAATCAGGTTATAGTGCAAGCCAATGTCGTACACTGTACTGTATGTATATTGATGGTGCATGTGTAGTCTCAAAGCCAGAGAATCTGCCAATCACTGAAAATCACTGTTATTGACACAAATTGGTCAAATATTCACAAGGCTTTTACTTCAATCATTTAACCTGGCTACACCGGTTCCTCTGCTTGTCCTCTACACAGTGCAGTAGGGAGGTCTTGCCAGTAGGAATACTGGGATATAGGCTGACCTGGTGTTTTTATTTCTCTCATTGAGTCATGGTTCCTTCTGGGCATCACGTTTGGAGATGGATACTCTTTGTCTGCTTTCACTGGCTTTGTGTCTGTCAAAAAACTCCAAGACCGTAAGTAAATCTGCAGTCAGTTAGAATTTAGTAATCAGACATGTGGCGTCTCGTCCTGGAGTAACATTCTCTCTGTCAGAGAGGAAATTTAGAATGGTTTTTCATCTATCCTTTCTGCAGATATTTGTTCTGTGTATTTCACCTACAAATAAAGGCTTTTCAAAAATTATTCTTGATTTTTTTATCTTGATTTTTTATTTTTATTGCCCCCCCAAAAAAAATACAAAAACGTATAAATACTGTATTTTCACCGCAACTAGACAAAAACCTCCAGGGGACGATGACACAACGTTCTAAGAACATCCTAAAAACATTATTGGTGACGTCCCTGGAACAATCCTGTAACAGCACAAAACCTGCAGGGGACCATGACTGTTTAAATTAAATTAATGTCAATAATGCCTTTTAAAGTAAAGTACTCTCCTTGATGTGAACACGTGATTTTCATGTGTTTTTTTTTCGTAAGGGTACCACTGATCAAGCAACATTATGGACTAAATGTTCAAATCCTGTTGCTGCAGGATTATTTTTCTTTGACAATACTGGTCAAATTAAGATCCTACATCTGTAGTTTCTTGTTTAGAAGTGCCCTCTCATTTTGTACTGATTTTCCTGTGTGTTTGTTGCTGTGCGTGCATATGTTCTCTGTAGGGTTTACATGGTAGCCATTCCTGCAGTGATCCAGGCAGGCTCAGAGGCTAAGCTTTGTGCCAGCCTTCTGCAGCCCAACGAGACCCTGGTCATGACCATATCTCTGATTGCCAATGGACAGAACAAAAGTATTCTCCAAGAGAGTTCTGACCAAGAGTTTCACCGCTGCTTCCAGTTTCAGGTCAGCCCCGCACTGGGCGACATCCAGAACCATTCCAATAAGAGTTTACTATACTTCTTAGCTTTGTGATGCATCTCTTAATTGTGTGTGCAATGCCATCTTATTTTATGGGAAATATCAATGTGGTGGCTTACTATAACTTTTCTGGAATTCAGGCTGAAATTTGACATAAAAAAAGATGACATCAACTACTAAAGAAAAAGCATTTTTAAAACACACTGATGAAAGGAGAAGTGATTGAACCTTCACAACCTTGATGTTGTTAGCAGCACGTTCTTACCAACTAAGCCACACTGGATCATACGTTATTGGTTCATTGTCTCCCTGACAGGCCCCTCATGTGGAGAGTGACGAAGTGCAAAGATTTAAGGTGGAGATTCGAGGTGAAACTTTTCTATCAACAGAGGAGAGAAAGGTCATGATCAAACCGTACAGCCCGATGACATTCGTCCAAACGGATAAACCAATCTACAACCCGGGACAAACAGGTAATTTTACACAGAGCCAGTACACAATTAGTCTGCTTGCTAAGAAACAGGACAATTAGGTGATAGCATGTTTCTATTATGCTCTGTCATCCCAGAGACACTTGAAAGAGGACCATCAGGTGCAGATAAATAAAAAATCTGCTGTGGGTTCATTCAGAATATGTACACTGGAGTTTGAACCAACATACCACATGTTAAAAGCTGTTCCTCTGCTGGACATTATCATTGGATCCCAATTGACTCATTCATCCCCCCTCCTCTCCCTGTAACTATTCCCCAGGTTGTTGCTGTAAATGAGAATGTGTTCTCAGTCAACTTACCTGGTAAAATAATGGTTACATAAAATAAATAAAAAGATATCGATAGTGTAAATATTTTCAGCGAACTCGCAGAGCAGTTTTCCTTTATCTGCAATTTATTGAATTGGGGCTTTAGTACCAACACTAAAATATTATCCAGAAAAGCTGTCTTGCAAAATTCTGTTAACTTTCCTGAAAATCCCAGGTTTTTCAGAAATCCTGGCTGAAAGATTCCTGGAATCTGGGAATCCTTCAACAGGGATTTCTGGAAAACCTGGGAAAGTTAGCTAAATTATGCTTCTAAAATTCTCATTGAGTGCTTGTCTTTGTCTTTTCATTGTCTTTTTTCAGTGCAGTTTAGAGTGATCACCTTGGATACCAGTTTTAGCCCTGTCAATCAGCTGGTGAGTGTTGAAAATGTGCAACATTGAATATTGAAAACAATTACCTGTATTTGGTCGTCCTTTAGATCAGTATCTCCACTCTTTCAAACAGAAAGACAGATCTCAAGGGTCACAACGTCACATTACTGTCTGATAGACATAGCATTCAGGTATTATGTAACACTATGTACGATATTGTCCAACCAACTCAACTCTGCGGCCTTGTGGTTAGTGTCCTCACTGAGAATGGAAGTTTGAGGGTGTCGAGCCTTACCAAAGACTCTAAAAATGAGACCCGATGCCACTCTGCTTGGCACTGAACATTAAGGAGATGGATTGAGGTTAATGCCCAGCAATAGACTAGCGTCCTGTCCAGGCTCCTTCATGCTACAGAAACAGGACATAGGCTCCTGCCTTACGGACAAGGCTTATTATGTAGAATATACTGTACATTTTTATTTTTATTTAGCAATCAAGTAGCTATGACATGTCATACACATCTTGTTAGTACTCCATGAACAATAAGACTTTGGAAATGGGAAATGTTTTGAACAACTATTGACTATCCAAAATCTGTCTGTTTGATAAGGCTACACAAACATTTGAGGCACATAGCACTCAGGGCAAAGGTTCTGCAGAGGTTCTCTAAATAAACCTGTGTGGGTGGATTTTAAGATCCTCAAACCTTCACCACAGGACATGGGGTTTTCCATTCATATACTGTAGGTCAGATTGGATTGTATGGGATTTTCTTTCCTGAGATTGAATTAATTTACTGAATTGACATTAGAGTTCCAGTGCAAATACTACTTGTGATGTTTAGTTGAAGAGACAAATCCAACCACCTACCTGGTTCCTATAGTTGTAGACAGTTTTGCTCTTTTGGTCATTTTGGGGGAATTTGAGAGTTATTCATAAAACATTAACCAATCTTTTGTCTTGCCCTTCACAGTACAACATTGTGGAACTTGAGGTAAGAGCCTTATTAGTCTGTCAATTTATGATGACTGTCACTAAATACTACGACATAAGACAATGACTCCACCAGCTAGGTACTGGAGGTCATCATTCATTTCCACATGGCAGTTACTAGAAGACTCCCTATAAGCTTTATGTGATAACATCTGGGCCACCTTCAACAAGCAAACTTCGGAACGTTGCAGATAGAATGTAATGAATAGAACTGACGTGACTCCTTATTCTACATGTTAGACAGGCATGTTTGGCCTACATAACATATTTGTATCTGAACGTTCCACAATGTTGTGCCCTACTAAACATGTCCCTTGTTCTATGAATCAATAGGATGTTCATCAGAACAGGATTGGACAGTGGGTCAATACTTCATCCAGTGGCAACATTCTGCAGCTTTCTCACCCCCTGAACTCTGAAGCACCTGTAGGATCTTATGCTATTGTAGTGTGGATTGGTGATAACAAAATATACCATCACTTCAAGGTAGAAAAATATGGTAAATTGAGCTTCTTTCTTTTACCTTTCATGCTACATAATATTATGGATCTGCCAGTTGAATCAATACGTCACAATACTGGAACATAAATGAGTTAACTTCTGTTCTTTCATATCTAGTTTTGCCAAAGTTTGAGATCAAAATGAACCTCACCGATGAGATCAGCATTGTTCAAGAGGAGTATAAAGTACAAGTGTGTGCAACGTGAGTCAACAGTACAGTATCGCCATTTTGCAATGCACTGTAGTTACAAGACAATGTGTAACTCAGCTAAATGTCACTGTCTAATTAATCGCATTATGGTAATGCAGAACTTGATTCAAATACTATTTTAAGTATTTTAATTACTTTTACATACATTTCAAAGTAAGTATTTTGATATTTTTTCTTTGAAAATACAAGTAATTCAGTAATAACTATTGTAATACTCCATTCATTTCAACCCAGGTCTGTTTGGTCCTAGGGTTATTTGAAATAGTGTATTTGGAAACAAATACTTAAATATGCATGTATTTGAACACAGGTCTGAGCTAATGACAAATACTAATTGAAGACCTACAATGCTACTACTGCTCAATGTCATAAATTGCTTCTATGAGTAGCCTGAGAATTCAAAAGTTTGGGACATTGGCATTTACATGAACAGTTGGGCCTGTAGTCATAAAGCATCTCAGAGTAGGATTGCTGACCTAGGATCACATCTCCCCTGTCCATGTGACCAAAAGATCACACTGACCTTAGATCAGCACTCATACACTAAGAGGCTTTATGAATACAGGTCCAGATGCATTGACAATGTTGAAAACACTTGACTTAAAGAATGCCTGCAGGTATAATGCATTATAAGTTGTTGTATTTGTAATGTCTCACATGAGGTTTATAATATACTATGTCTCTCTAAGTAGGAAATGTATGATGTTTTATGTTTTTAATGTGTTTTATTATGAAAATAAAATCAGATACACATATGGACAGCCTGTACCTGGTAAAGCAGAGGTAGAGTTGTGCCGACCTTTAGGGTACAATGTATTGATCCCAATAATAATTGATGAGAAAAATCCACAAGGAGTTCCTGATTATACACCCCCATGCCACAAAGAGTCAATAAAGGTCTGTATGCTTTCCTGAAGAAACTATCATCAGTATAATTGTTTTCACATCATATTACATTTTAATGTGATGTGGTTAAATTGATTTAAATCAGTGCTTAATGTGTGGGCTTTTGCTTGCTTTTCCCAGATGGATCAAACTGGCTGTGCTTCTCATGTCTTCAACATGTCAATTTTCACAAAGAAGGCTGGCCAGAAAATGCTCATAGACAGGCTTAGTTTAAACACAAAAGTAGAGGAGGAGGGGACAGGCAAGTCATTCATCACAAGAATTTGGAGTTGGGAAAAGTGATGACATCATTTAATGTTTTCTGTTTTTAATAATGTTTTTAAATCTTATGTAAGCTGCACTGCAATTCAGCTTCTGCATTGTGAACTGCCATTGTGCATCATGGTGGCACGTGTGGTTGTGAAATAAACCATGCTATTATCATTTGTTTTTCTTTGACAGGTATTACACAGTCAGAGGAAAAACACAT
Organism: Coregonus clupeaformis; assembly: GCF_020615455.1. Classification (NCBI taxonomy): domain Eukaryota; kingdom Metazoa; phylum Chordata; class Actinopteri; order Salmoniformes; family Salmonidae; genus Coregonus; species Coregonus clupeaformis. The sequence goes on along the minus strand of NW_025533522.1, from coordinate 20,040 downwards.
AGCACTCTCCTATCTGATTGGAAAACTCACATTTGTCGACACACCCAAAATCTATGAACATGGATCAATTATTGAGGGCAAGGTAAGTCCAAATCGAGTGTTATTGTTTCTTGAACTTTGTTGAATTGTGGATGCCATTTGCTCTTTGACATTCCTGTTTACCTAACTACCAATGGTAGGTAACAGTGACACATGTAGCATCACTTCATAGAACTTTCCCCCCTTTTTCATCAGATAAACGTTGTTCACTACAACAACACACCTATCTCTGACATGTTAGTCTACCTGTTGGAGAAGAAAGGCTGGTCCTCACATCGTCTCCAGAACCTAACCACGGACAGTCATGGTATTGCCAGTTTCTCCCTCAACACAACCAGTATGCCCAAAGAGAATATTAACCTCATAGTAAGTATGATTCCTTCTAGGTTTTTAAATACTCTGAAACTCTGAAGACTCTTCATGCTCCCAAATCACCCCCTTGACCCTACACCCTAGGGCCTATCATGTTCTTGTGGAGATCTGAGAAGATTCCATTGGTATAATAAGCAATATGGTGAACTTCCACTTAGCCTATCAGAGGGCAAGGCGGAGCTCTAAGGGTTGATTTGGGATTGAGCCTTCAGTTATACTCTCTCTTCCCTCTTTTGCTTTCCAGGTAAGCAACACACCACAAGAGGAGAACACTAGATACAGGGTCCCCTATTTCAACAGAGGGCAACACATTCTCTCACTGATCCAGCCCACTGCCCCTCACAGTAAAACGTCCAGCTCTCTGGCTATTCAGAAGATGGAGAAACCACTGGCATGTGAGGAGGAAGTGTCAATCACCATCCAGTACACCATCATAGGGGAGACCGTCCCAAAGGGCTCCGTGGATGTCATCTACCTGGTGAGTAGAACCAGGAACAAGTTGTGACAACCTGCAAACCCTGTCTGCGTCCAAAATGGAACCCTATTCTCTAGTGCACTATTTTGACCAGGGTTATTTCAGACCTAGTCCCAGCCTCTCACCTTCAAAGGAAGGATGTCCCTATACAACACCAATACTCCTCATCATCTCCTTCTTGCTGACTTGATGGATTAACTGTTTTTCCCTCCTCCAGGCCTTATCCAGAGGGGCAATAGTTCAGCATGGACACATGAAGGTTACCGTGCAGCAGGGGAGTCCTGGTGAGGAAGTTTTATTAAGTAATTATGAACGTACTGGAAGGTGCTTGATGACAATGACAGTGAGTATGGTTACATGCACACAATAAAGCAATTATTGTGGAAAGGCAGATTAATATAATACTTAGATTAAAACGTTTACGTTTTGCAAGAAGAACGCTTTCCTTAATAATCCTGTTCACATGGATGTCTGAAATCAGGCTACTGGTGCACTCTGATAAATGCAGATTAGCCTATTTAATAGGCCCAATTAAATGAGAGATGTGCATGGTAATTTGTTTTATGGCTACTTCGGGAATATGAACTCATCATGGCCAGAAAAGGTTAGGAATTTATTCTGCATTATATAATTTATGTATTATGTTTACAAATGAAATATTGTCTACTCGAGAAATTCGACATTACAGTATTCAGACGCCTACAAAAGTCAATGAAAAAGGTGAATCGTCTGCGATCAGTTTTTCGGATCGCATAGAGCAAAATAATTGAAAAAGCGTATCTATTTATTGTGAAGTGGGTCCAATGAAATGAGAGATGGGACGATTGGTAGCCTATCCTAACTTGTTGTAGGCCTATAGGCTATTTCGCAAGTAGCCTATGAAACCATCACAGTCAGAAAAGGTGAGGATTTATTCTGCAATGATTATGGTAATGAAATGAATAATTAGAAATAAGTATCTATTTCATATTATTTTAGAATGCAAAGATAAAATAAATCGATTTTCAGCTCACTAAGGGAAAATGATTCTATTATTATTATTATTATTATTATTATTATATTTAGCTACCTGTTTTTTGTTATGAATAAGAGTGTCATATATTCCTGCACAAGGCTACTTTTGCCATCTTGCAATGCAATCCTTCAACCATGCATGGTCTGAAGTTTGCAGGATAAGCACATTCTCACTTCAAGTTCAGTTTTTATAAATACCAACTTTTGAGTGAAAACTGGCGTATGTTATGAATGTTTAGGGGGCATATTTTGTGCATACCCAACGTTTATATGCCCCTGGTGTTTTAATCGGCGTATGCTTTCTTAGATTTTGACATTACATCGATTAAGATAGAGTAAGGTGACTCTTGCATAATCTGTTTACTGCCATAATCAGTTTACTATCTAATTATTACTGTGCATGTAAACGTACTCAGTGTGACATGCTCTTGCGTTGCAGTAACTGAGGGTGAAGTCACCTTGAAGTTGGCAGTGGTTCCAGAGATGGCGCCAGTGATACAGGTCCTGGTGTACAGTATGCTTCCCAGCGAGACTGTAATCGCCCACAGCATGAACTTCCCCACTGAGAAATGCTTCAGGCACAAGGTGTGGGTATATGTACAGTGAGGGGAAAAAGTATTTGATCCCCTGCTGATTTTGTACGTTTGCCCACTGACAAAGACATGATCAGTCTATAATTGTAATGGTAGGTTTATTTGAACAATGAGCGACAGAATAACAACAACAAAAATCCAGTAAAACGCATGTCAAAAATGTTATAAATTGATTTGCATTTTAATGAGGGAAATAAGTATTTGACCCCTCTGCAAAACATGACTTAGTACTTGGTGGCAAAACCCTTGTTGGCAATCACAGAGGTCAGACGTTTCTTGTAGTTGGCCACCAGGTTTGCACACATCTCAGGAGGGATTTTGTCCCACTCCTCTTTGCAGATCTTCTCCAAGTCATTAAGGTTTCGAGGCTGACGTTTGGCAACTCGAACCTTCAGCTCCCGCCACAGATTTTCTATGGGATTAAGGTCTGGAGACTGGCTAGGCCACTCCAGGACCTTAATGTGCTTCTTCTTGAGCCACTCCTTTGTTGCCTTGGCTGTGTGTTTTGGGTCATTGTCATGCTGGAATACCCATCCACAACCCATTCTCAATGCCCTGGCTGAGGGAAGGAGGTTCTCACCCAAGATTTGACGGTACATGGCCCCGTCCATCGTCCCTTTGATGCAGTGAAGTTGTCCTGTCCCCTTAGCAGAAAAACACCCCCAAAGCATAATGTTTCCACCTCCATGTTTGACGGTGGGGATGGTGTTATTGGGGTCATAGGCAGCATTCCTCCTCCTCCAAACACGGCGAGTTGAGTTGATGCCAAAGAGCTCCATTTTGGTCTCATCTGACCACAACACTTTCACCCAGTTCTCCTCTGAATCATTCAGATGTACATTGGCAAACTTCAGACGGCCCTGTATATGTGCTTTCTTGAGATGGGGGACCTTGCGGGTGCTGCAGGATTTCAGTCCTTCACGGCGTAGTGTGTTACCAATTGTTTTCTTGGTGACAATGGTCCCAGCTGCCTTGAGATCTTTGACAAGATCCTCCCGTGTAGTTCTGGGCTGATTCCTCACCGTTCTCATGATCATTGCAGCTCCACGAGGTGAGATCTTGCATGGAGCCCCAGGCCGAGGGAGACTGACAGTTCTTTTGTGTTTCTTCCATTTGTGAATAATCGCACCAACTGTTGTCACCTTCTCACCAAGCTGCTTGGCGATGGTCTTGTAGCCCATTCCAGCCTTGTGTAGGTCTACAATCTTGTCCCTGACATCCTTGGAGAGCTCTTTGGTCTTGGCCATGGTGGAGAGTTTGGAATCTGATTGATTGATTGCTTCTGTGGACAGGTGTCTTTTATACAGGTAACAAGCTGAGATTAGGAGCACTCCCTTTAAGAGTGTGCTCCTAATCTCAGCTCGTTCCCTGTATAAAAGACACCTGGGAGCCAGAAATCTTTTTGATTGAGAGGGGGTGAAATACTTATTACCCTCATTAAAATGCAAATCAATTTATAACATTTTTGACATGCATTTTTCTGGATTTTTGTTGTTGTTATTCTGTCTCTCACTGTTCAAATAAACCTACCATTAAAATTATAGACTGATCATTTCTTTGTCAGTGGGCAAACGTACAAAATCAGCAGGGGATCAAATACTTTTTGCCTCACTGTATGTGAAAAATATGGGTTGTTTATGAATTCGAAGGACCAATAAAAAACTTAGGTGCTGGATTTTAGGCCGGTAGCAACCACCACAGGGTGTCCTTTCAGAACACAAGGAAGCAGTAGTTCCAGTTCAAGGGTTTATAATAATTATTATTATATGCCATTTAGCAGACGCTTTTACCCAAAGCGACTTACAGTCATGTGCGCATACATTTTTACGTATGGGTGGTCCCGGGGATCGAACCCACTACCCTGGCGTTACAAGCGCCATGCTCTACCAATTGAGCTACAGAGGACCACATGAAGATCTACACACACACATACAACACCACTCTCTCTGATACTAATTGTGGTTCTGTAAAGAAAAGAGGAGAACTCAGGCTATAGCACAGTATGGGAAAAATATGCCTCTTTGAATGTCAACAAACTAAATAGGATATGTGGACCCAAACACATACTAGATGCACAACGAAACAATAGAGTAATGTAGAAATATCTGCACATAATAAGCATGAGCAATCTACAACCGAAAATAGCCTTGCACCACAGACAAATGCTAACAAATGCTAACCACTAACTAGCATGCTAAATAGTAATGCATTCCGGATGACAATGCTAATGTTAATGCTAACACTAGCGGGTGTACGCGAGCTAGCAAGTTTAATACAAATGCTAGATATTTACAACAGACTCTATTTAGCTCCAAACAACAAGACATCAGGATTTTGGCACTTACATTTAGCTGCACGTACAATAAAACATCAGAAAGAAAAGCAATGTTTTCTAAGGAGGTAGAATATGGAGGAGTGAAAAACCAGTGGATCATCAGAATGGAGACTACAGACTGCCTGAGGCCCTGCCAGGTCAGGTATTATGCTAAGTCCCGGGAAAAAAGGCTGCTGATTGGCTAATACAATTATGATGATTGACATTACCTAATTTCAATAAGAAAACCAAAAGTTGGGGTCTTGGAAAGGAGATGAGCTGTCCATTTTCACAGCCGACCCCAAATGTGTTGTACCTATTTGCTACAACTGACAAGCCAGCTAAGGGTCAGTAGCTTCTTGAGGAAGGGCGGGAAGCTGGATGAGTCAAGCAACAGGCCTGACGTAGGTTCTGTCCTTGACTTCGATCTCTGCTGTCCTCACTTTCCCGTCTGCTCCAGGGATAACTGACTTGACAGTTCCAATTTGCCACAGTGCCCTAGGAAGCTGATCATCACAACAGTCCCAACTATAAGCTCTTCCTTACTGTGAAACAGTGCCAGAAATTGTCGGCTAGAACCTGGCTGTGTCTACATATTTTGCGACTGAGCAGTTCAGACTCTGGGTAGACCACCTGTGGTAGTGACGAGTCTGGCCGCCCCATGAGAAGAGAGTTAGAAGTGATTGGGTCCGGATCCGCGATGTCCGACGAAACATATCCCAAGGGATTGTAGTCTGGTTTTCAACCTTCCCAAGTTCTCTCATGTCACCCCGCTCCTCCGCACACTCCACTGGCTTCCAGTTGAGGCTTGCATCTACTACAAGACCATGGTGCTTGCCTACGGAGCTGTGAGGGGAACGGCACCTCCTTACCTTCAGGCTCTGATCAGACCCTACACCCAAACGAGGGCACTACGTTCATCCACCTCTGGCCTGCTAGCCCCCCTACCTCTACGGAAGCACAGCTCCCACTCAGCCCAGTCAAAGCTATTCGCTGCTCTGGCACCCCAATGGTGGAACAAGCTCCCCCACGACGCCAGGACAGCGGAGTCACTGACCACCTTCCGGAGACACTTGAAACCCTACCTCTTTAAGGAATACCTGGAATAGTATCAAAGTAATCATTCTACCCCCCCCTCCCTCCCCCACCCCTCCATAAAAAAAAAAGTGGTTGTCCCACTGGCTATCATAAGTTGAATGCACCAATTTGTAAGTCGCTCTGGATAAGATCGTCTGCTAAATGATGTAAATGTAAGATCCCTTCTACTTCAATTAGGACAGTCCTCAGCACCTCTTCGGAGATGGTCTGCGCGCCAAGGGTGGTTTGCAGGGCAGTCTTGATGGATCTGATCTCCCTCTCCCAGCATCCTCCAAAGTGCGGTGCACTTGGTAGGTTGAAGGCGAGCGAATCTTCTGACTGTTTAACTGTTCCTGGAGCTATGGGTGGAGAGTCATGAAGGCCTCCTGTAGCTCCCGCTTCCCTCCCTTGAAATTTGTTCCTCGATCAGACAGGATCTGATTTCTCTTTGAGCGATGAAGCCTCTCAAAGCCTTTAGGAACAAATCAGAATCCATGTTCGTCAGTAGATCCACGTGTACAGCCTGGGTGGTCATGCGCTTAAAGATGATGCCCCATCTCTTTTCATTTCTTCGGGCCAATCTTGATGATATACGGTCCAAAGCAGTCCACACCTGTATAATAGAATGTGGGCTTGTGGAGCCGCAGTCGGGCTGGAGGCAGGTCAGCCATCCTAGGCACATCTGGCTGGCCTTGCCAATTCCTGCATTCGGCGCAACCAAGCTGAAAACGCCGAATAGCTGCCCTCCCTCTCAGAATCCAGAACCTTCAATGTAACTCAGCAAACACCCTGTCTTGGCCCGGGTGTCTCAGCTGCTCATCATATTTATTGAGCAGCAACCTGGTGAGCGGATGACCTGGGTCCAGAACTACTGGGTGAAGAACGTCAGGGCCCAGCTGGTCACACCTCCGAAGGTGACTTCCAACACGAATCAGTCCAGTGTCGTTGTCATACTCCGGGGCCAGTGTCACCAGACGGCTGCTCGGAGGGACTGGCTTGCCTTCCTCTAGTAGGGAGAGGTCTTCTGGGAAGCTCTCAGACTGAGCATGTCTGAGTACTTTGAGTTCTGCTTGCTTGAAATCGTCGGCTGAAGGGTTGTCGACACTACTTGCCGCCCGTGTAGCAACTGCACTGTGGCTTCCACCAGCTCATGGAAAGTGTTGAACTGGGCAACATCAGGGAGAGATGACTTGGTGTCCGCTGACAGGAGTCCACAGAAGGTAAGCTTCCAAAGCTCCTCTGCTTCATCAGGAGGTACTTGGTCGGATCTTCTTGGGCCAGGATGACTGGGCCTGCCACAGGAATGGAGGACCTTGACTCCAACGGTTGTGTTCTATAAGCTGAGACAGCGTCTTGCCATGTGTGATATCGTCGATTTCTCTCCGTGTACATGTAACGCCAGGCCTGGGGGTCCGTGAGCTCCTGTATTTCTGTGACTCTTGTGCCTACAAATACTTTGTACCTGCAGGAGTCTGACTGGAGCCAGGTTAAGACTGTTGTAGAATCCGACCAGACATGACCTCGTGGATTTCCTTAGTGAGTTATTTTCTGATGACCACGGCCAGCTGGGCACCGGTGAGTGCTGCACAGAGCTCGAGTCTTGGCATTGACTGTTGTTGTTTCGGGGCCACTCTTGATCTTGCTGCAAGGAATGCCACTTGGATCCATCCCTTGGTGTCTTCAGTATGGAGGTACGCAATGGCACCGTACGCACGTTCTGAGGCATCACTGAGGACTTGAACACTTCTTGTGCTGGTTGGGAGATCCATGTCGGTGCTGACGTAACACCTTGGTAGTGTGACCTGAGACAGCTGTGGAAGTTCGTTCTCCCAAATAAGCCACGCTTGGAGAAGATTTTCAGGTAGGTCTGGGACATCCCACCCTCTTTTCTTATCCCAGAGCCTTTGGACCACAACCTTGGCCGTGTGGTGTATGGAACGATGAAGCCAAGTGGATCGTACTGGCTGGCAAGGATCCGATATATGTTGCGCATGGTGGGTTCAACTTTCTCCATGTGACCGTGCTTATAGCCAAGAGTGTCAGACAGACATTGCCATCGTAATCCAAGGGTGCGCTCTTGGCAAGAAGGTGCTTCAACTTGTCCACCAGTTTCTTGGCTTCATCTGCAGAGGGGAGACTTTGTAGACAGTTGTCTACATAGAAACAGCATTCTACAGAGAAGCTCACATCTTCTTTGGGCTCACTGTGGTTAAACGCAAGCTTCCGAAGGGCAAACGTGGTGCAGCAGGGGCTACATGTCGTCCCAAAGGGAAGTACCTGCCACTCATAGACCTCAGGGTAATCATCACGGTTTAGCTTTCAAGGGACGAAGGTTCTTTTTCCACAAAAGGGGAGTGGCGTACCTTTGAACCCTGTCCATTTCGAACTTGACTGTCTTCTCCTCCAGTAGATGCATGGCTTCTACATCTTGTTTGGACCATGTGACGAGCTTCTCACTCCTGTATGGTAGCGTATCCAACTGCCAGAGCTTCTCTACATGGCTGAAGAGCTCTGCAGATGGAGAGACGAGGGATGTATGAAGGAACTTTTAAGGGTCCATCTGAGCTAAGTTTTGATGGCGGCAGGTCCGCCAGGAGACCCAAACGCACTGGCTCTGTCGGGGTGATTAGATGGGGAATGTCTGATCCGATGCGCAGTAGCGGCTGCGCCTGATACAGCGGTTGAAGGGGAAGGCCTTTGAGGTGCCGATACCTTTTCTGAAGGGCTTTGACAGGGTAGGTATGCGGTGCAAGGCCCAACTATTCAGCTGTGAAGGCTCTGTGGATGTCAAAGGATTGGTTGAGTAACAGGGGCCACAGAGAATGACAAAGAAGCTCCATGGATGACTCAAATATCTTGACGCACTAGTACGAAGTGCCAAGTCCTCAGAATTGCCTTGGAGGCCTAGCTGCTCTGCTGCTTCGTGTAGAGGTATAGTGCGCTCCGACCTGTCGTCCAACAGGGCGTACGTGTCAAGTGACTTGTTGCCGCTCTGCAAGATGACTCCACTCATCTTCAGCAACACCTTACTGCTGCCGGAAGGTCGATCAACGTAGAGGGTCTCTGCAGTGGAGCTCACCAGGCCTCTGTTGGCGCCTTTGTGCTGGTGGTCTTCATAGTGTTCGTGCTAGCGTTCTTTGTAGCAGTCCGACTAGTGTTGACCTCGTGGAGAATCTCAAGATGCTTCTTCTCGCACTTCTTGCACTTAGCCTTGAGAGTACACTGAGCTGCTTGGTGTTCGCGTCCACACTTCCCACATCTTTCATTTGTCTTGATCCAGGATTCTTTCTGTTCTTTGGAAAGGAGCTGAAAGTTGGTGCATTGATTCATGTAATGCTGCATGGTGTTGCAGAACGACAATACTTATTTGGCTTCTCACGTGACTTTTCCTCCGGAGATTGGTTCTGCGCAGAGACTTCGCTTTGTCCTTTCTCTGCTCACCCCCGTGGAGGATGGTGATGGTCTTAGGGAAGGATTTGTCTTCATGTTGATCTCGGCATGAGGTAGGGTGGTCCCTGCTTTGGTCGCTACTGAACTGTGTGTCATCTACTTGTACTCTCACGTCGTACTCAAGCCACTCTGCTAGGTGAAGGAGGGTTGGAATGGGTGTCTTGATGGGGTTCACACATCTCTTGAAGCTGACTCTTAGGTTGTGTGATAACTTAGCTAAGAGGCGGGAGACATGTGATCCACACCTCAGTTCTGTCTGTCCATTACTCCCTAGCTGATCCAACATGCCAACCAAGGCACGCATCCTCAGAGCGAATGTTCGGAATGCCTTGGTGTCACCACTCTTGATGTTGGGGCCATCCATTAACCCTGCAATGCATTGGAGGGCAAACAGGTGGGGCTGGCCATACAGTTCTGTGAGGGACTCCATGGTGTCACTGTATGTGTACCTGCTGTTGCTGTAGGAGTTGGCAATTAGCAAAGCCTCTTCCAACTTCAGGTGGTCCAACAATATCTGAAACTTGAAGCACTCTGTTGCATCTACCAGGCAGCACATTGTCGAGGGCCAACTTCAGTCTTGCAAACTCTCGTGGGTATTCATTGATAAAGTTGGGGATGGTAGGAGTTAGTCCACGGTAGGTGCACTCTCAGCTGGGCGGAGAAGGTGTGCGGAAGGTAGCTGCTGCTGGTCTTGTTGCGAGAGTAATTAATTCCACTCACAGTGCCCTCTACACGTGGTCCCTCGTTGGAGTGGTGTGTTGTTGTGTGTGTGGTGATCGTCTGCCTTGACTCGTAGCATACCTCATAGTCGACCAGACGATGCGGGGGGCGAGTCTGACGGTGGGGATGAACCACAACTTGTGGAGGATCTTCTCTGGTGACTGGCATCCTTGGACTCTGGCAGTTACTGCATCCTGCTCGTAAGGACCATGAAAAATATGGGTTGTTTATGATTTCGAAGGACCAATAAAAAGGGATAAAAAACCTAGGTGCTGGATTTTAGGCCGGTTTCAACCACCACAGGGTGTCCGTTCAGAACACGAGGATGCAGTAGTTCCAGTTCAATGGTTTAATGAAGATCCACACACACAAATACAACACCACCCTCTCTGATACTAATTGTGGTTCTGCAAAAGAAAAGAGGAGAACTTAGGCTATAGCACAGTATGGGAAAAATATGCCTACAAACTAAACAGGCTATGTGGACCCAAACACATGCTAGATGCACAAACAAACAACAGAGCAATGTAGAAATATCTACACAATATAAAACATAATAAGCATGAGCAATCTATAACCGAAAATAGCCTAGCACCACAGACAAATGCTAACAAATGCTAATCGCTAATATGCATGCTAAATAGTAACGCATTCCGGATGACAATGCTAATGCTAACGCTTACGGGAGTACGCGAGCTAGCTAGCTAGCTACCAAGTTTAACACAAATGGTACATATTTACAACAGACAGGATTTTGGGACTTACATTTAGCTGCACCTTCAATAAAACATCAGAAAGAAAAGCAATTTGTTCTAAGGAGGTAGAATAAGAGAAGAGAAAATTGGTTGGTCATCAGAATGGAAACTACAGACTGTCTGAGGCCCTGGCTGGTCAGGTATTATGCTAAGTCCCGGGGGAAAGGCTGCTGATTGGCTGATACAATTATGATGATTGGCGTGACCTTATTTCAATAAGAAAACCAAAAGAAAGTTGGGGTCTTGGAAAGGAGATGAGCTGGCCGTTTTTACAGTGTGCATGCGTCTGTGTGTGTCATACCCTCATCACAAAGATATTGTGTACACTAAAGGTGTATCATGTACACTTGTGTATGTCATGTGTGCCAGGTGTTGGTGGAGTTCTTACCCTCAAAAGCGGTCCCAGGGGAGGAGAACACCCTGCAGCTCTCGGCCCAGCCCGGCTCCCTCTGTGGCCTCAGCACTGTGGACAAGAGTGTTCACATCATGGAGCCAGGGAAGAGGCTGGATGCTGACAAGGTAACAGAGCTCACTGAAGTGAATGTCAACGGTCATACCACCATATAAACAGCTTTTGTGGTGCTGGGAATACAAACAGCTTCAGGGGAATAAGAAGTGACTACAGCAGACTTGGAGTGGGTCTGTTCACAGTGGGCCAATGGGTGTGCTTTCATCAACTGGAAAGCATATCCCTATTGGTACTTAAAGTGGCAATATGTAACTTTTTGGGCGACCTGAATTCAACCAAATTCACATAGAAATGTGAGTAATAGATCTACTTGAAAGGAAGTCTAAGAAGCATTGTATCTGTTCTATGTGTGCTATTTCTTTGGTCCCCGTTCTTAAGTTTTGTTTTTGCATCTTTTACTTTTTGGAAGTTTGTACACCATCTTCAAACAGCGAAACAACAATATTTATGGTTATGGAAAATATATTTCACAGCGGTTTAGATGGTACAATGATTCTCTACACTATACTAGGCTATTTTGTCACATAAACCACTGTGAAATATATTTTCCATAACCATAAATATTGTTGTTTCAGCTGTTTGAAGATGGTGTACAAACCCAAAAGTAAAAGATGCAAAAACAAAACTTAAGAACGGGGACCAAAGAAGCAACCAGGAAATGGAGGAGCGATTTCTGCATAGTGTGACTTTAATAAGTTCAAATTCTGGGTTGTGTTCATTAGGGCACGGAAAGCATTTTAAAAACGTTTAGCAATGGAAAATGAAATTAGACAAGTCTAAGTAGTCACTGCCTTCTGTTTGGTGCCCAATGAACAAGGTCATTTCCGTCTCCTTATTATCCCATTCCAGATATTTGATTTGTTACCAGTCAAGGAGACAACATACATTCCCCTACGAGCTTGAAGATCCAGTACCATGTTTACGTGTAAGACCAAGGAGATATGTAATGCCATACCCAGATGGACTAACTGAGGAGAAAAGGGAACCTTATGAAGTTTTTCAGGTAACTTCTGCCTTGTTTTCTCTAACTTGAAGCCTCTTTTCCTCTCTCTCGTAAGAATCAGTTACCAAACTGTTACCATGCATTCATCTTCTTAAATTATACATTGCTAAAATAGCCTGTTTGAGGCAACAACAAAAAACATATAGAATAGAAAAATAAAACTGAGACATTCATTAATATCGAGCTCTCTTGTTTGTGATTCTTACATTTCTAGAAACTGGGACTGAAGCTGGCAACTAATCTGATTCTAAGAGTACCTTCCTGCCTAAATTACAAGGGGAACCAGTACCATCGATCCTATGGTGAGATGTCCTCCTTAACACCGCTTACTCTCGTCATTGCCAGAAGTCTTTGTTGAATCTTGGAAAATGTATGGTTTTTGTTATTCTAACATAGCCTGGTTAAACCAGTCTGAACGCTGCATGCATCACCAGTGAGCGCAGCATTCGGTCTGGTTTGACCAGGCTGATTCTAACACGAGAATAATGACTGTTTTGTTTTAGATATACCCTACAGATACCACTCCCGCACTGTAGAAATGGACAGCCTTGAAACGGGTGCATCAGGTCAGCGATTTCAAGTGGGTCAAGCTGGATTAATCGGAGCCGGACATGGTGCCGCTCCACCTCCGCCACCCATAGAGACGGTCCGTACGTTCTTCCCTGAGACATGGATATGGGATCTTGTGGAAGTTGGGTAAGAGCACTGCACAGTGAGGGCTGTTGTCTTATAGATGAGTTGACTGACAACATCACAAAAATAACGTCGCGCATCATTGAGGCAGAAGGCTGTGTGATGTTATGATTCTGAACGGTCAGATAGTTAGCAACAATGACAAGAAGCTGCCATGTGGAGAATAGTCGGTGGCTCCGTTTGAGCTCGTAGTACCTTATTGATACCATGTCTTGTTTTGAGGTGTTTTGACTCATGTCATGTCTATGCTAATATGGCAAAATTCGCTAGCTAGCTAACCAGCAACTGTAATGATGTATTTGAGAAACAACAAGTGCTCATTGTGCAAATGTATTTATGTTTTCAATAAGCATTTGGAGGCAGAATATAGTTAACTTGTCAACAATCTAAGCCAACCCCGTCTGTTTTGCCCCATAGTTGCGTGCGTGTTGGTTTTGTTGCTAAACAACCAACCCACCTATATCAAACATACATTAGTGGTCTAGATTAGGAACCTGTACCTCATTAAACTGCATTACAGAGTAGGGGAGAGTGGTGTATAATTGATAAATGTTTTACATTCAGCATCACTCCGTCAAGGGAAATATAGTATTCTTTCTAACAAAGATATCGACATATATTTCAGGATGTTGTGTATCCCTGGAAATAATCAGAATTCATGTAAACATTACAGTATTGAAAACATAGCTTGTCCCAAAGAATTGGTCTCTTGGCACAAGGGGTAAATTAAGGTGCCTACACATTTCTGTATTGAATGAAATATTACCACTACCTTTTTTAAAACCATAGCTAGGTTTCCATCCGATTGGCGACAGATTTTCATGCAAATATTTTTCTACAATCCGCATAAAAACAATATGCGTATTTTCCCACCGGAGATCTTTCCATCAAATTGACTATATGATGAGATTGTTATGGACAAAAGAGCGAGGTTCTTTTTATTTGTCAAATGACAGCCAATCATCGATCATCATGTCACCAGAATAAAACCCTCAATATTTATTTAATCTGAAGCCTAATAAACTGCATGTTCTCCCGAAGTTGTAGTGGGAGGACCACACAACATGTCGTCGCTGTGATTCCAAGTTTACTTAGATATGATGGTTATTATATCAATATTTGCGCATAAAAGCGTTTCCACCACCATTTCTCGCATAATCTATTTTACTGACACAAAAAGGTCCCACCTTGTCTATCGTATTTTTTTCGACAATTGAAATTTTTACAGACAAATGTTCTGTTTCCATCAGGCCTGTCATGACATTTTTTTCCAACATACTTTACGCAAGCGCAAAAAGGTTGAATGGAAACCTGGTTCATGTCTATCTCTATTTCCCAAACACAATTCAACACAATCACAATCGCTTTTTTGTCTTTTTAATCATTTTAAGCATCATTTAACACAGGCTTAACACCTAACAAATGCTTTAAACTTTTTTTAAACACTTTTAACATAGGCCAGACATGTTGTTACAGTGGCTTGCGAAAGTAGGTTGTAATGACCCAGCTGAGTCATAAAGTAAAAAGAGAGACGGGCACCAGGTGTACAGGCAGAACACAGGTTTATTCCTAAATGGGCTATTGTTCAGGCCACAACCCACGCCGCTAAACCTCAAACATACACAAATAGAACATGTCAAATCAAGGGTCCCGAACAGAAGCGAGAGAGATCAGACCGTAACCCCTATTTAATCATTCCAAAATCCCCGGGATTACCCATCATACCCCCCAACCTTTCCATCTGTCCTGGCATATTTAACCCCCTGCTAGTACCCATGAGAACGATAACACATCCATGAACACAGAACACAATACAGGGTCGTTACATACCCCCTCCTTTTCTAAACCCTAGCCCCTAGGGTTACAAAACAAAATCCTTAAAACGACCTGGAGGTCGCATCAGTCTCTTGTGCCTTCCCTTGACTCTCACTGGTGGACCCCAGAACACTCATCTGCCCCAATGTCATTTCCAGCACCCCGAAGAGGCAGCCCGCCCCAGGCTCAGCTTGCATTAGAGTCTCCCTCGCTAGACTGTCCCGTGTGCTCATCAGAGTCCTCACTTCCATTCCCTACCAAGTTTCCTCCCTCTGTAGGGCGCCAATCGGTCCCGGTGGACCACCACACCTTCCTGCCCCCGTGGGAACCTCCACCCGTACGTCACCTCCCCCACTCTCTCTATCACCAGGCACTGCCCCACCCAGGCACTGTCCAGCTTTGGGCACCGCCCTTCTTGCGCGGTGGGGTTATGAAGCCACCGCGTTCTCCCGCTCCAAAGTACTGCCTCCCCCTAGCGCGTGAGTCATAGTGGCGCTTTGGCGCATTCCTGCGTTCGGAGTTGCTCTCTGCGAGTGTGAGCCGCTTCCTAACCGGTTCTGCCGATTAACATAGTTCGGGCCAGGCAAAACCTTGTCGTTATCAGGGAGGGTGGCCAAACGTCAGTTCGACTGGGGTGCGCAACTCACGACCCTAACATTAGTAGTGCTTGGGGAGCACGTAGTCGATTCCTGAACAGCCGACCTACATGCCATGAGAATAAACGGTAAGTGGGTGTCCCAATCTCTCTGGTGTTTTGAGTAACGAAGCCAGCTGTTGTGCTAATGTTCTGTTAAATCTTTCCACCAGCCCATCACTCTGGGGATGAAGCGGAGTAGTGCGCGTCTTCTCCCGCGCCTAACCGTCTACACAACTCTGAGAACACCTGACTCAAAGTTTCTCCCTGTGGTCGTGTGTATAGACTGTGGCACCCGAACCGACTGATTATTCCCCTACCAATGCATCAGCTACTGTTTCTGCCTCCTGGTCTGGGAGAGCGTAAGCCTCTGGCCACTTGGTGAAGTAGTCCATAGCAGTTAGAATCCACCTGTGCTTTCTGTGGATTGGAAACGGTCCAACTATGTCTACCCCAGTCTCTCCATGGGCTCCCCTACTGGGAATTGTTGTGAGGGCGTTGACTGACCTGGAGGTCCTTTCTTAGCAGCACACTCATCGCACTGCCTGCAAAAGTCCTCCACACCCCTCCTGTGCCTGGCCCAATAGAAGCCTTTACGTACGCGCAACGTCTTTGGAGACCCCAAAATGCCCTGCGCCTACTCCCCACGTGAAGCTGCTGTAACACGCTCCTTCCCCGCAGCCTTTTTGGAACCACTACCTGCCACGTCATTTCTCCAGTAGCTGGCTTTTTCCACCCCCTCTGAGGGCACTCCCTCTCAGCCACTCTAAGGACTGAGAATTTGCTCAGAGTCCTTTGGTGACTGGTGATAGAGGGGCTACTTCCCCATGGCGGTCGTCTTCTCTCTCCACCCACCCCAGCACAGGACGCGCTCGTCCTCCTCCTGGCGACGCCTCCACTCCCGACGCCCACAGCCTCACTCCCGGCACTCTGTCACCCTCAGCTGACTCACCGTGGCGGTGACTCCTCCTCCATGCACAGTTCCTCTCTCGTCCCACCCGTTTGGCGCAGTACCCACAGCCGTCCTCAGCACACGGGCGGCGGGACAAGCGTCTCTGCATTGCTGTGGCGAAGGGCCGGCCTGTGCTCCACCTGGAAGTCGAGGGTTGCAGCTCCTCCAACCAGCGGGCGATCCGACCCTCTGGCTCCTTGAAGGAGAGAAGCCACTGCAGGGCGGAGTGATCCGTCCGCACCCACAAACGGCAGGCCCCCAGGTAGTACTTGAAATGGCGTACTGCTGCTACGACAGCCAAAAGCTCCCTCCTTGTCACGCAGTAGCTTTTTCAGCCTTATCAAAGTTCTGCTGTAATAGCTACTACGTCTCCCACCAGAACCACGCTGAGCCAGCACGGCCCCCAAGCCTCATTGCGCACGTGTCCAGAATAAACGGACGGTTTGGGTCTGGTGAGGACAGGACAGGGGCCTCCACCAGGCACGTTTGAGGGCCTCAAACGCCCGCTGGTGCTCTTGCGGTCCACTGAAAGACAGTGTCCTTCTTAGAAGGTGGGTTCAAAGGAGCTGCTATCCTCGCAAACCCTTTCACAAACCTACGATAGTAGGATGCCAGACCCAGGAAGCTCTTAACCTCCTTTTTTTTTCCTTTGGAATTGGCCACCCCCTCACCAGCCTCCACTTTGTCTGGCAACGTGCTGATACCCTCACCACCCAGCTGATGACCCAGGAACGCCAACTCCCTTTTGCATGAAATGGCACTTTTCCGGTGTAATTTTTTAGCCCCGCCCCGAGAATCCTCTCCAGCACTCGCCTAAGTGCTCCCAGTGCCCCCTCAAACGCACGTGCCATGTACCAATATGTCGTCTGGTACACGACACACTCGCTCTCGGAACCCCCGCCAGCACTCTGTCCATGAGACCTCTCAAAGGTGGCAGGAGCATTACAAAGCCCCAAGCACAGCACCTTGAACTGCCAATGGCCCCTATCCGTGGAGAAAGCCGTTTTTTCCACGTGCCCCAGGCGAGAGGGGCACCTGCCAGTAGCCGCTGCGCAGATCAAGGGAAGAGAACCACGAGGACCTCTGACGTGGTCTAGCGTACTCATCGATCCTCGGTATGGGGTAAGAGTCTTTAATGGTGACAGAATTTAGCCCCCTGTAGTCCGATACAAAACCTAAGTTTACCCCTTTCTAGGCACCATGACGACCGTGCGGACCACGGCTATCTGATGGCTCAATGAAATCAGCCCGCAACACTGTCAGCAATAGCTGTGGCTCGCCTGCTTCCTCTTGGCAAGGGGGAGAATGCGACGGGGCGAATTTTAATGGGTTGGTTGTCTCGTGTCGATGTCGTGATGAACCAGGTGCGTTTGCCCTACCCTCATCTTCCCCAAGCGAAGCTATCTTTAAAGTCAAACAGCAGCTGCTTTAATTGTCTCTACGTTGTCCCCGTCCAGACCTTGACAGTTTTTCAGCCACACAGCCTCAACCCCGAGACTTCCTCCTTCCCCCCGGCGGGGCTGATGGGGTGAAGGAGCCAGTGTGTTTTGGGCTACTGGGATGCCTGTGCTTGCACCATTATGGGAGTAAGGTCGCGTACGGGAGACAGCTGCTGGGATGGAACAACGACCAAGGAGCAGCCGGGACGACCAGTGAGTTTGCAAGCTTGGAGGAAGACGGAGGGACAGCCCTGCCCCCTGCTGGCCTCCCGTAGGCGACATTCCCACTGTGGGCCCCCGACAGCCTCAAAGTGCCCGGCAAGTCCAACTGAGCCCCACAGTTTTTCAAAAGTCCATTCCCCAGTATACAGGGTCCTGTGCTACCGCCACCCACACGGACACCCCACAGTTCTCCCCCCACAGTCACAGACACCCGACACTTCCTAACATGGGGGCTAGCTCCCCGTGACAGTCCGTAGCTGGACAAAGGTCGGCTCCACCAGCACTCCCAACAGGTGGTATGTCTGGTCTCACCAGGGTTACTGTAGAGCCCGTGTCGACCAGGGCCAAACATTCCACCCCACCTCTGACGATGACATTGCAGAAGTCCCTGGTGGTAACGTCCCACCACAACTACCGGACTAGGAAACACGGTGCGCTACACCCTGGGGAAGCAGGCCCCCACCCTCTTGCCTGCACTGCTGGGTACATCTTCTGCTTACTGTGGGGTTCGGGCGGAGGAATGGGCCCGCGCTGCCCCCTCTTGCGCCGAAGAACCCGCTGTCGTTTCCCTGTTGACTGGAGAATCCCCACACTTCGCTGAATGTGGCCAGTCTGGCCACAACCCCAGCAGACAATGGAAGTTGAGCTGACACTGCGATGTTGTCTGGAGCCCTTCTCTCAATGACAAGCGGCGGTCTGAACTAACCCTCCCAACTCCGCACCACTCTGGTTTGGTGACCCCCAGCACCCGGCCGCCTTTGCTCTCACCTCTGGTTGACTGGCAACCTCACTCTCACTCCCCTCACCCCAGATCAGCTCTCTTTCTTGCTATCTCCACTGCAGCCCGCAGAGATGCTGGGTCCCGACATCTGCACATGCTTACCGAGTTCGGTGGGGAGAGCGCTCTAATAAACTGTCCCGCAATGCCAGCTCGTCTTGCACCCCAATCAGACATATTTGCATAAGCCCGCCTGGTCAGGCTCAGAATATCACTTGCCACAACGTATTTAATGATTCCCCTGAAGTCTCTTTTTTGTTATTCAGTTCAATCCCTACAGCATGTTGGGCTGTGTATCGCTGCCAAACGCCCCCCAATGCCTCCACCCCAGCGCACCGTGTCGCCCCTCTCGTCGGGGCTAGCGTTAGCAGGCATTCCGACGCTCTCTGACAGGCTCAGGGCAAGCTGTAACCCTTTCGTCTCGTCCAGACCACCATCCCGGCTCTAGCCAACAACTCGGTTTGAGTGAAAAACCCATTTACCTTGTCCATTGAACTTTGGAGTTTCAGCCGCACACCGTGGTTAATGGCAATAGGGGCGCCCGCCATCTCTGTTTACATAAGGAGGTCCAGCCATTTCCGCCGCAGTGGCGCGATTATTCTCGTCGCCGTGACCTGTTCTCGGTTGTGGAAAAACCGCCCGTTCTGCCATCTTGCTGACTGACAATTTAACTCTCCCCGCCATGGGCTCCTCCAGCTCTCTCCAGCCGTCATGCCTGACCACTCCCCGACCGGGTACACCGAGCCACAACGGACACTGTCCTACTCTTTCCTTAACTTTCCGCCTCGCTTCGATCATCCTGACCGTAGATGCGAGTCGCTAAAGCTAACCACGGCCTATACTGAAACAGCTTCTTTCGCTTCAATCTGATCTATCGGCGTAAGCTTCAAAGCACTTCTCCGACACCAATGTAATAGACCCAGCTGAGTCATAAAGTAAAAGAGAGATGGGCACCAGGTGTACAGGCAGAACACAGGTTTCCTAAATGGGCTATTGTTCAGATGCCACAACCCACGCAACCTCAAACAAAAATGAACATGTCAAATCAAGGGTCCCCGAACAGCGAGAGAGATCAGACCGTAACCCTGTTCAATCATTCCCAAAATCCCGCGATTACCTCATCATACCCCCTAACCTTTCCATCTGTCCTGGTGCATATTAACCCTGCTAAGTACCCATGAGAACGAGAACACATCCAGAACACAGAACACAATACAGGGTCGTTA